>NC_138782.1:105757024-106957024 GCF_965178545.1 Coloeus monedula | reverse complement strand
GAAGGTCTCTGTGCTTGGGGCAAGAAACAGCTGACTGAATGGAAAGAATTTCTGAACTATATTGGAAAGCTAACAAGTTAGGAAGAACCCACTTGGGAACTGAACAAAATCTTGACACTGAGGTCAAAACTGAGCTTTTTTGACAGACATTTAAAATGAGAGACAGACAAAGACAGAATCCTATCTATTCCTCAGAGGCATGAATGTTTACTACTGGGAGTAATAGCAGAGTCCAGTCTTCACTCATATTTACCCTTTTCTTTATAGTATATTTTCCATTTTATTGAACAGCTTAGAGAGCTATTCACAAAGGAGAGATTATGAAAATTTCCTTCGTATGAAAAAGACAGTTACAGGATCACAGGATCATCCACGTTGAAAGGGATTTCAACAGGTCTTAAGTCCAACCTCCTGCTCAAAGCCTGGTCAATCTAAAATCAGAACAAGTTGCTCAGGGCTTTTCAGTTGGTCATAAAAATCTCCAAGTAGGGGGCTTGCATAATCTTTCTATTCAACACCTGCCATTGCTTAACTGTCCTCACAGGGGAAAATTTACCTTATATTCAGTCTGGTATTAGGCAGTGTCCATCTTCACTATATCACCTCTCCCAGTCAGCACCAGGCTCATGTTTTACTTGCTAAGCATTTGTTTATTAACGTAGCAATAGAAGATCACATCCTTGATGTAACTCGAGCTGCGAATGACAACTCTGCATGAGTTCTGGCTCTCCCAGTAACACTTTCTCACACTCAGACATGGTTTTTAAATTCTTCCTTTGTAGCCTGTTGCTGTTTCCATGGATTTTTCTTTGTATTGGAACTTCACTATTTACCCATTTAGCTCAGACAGTTTTTGCATAGTTCACTTTTTTCCCTGAATTTCAGGATGGACCATTCTGGTGCAGCTTGCATCTCATATCTGATAAATCCCAGAACAATACTCTTTGGCTGGAATATATCTTCCTGCCTTTCACACCATAAAAGTTAAACATGCAGTTCATATTTTCTAATCAGTAGAAAGAGAGAAGGATGTTCACATAAAGATTTATCCCTCTTTTAGATAGCTTTCTAAGATTAATATGATCATGGACAGAGGTTAGTTAGGTATCTTAGAACAGACTTTTTACTTTCAGGTAGCTAGATTTACTAGACTGGATCCACTCATAATCATATTTTTCATAAGATATTGAACTGTTCTTTTTTCCCCTCATGACTCAGTTGAATGACTAGTGAATGTGACAGAAGTAGAAGATATACCCTTTCTTTGCCTATTTAAAAGAATATAATGCAGGTGTGGAGGATGAAGTTTAGGTTCCTTTTAGGTTTGGCATCTCTGTATGTAGCAGTAACTGTCTGTGACAAATTTAATATGGCAGCACAGAACGCTGTGACCAGACAATTTTTCAAGTGTCCTAATTATTTTAGAACCCAAAACTTCTCCATCTCTTACTGGGTGACATTTCACAGCCTGTTGGCTTGTCAGGGTCAGTAGGCTACATACAGTTTTCTAAAAGAAAACCACTGAGCACCCCTCAGAAAAGGGAGTGTCCCCTGACTGAGATAGACAGTGACAAAGTTACTCATTTCTTTGGTGGAAGTCTTTCCATCAAATGTGGATATTCATACAGAAGATGATTACATCTTTTATCAGTTTGCTCTATAAAGAATGAATCTTTAGTAAATGTTGAAAGAGGAACTTAGGATGTGGAATGAATCTCATCTTACTGAAGATGCTGAAGACGGTCACACAGTGCATTCCATAAACAGGCCTCACTCTATTCATTGATGAGAGGGGGAATCTAGGAGGACAGGGTTTGATTGCATGGACACACATTACAGAAAGCTAGTATTACACAAGATTAATCCAAACCTTGCTGATGATTATTCCATTCCACAATCAATAAACATAAATAATCTGAAACTTCTGTGCAAATGAAACACTTATGTAGACAATCACTCTAAAATGAACATGGAAATTAACTGTTAGAAAATTGAGTGACCATTACAAATGTTTCTTAATAAATAATCTACTTCCATATTTTCTCAATAAACACTCATGAAAGTCTGATAACACTGTTCTTATCAAGGAAATTCAAATTAAAATATCTGTATTGACATCGACTAGGTTGTCCATAACATAACAGAAGAAAAACTAACTGAACAGATCGCACTATGAGGAAATATAGTGAAGTGTGCTGTTGTTTCACACTGAGTAATAGATATGAGCATCAGCAAACTAATTTGAAGAATTAACACTTATTTGACAGATGAAAATCTGTTTATTTTAAAATTTTATTTCCTCTTCAAATACATTCTTATAACCTCCTCATTTATTTTTAAAAGCTCTTTTTATTTCCTCAAGACTAATTTGTTTATCAATAATAAATTATTTGATTATCAGTTGTAATCCTTCTTATAATTTTTCTCACTGAGTTATACTGTATTTAGGGCAGTTCAAACGTGTTGGAAATTTCCCTAAGCAGGAAAAAAAAAATAAAAGTCTTTTTTATGAATTATCTTCACATGTTTAAAAACTTTGCCAATATCTGTAGAGTGTTAACTTTCGCTATTCTAACTCTCCTTAGTTTCTAGGTCACAGGACAACATATAGTCCTTACATTCTTCATAAGGTGAAACAGAATTTCCTTTTTCAATGTATTCTTGGTGTAGCCATATATTTATTCAAGGGGGTAAAAAAAGAGCACACATAACATAGAAACTGCTTCAGAATGGACCGTGAACTATGTCATTGTAGAGATAACTCACCATTTACTGAACACTAAATCTTTGAAAAGATGAAGCTAAACTTAGAATGGCTTTAAGATATAATACAAACACTTTTTTCAAAATCAAAATTTATTCTACCAAATTAAATTCATGTGAACCTAGAATGCAGATGTGGATGAGATATAATAGAAATTCTCTGCTTTTGGATTCCCCTGCACAAAAAATGAGAGAACACAGAGCAATAAGAGGCTATCTGCTAGAAGCAAACATTCAATTTGCACTACTCTGTGAGTCCATTTCAGCTGAAAAGAGCTGTCATTTAGTTAGCTCTCTTTCTGAATGCTCCAACAGATACAGATGGGATTTAGAAAAAAGCACTTTCTCTAACGCTGAAGATGTGCTGTCTGAAGCTTTCATGTGGGGAACTGACATTTGATCAGTTTGGTACCAAATGTCAATACAGGCAGTGTAAAATGAGACTGTGATATACTATGAAAAGAGCAACTCGATAATATAAGCATAAGAGCATATTTGTTAGAATTGTGCTACACTCTTACATCAGGTAGAACTTGACTCAGGCCCTACAAAAGAGGTTGAAAATAGAACACTCTTGTTCTTACCCTTTATGGAATAAAATTACATGTTATTTACAGAATGTAATAATAAAAAATTCTTTAAATTATATAAAATTCTATAAAGTCCATCCATAAAGAAAGAAAACATTTTGTACTGCTGCTAGGTCACAGGTACAGAGGAAAGAAAATGTTAGAAAGTATTTCTTCTGTCTCATGTTAGAGAGAAAAATATATGTGGCTGCATAAAGTCTTCGGTTGCCAATACCACTAGTGATGCTTTCACAGTGTGAATTTATTCAGTCAATTAGAAGTTGGAAAGAACTAGGATTCACTGAAAGTTATCTGCTGTTTGGCTGGAAACAGAGCACAGCTGCTTTGATCACAGAGGATGGTGCCATGACTGCTTGGCAGAAATTTGTGTTTTGCCCCATCCAAAGTTGATGGAAGCAAAACTCTCAATGGATCACAGTAAAAGTCAGATGCTGTTGTACTCACATGAGTATTACACTTCAAACACCCAGGTATTTTATCAAAGGCTGTATGACAAGGCAGTATTTACACCTCTGTCTATATCCCCCAGACCAACCAACAACTACTTAGCAAGCTCATTTACTTAGATGCATAAAATAAAATTCAGAATGCCTTCAACATATTGATAAACTGCTGCCAATGAAAGTTTACAGGAATAATAAAAAACTATTATAAACAGACATATATGTTTTTGCATAAAAAGTAGAAATGTGAAGCAGCAATTTCTTTGTTTTAATTATTCCTCCAAAGATGGTCACCTATCCTGCTCTGGGCAAGCCACTTTATTCTTCTGCCAGTAAAAGTGAAAGATAACAGCCACTGTGTTTCATACTTGTCTACCCCATAAAGTTATTTTGGAATCAAATGTCTAATACAGACACTTCTTTTCAACCTTATAATTAAAATATCTTTTAAAAACCTCTTGAGTGTATTGCAGCAAAAATTTAAAGGCTCAGTCTTGCAGACCTTGCTGAATAATGCAGAGGCTGCTGTAGCCCCTTTGAAGTCAGCATGACAACCTGAATGAGTAATAGCACTGGAACAACTCCTAAAGGCTAATTCTGTTGGCTATTCTTAGTTGCATGAATCAAATAACAGTTTTACCTGCAAGGTACTAAGAGTGACTCAGTCATTAATGAAAAGAATTTCAACCATTTTGTTCAAAGAAATGGACAGTCAGCTTGCAGAATTGTGAACCATTATTAGCGATTATTGTTCTCTCTCAGAAAGTACTCCCATCCTATTGCTATGAAACAAAATGTGGCTAGTAGAAAAGCTAACAGATACATTATGTGATAGTATCTCAGATCTTCTTTGGCTTCAAGGAAAGTCATTTCATCTTCTTTGCTGGTGATCAGTATAACATCTATTTTCAGTACAAAGATATAAAGTGCGAAGAAAGGGCAACTATTTACTCCTATTGAATCACTGAGATTAAATTTTTTCATCCTTGTTAGATAGAAGTGACTTTGTCTTTCAGTAACATCAGTGAACCATTTCATTCTACAAAAACTAAGTATTTTAAACAAACATTCCACTGATCTCCTCAGATCAGAGAAACGCCCAGTGGTCAAAGCAGGATATTTCTAAAAACATATATGTCCTTAGGGAAGAAAACTCACACATCACCCAAATTACACAAAACGAGGATCTAAACACCAGCAAATTTTTGGGTACAAAGGGAAATACTTTGGGAAAGACAACTTGTCAAATATCAAAAATACACAGCAGTAGATAGATTTCTTTCCTCAGATACAGAAACTAACAAGGTTTTGCAATACTGTTCACAAGCGTAAGTATGGGAAGTAACAAGGAGATCTAGCATTTTGTTATCTTGTTCAGATCTCCAAGAGGAAAATTCAACAGCTTTTGCCAGTTCAACAGAAAAATTTTCTGTTCGCTGTGAGGAAGGACAGCAGTGTTACTGGGATAGAAAGTGGCACAGGTATTTTGGGCCTCTTCATAGTTTTGTCTGCTATCAGAAGATATTTCAGAGCCAAAAAATTAGTGTTCCAAATTGAATCAATGATTTAAACCTAATTTTGAATCAAGTAAAAGAGAAATCTCTGAGGAACACCTAGTGGAGTTTTGTTACTTGTACAAATTTTCCAGCTGATGGATATTTAAGCCTGAAGCTCAGACCTAAATTTGCACTCCCAGACAAAAGCAATTCCATCCAGTCTGATAAAGTGATCATGACAGTGCTAAGCAATTGTTAAAAACCAAACTCGTGAATAGAACTGGAGTACAAAAAGACTTAACTGAAATATAATGGGGAAATAAAAATCAATACAGACAAATGCTGAAGAATACAGACAAGTCCAGTAGAAGGGATTGTTGAGAAGAGGGAATAAGGTAATAGCTTTTTAATTTAGAGAAGGTAAATCAATAAGACAGGAACCCCTAGAGAAACCACAAATGAAGGGTCCCTTGTGATTATTCTTAACTGTACCTATATATATATATTTAAGTTGTAGAATCTGTCACGCTAGGAATAAGCTGTAGGGAAAAAGAACCCAAAGGATGCCTGTATAACAAAATATTATTTATTTCTGTAATAAAATATATATTACAGAAAAAAAGAAGAAAAATTAAAATGTTATTTAATCACCTAGTCATAATGAAATAGAAAATGAAATACATGAGTCATATACTGCTACATGTTGTAACAAAATGAGATACAATTTCTTCAACATATAAGAGAAAAAATAGCCAAGGATTATTCAAAATTTGAGAGTGTAGATGTAGAAGCAAAGAATCACTAAAATAACCTGGATGTTCTTAAAATGCAGATGAGAAATATAATCTGGATGATTAAGAGTATTGTGTGCACTAAATATTGCAATAGACTTCTAAGATATCAAGTAGCAAGGTATGAAGTTCTTATTAATATACAAATTAAAGGAAATAAAATATGACAAAAATCATAGAATTCTAATGAATATGTCATGATAGAGAAGACAGTGTTGTAGAATCCTGCTTAAAACAGAAAGCCAAGAAGAATGGATTGAGGAAGAAAGCCCAAGATATGACCGTAAGTTTGCTGTCACACTAAGAAAAAGAAACACTAAAATATGCTTTTTTTACCTATTTCATTAAGAAAAGGGGAGGGACCACAGACCAGAAATACATCTGCGTTCTAATAATCTTTCTCATGGCAAAAATATGAAATGCGAGAAGAACAGAACATGTAGGAGAGTTATCCAGCACTGGCTTATTTTAGCAGAAATGTAGGTCAAAGGATGTCAGCAAAGAACCATTAACAGTATGCTAAATAACTTTAGCAAACAGTACAGAAAATCACTGTAAATAAGAGCCTTAAACAAGAGTTTCACAGCCAGTCAGTTTAAAAGTGAGGACAAATATATGCTTCAGCAAACAAACACACCATGAACCCAGCCCTGCTTCCCCAGCTCCATGCAAGCACACTGCCCTAAGGTGCCATATGTTACAGAACAGAATATACTCAGCTACAGCCAGTAGAAACTATAAACCAGCTGGTTTACTCACTTGCCTGGCGTCAATAGGGACACAACTGCACAGCTGTATAATGTGATGAATGAAAAACACCAATTAGGAAGGAGTAAAATGATACATCTCTGAGGTACCTGCCAGATTTGCCAACAGAATAAACTAATAAAATAAATTCGCAGATCTCTGCCCACTACCTGGCATCTTTTGGCATCTATTAAGTATGCCTCACAATAAATATTGCAAATGATCAGTTTACTATTGACTAAACATTTACTGAAAACCAAATCTCTCTCAGCACTCTTGCAATCTACTGTTATTGTAATACAGGCTTTTTTTTCTCTTTCTTTAGGTGAAATGCAAGACATTCATTATATTCCCTTTGAATTAACAAAACAGTTAGCATATGCATGCAGTTGGCAATAACCACTATTCACAGATAATGTGATGGTATTGCATCTTGAATTATCCAAAGATGTATGACTCTTGTTCCTAGGTCTGAGTCATTCCACTCTGTAACTTCCTCTGTATCTCTCTATGCTCACTTTCATTTGATCAAATGACAAGCTCTGGTTTATTTAATTTATTCCTTTACCAAGAGAAGATATTCAATCTCTTTTATATTTCTCATGTACATTAATCTAGGGCTTTTTAATTTCAAGACTTTTATTTTATTTTTAAGTTGGTTCATAATCAGTTTTCAGCTACAGAACTCTCTTTGTTTCCTGACATAAGACAATTTCAAATGATCAGCTGGAGTTTGATGGAGTTAATCAGTCAAGCCAAACCACATTCCTAGACATATAAAATATTATCATAACAGCCTTTTCTTCAATGAATATATTTTTGCCAAGTATTTTATAACAGCATTGTTAAGTAAGTTTTTTAACACTTGTAGCCTGGAATATTGCATCAATCCCACTCAAGTCAAAATTGAATGCATATATTACACATGAAATGTACAAAAATACATCAAATGAAAAAAATCCTTAAGCAAAATATGGAATTCCATTATCAAAGCAAAAATATTCAATAGTCACTGAAGGAAAAAAATAAAATTCATCTCCAACTTTTAGAATTAAAGGAGTTCCAGCTGTATTGCATCTTGTCCAGAGAAACATACTCATTCAGTGCATCAATAGTGCCATCATATTTGAGGTATTTGAAGCTGGGAAGAATATAGATATTTGCATATATTATATTTAACTTCTTTGAAGTGGTTTCACAGAGGACACATCTGTAGGCATAAATAACAGCTCCTCTGAGAGTCTGAAATAAGGTGGTTAATAATCGAGATTCGCTAAGAATTTAAATTTTTTTTTTTATCACTGTCATTTGAATTACCTTTGAGAAGTCCCTTGAGAATTAGCTGGTACATTCAGGGAGCACAAAATGCAGATGGATACCAGGGATACCGTCAGTGGATACAAAACTGCAATAAACCTGAAAGCTTAGGTTATAAGGAATTATTTGAACGAGTTAGCTTTTAAACTAGGAAGTTTTGGTAAATTGGTTATATTAATAAGGTAAAATACCCAAGTTTATATATTAACATAAAATATCTTAGCCTAAGACTGTGCTACACATCTGAAGATAAATTAAAAAAAAAAAAAAAAAAAAAGATGTTTTTATATTTAAGGTTCTGTTTGAAGTGCAGTAAGAAAAAGGGGAAAGATCCTCTAGAGAGTATGGAACAATGTCATACCAATTATGGTCCATGTGAAATAAGACAACAGAGACCAAAGTATTTTTCTGGGAAAAGAAAGTAAATTTTTAGTAACCTCTTCTGTGATTTGGAACACAAGGTCCTGTTAAGTGACTTAGGAACCTAATTGTGTTTAAAAACATCCACTTGATTTTTGGTGGCCTTCTTTGTAGGCAAGTCTGGCTCCTCGAGGTGGATTGGGTGTTAAAAGCTTCTTGCCTCCTAAAATCTTGGCAACAAAATACTAAATTTTAATTTAGAGATGTGATCATCCTCTGTGATACTGTGCAGCTGCAGTTCTCTTAAACAATCAAACAACACATGAAGGAAAAACTATGGTGAGATTGGATTCTCAACATCTCTTATATAGCCATACAGGTTTGAGAAGGTTCTCCCTTCTGACTGTCTTAAGAACAATCAGATATACTGAAAAATTTTAACATATTGTCTTGAAAAAAAGAACATTTGATGGAGAGCTAACAATTCTTGTTGGAATATAACTTTTACCATAAAACTACTATGGTATTTTTTAAGCTACAGTAGTGAGTTTCCACAGACATCAGCCCAGGACGCTGGGCATTTGAAAACACCACACAGTACTGGTCACAGTGCATGCACAAAGCAAGTCTCTTGTCAATACAAAAGCAGATCTGATCTGCAATGATAAATAAGTCTGTCAGGAATGGGAAATGTCTAGCTTGTTTTATCATTTTGGGATTTGTCAGTGTTGGCAGGATTGATGATGTAATTTGTAAAGCTATCAGATCTAAATTTGGAAGCAATTAAAAAAAAATAAACAGAATACCTGAAAAGACTGCAGCAAAAATAGAGGAGAAAAGCACATACCTAAAGAAATCATTTTTAGACAATGACACTATATATACAAAACTACTGCGACCCTACCTGGAGTATTGTACATAAATCTGGACATTTTGTTAAAGAAAGCAGACCAAATACCTGGAACTGTACATGAGAAAAGGCTGGTTAATTATTTTGGAGGTTATAATTACTACTTGTGGAAGGAAAAGAGGCCAGAAAATTCAGATTTATTGTCATTACAAAGAGCTAAGATAAAATGATTAAGCTGTATAATATTTTGAAGGACTTAGAAACAGTTTGTATCATCAACTACTGGAAAAGAAAAATTGCCTCAAAATAAAAATGGAAACTGAGAAGCTGAAAAGGCCATGAACACTGAGATAAATCAAGAAGCAAGTGCACTTTGAAAGCAAACACACTGTTTAGAATGGACTAGAAACTGCATTAGTA
Source organism: Coloeus monedula (assembly GCF_965178545.1). Taxonomy (NCBI): domain Eukaryota; kingdom Metazoa; phylum Chordata; class Aves; order Passeriformes; family Corvidae; genus Coloeus; species Coloeus monedula. The sequence continues at coordinate 106,947,247 of NC_138782.1, read as the reverse complement.
GAAGAAAAGGTGATTATAAGTTTCTGTAGCAACTGGAGTGTGGGGAGGAAAGAAGGAAAGAAAATTATACTCCTGTCTCCAAAGGCAGAAGCTTGAGTGAGCTTGGAATCTCAATTACACGCTCAGCCCTTGAGATGCTCCCTCAGACCAGTATTGAAGAGATAAACCATTCTGCTTCAGAGAAATGGGCAAAAGTTGTCTCTTCATGACCTAGGAGTCAAGAGAGAAGTCACTGCCTTTGTGGTTTACTCTAAAAAAATTTCAGTTAAAAAACGGTATGAGAGTTCACCATGAAATTTTAGTTCAAAATCTCACTCTATTCTAAATTTTTACTTAGATTTTCCCATTTTTGCTGAAAATACACAGACAGCAGTAGTAATGATTAAGGATGCCCATGGGGAACAGGCCTGAGCACTAACTCATTCCACAAAGGCCCTCCAAGAACTCACAAACAGCAATAACTTTTGGTCACTGCTTTTCCTGGGGACTATCCAAGCAATTATCAAGAAGTGAAAAACTTTATAGACATTTCCTTTACTCAAGTTCTCCAATTGCTTGATTTGACTCTTTTCAGAAACAGCAAATTAATTCTTGAAATTTAGTTTTAAATAGTATGAAGGGATGGGAAAATGTCTGTGGTACAAATCCTCAGTTGTCAAATGTCACAGACTTCACCTCACCCATTCAGAACATTCTCAGGACTGAAAGGCTGCACCCTGGCACACAATTCCCTCTGTGCATGCAGCTGGGTGGTGTGCATGGAGCTGAAGATGCAGTATGGTGCAGCAGTACTTTAGCATGTGCCTGACCTCCTAACCCAAAGGTCAAAATGTAGAAGGGAAGATTTACATATGAAACAGAATTACACAAATATGAGAAGACAGAGATGTGTGACTTCTTCAGAGTAGTCAGAACTACAGATGCATTACTTCAAAAATTAGAAGGTTAAGCAATGGCCAATTCTCCTATTCTGCCCCATTCATCTGTTTCCTCATCTTCCCTACCCAATTCCTGTCTTATACATGCACAGGTTGTTTGGGTTTTTTTTTTTCTGAGCTGTGCTGAAGAATGAAGTAAGAGAACTAACCTGAAGAAATACCTAATTTAATTCTTCTGAGTTGTCCTTCCACAACCTTTCACAGAGAAACAAATACCTGTGCAAGCACAATGGAGATGGATGAGACAAAAAACATATGGGGAGAAAACAAAGGCAAATAATTGTTAATTTTTGGTCTGTGAATTTTTTATTGCTTTTTAAAGTTTTTGCAAAACACTTTCAAATTTACTTGTCACTAGAGTCATTGAAACTTAATAGAGAAAAAAGCCACATCTTTTTCTTTCAAATTATTTCAGTCACTACGTGAGTCCTCAGCTCAGAGTTCTAAAGATGAGGGCTTCACATGAAATAGACTGGTGAGAAGACAGACATATTTTAGGAATTCATATATATTTATCCAGATCTCTCTAATCTATATCTATAGATTATCCATATCTATATCCTTCTGTTGTGGTCAAAAACAAGGGTTAGAGCTCAGCCACTCCAATAAACAGCATAGTTTGAAACAGTTAAAAGTTTGAGTTGGATTTTGTACATTATGTAAATCCAAAGTAAAAGAAAGTCTGGTTTTGTGGTGCACAAATAAATTAATTCATGTAATTATTCTGTAATAGTGTAATTGCTGTAAGGTAGAATATGACCCATAAAATCTAGCAATTGTGGAGTTAATAATGTCCTATAAATACTATTCCAATTATACTACAAGTTAAAGTACCATGTAATACCTGTCTTAATTGCCTCTTGGTCTATGGCTAGCTCAAAAATGAGGACCCTCTTTTTTATAAGCATAGATATAAGCTCATTATAACAATGTGCATAATGTTTAATAGTTTAATACATACAGCTAAACAACTAGAGCAAATCAAATTGTTAATGACAATCAGATTATACACAAAGTTAGCCTCTTTATGGTATCTAGAAGTTTTTACATTATTCCAATTGACTAACAAATACTTTTCAGAAACAAATTTAGAATAATTTCTTCCTCATAAATTATTGCCAGCAGTAGTTCAATTATTCAGTAGAGAAAATGCCAATCAAGAGGTCTAACTGGTGAACTTATTTATACAGTGCAATATATGCAATATCTGTTTCCTGACCTGTTCTCTTGTAGAGAGGCAAAAGAAATGCTTTATGAATGCAATGAATACGAATCTGAGGATGCTCAGTGACAGTATCCAAAGTTTCCACTCAGGCACATAAGATACGATAGCCACATCTTTTAGGCCTAAACTCTGTAACAAAGTGGGGACACCTACTTTTATTTCTGGTCATGCTAATCCTTGACCAGCTGTTGCAAACCTTGTATCTTGAATCTTTTCACCAAGATTGCTTCAGCCAAACAGTATCTGCATATAAAGGAATGATCTATCTATTGTTTTCCTCTAAAGGTATTGTGCCCCACTTTTGCTATTGCTATTTTCTGCTGGGAAAACCAGATGTCACAGCTTTTCTCCTTTACATCTATCCAACCACAGAACAATAAATGCATGATTCAGCCATTCCTGAGCTGATCCCTGGGGCTGGATTTTCCTCCACCCAAACACACACATCACTCACTAACCAAAGCATGTGCAAAGGCTTTTCAGATGATGGGCTACTGGTAACCTGAACTCTGTCTCAAACATCCCATCCAACCACTGTTTCTTAGTGATGCTACTTACTGGGTTCAATTACTTCTGAAGTTTTCTGTTCCTTGTAATTCATGTTTATGGAAAGCAGTCATGAAACACAGATGTGGATATAGACTTAGCCAAATATGAGTATTTGAAAAAATAAAAATTCCCCCTCAGAGAGAAGCAATCATAAGCAAATTCATAGGTAACAGTTTAAATGTAGACAAAGGAGTTAAAGATTTATATTAATATGCAATTATGTAAATCTCCTCATCTGATTCTATTCCAAATTATATTTATAGCCATTTCTGAATCAGGGTGTTTCATCAGTAGTTTTTTTCACTAAACTATTTAAAACTTTTTTTTTAGTTTTTTTTTTTTTCCCTTTATAAGTTATGGCTGTTGAAAATTGCTGAAAATTTTAACTCCAATGTAATTTGTTTGTGAGGATGACTGATCTGGGAATAGATTTTGGGATCTGCCCCTTGAAACATGATTGTCAAATGCCAAATAGAACTACACAGAATAAGAGAAGAAGGAAGGATTTTGGAACAGTGGTTTGGCATTCAGTTGGCTTGCATAAACTGAAAACAGAATGCAGAATCAATGTTAAATTTGTATATATGTGTCAGTCATTGCATTTCAATTTAATTACAATATTTTGAACTGCTACATGAGCACTGTCCAGGAGGGTTGAAAATCTGGCTGCCTAGCAGCTATATTACAGATTTAATTAACACACATTGAGAACTGCTGCAAATCATCTGTGCAGCCATTCCCTTGCTATTGATGATGACAACGTTATGGAGGCCAAGCTGCAAATCCTCCTCACAGGCTGCAGTGCAGTTACCATTATTCTATTGATCAGCTTTGTCTCAGATGTTATGTGGCAAAAACGTGGTAATCGGGATGACAAGCTTAAAAGATGTAAGCTATTCGCAGAGCTAGTGAAGAAAACAAAGCTAAAGGCATTTAGTGTCACTGAATACATTTTTTGAAAGAAAATACAGGCTTTTGTATAAAGCAGAATGCCAGAGACAAAATGTGGCCAATCATAAAATCTCAGCGAAAGATCTGAATTTAAAGGAAAATGCAGTAGCAAATAAATACTGAAAACAAGCATCCAGGAAAATTCAGCACTTGTAGAGATGGCAAGAACAGATGTTTACTCCTTCTGGTCTCTATATCGCAGTGGTGGCCTTTTACATTTTATTGCACAGTTGTTAATGATATCACAAAAATGGAGGCACAGAAAAAAAGTACAAAACAGAAAGGAATTGTTACTAAACAATGTTGTGGCAATGAAAAAATGTTAAGAAATAGTACTAAGGGAAAAGTGTCCCCGTGAATTACCATAGAAGGGAGATGCAAAAATATTTTGATCTTAGAAAGTATCAGTTCTGCTCTGCTCATATTCATAAATACTCCCATGGATGAACAGTTCAGAGGCAGAACTGCTCCCCCAGGCTAACATGCCATCCTTGAGGTAGAGTTACATCAGCATGGAAGAACTGAGTTAATAATAATGCCACACTGGGGAGAATACACACTTTGATGCATGTATTTTGAACAATTGTTAGATATTTGAGAAAGACATAGCAGTTGCTGAAACAAAACATGTAACCATTGACATAGGGACAATTACCAAGTGTGCTGCAATTAATTTAGAAATTGTAGGAAGGAGTAAGTCTAGTTAACAGCTCTGGAGGAGGTGAGAGGAATTATTAATGGAGCATTTGCAGAAATCAACAATTAAATACAAACAAATGAGTCTGGAAAGGCTGGAATGGAATTCCTTTGTGATGGTCTTCAAGTGCTCTCCTGCATACCTAAGAAAACACATAGTACAGCAAAAAATGATGAAACAGGAGCTTAAATAGGGAGTAACTGGTTTGCAAAATACTGACTAGAAAGGGCTTTGAGAGTTAGTACAGATAATTCCCCAAGGCCCTTAGCAAATGGTATAGCTGAGAAAAACAATGAATATAGAGGCTACTAATGCTTGTCTGCTATACAAAAAAATTGAGTTTAAATGAGAGTGCTGTAATTTCCTAAGTCTTATGCTGTAAAATATTGTGATATGCCCAGCCTTCAAAGCAAGCCAATTCCATGAATCCAGGGGGCCTAGTTAAAACAGTGTGTTGTGATAAAATCACACTAGGCACAGAATTTACAATTTAAGGTTGAAAAGCCTTATAGCCAGCACTCCAGACCAAAAGTACTGTAACCTATATGTAAAGTCATATTAACAGTCCGGGAATATGAACTCTTTACTTATTAATCAGAGTGTTACCTTCTTCATTCACATCCCTATTACCTTCCTATTATTTTCCACTGTTATCTCTGACATATTTAGTCATAGGCTTGCCAAGCTTGTCAAGGGGGCTTTAAACTAAAGTTGCCAGGGGACAGCAAACTAAATCCATCCAACTCCTACCAGTCTGATGTCAGTGCCAGTGCCAGAGCCTGGACCAAGGGATGGCCGGTGTGCAGGAGAGCACTTGAAGAACATCACAAAGGAGTTGCATTCCAGCCATTCCAGACAGTAAGTCAGCTTCACTGGGTGTTATAAACACTAGACTGCCTAGCAGGCTGCTGCTCCCTGAGAGCTCAGTGATGGTTTCCTAGGGCCATGCGATTGATCACATCCCACCGTCCATTTCAGACAGCCCCGCGATCTGGCTCTGACAGCCAGCAGCGTTACAACACAGTGGGGGTAAAGAAGGCAGAGAAGGGTCTCTCATGAGGGTTTGAGATGGCTTTAATCACATCTTGTCCCCACAATGTTCAGAGGTAGACAGACAATGCGGTCTGGGAGCGGGATGGTTTTGTCAGGGGCCCAGGGGCGGTCCCTGGGCAAGGCTGGGGTACAGGAGAAAATAGGGAGAAACCAAGGGAGTGGCCAGAGCTAGGGCAGGGAATGGGTGGAACATGTGAAATAGGAAAAGCAATGGATTAACAGATCCCCACAACTGGCAGAAAAACCTGCATGCCTCTGTGCAAATGAACACAGCATGGAGAATAAACAGGAGGAGTTAGAGACCTGCTCACCTCCAGGGCTGTCATCTTACTGGCCTCCCATATGTGGTGAGATGGCTATTATGATGGGAATGTCAGAATGGAGGACACAGGCTCTGTGGGAAGGACAGGCAGGAGAGATGAAGTGACTGTGCTGCCCTGTATGTCAGTGGCCAGCTGGAGTGAATGGAGCTCCTCCTGGGCATGGATGAGAACCTGATAGAGAGTTTGTCAGTCAGGATTAAAGGGAGGGCAGGCAATGGTGATATTAGACTGGGTTCTGTTACAGGCTGCCCAGCCAAGAACATTGAGAAGATGAGGCCTCTTATAGATGGAGCAGCACCATGATCACAAGACCTGGTCCTCATGGAGGACTTCAACCACCCCGATATGTGTTGGAGGGACAGCACAACAGGGAACAGGCAATCCAAGAGGATCCGGGAATGCACTGATGACATCTTCCTTCTGATAGAGTAGCCAGTGAGAAAGGTGCTATTCTGGATCATGTTTTCACTGCCAGGGAGGAGCTGGTGGTGACTGTGAAACTCAAGGGCAGCCAGGGCTGCAGTGACCATGAAGTGGTGGAGATTGAGATCCTTAGGGCAGTGAGGATTGTGCACAGCAAGATTGCTACTCAGCTTCAGAAGAGCAGACTTTGGCTGCTTTTGGATCTTCTTGGTACCATAGTATCAAAAAAAAAAAAAAAAAAAAAAAAAAAAAAAAAAAAAAAGAATTATTGTCTCATTGAAGTTATGAATATCAAGAATTTTTATGAGGAAGGAAGTCTATAAGGGCATGTAATAGTGTTTGCAGAACTGAAAGCTAACACTGTCCCTGCTCGGCTCCGTGGGGTCCTGTGTGCACCCTCAGAAGCACGGGTGGGTTCAGTGTTACAGTCGGTAACAAAGAGTTGAGAAGGGCATTTGTGTGCGTTCCAGCAGGAGCATTTATTGCTGCTACACTGCTGAAGGTTGCAGAGGCAAATGTGAACATGATCCCAAAGATCAGAGTTTTATCCAGGGGCCGGGAAAAGGCAGGACTAGGGAATGGGGACCAATGGGGAACTCTGGGGGATTGACAAGGGGGCAAAGGCTGACAGCCAACCGGGGAAGCCAAACTGGGGTAGATTAACATAACAGAACACTGCATCCTGAGAGAAGCCTTTCTGGTCACCCTAACATGAAGTGAGTGGTTCTTGTGGTACTAGGGAGTTGTCTTACAGAAAATTCTCTGTCCCTTGTAATGTATGTTCACTGGCCATCACAGAAAGCCTAGAGATTTCACTCAGTCTGAGCTATATTAAACTTAAACTCATAAAGCTTATGTGCTGCTAGATCTGTCTATAAAAATTAATGGTAATGTTAACTAAAGCTTAACATAACTTTTTAATTAAATACTTGTCTTTTCAATATTATTCTACTTTCATTGAATTGTCACTGGTTGAAGAAAGCAGCAAAACCTCCAGGTCAAAGCATTTCCTTTCATTTAAGTTTGCACTGCTTTTAAAAACCTTTTTTTTGCCTGGTGATTCTGGTGCAGCTGTTCCTGCTCAGTTTTCTTGACAATTCACAGTGAGGTTGCTCAGACAGGCAAGAGATATCAAAGCTGTTTAAATTGTAGTAGTTCACCTTCTTTTGAACCATACAGAACCAGTCACAGTTGGAAATGGGATACCTGACTTAAGAAACCAAAAAACACACCTGAAAATCAATGCCACTGTGATAAGTTACAGCTTCAGAAAATTGATAAAGGCACTGCAAAATGATTGCCTGATCAGTAGTATTGCCTGCCAAGCTTGAAAGAAACCCATTACACTGTTCTTTCTCTGCTTTGCTATAATTTACACTGCTCTGGTATCTTTCTTCTTTCTTCTCCTAGCCTCAGGAATCATTACGAATATTACGATAGGATTAAGTGACTTGAGATGCCTGCAGCAATTGTGACATTTGTACTTAGAAGACTCATAAGACTTCTGGGCACTCTTGAATGTGTAATGGAAGCAGCAAGGTCAGCAGCACAAAAATCATTCCCATTTTCTATCACTGTCTATGTGAGGTTTCATATTTACATGATTTTAGATAAGAAAGCCTGTGTAAAATATGCTCAAAAAGATACATTACAAAAGACTTAATTGCTCTTAAATCATCCATACCTGAGCACAATGTAGGGACATTTCCATTGATGTAAAGTAAATGAAGACAGAAGAGTCAATGTAAGCATGGATTGAACCTACTTAAGACACATCCTTATTTTTCCAGGTTTACGTTTATTTTTAGATTATTTTTTTCAACCATTCTTCACCTTCAGGAAGTTCTACACCTTTGGGCACATATACATGTTCTCTGGTTCTTACATACCTAGCCTTAGTTCACCCAACTTAAACTTCAAGGCTATAAAGCCTGTATTTATTCCCTATCCAAGCCAGTGGCTGCTCTCAGGAAAAAAAACAAAGCCCCACTACAAATAGAATAGAACAGAGCAGAATATTTCAGCTGAAAGGGACTCACAAGGAACATCCAGCCCAACTGCCTGACCACTTTGGGGCTGACCAAAAGTTAAAAACGTGTTACTAAGGGCATTTTATTATTGCCTCTTAAACATTGACAGGCTTAGGGCAGCAACCACCTCTATAGGAAGCCTGTTCCAGTGTTTGACCAACCTCTTCATAGAGAAATACTTCCTAATGTCCGATCTAAACCTGCCCTGATGCAACTTTGAACTATTCCCATGCATCCTATCCCTGGATACCAGGGAGAAATACTCAGCACGTTCCTCTCCGCTTCCCCTCCTCAGGAAATTGCAGGGCGCAATAAGGTCACACCTCTCAGCCTCCTTTTCTCCTGACTAGACAGAGTCCTCAGCCACTTCTCATAATACATCCTTTCTAATCCTTTCCCCAGCTTTCTTACCCTCCTCTGGACACATCTGAGTACCTTAACACCCTTCTTAAATTGTGGGGTCCAGAACTGCACACAGCATTCAAGGTGAAGCTTCATGGACACTGAATACAGCAGGATAATCATATCTTTTAATCAGCTGGTGATGCTCTGTTTGGTGCTTCCCAGGATGTGATTTGCCCCCTCAGCTGCCAAAGACACACTTGTCATTCATACTGAGCCTGCTGTTGACCAACACCTCCAGGTCTCTTTCTGCAAGGCTGCTCTTCAGCCACTCCTCTTCCAACTTATACTTGTTCCGAGCATTACTGTTTTCCAGATGCAGAATTTGGCTTTTTTTTTGGTCATATATCTTGTGTATCTTCCTACAAAATTTAAACATCTAACCTTTCTGGTTGGAAAAACTTTATTCTATTTCAAATATTTTCATAGCATAATATAGGGGAGTTTAGTTACTGTACTAAGCCATCTATATTACCCATTATCACCAAGGTGTGTGAGGAAGAAGCTCTTAACACACATAACTGTAGGACACACTGTAGTCATCCCTTTCTCTAATACATCTTGCTGATGTACAAGTTTCAGACAAGGATAAGTTCACAAGCTGGTTAGATTTGTCCCATTGCAAGGAATAAAGAAATAAAGCAGAATTTTTCTAAATAGCAATGGTAATGCAAATCACTATTCACTTTTTGTACTTAGTTAACACAAAAAATTAAGCAAAACCTTGAAATCCAAAAGCCTCATATGACAATACTCACAGGAGGAGCCCAAAGGGATTAAGATTTCCTCAAAACTTGGTTCAAGTTTTAAAATGTACCCTTGGGTACAGAAGAAGCAGAGTCAATTTCCCAGGCTAAATATCAAGATTGAAAATGTGAGATTTATCACTGATCTCTGTCTAAAAGACGTACTCCCAAGCACTGTCACCCAATCACATAAAATCGTGGGTTACACTGTCAATTGAGTACTGCATGTTTAATGCATCTGTAGAGATAGTAATCTCTGTGACAGCAGAGCTGAGGAACCCTTAGAGGATTTTAAGAGGAAACAATGCAGACAAAATGATTACAGAAAACTGTCTGTGGGAAAGAAACTCAGAAGGAGATTTATGTTTTATAAATTTGTTCTTGCTACCTAATTGCAAAAGACATTCAGGAACAAATCTCTTCTGGGGGAAAGAATGTGACTTTGGCACAAGTTCGACTTTGCTATCAATACTGCCGGTAGACTTTTCTGTCCAGAAAAACTGTAAAAAATTGTTTCTTAAATAGGTTCTGTGTATCACTGAATCACAGAATGGTTTGTATGGGAAGGGACCTTAAGGATCATCTAGTTCCAAACCCCCTGCCATGAGTAGGGACACCTTCCATTAGAACAGGATGCTCAAAGTCCCATTGCCCCATCCAAGTTAGCCTTGAACACCTTTTTCTACTTCTATTTTCTACTAGTTGATCAAGTAATTAGAGTTTTACATAACATTTGTCTCACCAGTAAGTCCCATGGTAGAACTGTGGCATATTAATTATCTTTTAAAAGTTAGACATTGTTGCAAAACATGCAAAAAACCACAATGAAAAGCAATTAAATAGTAAGACTAAAAGTAAATATGAATTTGTTATCCCAAAACCCGGAACACATGAGAGTAAAGGGATCACTTGAAAAATCTTATCACAGAATATTTCACAGGTAGAAAGCAGAGTATTTGAAAGTCTGTTAAGAACTTATGCAATTCCTGATCAGTTACATTCTCAGAAGAGGTCAGAAAATATTTCAAAACTTCATAATTAAACCATTAATCAATGTAGAAAAGGTAATGAGTAAGTAAGAGAAGCATGGATTTGAATATTCTTTATTTTGCATGATAAAATTGTGTAAGATCTGAAAATTCATCAACTGTAACTATTTATTCTCAGTCTGACTGTTTCAAAACAGAAGCTGAAGCTTATCAAAAAGAACACTAAGTCTTAACTCAGAAAATTATTTCAGGCTTAAAAGGTGACACAATAAAGACTGACAGGAACGTCCAGGCATTACTTCATGAAATGCTTATATTTAACCAAGTTTCGCAACAAGTTAAAAATAAAAACACTAGAATGGAAAATGCCCTTTAGAAAAATGGTGTAGTACAGGTATATCCCAGGGCAAAATTTGCTGGATGATGCATACGTTATACAGAAGCTCCCTGGCACCCTTTGCAACCAGTGTCTGTTTTAGTCCTCCTCTAGCATGGGTTGAAATACTGATAACCTTGTAAAATGGCCCTACATGAAGGCAAAAAATGAATGCCTGTGGAAAGCACAAGGGACATTGAAAATCCATTGGAGCATTAGGAACACATCGGCCACTAAGATGAATATAAACTACTATAAAATCTTTGCCCCTTTATGCAACACTTAACATATTTGAAAACTATGTTGAAAAAATGTTATACATTAGTACATTGTTTATATACTAACATCTCTTTAGACACTTACAAATTAGCAGAATAAAATCACTTAATTTTGTGGAACTTTCAGCGAATTCTCCCAGCATACTTCTAGTAAAATGAATAAACATGCACTCTTATAGTAATTTCACGGAAAGGACAGCAGTGATGTCATTCTAAGAGAGTATTATATTGTCAGTGAAACATCAGTCTTCTAGGAAAAATAATACAAGCATCAGTCTCTTGGTAAAACAAAATATATCTTCTTTCCATAGGCTAAGTAAGCATTACAAAGCAAAAAAATGCCTCCAAAAGTTGTTCTGTTAAAAAAAATAAGTTTGATGTTTATATGTATTTGATGGGAAAGCAAAACCACTAATTTGCTGCTGAGGGTGATTTATGTTTTGTTGTTAGTAAACTGCTTGTTTGTCTCCCGCACAAGAAAGCAAGAAGACAAAACATCTTTTTTTTCTTTTTTCAAAGCACCCCTTTAAACACTACAATATTCTGTATGTGTTATAAGTACCATGCATTTCCTCCCTTCTGCTGCTGCAAGCACTGTCTCCAGTATAATAACTAAACTGCTAAAAGTGGCAAAACCCCTGAGCATCAGAGAGGTTTTTGCACTCTTCTGTCACTCACAGCTTTAAACCTCCAAGAATTTATTATTGTTACCTTTTTATATATTTGTGTTAGCTTTTATAAACAGATTCAGAGATATAAACAATGGCTTTTGCCTTGTTAAGTATAAATATTTTTTGTTATATTTTTCCCCTGTCAAACTTGACTGGAAATCACTACTTTTGATGTGAAGTTGATGACAAATGCTATTATATCCTCATGGTGGGATGGTTAAATGTGTGTCCCGGTTCAAAAGGAGAAATTTACTCATTTAAGCAATCACAAAGTATGGTTATAAAAAAACACAAAAAGCCCTCTAGTTAGTTCATCAGCTTCATTAAATAAAACTTGTGACATGATGACCAAATCACTTGGGTTATGTTGACATCATAGATTTTGCAAGATCATGCACAATTCAAGAACTTAATAAAGTTTCATTTGAGTTTCCTTAGTACTTAAACTCTGTTTTTCCAAATACCCAGAAGCATTTCAGTCCTGGGCTGGCTGCTCAACAGATCCCTCACATTGAGGACTTTTCTGGATCCACAAATCGCAGATTTTCAATGGGATTCTCACAAGTGACAGCACTTAGCTCTGCCTGTCAAAACAAGACTTACCTAAACCCCTGTGGCACCACTGACTGAAACAGCAGTTGCTGCACCATTAAATACAGGTTGGAACCAGGACCTAGAAGATTAAGCTGACTAAGGTTTACTTCCCACTCTGTCTGAGACCTTGTAATCTGCTCCTCACACCTTCCAAAAGTGCCCTAAATCCCAGTTTACAGACTTAGGGGAAAAGTAGAGACAGCTTTCTCTGCACCACTTCTACTGAAGCTGTTTCCTTCAGATTAGAATAAAAGAAAAATTAATAGATCAAGGACATGGGAGAACGTGTGTCTCAAGTATTGATGAGATCACTGTTGTGGTTTAGGAATGCTACCCCAATTCAGTGTCCTCACTAAGACTCTCCCAAACCACATGCTGCTCTCACTCACTCCCTCTTCCCCTTCTCCTTCTTGCTGTGGCAGGAATTGGGGGCAAAAGAGGCAAAGATCATGGGTTGAGACAAGGACAATCTACTGGAAGCAGGAATGAGATTAGAAAACAAGCAGTGACAGCCACAATATTAAAAACAAAAGGATACAAAAGGAGAGAATTATTCACATGCAAAAATGATCACTGTGCAGCCTGCAAAAATAGACAAATTGTCTCCCGCACACACTTTTTCTTGACTGGAAGGAGCCCCTGCTCCTTGGAAGGGAGAGTCCCTTTCCCCCACCCCCAGTAGTGACCATGAGGTGGTACAGAAAAACCACTGGGTTCTGGCCATAGCCTCTCATGGCTACTGCAAAAACCCTGTCCTGGCCAGAACCAGGACGATCACTTAATAGAAATAGAGAGATCTGAAGCTGGTGTCTTCTCGGGCTGTTTTCACTTTTAGCTATAAGAAATTATGTAGTTTATTGGAATAACTATTGAAAGAACAGAGGAAGGCAAGTATCATTGAATCCAGACCCTTTTTACTGCAGAAAGTGCCATCATATATCTTTGCTGCTATAACATAATTACCAACAACAGAATCATAGAATGGCCTGGGAAGAGAGACACCTTTCACTAGACCAGGTTGTTCAGAGTTCCATCCAGCCTGACCTTGAACACTTCTAGGGATAAGTCATCCTCAGTTTCTCTGGGCAGCCTATTCCACTGCCTCATGACACTTGTTAAGAATTTTTCCTAATATCCAATCTAATCCTACTCTTTTTCAGTTTGAAGCCATTTACCTTTGTCCTGTCACTACATACTCCTGTAAAGGGTCTCTCTCCATCTTTCTTGTAGGCTGCCTTCAGGTACTGGAAGGCTGCATTCAGGTCACCCCAAAGCCAAGCCTTCTCTTCCCCAGGCTGAACAAACACAATTCTCTCAGTCTTTCTTCATAGGAGAGGTGCTCCTTCCCTCTGATCACCTCGGTGGCCTCCTCTGGACTTACTTCAACAAGTCCATGTCCTTCCTGAGCTGGGGACCCCAGAGCTGGACGCAGTAATCCAGGGGGGGTCTCACTGTCAGACAATATCCTAACCAAATTTGGACAGTACAGCCATTAAACTTTTAGGGTTCCCCTTGAAAGTCACTTCAAGAGAAATAAGCAGCACCAGCTGGACTGTGCGTCTGTAGAAACACAGACAGAACAGAAAAGTTTGAATCAAAGTCACTTATTTCTTCTGATGTGGATAAATCATCTGATACCACCTAACAGATCAGAAAAAACCCCATACTCACACTCCTGGCAGGAATCAATTCAGACTGCAATAAAAAGATCTCTGTGGCCATTATAAATTTATGCAGTATATTCTTCTTCAGTAAGATTTTTGACATTTCAGTCTCTGTGAATTATGAAGTTCAGGCAAAAACCCAGTTATACTAAAACCAAGCCTTCTTAATCAGATATACATTGGTACAAATAATTGCTCTCCATGTACTACTAAACCACAATACATTAATACTTGTACTGGCATTTCAAGCAGTGTTTATGTATACAAAATTTAGAAATAAAATACACCATCCTCAAGTAGGGAAACATGAAAGAAATTCCCTTATATACAATAGTATTTAAACAACATGTGGAACTTCCATTGCCGTATGGATTTCTTGAGATGCCTTATGTCTTTTCATGCAATATGCCACTGTCTCCAATCATTTATTCATCAGTGAATACATCCTATATGCGGGGTTCTGCCTAGTGAATTGGTGGGAACCAAACTATTACTTTTGTATCTATTTAAAACTGAAAGAAACCTACTATCTGGTTTGTCCTGTGAATTGATAATCTTATACCCTTACATAGAAATTAATTAGGCATTTTATGTGGGAGGTATGGATATAGACAGGTGGTTAATATTTAACCAATGCACAGGATATGGACTGATGTACTTATTTGTTAATCGGATTGAGAACAAAAGGTATTTGTCAATCTAACAGGAGCAGAAGCACACTTTTGGAGAAGGACAAGACCAGTATTCACTTGGTAAAGAATATAGTTTTTTGTGTTCTTGCAAACTTTGCTTTCTAGTCTTCATTTATTTGGCAACTGACGGGGCTGTGCATAATATCCACAGTTCTATAATTCTTTAGGAACCCCATATGAAGTTTCATTCCAACTCTAAATGAGGCATTGATCATATCAGCAGGAGGCAGATATGAGGAATACAGGTCTCTTGGCTAGCAGTCTGCCCACTTGGAATGCTACACTAAGATACCATTCTTAACAAACCTTAATAGCAGTAGCCATTATTTCCATAGAAGTAGCTTTTCCTCTGGGACTTGAAAACCATTTGCCTCTCTTTGCTAATTAGAAAAAGAACCTTGCCACTTAGTATATAGAGTGACTGCTTTTACAGACCCCTGCAACTAATGGAAAAAGGTATATAATAATAATTATGTGTCATACTGAAAACAAACTTCTCAGAGAGCAAAGAAGTAGTAGCAGAGCATCTGCTGCATTTGCTACACCCAAGGATGGTTCAAAAATCACAAATGCAGATTAATAAGACCACATTTTTTGCCTAAAAGTAATGAAAACATATGAGGAGCTGACTAAGACTATCTCAGCACAGGCTAAATTTAACTACTTTTTACAGATACTTTTACTGTACTTTTACTTTTGCAATGAACAAGATGTGGCAACTAACATGAGTTAAAAACTTTTATTTTGAAATATGAATAATAAATTCTCTTATCCGTGGTTCCTTGTCTGTTTTCCACCACATTATGATTTTTCTGCTCAGATTTGTTTGAAGAACAAGAAATGTATGGCAGAAAATTTCCTGTAAGGTTTGCCCTTGGGCAGAAGAAGTCTTTGCATAAAAAATCTGTGAACTGAATAAACAGAAGATGCTTCTGTGAATTTGAAACACTGAATTTTGCATAATATTTGATACAAAAAAACCAGGGAATGCTAATGTTCCATAGCACAGTCTGATCACCATAAATTTCACATAAGAATCTGCAAATAAGACTTCCAGTTCTTATGTTTTCAGAAAAAACGTATTCACTAAAGATCTGAACTGGTAATACAAGGGCTGGAAAAGCAAATTTCCTTTCTTTAAACAACTGCAAATCAATCCTGGCATACATTTAGGGGGAAAAAGATTACTGTGTACTCTGCCACTTAACTTTTTACGTTAAAGCAAAAGCATTTATAAAATGGTTAATTTCTTTAATGCTCAAATAAGTTAGTTCATTTGTATCCATTACATTTGATAAGGACAGAGATACAATTATATTATATAATATTTCAATGCAATCCTTTTCACTTTAGAATTTAATGTTTGAAGACTTGAAGGGAAAAATTAAATACTGTGCCCTTATTACTATTTTTTCACCATTTTGACACAAATAGTGACAAGTTTCTCACAAATTTATAATCAGAAATCCCCTAGCACTGAGCCTGACTGATTTTGAAGGAACAGAATGGAAGGTTTGGTAGAACTGGTATTCCTTCAGAAACATGCCCATTCAGTATATCTGCAGATATCCATAAATACATATTTACAAAAAATCATTGCTACTACAGTTAAACCCAAACATTGCTTCAAAGTTATCCATTTGGCTGATAAATTTGCCTCAAATGTATTCATAATCAGGACTGCATCAATGACTGCTGGCATAATGGTCAAAAAAAGGACCTGTGTTAAACAAACTGACAGCCATCATCACTTTGTGAAAGTAATCATTCTTATTCTTTTTCTAATTATACTCTAGAGAAATAAGAATTAAGCATTACTGTCACTGGAATATTGCATGGAAATGCTAATGAAATGGATCCTTGATGTATTTTAAATTTTTATTGAAGCACATTAAAAAAAAGAACAACCACTTATTCTGAAAAGTTAAATAATTTAAATGTCAGTATGATAGCTATCTTCACTGAACATCAGACATTAACACTTCCTCAACATGAGAAGCAGCAGCTCACAAAGCTCTTTGCAACTGAAATCACAGACATTTATGATGTCAAGGTTCTCATTTGCGAGAACAAGAGGTGGCAACTAAGAAAAAATGTCAGCATGTGCATCTTTATTTTAACCTTGAGTGCTGGGTGTTTTTGTCAGATCCAAGACACTAGATCACCTTGATTAGGCACATCACCTCTTGGGAAGTCCCACAGCAATTCATACAATTATTTCTGGCTTAACCAGCACAAGATCCCTGTGCTGTATTACTCAAATTATAAAATAAATACAGTGTTGATGGCATTCTATAGTAAGTCTCAAAACAGTGAAAATGGGCCTTTCTGAACTAAGACAGAAAACTATTTTAAAATCTCACTGATGTGTAAATTATTCCTGTTACAGAGAAGTTATATTTCACTGCTGGTAATATTTGGGAGTACCAAAAATATCTTGTTATTTTAAAAAATGTTTACTTAATAAATATAGGTTTTTTCATAAAATTAACTCACACTACTTAGTGGCTGTTTTTATTTTTTCTAGTATATTTTAAAATAAAAATTAACGTAGTGTCTATCTCTCATTAATCTTTTCTCCTGGCTAAGCTCCTCTGCTGAAGTAAGAGACAATGGCTATAAAGTTGTATACTTCAAACATTTCATGCAGTGGCATATGGGTAATATGTAACACTTATATTTTAATTTGTAAACAGCTTATCTATCTATTATTTTATTGCACTATGAGGGGATATAATTAGTGTTATGTCTTTGCTGCTATTTAGTTTCTAAATTAAAACCACAGTATTCCACATCAGATCTCTCTAACATGAAATGGCAAGCATACTGCTCCAAGGATCAGCATGCACGTTGTAAGAAACATCAGTGTATAGAAAAGATAACATTTTCTTAAATCTCTCTTTGCTTTCCAATACCCAATATTCACTTAATGAGGTTAGGCAATGCTACTTGTTGGGGTAAAAACAATAAATGTAATAGTAGTGATGAAGATGATAATGACTAATAATAGTTCCTCCAAATACAGCTGTCTGTATAAAGTTTTATTGTACATTCTTCTGAAGATTTTGGGATTGGAAACTTGCGGCAATGACCATCAGACATGAGAGTAAATTTAACTTTGTAAACATTTTTTATGGTGTTGTATTCCCCACTGATTCATTTATTAAATGCCTTTCACAATGCTCCTCCCCATGTTCCCCTGTCCCTAGCCCTGGCCACTTCCTCGGACTCTCCTTATCGGTTCACCCTGCCCATGTACCGCTCCTGAGCCCCTGAGAAAATCCCCCTCGCCGGGATCATGAGGTCTCTCTGCCTCTGGGGGTCACTGGTAGAAGATGTAAGATTAAAGGTCCTCTGAAACTCTCATGGGTAGACCCTTCTCGCCTCCTTCAACATCACTGTGTTGTAAGGCTGATAGCTAGCCCGAGCAAAACTGCGGAGCCATCCAAAATGGACTACGGGAGTGTGACAATGGTCACACTGCCCTAAGCAGCTCTGCTGAGCTCTCAGGGAAAGCTGCAGCTTGCTAAACTCAACCTAGCATTACAACATTTTTTTCTTTCAAATTGTGTTACAAATATTTTCACTTTCAGTACACATCATAGCTAAGGGTTACAACTATTAAACTAATTTGATCTCTTTTTTTATATTTGGGGTTCGTTTTTTTTCTTTCATTGTATAATATATGTCCTCAAGTGAAACAGAGCCTGGAAAATCACCTTACAAACCTTAAGCAGTTATGCCAGTGGCTTGAGAACATACACAGGCTTAACTGTCCATATGAATAGCACAGTAATCTAACAGGACAATGAGAGCCCTTAAATATACACATGTAGATATGTGTTTTCAGAATTGAAACCGATGCTCAGTTAGAGGAAGATGCAAACAGACTGTGTGATATACAATGTCTGGAGGTCGTAACCCATGTGAACTGATGCAAGGGAACAGTCCACAAACTAGCTGATCCACTCCATGCATAAGCATGTGCTCATTTTTTAAAAGCCTAAGGAACTTTTAAGTGATATCCCTAATTCTTACTTCAGAACAAGCAATATATATTCATGGAAAAGGTAAAAGGCAAGAATGTTCTTCCTAGGGCACTAATCTTTATAGGATGCTGTGCTGGTTATTACATTTAGGCAGAACGTATCTTTTCAAACAGCCTGTTACACAGTGTATGCATAATGCCAGAAATTATAGACAAAGATTAAAGAATGTACTAACACAGTTTCATTATACTGAACATCAAAATACTAGCAACAAAAATAAACAGCTGGGGAAGAAGGAATGCCAAAGTTATAAAACCCAAAGTGGCAAGCACTAGATGTAGAGATTAAGCTTTTAAAAGAGATGGAAATAACATGCATCATTAGAACTCAGCTGCATGAGCAGTTGTCATCTGTCCTCTGTGCAGAAGCTGGACTGGTCTCAGAGTCCCCAGAAAACAAGACAAATTTACGACAAGGTCCTGAACCACATGGGTTTGTGAATAATACTATTCATTCCAAACTCTTCATAGAATTATTACCACAATTCCTGTGGAGATACTTACAGCTTTTTACCGGCTAGGCTCGTAGTTCAATGCCTTAGAAAGCCTTGGGCAGCCTAGAGAGGTAGCACAGGCAATCTAGCATTTCAATAGCTCTAAAAGCAGCAAATAGTAGCTGCAAAGCTGATACCACCAGTAGAAGCAAAGAGGGAGAAATATAGCCTTTGGTTTGCCTAATTACTGCAATTAGAAGCTTTCAAACAGAGATAGAAACACACAGATGTTCGCAGAAGGATTGCAAAGCCAAAGAGGGCGGAGCCCCTCTCGGGTCCTTCTTTTATTCAGAGAAGGGGGAAGGGGAGGACTGGGGGCGGACCCGGGGTGAGCGGCCAATCAGACACTGCTGAAGAGTTTGAGTTACATTTGGGTTTGCCTGCGCTTGGAACAAAGGAGCTCAGAGCACATGGCAGAGGCAAGTCCTGTATTGTCTTGGAGAGGCGGAAGGGAAGCTCGGAACAGGAAGCAACAAATTGCCATGCAGCACTCATAAGAAAGAAACTCTAGTGGGTATTTCCTGAGGGTTTATGGAGAAAGTGAGCCTAGCTGGAGTCAGTACCTTTCATAATGGCAAGACATTTCATTAACTGCAATTGTGTTTGTAGAAGTCAGGCATTATTTCAGACAAGAGTTACAATTTTTTAACAAATATGTACTGATATTGCCTGAGTTTTCTTCCTGGTGTGATTTTATAAGGATTCCAAGAAGAATTGGAAGGCAAAAGGCAAGATAAAAGATTTTAGTTGTTTTCTTAATCCACTGGGGGACCTAGTTGAATTTTTTGTCCTTGACAAAATTCTCTGAAGCAAAGCTACACTGAACCAAAAAGACTTAGCTCATGCACATAGTGTAAGGCCCCCGTCAATTCACTAAAAGAGCTTTTAAAAGGGGTTACAATGGTTCTTATACTCTGGGTAAAAATACAGTGGAGAAATACCAACCAAATATTCTCAGGCGGTCAAAACAAGACAAAAGTTTACTGCCAAACTTCAGAAAAATCAGGGAACTTTGGCAAAAGATTTAGTACAATATCCAATCAACACCCAAGACTTAGCACTAATTTGGCCCATTCAACTTAGCAAGATTTAAACATGTTCGATGTTAAGTTACTCAAAATGATCCACGAAGAGGGAGTTAGAAGAAGAGAGAAAGACAGAAAGAGAGAAAAGAAATGCACACAGATAGCTACCAACTCCTGGGTTCCAGCAGTGTTCAGATAGAAACTCCAAGAGGAAAGTGAGGTCAAGACTTGTGCTGTCCTCATGCTCGGCCTTAAATTTCTGTTGGCCCTCAGGGACATTTCTCCTGGGTGGGACTTCCTGTCATTTGACCACTCAGGAGCTGGGTTAGGCCAGAGTGGAGCACTGCCTCTGGTGTGCTATGACTGGCAGCTCTGCTAGGCTCTGGGATGGGGCGTGTGGGGCAGTTCACTGTCTCGATAGGGCAAGGCCCAACCTGTGGAAGGTGTGTCCTCTCTCCCACACCCCAAAATGTCTTGAGACATCAATCTTTCCAGTCTCTTGACACATAGTTTATCACTAGGTTACATGTATGCACATTACTAACTATCAAGAATATTTTAAAGACATCAAAAAAAAGATCTATTTCTTTTGTAGAAGAGATCATAAACTCTGTATCATGGAAACCACTGCAAAATAGAATTGTGTTCAAGGAAAGAGAAGAGAAGATTAACAATAAACACCATTTCTGGGGTCCCTTCTCCAATTAATTTCCACTTTGAGTGTTGAACTTCCAAAGTTTTTCTCTGTAAACATTATGGTTTTGCAACCATTATTTTCAACCTGAACTATTTATAATTCTTTTTATAATTGAAAAACTCATTACAAGCAATATATCTGTTATTTTGCCTGTTTTTTGTAGAATCTTTTTTTTTTCTTTTTTAGTTTGTTAATATTAGCTGAAGAGCTGCATAAATAATTTCCAGGTTATGGTTTATAGTTAAATTATTTATTCTGACTGCCACATGGCTGTTCTACATTCCTTTTAGTAATTTTTAGAGTTTGGTTGTTAACCTAAATGAGGTGGTATATGACTGACTAACAGAATATTTTTAAGTAGGAGAATGATGTAAACCAAAGTCAAATAATGCACCAGTGGGATGACTTTTCATGCAAAATTTTTGAAATGTTTTGATTCTCCATTTCTTCATGAATTCCCAGTAGCCATACAAATGCTTCAAAACAAACAAATAAGTAAGTAACATTACCTGCACACCAGGGAACAAAATTCAGTGCTTTTTTCTGTCTTTTCAAAGCATGAAAGCAATTCTGTGGAAACTTAACCCATAGTCAGATTTGTTACACATATGTATGTAAAATGTTGATGTTGTACTTATAGAATAAGACTACAAAAATGTGTAGTGTTTCTTCATGCTAGATATATCAGTAATAAGCCATACAAAGATATTATAATGTTTTATAATGCTAAAAATCTTTCTCAAGATAAAGCAACTGTTCATAGAGAAAAGGTTAGAGAAAACAGACCATAATATACAGAATTCAATACTATATATCAGTTAGCAGAGACCTCTTTATGGATATGTCTGTTAGCCCTTCCAGCCATGAATTTGTTCAATAACCCCAAAAATCTAGAAACTAGAGGAAAAATATGGATTTGAACCAAGCCTCATCTAAACCTCACAGCCAGTTGTAGTATATATGAGAAACTTAGCAATACCTGCAAGTATTAATGGACAGTCCCAAGATGTGCAGTAATCATATGGCAGATCTGGGTTCTGATTTTGCAGTGCATATTTATTTGACAGCACAATAGTGATTGATTCACACCGAAATCATTCTATCCTACATACTTGGAGAGTTTTTAATTCTCATCTACCCAAATTGTGAAAGTGTGCCTATGTAACTTAGGCAGAAAGATCTTAAGTCTCCTGTTCTATAAACGGGATCCCTCGGAACCTCAAGGTGCACAGATCTTACCCTTGGACATATTTTCAGGAGGAAGAGAGATGCCTGCCCTTCAAAGAGAAACCCTTTCTGTGATTGTTAGGATAACCTTATCAGTCTCATGATACCTTTAAGCACAGATTCATAACCTTTTCCTTCTCCACACTTTACTTATTTCTGATGGAGTGAGTTTCTGTACAGGATACCTCCCTAGTGTTTATATTCCAAAATCTATTGAGCCTGACTTTGAAAGCTTATATTATTGTTTTTCTTCCTGAAATCCCCAGGATGAACACATTATGGAACTTAGAATTATTTTTAAGCTTTTTCACTTTGTTATTTAGTTCCTTGTTATCTTTCAGTAACACATTACAGTAAACATTTTGTGTTTTATCTAGTTAGCTAAACTTCTACCTCCATACTGTTATTTATGTGTCATGTTTAATTAGCTGTGTGTCCTTCCCATCAGTCCATTGGTATAGTGCATTTGTTCAGACATTAGATCATTTAGCATTCCATCATGTGTGACACCAAACACAGCAATATCTTGCAGGTCTCCTAAGCTACTGTTAACATGTTCTGTGAGGGTTCTTAAGAATTCTTGAGTTGACTCTTATGTTTTTTTTCTCCAGAAGAAGTGCAATTTTTTTTCATTCTATTTAATTCAAATTAATTCAGTGGGTCTACAGATGGATCTGGACAGGCTGGAAGAGCTGAGGCCAATCATATGAGGTTCAACAAAGCAAAGTGCTGAGTCCTGCACTTGGCTCACAACAACCCCATGCAGTGCTACAGTGTGGGGAAGAGTGGCTGGCAAGCTGCTCATCAGCAGGACTTGGGGGTGCTGGTGATAGCAGCTGAACATAACCCAGTGTGTGCCCAGGTAGCCAAGAAGGCCAGTGGCATCCTGGCTTGTATCAGCAATAGTGTGGTCAGCAGGACCAGGGCAGTGATTGTCCCCCTGTACTTGGCATTGGTGAGGACACACCTTGAGTCCTGTGTCCAGTTCTGAGCTCCTCAATGCAAGAAAATTTTTGAGATGCTGGAGTGAGCCCAAAGAAGGGCAGTGGAGCTGGTGAAGGGTCTGGGGCACAAGTCTGATGAGGAGCAGCTGAAGGAGCTGGGGGTGTTTAGCCTGGAGAAAAGGAGGCTCAGGGGAGATCTTATGACTCTCTACAACTGCCTGAAAGGAGCTTTTAGTGAGGTGGGTATCTCTTCTTCCAAGTGAAAAGTGATAGGACAAGAGTAAATGGCCTCAAGTTGGGCCAGGGTAGATTGGATATTAGGAAAAATTTCTTCATGAAAAGGATTTTCAGGCATTGGAACAGGCTGCCCAAGTGAGTGGTTGAGTCACCATCCCCTGAGGTATTTAAAAGACTTGCAGGTGTGGCATTTGAGACGTAGTTTAGTTGTGGGCTTGGCAGTGTTGGGTTGATTTTGGACTCAATGATCTTAGAGGTCTTTTCCAACTAAAAAAATTCTATGATTTTGTGATTCTATTTGTCATACTTTTGCAGAAAACTTTTCCGCCCAGTTACAAACCCAACCCGCTATTGTCATAGGTTAGCAAGCATAGTCCTGGAAGGGATGTCCTTGCTAAGGGGTGCTTACAGTTTCCTCTGGAACCTGATAGAACCTATCAGCTGGCCAGTTTGAATATGGACAATTTTTTAAGCTACTTAAAGTTGTGACCACCTCTGTGATCCACATTTAAGAATAGGCAAACTCCCCCTCCAAGCTCTCTCTCGTTTCTGGCGCTGGCACAGGTGGCTGCAGGCCCCGTGTGGGGGCCAGCGGGCCCGGCCAGGCCCTGCTTGGGCCAGGCTGGGCCGGGCCACGGCCATCCTGGAGCCATGGACCTGTTCCAGCCATGGAACCCCCCCCACTGCCTTGCCGTGGGCAGCTGGAGTGGCTCGGCTCTCCCCCCTCTCCACTGCGATAAGAAAAATTCAACATTCCAGCTGCAAAGCTGCAAGGCCGAGGTGAGATTAACCCTTTTTATTGCTGTGAAGAGCTGAAAACCTGAGGGAAGAGAGAGAGAGGAGATGCTTAAAGCTGAAATTCTGTTGTGAAGCTATGATATATCAGAGTATCCTGTTGTAATTTCATGAAGATATGGGGGGTGGAGTGTTCAACTCGTAAGCAAAAGCACCTGCACTGAGATAGGCAGATGCTGACGCAGCTGTAATTTCATGAGAAGTTTGCACAGGGAGAGATGAACCTGATGAGGACTTTTGCTCCAAATGGGAAAGGCAAAAACCTCAGTTCCTAGAGATGCTCCCAGAGATAGTCCTAACAATGAAGATGATGAAGACCCTTTGCTCCCAGGGAAGGAGAAGGGCCTCTGTTTTTGTTTCTGAATGGCTCAACCTTAAAACTGTACCCCAAAAAACTTCAAGAGTGGACCCTCGAAAGCAGTTGCAGGAAAAGCTGCAAGTCGGGGGAAGGGACTCACATGCAAGCAGAGAGACTCCTCTTCCTAAATGGACTGAACAATATTTGGAAGTGGGCGGCTGTCTCGTTGTGATAATGTTTTCATAGCACGAGCAAGAAGAGACTTCTCTTTCTAAATGGACTGAACAAGGTTATTATGGAAGTGGTAAACAGACTGAACATCTCAAGGGTTGTCTTTTTACATTGTCAGTGGGAGAAGGGAGGAAGGTGGGGGGAGGAGGAGAGTTCTGAAGGTGGTATAATTTTTTTTCCTTCTTTTAGGTCTGTTAATAAACTTCTTTATATTCTTTCAAGTTTGGTGCCTGCTTTGTGTTTCTCCTAATTCTTATCTCACAGAAGATAAACAGTAATGAGTATTTTGGGCCAAACCACTATACTAAATTGGTGTTTCCGCCTGGTTACAAACCCAACCCCCAACTTTGGAAATACAGATTGATTTAGGTTGTTCTACACTTCGCGTTTGACTTTTAGGCATTAGAATAATCTTGTAATCTTCTTAAGTTTATTTCTAAGAAGTAGGTCATTCCTACTCTAAAGTCAATCTAAAAAGGAAAAGCAAGAATTGCAAGCACATTCAGTCCCTTTTTTGCCATTAGAAAAAGAAGAAAAAGGAAGAAACCATTGAAAACCCTGAAGTCAGGAAGGAGGACTACCCAATGAGAGGTGAGATAGAATGAACCTCTCAGGTGAGCTGTCCTTGCATCCAAGAAGTCCAAGGTCTACAGTTGACTGGAAGGTTATTAGACCTAGACCTATCCTATTATTTGAGCAGACTTTTACACTGGACAGGTAATATAGAGATTTCATTTACTTTTGTTAATCAGGAGTGATATTGTAGCTACAATCATAGTTCAAAAAATATCCCCGAGGGAGATGGATTTGATGGGTGCAACAATAAAGCATCATGATGTCTAGTTTGTAAGATGTCAAAGTGAACTTTATAGAAAGTAAGCAGTATGACAGAGAATCAATAAAAAAAAATTACTGGCGCT
Organism: Coloeus monedula; assembly: GCF_965178545.1. Taxonomy (NCBI): domain Eukaryota; kingdom Metazoa; phylum Chordata; class Aves; order Passeriformes; family Corvidae; genus Coloeus; species Coloeus monedula. The sequence continues at coordinate 106,921,730 of NC_138782.1, read as the reverse complement.
TAGCAAGTGCTAAACAGCAGCCTTCCACTTTTGCCTTCCAATGGCTGTCAGGTCACCTTGAGAAAGGCATCCTCTGGGGCTGGGCTTTTTAAACTGCCTAGGAATGGTACTCTAGTCTCCTACACCTATAAAAGATGACTATTGCAAAAGAAATCATCATCCCTTTAAGAAATCCAAAAGAGGGCACTGGAGTTTCAAAACTTTTCAGAATACAGCAATTCTCCTTCAGCATCTAAATTGCTCGACTATTTTAAATAGGTGTTGCACTTTTATATCTAAGATTTTGTCCATATATATTTATTCTTCCTGAAAACTGACAATGTGATAAAGTCAAACAGATGCTCTTTGAACATATACCTGTTCAGCACAGAACATATTTATCCTGCAGACTTTCTGCTGAGAAGCAACTGATAGGAAAAGTGACAAGGTCAGGTTCCTAGACTTAGAAAAAGAGTTATAGTGTTACAGTCCCAATGTCCCATTCTAAAACCTGGAATGCTTAATTATTCTGATATTAAAAAAGAACACACTGTTCTTTCTCATTCATGAGCAACACACAGGTATGAAAAACTGTTCTGCAGAAGTGAGAATGAGTATAGAGCACAAACACAGCAATTGCAGAAGCCAGAACAATTGATAATATAAAAAAAACTCTACAGCTTGTGGTATATTGTCAATAAACTTTCTTTTTTTCTTCGGCTACAGCAGTGTTTGTTGAGATAGCTGGCTCTACCAGTCTTCAACTTTGTTAAACCCCAAACAGTATTTATTGTTGGAATTGGAGACATTCAGTAGAGCTCATGGTTTTGATGACATCTGTTCAGAGCTGAATATAATTGAATATTGTTATTAATGAGCAATATGATGGAAGAATGAGTATATTTATTGAAATTTAAGAGGAAGACAGGTCTAGAATTTAAAAGTATCTAAGCAAATGGGAATAATGGTCTGGGAAAAATATGGTGAAATTAATCATTGGCAAGGATATATTTTAGTTAGGCAATGTGAAATAGGAAGACCTGGCTAGGAAGCAGAAATAGGAAAAGGCTGAGAGCTATTATGCTTCAGACTCTACCCTGCAGTAGCAGAATATTGTGGTGGAAAAATAAAGGTCACACTGGGATGAATGAATTGCTGTGTCACCTGCAGGACTCCTAAAATAAAGTGTGTACTCTTCCCTCTCTTTCCCTCTCTTTCTCTCCTCTCTTCCTCCTCCCCCTCGTCTCTCCCCTGAAAGAGTTATTTCTGTTCACCTCACTCACTATTTTGTATTGGACTCTCAATTTAAATATCTTTTGAGTACTTGAAAATTGATCTTTCCAGATGCTGGTTTAATCTACTTCTCAGCTGCTGTAGCCTGAAGTTTCCTAATGAATCTCTGACACACACTCATACAGATTAGACATTAGCAATACACTGCTAACAGTTTGGAATAGAATTTAGTAAGAGAGAGCAGACTATAAAGTAATGTTGTGCAGGACAATGTGACCAGCTGCTGGCTTGCATCCAGATGAACTCTTCTATAGCCATTCTCTCCAGTCATTCAGGTTTGTACCTCTCTCTCCTTATCTTTGGCCATTCCACTAAAATCCTATAATAGGTTTTGCACAACTCCACATGCCCTCTCAAATATCCCATAATAAGAGGATGCTTTCCCATGAGACCCATGAACACCGTTTTTTGCTTGCCTTATCAGCTACAAAGTTAAGGTTGAATGTCATCAAGCCTATCTGTGAATGAATGTGCTCCTCAATAGCCCAGAAATCAGCAACACAAAACAAAAACATTTAATCTTTCTTATTATCTGTTATCTCCAGACATTAGGATTTTTTTGTTTGGTCTATTTTTTTTGTCTTTTTTTTTGTTGACTCGTCACTAAGCAGAAATCCTTAAAAACTTAATATCCTCAAGTTACTACAGTTGTTTCCTATTCCATGGTAAGGATGTGATTCAGATTTTATTGATGTAGACAGATCCTCCTTGATTAGATGGGACTCTGACTCATTTCTGCAGTAACTATCTGTCAAGTTCCCATTTAGTTATGATCTTTGAAGGTGACCAAAATTTGACTAAGGCTGAGCATACTGATCTAATTGCACTTTCTTTGAGCAAAGGATGGAATAAATGACTTCCTGAGCAACCTTTCTACTAAATTAGTGCATGATTTAATTTATTTATTTTCCAGTCTAGACATCTGTCATTTCTGCTGAGGAATGACTGCATTTTTACTGCCTCATGAACACTGCAATGAGGACCTCCCTCGAAAATATTCCTTCCTTCCTTCCTTCCTTCCTTCCTTCCTTCCTTCCTTCCTTCCTTCCTTCCTTCCTTCCTTCCAAATTCCTTCCTTCCTTCCTTCCTTCCTTCCTTCCTTCCTTCCTTCCTTCCTTCCTTCCTTCCTTCCTTCCTTCCGAATTCCTTCCTTCCGAATTCCTTCCTTCCTTCCTTCCTTCCTTCCTTCCTTCCTTCCTTCCTTCCTTCCTTCCGAATTCCTTCCGAATTCCTTCCGAATTCCTTCCTTCCGAATTCCTTCCTTCCGAATTCCTTCCTTCCTTCCGAATTCCTTCCGAATTCCTTCCTTCCTTCCTTCCTTCCTTCCTTCCTTCCTTCCTTCCTTCCTTCCTTCCTTCCTTCCTTCCTTCCTTCCTTCCTTCCGAATTCCTTCCGAATTCCTTCCGAATTCCTTCCTTCCGAATTCCTTCCTTCCTTCCGAATTCCTTCCGAATTCCTTCCTTCCTTTTCTTTTTATTTTCCTTTTCATGGAGCACAAACAATATCAAATAAAGTCTCTGCAGTGTTTTTGTCTGCTATAATGTCCATTTCAATCTGTATGTAATACTATAGCATATGTCCTAACTACACAAACACATTCTGCATTCCAGTAAGTTTTTAGTCTATCTGACATATTCCAGAGCTGGATTTTCCTTAAGTAGGTGGAAATGTTTATGCATGGACAGGCACAGAAAGCTGGTAACAACCTCATGGAGGATTGAATATTGTCTGCTTGCATCATATAATCCTTGCCAGCAGACTCAATTTGCCTGTGTGCTGCATTTGATCACATAGCCATGCTGTTTCTATGCCCAGAGCTAATATGTTTTCTTTATATAGAACTCTGTCAGGTAAATATATCAGATGACTAATTTAGTACTGCTTTACTAGTGTGACTCAGCATTTACCAGGCAAGATATTCCCCTTAAAGCCTTTAAACATTGTTTTATATGTGTGTGTATATATATATATACACACATATGACACAGTACCGGTGAACTTGTCTATGCTTTTAAATAGAAGGATCCCTTGTTGTTATTTGATAAAAGGAAGACCCCTTTCCCAGTAAATAGTGAAACACCAACAGTCACATTTGGAGGTTAAAAGAGTTTAGCCATATGAATTTCACAATCAGAAAAAAAAAAGGAGACTAGTATTTTTTTGTATATTAGTACATATATAATTATTTATGACTGTGTGCTCAGTACTGGCTGTCTTCATCTCCAGGTGCATATAGCAATGTTAGTCTGAATAATGACTGACAGATAAATGTACACAACTGTTTTTACCTAATGTTCATGCTGGAAAGCAGCATTGCAAAAAAAAAGACCTGGGAGTCCTAGCAGATAAAAAGGTGACCATGAGCCAGCAATGAAGGCCATCAGCATCCTGGGCTGCATTAGGCAGGGGGTTGTCAGCAGTCCAAGGGAAGTGATTCTTCCCCTCTACTCAGCTCTGTTGAGATACATGTGGAGTACTGTGTTCAGTTCTTGGTCTTCCAGTACAGTAGTGACAAAAACATCCTGGAGTATGTCCAGCAAAATGCCATGAAGATGACCAAGGGATGGAAGCATCTGACATATGAGAGGCTGATAGAGCTGGGATTGTTTAGCCAGGGGAAGAGAAGGCTCAATGTGCATAAGTACCTAAGGAGGAAGATATGAAGATTAAGCCAGACTCTCAGTAGTATCCAGTGATAGGACAAATGGCAGTGGACAGAAATTGGAATACACTAAATTCTATTTAAACACAAGAAAATAAAACAATTTTCCTGTGGTGGTGGTCAAACACTGGAACAGGTTACCCGGAGAGGTTTCAGTAACTGTTCTTAGGAATAATCAATTCCCATGAATAGTTTGCTGTAGCTGACCCTACTCTAAGCATCAGGGTTTAATTAGAGGATCTCCAGAGTCTTTTCACACCTTGACTGTTCTGTGAGTCTCACATACAAACACATGCACAAGCATGCACTTTTTACATATTCTTCTTGTAAATAACCAAATATTATAATACTGATCTCTCAGTGTGACTATAATGTAGCTAAAAACTTTAGATATTTATTTTATACTAATTTATATAAAATACATGTAGTATTTGTGTACACAGTGTTCTGACAAACAGGCATACACCAGGACAGCATTTTCCAGGAGTAAGAGCTTCCAGTACTTTCAAGTCAACAAAACTCATTGTCTGCTTTCAGGGCAGATAGAGGACACTACTGGTGTCCTAGATTTACCTTACAGCTTTCAAATCCCCACAAAAAACCACAAGTAGTATAGTCCACTGAAAAAAAATCAAGTGGCAAATTCATTCTTTTATAACAAAATAATTAAATCAGATATCTTTGTTCAGTCTTAGAAGTAGTCCCTAACACCAATCAGAGACAGTGGCAAACACAAGTAAACACCAGTCTCTCTCTCCTGAACTGTTCTTTATTTCATTTAAAGACTAGGGAAAATGGAATAAATCAGAGCCTGATGTTCAGCTCCTGACATTCTGCTAGAATTTTCCTCTGCCTTCTAAGCCAGAGGCTCTTTTTTTTTTGTTAGACAAGATATTGCCACAACAGAGTAGTAGTTTACTATACGTATTTCTTAGTCTTGCAGGAAAGAGTTAATATCCTGTTGTACTCAGAATGTAAGGTCATTTATCCGAATTTCTCTTCCCTTGTCTACATCATATTAAAGACAAGTGGGCAGATGAAAGACCTTATTTTTCTTTTTTCTATCTTCTCTTCCCACATAGTTTTTCCTTCAAAAAATTCCCTTTACACATTGAAACAAAAAGATAAATTGCTATAATTAAGCACCTCCTCTGCAGATTCTTCTCTCTTCTTTAATACACAGTATGATTTTTATTCAGTGAAAGGATTTTCTTCAGAGTAAAAATCCAAATGCTGGGATATCACAGAGGTAGTATGGCATTTTCCATGAGGAAAAATGCAGAATACGTCCTTTGCTTTCTTTGGAACAATCCTTTCCTTAGCGGGAAGACAGGTTAGTTGGATTTGTTCTATTCAGAACAGTGACAGTGCATGAAAGCCCAGTGGTTAAGAATTTCACTCAGAAAACAGAAGATGTGGTTTACCTCAGGAGTGAGATCTCACCTCTTATTTGTCAAAAGAGTACTCTGACCTGTAAACTACAGCATGAGGAACAGAAGGGGCAAGGAAAAGTGATACCTGCTCTGTCTTACTTCCCCGGCTACAACTGAATTTTTTCAGAATGACGACTGTAAGATTCAGAGGGTTGGTGACATGGGACAAATAACAGTGATTGCTATAGTTTAGTGAGAAAAACTTTCAGCAGGGACATGACATCACAGCTGTAGGTTTTTCTCCCTGTATTACTGGTATGGTGCATTTCATTATTTATTTTTATTATTATTGTTTGACAGAATGGCAAATCACAAAGCTAATGCCTTATTCTGCAAACAGTTCTGGGGAGGTCAGGATGGCAATGCATTGTATACTGCTATTGTGTCCATGTTTCAGGATCAAGAACTGTGTGAGGAAGCTGTTTCTAAAGATCAGATGTTAAAAGTTTACCCTCTCTATTTGTTTGCCTGCTCTTTGAAAGCCTGCTGGGTCATCCCTTCTATTCAGATTTTTGTTTTATTAAGCTCTGCATTCACTCAAAGTTGTATTAAATCTATATGGGTTGGTTTCTTGTCTGTTTGTTAAAGTACAAAATTGTTCCTTTAAATACATTTTTAAACTGCTGCATATATATGCCCATCCAGTGTTTCACAGAACTGTTGAGGTTGAAGTGGACTTGAGGAGACCTTCCAGTCCAAACCCTTACTCCAACAGGATCACTTAGAGCAGGTCACCCAGCACTGTCTCTATCCCTTGAATATCCCCAAGGATAGAGACTACACAACCTCTCTGGACAGCCTTTTCCGGTGCTCAGTCACTCCCACAGGAAAAAGAAAAGTTACTGTGATTGGGTGAAATGTCATGTTTTTTTAATTTGTGCCTATTGTGTTTGGTCCTGTCAGTGGGCACCACTGAGAAGAGCCTGGCTTCTGCATCTTCTTTGTCTCCTGCTGGTTATTTTATTTAGCCTTCTCTTATACAGGTTAAACTATCACAGTTCTCTCAGCCTTTCCTTATAAGAGAGATGCTCTCATACATTTGTGACTTTTACGGGCCTGCACTGGAATCACTCCAGTAAGAACACTTGTACTGGGGAGCCAAGAACTGGACCCAGAACTCACCAGTGCTAAGCAGAGTGCAAGAATCATCTTCCTCAAACTGCTGGCAGCACTCCACCTTCCTAGGGCTTGAGGTGAGGCTGACCAGCCTGTAGTTCCCTGGATCTTCCTTCTTGCCCTTCTTGAAGATAAAAGCCACAATTGATTTCTTATATTGATGCCATAGGTTTTAACTTTTATATTTTTCAAATCCTGTACTGCCTAGTGTGTAACTCTGATGTTTCGTGTGCCCTGTTAGCTACTGTTCTCTCATGCTGGTTAGACATAACAAACCTCTCTAGGTTTGCACTTCAAGGACACCTTGATTGTCCCAAGCTCCAAAATGTGTAAACTAAAGCCTTTGAAGAGGAGGGGCAAGCTTGGGGTAATTAGATCATTAACCGAAGTTATACTTGGAGAATTAACCCTGATATGCAAACTTATAAAAGTGTGAAGAACCCGTGACCCAGGGTCCATCTTGCGTGTAGCCTTTTGACTGCCCAGGGTGTACCTTTGAAGGCCCTTCAAATAAATACCTACTTTTATTCTCTTGTTCTTGTCTAGCCTCTGTTTTCAGGTGGCCACTTCAAGGCATCAATATAACATAATATCTTGTATTATTTTCTCTATACTACAATTCAGAGGTAGGAATACAGACAGAAAAGAGCATTATAAAAATAAATTTGTCTGTTTATATGAACTCCTGACCTTTCTATTTGCCTGAGGAGCCAGAACCTGTCACTTTGCATCAGTGATTATGTCTCTATACTACTATTTTAACAGTGCCTGGGAGTGTGCACAGGCACTGGAAAATTCCTGTTATATCATTAGTTCTCCAGGATGAATATGGTACTGTCTAAGCCACCTTGTACTCTCCCAAACATTGCCCAGGCAGAATTCAAGAGGGAAAGAACAGTGTAAGACCATTCCCATTACTTGGTTTACATACAGCTCAACCTCTTTTTAGGGGTAAAAGGATTTAATAACAGCCAATGTATGTTTAATGACAAAGAATAATCTATTCTGCTTTTTTTTTTTTTTTTTGCCTAGTAAGTTTTTTAGAAACAAAATCCTAAAGGTCATTGTGAAAGGATAGAAACAGAGTTTCACCCTCCTTTTACTCTTTTCAATACACAAATATGTTGCAGGACTGGCTAAAGTTTGGGATAAAATAAAAAAAATACATACAAAAATCTTGTTAGCACTTACAAGGTCAGAGATTTTGCAACCAGTCTAAATATTGACATACAATAAACTGCAAACAACTGATGCTTTTTGCACATACTTCACATGTAATTTTCTTTTCTTTAAAGCCACAGAGTTAAAAACATACCAGATCAAAGAATAGGAATGAAATTCAAATTGTAAACCTAAATAATCACTGTGACATTTTTATGTTCTTCTATATGCCTAGAGTGTTCTTTGTGTAAAAGACTTGATACTAAGTATATCTTTGAATATTATGAAGATCAACTAACAACATAGGGAAAATTTATATACAGTAACAGAGAAACTTAGCCTGTGGGGTTTATCAACATGTAAACTCTTCAGGAAGGGAATGTGAAGTCTCGGAGTTTTGAAAAGATGTGAATATACCAAAAAGATGCTGCAGATTAATAGCAAGTTCATCAACTTGCTTCTGAACTTTTTCTGATGTCTCAATGTTTAGCAATAATTCTTCTTAACCTCTTGGAACAGATGAGAATGGAAAGGTAATTGCTCCTAGCAACAAAAAGAAAAAAAAAATCCTTCTCTAAACTTCGTTTTCACCTAGGTCTGCCTTAGCCATACAAATTTCTTCATTCCATTAGGAAATTAATGGAAATTAAAAAAGGAAAGGAAATTTAACTTGGTTTTGCAAGTTTGTTCCTTTTCAAATTTCTCCTTAGTATGTCAGAGAGAAGTTGTAAGACTGTGTAGGGCTCCAGTGAATCCATGTTTCATTCTTTTTCTGACAATGCAGTCACAATACTCCCTAGAGCTGCAAAGCAACACAAACTACTGGTTTCTGTGAGAGATGGAAAGCATTCAATAGCTTTATTTGTCAGGCACAGCACATGCTTTTGCATGGATCACATGGAAAATCATGGAGATAAAGATTTGAGGGTTTTTTTCCAATGTCTCATTTTTTTACATACTTATATCTATCTATCTATCTATCTATATGAAAAAATGCTTAAATTACTGCTGACTCTAGAAAAATATGATTACAGAGGTGTGGGCTATATAACATCCATCTGACAGAAAAAGGCAAAGACACTTGGCCAGAGGCAGCAGTTCTCTTGCCTTGAAGTGATTTGGCTCTGTAGAGATTGCATCCATACAAATAAATTCTCCTACACTTCAAAATATCATGGCATCAGGCAAGCCAACAACTGGCAATTGTTCCTGGCTCACAGTAACCCTCAAGGCATTCTAGGGTCTGCAGGTGAAAATAATAGTTGTCTTCAGCCAAAAATAACCCAAACAAACAAACCCAAAACAACCTCAAAAGTACAAACAATTTATCAGTATGGACAATTCACTTCAGATTGTGGGAAACCGTAAGTTTAAAAACAAAGCCTGTGGTGTAAAAGCAGATTTTGTTATCACAGTATATTAGAAAATAGTCAGAGGAAATGCTGTAAATTCTCAGGCCATTCTTCCTTACCAGATCATGGGAATCATAGAGAAGCACTTGAGTAACTTGTCCTTTTGAGAAGAAGTTTCCTCTATGGTAAAGAAAAATATGGTTCCAATGAGAAAGAAATCAGAGTCTTCTGAAATCCTTAATAGATAGCATAGGGGTCTATTATGTATAAAGTCCAAGCACATACCTAAACTTCCCATCCACTCTTTTGCTAGGGCCATACAGACTGATGTAGTAATTACCTGAGGAACAAGAATTTCATTTCAGGAGACAAGGACCAGTTCCCAAAACAATTTCACGAAGGTCCTGTATCAAACTGAACTATACATGGTAGCTTTATCTCAAATTCCATCTAGATGAGCAAATCAGCTTAGATGTTTCCCTTTCCTATTAAAGTGATGAAATCAAAAAATAGGGTTTCTTTTTTATGTTTTATACCAATAATAACCTTTTGATGGTACTTGTCATCCTGTAGTGAAGTGTAAACACAATAAATTTAACTCTAGTGTGAAGATAATCTAAAAAAAAAGCAGAATAATACTCTCTTTTTCCATATCATCAGAAACTGTACTGTTGCATGAGACAGGAATGCAATAACAACCCGTACAATATTAAATATATGTATTTTAATATACCTCAGAAGTTCACACAAATTGCATTTTTTGGTGATATAAAGCATAAACACTTTGAGAAAATAATCGTATTACTGAGAAAAGTTGTTTTGGGAGTGAATTTTCTGCAAAAATATTTTCCTTGCTAAAACATAAAAGACTAAAGAAATGCAGGAATAATTAATATTCTTTATTCTGTCCTGTGAACCTCATGATACAATCCAATGTTCCAATGAAAGAAAATTAATGACATTAGAATAATAAAGCAGTGCTTAATGCCATAATCTATTAACAGTGGGAGTAGAAATCTATAAAAATGTAAAACATGGTGTAGGGAAGAAATAAGGAGAAAGATGCCTATAGGTATCTTGGGGAAAAAATCACCAATTTCAGCTATTTGAATCTGCATATTTACATGTTTCAAAACTCCTAGATAATTTTTTATTGCTTTGTACAAGAATGTCCTGGACTGTTCCTTAGCAATCTTTCTTTCTAACAACAGGATATGCAGACTGTATTATGTATTTGTGATTTGAAAGACATTTAGAAAAATGAAATTACAATCTATTAAGATAAATGTTCATTTGCTATGCAAATCCTTCTTTTTTATGCGTTGATACAAGATACTTTTTTTCAGTTTCTTCAAAATCACTCTTTTGCTGCTGGTCCTCTGTAGCTTAACTTCCTTGTACTTTCTTATACACATGTTTACCCATAGCTTGGAAAAATGTCAAATAGGAGTTTCACTACTTTCATCTCATCAGGTGTTGAAAGAAAATCAATTCAATTTCTAGGGACAGTGGTTGCTCTTGAGTGGGAGCTAACAGTATATCCACCCACTACATATCCTTTATTGAGATGACTTCCAGCTATTTTTTATAAGCCATGAAAGAGCAATGCAACTCTGACAGCAATAAAAATGGAACTTAACCTTCAATTGCCAACCATGAGGATGAGTCAGAGATACCGTGGAATCAGTGCAGTAAGGAAACTACAGGGACTATGAGAAATATCAGTGTGTTTCTTGATTAATTCTCCCTGAATATGAATAATGTTGGGGTCACCCCACAGCAAAATTGTTCCAATGATATGCTGACTCAAAAATGTAGTCAGCCATTCTTCCTAAGGAAGGGAAGGGGATTGCCTAGACTTCATCATTAATTCATTTCATCTTGCTCACAGACATAGAAAATCTTTCAAGTATGCTACACCAGTAGCTGTGCACTACCCCATGAGTAACTACAAACTCAAACTGATTAATCTTTTCAGCTCTTTCTTCCCTTGTGTTAGTAATTTGCCTTTACTTACTCTTTGCCCTACTTTACTTCTCCCAGCTTTAAACTATTTTGCTAATCTTAGTAGCCACCATCATGTAATTTTGTTGGTCTGCATAGAGGATATATTCTTTGTCTGAAACAGGTGTATTACAGAATTTACAATATTTTGTTGGGGATTTTTTGTTGCCTACAAGATTTAGAGAGAGAGTTGCATTATGTTTCTGCCATTGTAGCTCACAATGTTTGCTTTGCTTTCCTAAAACAAATGAATTCGAGGGAAGAACTGCATTTTTTTCTACATTCTGATGTTTAATTTACATTTGATTTGTATAGCCCTTCAGCATTAAAAAGAGTGCACCAATACATGCAATGCTTCTCCTTAGCTGTATGAATTTCTCTTTTTGGAATTGCAATACAGGTTAGTTTTTGTTGCAGACTTGCAAAATGATTGCTTTTTGCTCTTTCATTTCAATAAGATGCTCACTACCAACGATCAGGTTTCATTCAGGTGTATTTCTGAGGGATCTTTTATGGGTTTTGTCCTAGGATTACAAAGAAATGATCAATTTCAAAACCAAGAGATGAATGGGGAATGAAGCATCATTTCTTTTACTCTCAAGTATTTGAGGAGAAAGTCAAATCAGTTTTGATTTGATAGTACAATTCAGTTTGAGACATTTAGATATTTGGATGGATGCAAGCAGGCACATAAGGGTCTGGATTACCATTACTGCCAGAAAACTTGATTCAATGTTTTCAGTTATCTATGATTGTCTGAGAAGACCCACAGTATCTCACTTGGCTTCTGCATGCTGATCCAGAAGGATACAGATGTTCTGTAGTCTAGTGTCAGGCTGTCATACTTGTCAGCTACCACATAGATTTCTGATTCTCTATGGCCTCCTAGCTGAAATATATGCCAAAATTTAGGTGGGTCAGTAGGACTTTACAGCTGGATCAAGACAAGCAGTTGACCCTAGAATACAGGTCAGCAGTCACCAGCAATGGGACTCAGTTGCTTACATACAAGTATTTAGGCCCTAAAGAACCCAAGGTACTCACATGGACCTGGAGTTGTGACAAAGGACTTGAAGTAGACTCAGGCTCCTGTGGAACTGGAGTCTTGGTAAATTATTACAGAATATCACAAGGGTCACAGGATACTTACAGTTAGGCAAGGATTTTTGTCCCATATTGGACTGGACTGAGTTCCCTATAGAGGTATAGTTCTCACTCCATGAACTACAGTAGGCTCTTAACTCCTGCTTTGAGCATAATTAGCAGGGTAAAATAGGATATGATCAATCACACATTATGGAGTGCCCCAGTCTCAATTCAGTTTTCTACACACAATTTTCTGGTGCTATTATTAGACTCATGCCCAGCACGTCTAAGATGTATGCACAGAGGTGGTAGATATAAATAGATAGAAACATTTGTTCCCTCTCTAGGCAGACAGAATAGTCTAGGACATCTTAAATGGACTGTAGGAACTGGTAATGACAGCTACATTGAGTAATCTCAAACATGGGATTATGGGTGTTTGGGGTTTTTTTCTACCTTTAGGCCTAAACAAGTCATGATGACAGTAGAGAACAAGTATACTAAATAACAGTGTCTACATTGAGGAAAATGCAGCTTATGCCTTAGAAATAAAAAGATTTGATTAATTTGTGGTAAAGGACAAGCTCAAACAAAGAAGACAAAGAGGCAAGACTGTGTTCTGCCCTGCAACCTCAGATAAACTAATTTCTCTCTCAGTTTCTGAAAAATAGAAGGGGAGTGATTGATAATCAATAATGTTTCATGACATTACAGAGATACTGTGTGCATCAATGCATGACAACATGATGGGAATCAAGTCTGTGAAAAAACTCCTAATATTCTTATTTCTGAGCTCTGCAGGAGTTTCACGGTCATAACTCTCCTGAAAATTTCCATATCAAAATTACCATAAAGTTGTTGTGGTTGTTCTTGCTGTAGGCAGAGAAGGAGAAAGAAACTAAGAAAAAAATCCTTAAAAGGCAATTTTCTGAGCCACTATCTCCCATCGCTGTGCACTGAAGAAAGGCCTCAAAAGCCTTATGAATTAAACACTCCATCCAAATGTTTTTGTAAGACAAGGCTCAGTGCCTCCTAGGTCTGGGCCTTACTCCACACGATGAAATTGCAGTGCCACAATGATGCAGCCTCCCAACTTTTACCGTGTTGTAAGACCTCTCGAGCAAACAGGATAAGGAGAGAAAGGGGGCTGAAAGGACAATGGGTGTTCTATCCTCTTTATAATATCCAGTAAATACAGGCTTATACAGCCAAGAAAAAGCTGAAGACTCTTGAACTGTGAAGTTGAAGACACTGAACAGCTTCTGGAAGTTCCCTGACTATTACTGCAATAGGAGTGGCTAAAGCATGCTAAAGGATAAATTATATGAAGTCTGCTGGATGCTAATAAATTCCTTTCTGTTTTGAGATGTTTTGAATTAATTTAGTCAGCAAAAACTATTCTTTGGCAAATGACAGGTATCGTTTATCTCATGCAGACCTTATCAAAGAGGAAAAGGTAGAAAAAATGGGTGTATGTGCTGCTCTGTTCATTGTATCCAGAGAGAAGCAAAGTGAGTAAGCACTGCAGAATTTGGCAATGTGTTCTTAAAATTATAATTAATGATGACTTTGAATGAAAAATCTACGGTGCACAGAGTTCATAAACTCAGAGAGGCAGCAATGATACTTTACATTCCCAAACAATACAATTTTTAGACTTACTTCCCAATACAGAACATTTCCACACTGACAATCCCAGCTATGTCCTGTAAATCAGTACAAATAATGTAATTCAAATTTTGGCAGCTTTCCAGGAGGACTGTGCAGCTCATTGCTGAAGAACATAAAATATAAATTGAATGTGAGACCTTTTTTTTGTGGAGCTTAATCCTTTCCACTGCTGCTAGATGTACTCACACATTCCACCTGACCTTTCTTAGCTTTCACAGCACGATGGACTAGATTGTATTTGCCACCCGCATTGTCCCTTTTATCCATCCCACCAGAAACTTAGGTATCTGAAAATTAGAGCAACATGAAGCTCCAGGGAATGAATTCACAAGCAATGATATTAAATTTTGTTTCAGTGAGGCCCATGCAGCTGTGACACTTGGATTTCAGATAAAGCCTCTTGAAAATGCCCTCATGGGGGGTTGGTCCAGGGAAGAGGCAAAGGATAAGGCTGCTATCAGGTAACTCTTTCTTTATCCCTCTACAAGTTGTCTTCTATGACAGAACAATGTTTCTGGGGAAAGAAGAGAGACTTCTCAATTGGCACACAAGGTAGCTGGATTTGCTGAGCCACCTGAATTAGCAGAAGAAACTTAATTCAAGGTTTTGAGATGTAGATTTCCAGATTGTCCAAACATTCTTAAAATGCGTGAAGTGGGAGGGAAAAGATACTTTGGAGTAAGTCCTGGCTGCAAAGGTTTGCTTTTACCCATGTTCCCTTCCTCAAGTCAAATTTATTCATAAAGTCTGATTGCATTCTATATTCACAGCACACAGAACACAAGTGGATTGTTTCCATTTGAACCCTTTGGCATCCTAATCTACAGCTGAATCTTCTAATACTTAGAAATATGCCAGCGCCTGATTTCTGATTGTCAAGGCCCAAACCAATCCAAAATATCAACCTAGTCACTCAAGCAAAATAATCTATTTACAGCTGTGCTTGAGACTCCTGCATAGAGAGGTAGGTTTATAATTAAAGTCAAGCAAGTTTCTATTTGTGTTTTTTTACAGATATATCACTGTTCCATTAATGACTTAACAACTGTGATATTTTTGTTGATTCCACAATTGAAAACAAATGCAACAAATGCAGAGAGATTATATGAATTTTCACAATACCATCCACCAAAGCGAAATATCATTACAAGACAGGAAAGAACAATGATATTTTTTACACTCTGGCCCCAGAGGAGGCTTTTATTCAATACGTATTTACTTTGAGATAAAGTTCAATGGTGATAGTTATTTTACAAATAGTGTCCTGCAGTTTATGATTATTAAAGTCAACTAGTCAGCAGAGGGCACTGAAGGGAACATAATGACAGATTTCACTGATGTAATCACTCTTGCCACCAACTCTGGATGGCTTGAGGCTCAGTATAAATGAGTGTATGCAGCCCCTTGCATTTTATTAATATTGTTGTTTGTCTAATAAGAAAGCCATTTACCTGCTGTGTGTGATGACGTTCCTTGATAGATGTTATTCTTTATTTTCCTCTCCCTCTGTGCTTTGGGTTTTGTAGAAATATGACTGAATGATTTTTTTTTTCTTATTTTTTCTTTCAGGTATCTGAGAAAATTATATACGGCATCCTCATCACCATTTCTATCTGAATAATTGCTACTGCTTATCCCTACCTGTATCCCTACCTATATTACCTTTAAAATGTTGGAACTCTTCATCAGTCACCTATAATTCTTCAATCATTGCTGAAACCAGACAATGAATAACGACTTTTTCCTTAGGAAAATTTTTATATTGGTTCAGACCAATGATATGAGAGTGATTTCATTTTTTTTTTTCTCTTATGGTTTTACACTGGTATTCCATTTAAAGAACAAGATTTCATATTCCAATATTTATGATGTTTTTCATTGTAACAATTCTTGCTAATTCAAATGAATATTCAAACCCATTTGTTATTTTTTGAGAACCTAAATTACTTCTTGTAGTAATGAGCCTCACCATCTAGAGAGGCAATTAATTTCATTTTCCATCAATCCTGGCAACTGCCTTTAAAGACTTGTGAGGATACTTCCTGTGACATTATCTGTAACATGTATCATTATATGTATCATGATAAGCCTACTGGGAATGCAGTAACTGATCTTCAGTGATCTTGTGATTGTCATGATTAACAGCACAATTGCACATGAAGTTGAATATTTCTGCAGCATTGATTTTCTCTCGTCTGCCAGTACTAGAAAAGACATGTTTACAAAAAGCAAATTTTTGGGTTTTTCCTTGTCACCAGTACACTTCCTACAATGGAAAAGGTAGCACAATTTTATAGATCTTTAACTCTCCACAGAAATACGTATCACATACATATATGTATTACAGATACATATACACATATATTCATGTATTACACATACATGTACACAGACATTTACGTATGACACATTACCCTGCCATGACACAGACTGGGCACTCTCTGGTGGGAGCACAGCTCTGCCAAAAAGGCCCTGGGATCCTCTGGGCACAAGGTGGAGCATTAAACCCAGGCAGCACAATGGGCTAAGTGCAACCATGAGCCCAGTCAGGAGACTGAGGGAGGGAACCATCCCCAGCTCTACTCAGCACTCATTAAACCTCACCTGGGACAATGTCCCAGGTTTTGGTCCCTTGAATAGAAAAAAGATGTTGATAAACTTAGAAATGTTAAGGAGTCTGGAGCACAGGATTTATGAACAGAGCTCAAGACAGCAGAAGTGCAAGAGAGAGTGGAAAAGTGCATAGAGTGAGCTGAATAAAACCCCCCGGGCCACAAAAAGGTTGAAATCTCCTGGAAAGTGGAACTGCTGACTTTTCCACAGTTCTAATACCATTTGAGGCATTTGCAGAAGTCTAAAATCAGTTTTCTTATAATCCCTGCCCTACTGGTGGCTTTTAAACTATTATTTCAGACTTTAATGCTAAATCAACACTCTCTTGAGTATCCAAGAAAAAGTTTCTGTAAATAAACATGTAATTTTGAAAGTAATGAAAAGTTAGCTGAGTGGGAAAGGATTTTTTCAAAACTCTTACAGTATTATTTCAAATGCCATCCCTCATTTATCCACCAAAGGTTGTCACTCTATGCTTCAATATATCTTCAGAAAACAAAACATATAATCTGATTTGCCATTGTCTCCAGTTGTCTTTTGTAAAGACCCAAATATTTTCATTGCTTGATTATTGGTCAGAGTAAGAGCATTTAGTAAATTCACTTAAAGAATAATTCTGATATTATATAGGGGCTATGATGATATATTAAGCAGATTTGAATCCAGGACTAAAATCCTCAGTGTTCATTTTGTCTGTGTGAGGTAGTGTATAGGTTTCACACTCCAGAACCATACCTAAGTGTCAGGACTTTTGCTAACTCTCAAGATGCGTCAAAGCCCTGGGAAATAAAATTTCTTTTCTCTCAAAATAAGGAAAAGGGAAGTTTGTAAGAGAAACAAGGTCACTCACTGAAAAAATAACTTGTCTACGCACTTGCATATTGGATTTTCTCCTGTTATCACTATATCCACACCATCCCCTATGGAGATGGTAGCATGTTTTGCTACATGCCAGAATATCTGGCCAGAGATTTATAAATGGAATATGTAGAAAAGACTTTAAATGACCTTGAAAGAAGAGATTGGATATGACCATAACTTTGGAAATGGGAAGTGAAACTTTTTTTCTTTTTTTATTACTGGTGTTGTGCTTTTAGATGCAGATTGGAGATAAGGATCCAAATATTGTTTTTTCACACTTCAGAATGCAATCAGAGTTGTACTATGTATGATTTTTCCAGCCTGTATTCTTAGTTATAAGTGGCATGCAGTTTTCCAAATTGAGTCTCTGCTTTACAAATACCATTTAAATGTCTTCTGCATATGGGTTAGAACACTTAATTTGCATAATAATTTTGGTAAACAGAAAACACTTTCAAATAAAACATCATTTACAATATTAAGTAAAAGAGATTCTGGCATTAAAATTTCAAAGTGCAATTTATTTTGAAACCCATTGACTTCCCAAGCACGGTGGGGTTTTAAAGAGTGCAATTAAACCTTGTTATGTATGACAAATAATGCCATTATTAACAGTATTTTTTAAAGAAAAAGGAGGTTATGTGCTTGAATTAAAATCTACAATGCTCCAGATATAATAAAAGCTACTTTGAAGCTCTGCACACAAGATTAGTTATGTCTGAAAGGCATGAAGGTGCCAAGTAGAGGGCTGAGGGTGAGGAATTTGCCTCCTTGACTGTCACACAAGGCACAGGTACAGTCAAGCCCTGAGCCTCTGCGGTTGCCACAGCTCAGCTAAACAAGCTCAGCAGAGGAAGTTTAGCTCTGCAGTCTGGTGGCTAATATTTGGGTATGGTGAGGACCACAGCCTAATGAATATTATTTACACAAAAATGCCTATTGCATGCACTGAACTGCAGTACCAGAAATTTTCACTTCTTGTGACTTCCTGATGCAGCAGAGTTATGCAAAACAATCCAGCTAAGGACTATTTTGGTTTCTGCACAGGAGCCAATAAGCCCCATTTAGGCATCATGCTTCATGGATACATGGAGTCTCTATCTGGTTCCAATGCAAAAGGTGCATCTGGATGGAAGCTGGACTGATACAAACTAAACAGCAGAGTACTGTGCATTCACATGGCTGGAAGTGCCCATCTCTGCTATGAGAAGTTGTGTAAGTAGGCAAGAGGAAATAGGGTGTGTGCTCTTCTACCCTACATAGTTTGTGTCTGTGTGATGATTCATAATTGTAAAGTTTTTAAGCATCCAATATTGTAGTTTATCTTTTGTATTATTGTTATTGATTGTGAATGTATGACCTACCTCCTGCTTGCTAAGTGTCTGCCATTATTAGATCAATAAATCATTTTGAGGCTAATTTGATTTCAAACACAAGACTTGAGAAGTTTTTCCTCATGGTAAATTGGAACCTGGATGTCCAAACCACTACACAATCCTATGCCTAGTCTTCTAGTTTCATAAGCAGTTTAGTGAGGTGACTCTGCAGACCTAATTTTCTCTTCAGTTTAATTCAAGACATATGTGCTTTACTAGTCCTCTTTACTGGAGAGAACTAGACCTTTCTGATTCTCGCAGTAGACTAGCAAAAGGCCCACCAGGTCTCCATGGAACTGATTAAATCTGCTTCTGGGACAGAAAAAGTCATTCCTACACTAAAGAGAGCCTGGTACCCAAGCTCAGTGTGTCAAAGTTGCTAAAAGCTAAAAAATATGTACACATGTCAACATGAAAAAATAAATTAATAAAATTGAAGAATATACATTTGCAAAGTATGCAGCAGACTCTTTAGTTTTCCCTGATGCCAAGATACTCTATCCCTGCTATTCATGGCTGGCATTTTAAGACCATTAAGCAGAGAATTTTCCATATTTTTATTTACTTGTTCTGATCAGATCATGAGAGCCAAGACATATTTCAGGAGACGACAAAACTCATGACAAAACTAATGCTGAAAACCCTTTTTCAGCAGATACAGTGATAGAGTTTTTTTCTTGATCTCCTTAGGAAGACAGAGAGCTTCCCCCATGATCAGTGTACAGAAACAAACTTGGTATGGCAAGTCTCTCTCTCATCAGAAGAGGTATCAGTACTTCTCAAGGACAACACTTTCTGGTGCCTGTGGTTATTGCATATATTTAGGTCCACTCTCTCTGCAGTCCTTACAAACACTTAGATCTTCCGTAGTATCTCCATAAGGCTTTAGTATGTGGACGTTTGGATTTGCATTTCCACTTCATTTACTTATCAGTTGCCTGGTGACATTATCTTAAATGAGTTTAGGGGTTGCTTACACATGCTTGCAAACATTGCTATATGCAAGTGCATGCATTTATATAACAGGCATTTAATCACATTTTTAAAAATATATTCTAGGAGTCACAGGAGCATCCATTCTGCTAATAGACTGTTTAAAGCAAACAAGACATTCATAAAGTTGTTGAAAGATAAAGCCCAATATTTTTAAAAGGATTTTCACGGTTGGTATACAGTATCCTTCTAAATGGTCTTTGCACTATGAGACAGTAATTGCAACTTAGTTTGAACTGGCAATACTTAACAAAAACGGAGTGTGAAGATTAAATTATATCTGGCATAGACACCCCAATTTCATGACGACAACTCTACCTGCCTTTTTGAACTATGTATCAGAATAGTGAATTCTTATTCCCTTCTGTGTAATGGATTTGTCTGAGAGCATGTGGAAGCAAAATGTGTCCTTCAACCATGTTATACTCTCTTGAAGGGGAGAAGTAGTTTTTGTAGCTCCTATAGTCAGAGACTCAATAAACACACAAAATTGAACAGATTAATGTAGTTGCTCAGAGCATTTGATACTATTTAATGATGGAGTGCCCAAACTGTGAAAATACTAATTTCAGTTATTTAGGGAACAAAAATGTATCATTACAGATGTACCTGATAGGTTTTCCAAGACCATCAAATTGAGAATTTAGATAATAATTCTCATTACAACTTCATTCCTTGTTTCAAAGACAGTTTCTTTTTTTAATTCACCCTCCTTTCCTCCCTTCCAGAAGTAACAAAATAACAGATGTGGTTCCTTTGCTAGCAGTATTTCTAGTAAACTAACTGGCCTGATTCACTTTGTATTATAGCCATCTTTACTCCAAGTCCTGAGTACTGATTCATATATAACGATGAGAGGTGTTGTAAAGTCATGTTAAGAGAGATATCACCAAGACTGGTTACATTAAGTGGAAATTGTAAAACCCATCTGTGCTTTACCTGAACCTTTGAATGGGTCTAAATGCCTGCAAACTGTTCTTTTTAGAAGCAGTAAAAGGAATGGCAAGTGTACCCTAAGGAGAAGGAGAAAGGACTTGGAACATTTTCAGCCAACCTGCTGCTGCTCTCTATGAGCAGAATAACCCATTTGGAAACATGAAATATCTCCTGGTCACTCTGAAGTCAGGGCAACAGTTTCAAAGCAAATGTTTATGCTTAGGTTTCAGAGCAGTACTTTTGCACATTACTGCCAATCGACGATATGGTAATTTTAAATTTCTCATTCCCCTAATGAAAGGTAGTCCTAGAGTTTAACTTCATTATGCTTTTGATGAAGGCACTTTCATAAAGTATGCCATAAGATAATTACAATTGAACAAAGTGTTCCCTAGATAAATAGTCTATAACTAGTGCAAATTATCCCATGCATGTATTTTATTTTAGGATTGGTTGGTTTGGTTCCTCAACACGTAAAGGCATTCTGAATAATCACCAATGCAATCTGCATGATACACCATAATTTTCTACTAGGGACTGAGTGTTTATTTATACTGGTATGTCTAATCTTCTAAGGAAATTCTGTCTTGGCATCATAATCAGTCTTGGTGTTGACAGAAAAGAGTTCTGCTCTGCAATATTTAGGAGATAAAAGAAAGCTAAATTAACCCTACAATATACTACCTTTATAGACTGATTAAAGCCTAATAATCTGAACATATGAATGCATATGTGAAATTAACTCAGTCATCCTTAATGAAACTTATTTCTACATTATTACACCACATCATAAACTGTAAAGTATGTTTATTTGTGGAAAGCTCAAATGATGATGTCCAAAACATTTAGTATTCATTTATTATGATATCCTAGAAGAGTAGAATTAATTGAATAAATTTAAACATGCTTATTTACTTTTCTATAAACTCTTTGATATTGTACACTAATTTTTTACAGATAGCTGTATAATAACTTCTCCAACTCTAACAACTATGATTTCAGTGACTTGCAGTGAATATGAGGTGCACCACTTAAATGTTTCAGAAAAGTGTATTTTTTCATGCAATTATTTTTATTTATAGAAAGCATGGGTTAAAATTCCAAAACTATTATTTGAAAACCATAGCATTTCCTTACCAATGGCTTGAAGACTGCAGAATTTAACCCTATTTTTATTAGTGTAAGCTATCATTGGTATATAATGTAGTTTATGGCAATTATACTGGCTTAAGAGTGTAAAATCTGGTATATAATGCAAGTTTAAGGAAATAAATACATTCTGGAAAAATTATATGTAATAATCTAATTTATAGGACATTCTCCATTAAAGCTTGGGTATAAATATAACCCTGTGTAAGTTACCTTGTTTGATACATTTTTCTTTAAGCACCTCCTCTTTTGAAAAAAAAGCAATGACACATTTTTATCTCTACATCCATTTCTCCTTGTATTCAACATTCTCCAAGTTTGTTTTAAAAAAATTAGCTGATTTTTTCCATTTTCCTTTCCCTTTACTGCCAAAATCTGATGTTCCAGCACAAAGACATGTAATACACTCATGGCAAAAACAGGATTACATGATTTGTGCCATGTGAATGTGTTTTGTATTTTTGGTGCACAGTGGTGAAATCTCCTTTCGTGTTTCAGTTTAGAATACCTTTGAAGTGGATCTGGCCACCACTGGTCACCTCCTATGCTTTGGTTCACATCACACAATGACTCTTGAGTGCCATAAACTGGATGAAATCACAAAGAACTGAACTCATGGACATTTGGCCCACATGAATGGCCGAGAATTAGTCTGAATCAAACATCATCTAAAATATGTGCAGAGAAGTCACTGAGATCACAGCATCAACTGATCACTCTCTAAATCCACCCCTATTTGTCTACACCACTTGCAAATTAGTATCTAGTGGAGACCTGCTCAATGTTTAGTACTTTTAACTGTAACTTAAATACGTAACTGTTGAGTAATTAAGTTTTATACACACAGGTGAGTGCCTGACCACAACATGCAACATGAGTTCCTAAAAATACCTTGGCTGTAATTCAAGAGCACTTGAAGTATAAATAAAAAGTATAAATACTTGAACAATTTTCTATTGCTCCATTCACTGCTGTAGCATGAAGGTATTTCTTAGGGTCAACTGCAAAGTGTCTACATAACAGCATTATCACCTTGTGCCTCAGGAAGCCTTTCCACAGGAATTTTCTCACAGTCCAGCTCTGCTGAATCTTCTGGATACTGATCACCTTGGGGACCACCTCACCATGAATGGTGAGCCTCCTGAGGCTGAGATGGCAGCACCTGCAGAAACCATGGAGTGTGAGCAGGATATATTTTCTTTCCTACTCTGTGTTTTTTTTCTGAGCTTATGACAGGATAGTTAGGCACTATGGAAATAAGGAGGAGAAAGTGAGTGACAACAGATAATAAAAATATTGAATAACTGTGGCAAGCTCAGAGACTGGGACATGTGATGGGAAGAAAGGAGCATCTACTAAAGTAAAGAGAAAGAGGAAACTGGGGAAAAAAAAAAGGCGATATTTAGGCCTTCTTTTCAAGACTGCAATAAATTCATATCCTATGAATTGACCTCACCTCCAAAATATTCCCTATTTTTTCTTCATCTGAAGCAAATTCTTACATTTCAGTGTAAACTCTGTCTCATGTTATCAGAGCATTTAAACATTTACAGCTGTTGGAAGTTCCAAAGGGACCATTCTGACCTACTTCTGTATTAATTTATCTATCATAATGTGAGGCATAGGGTTTTTTGATAATTCCTTTTATGTTGTTACAAAATTTGAAAGTCATCTTAACTCAGTAAGAATTTGCATATTTTATTTTTAATTCTTAAAAAAAAAACCAAAAACAAAAACAAAAACAAATGAACAACCAATCTCCACTAACTAGTGCAAAATCCATAGATGTGTTAAGCCAGGACAAAACATACTGTAGAAAGTATCCATGGATAAATCATGTATTTAGTTTGACACTGAAATTCATGTTTTCTAAAACTAAAATTCTGGTTTTAATCCTTCCAGCAGGCTCTTGTGGTTCCTTTGACAATTTCTGACTCAAAAATAATTAATATTAGTTTTCTCTGTTTCTGAATTTCGAGTTCTTTTACACAGAGTTTGGATTAAAACGGAGGAGATGCCAGTCTTTTCTTCTTTACTGATGTTAATGTTTTCTGATCTGTAATACAGCTGCACGGTATGTGCCTCTTAGTTGGCAGGGTGGAAAATGGCCCCGAGTTCTAACTTCCAAGGTCATTTAAAGTCCAAATCAACCAATTATGAAATACCAAGTAATAAGTTTTTACTTATAATCCAATAACTACCTATTCATAGTCCACAGTGCAGGTTTTTTGACCCAATAACAGAACACTCAGATTTGTGAAGAAGAAGGAGAAATGAAGAAGGAGCAAATCCACACCCCAAATCCTCCATATTGTTACACTTACATATAATTATATCCCAGAAACCTAAATTCTCTAAACCCAGGGTTCCAACAAACTGAGAGATATTTCTTCATCAATTACTACTTATCTTCTAAACAGCTTCTAATAGTCAGTAATTCTTTATTGGTACAGTTACCAGAAGTGGACACTAACTAAATAGTCATTTTGGCAGTGCATGCAAAGGTATAATTCCCTTCCAATTTCTATTTGATGTTTCCTAATTTATTCATGAAGCAATAGAAGCACACATGCTGTATTGGGTTGACCCTGAGTTGATGTACAGTCTTTAAGACCAATTACGCTTCTCACAATTTACATATTTAAACTGCACAGAAAGGCGGGACTTCCCCTTTGGTCGGAGCTCGCCTGCTGGGAGGTGGGGGCAGCTCGGAGCCTCCCGGCCCCGCCGGGCCGGGCCGGGGTCACTGCCCCTTTCCCCCTTTCCCAACGCTGTGGCACGGACCCTGGGTGGCTGGGGGGGACTGCCTCAGAGCCACAGGCAGCTAAAACCAGCCATGGACTGCTCACAGCTCAAACCAGCCATGGACTGCTCACAGCTAAACCCATCCAGCGCGGCTTCTGGGACCGGCGGGTCCCTCTCCTCTCCATGCGGAGCCGGCGGAGTCAACGGGAGCCGGCGGAGCCTCCTGTCTGCAGCCAGCACACTTTGTGCTGAACTGAAGAAGACACCACGCAGCCAGCAGCACAAAGGGAGCGAGGCTTTCCCCACCGTAAAGGCCGAACAAGAACACCCTTCAGCATGGCGGCGTCAGAGTCAGAGAGAAAGAGAAGTGAGTCACGTGGGACGGAGCTGGAAATGGCGACGGGAGAAAAGAGGGCGGTGCCGCGATTCTGGCGCGCAGCTTAAAAGAAACCTTCTTGCATGCCGTGGTAAGAAACTGTAATACCACAAACTGTTTGTCTCTTTAATCCATTTGAAGAACATGGGGGGGTGGAGTATCTTCGTGTGCCTGTGAAGATTGTGAAGAATGCCGATGCCAGGCTATATAGTAGTAAGAGGCTGCTAGAGACTTGTGGCGAAGAAGAGCCTTTGTGTGCAGGCCAAAAGAACTTATCCTTAAAAAGATGAATAACCCCATGTGATGGCCCATGTTTTGCAGTGTGAAGGAACTGTGGGATTTTTCATGGGAGAGATGTTCTACACACAGCAGATTGTTTGTTTCCGGGCGGATCTGCTGTTGGTGGCAGTTTGGGAACCACGTGCAACTGAAGGAAAAACCCTTTTTTCCCTTAAGCATAAGAGAGAGACTTTTCAAGAACTGGAACACTGACTAACATCCCATGTTCTGTTATCCCTTGTGTGAGCTAGGTAAAAGGAGAGAAGTGCTGGGGGGGGGGGATTTGCTTTAATTTTGTTTTGTTATTGTCTCTTTACTTTTAATTCTATTAGTAATAAAACTCTTTCATTGTACTGCAACTGTTTAAGGTTTGCGCCTGCTTTGCTTTTCTCCTAATTCTTATCTCACAGAAGGAAAATAAGTAAGTAATGAATATTTTGAACCAAAACCACTACATTTAATTGGTGTTTCCGCCCGGTTTCGAACTCAACCTGCTACACATGCACATGCTGAAAATCCATGTTCTGTGCATTATCTCACATGGCTTCTTCATCCTTCTTGAAGTCATTGCTTTTCAAAGCAGTGGTAAACCTCTCATGCTACAAATACTACCTTTTTCCTATTTCTGGGTGCATTACCTTGTATTTATTTGAATTAAAGCACAAATCCTAAGGCCAGTTTCCTCCTCCACCTGTTTTTGTGACATTTGTAAAACCTCTCTCTACAATCTGTTCATAAAATCACCAAAGGAAAAAAAATAAACTGGGAACTTATCCATAAGAATTATACCAGGAGTAGCCTTATTAAAGGAAGATTCCCTATTTATGTTTTTTTCCTAATTGACTGCTTGTATTCATCAATCTCTTTTTTCATCTGCACAGATTTGTTTGGTTTTAGATTTTTCTTTGTCTAGATTCCTGCTATAAATTTTGAATACCCTTCCTTCTTTGACAGTGTGAAGTATTTCATTCAGACTACTGGAAAAAAAAGACAGCTAATGCTCTTCCATTCTATATCCTGTTCTTTCATTAAAATTGATTAACTAATGTAAAATTCACAAAACAATTTTTGGGTTTTTTTGCAGGAGCTGGGCTATATTTTTCACACACTGACAAAAACACTGAACACTTGATTGGTTTCTGTCAGGTTTTTGCGTGCTAGCTCACAGAGAGCCCGGAGGTGTAGCCACAACCCGGCTGCGCTGCGGCAGCACAGACACACAGAAGCGCAGGCAGACGGGGCTGCGCTCCCCACCCGAGGGAGCCGTCCCTGAACAGGGTGTGAAGGCACGCAGGCAGAGGCTCAGCAGGGAGAGAGAGGGGACTCTCCGTGTAAGTTCCATGCAAAACGTTTATTGAGGTGAAACAATTTGGGGATGAGACAGACAGCCAAGGATCTGAGGGTGTCCAGGGTTTTTATAGCGGGGATAGGAAAGGCGGGGATAAGGGATACAGCCAATGGGATACTTGACAGGAGACAGGGTTGAGGGCAAGGGAACCAATGGAAATAACACAAAGGAGGGATTTAGGGAAGGAACCAATGGGGTGTCGAGTACAACAGAACTTTCTAGAATTAATACATATTAACTTAGGGGAAATGAATATTAACAAACTTATACATAGAACAAGGAGGGGAAAACATGAACCTGTCACAGAAAAATATATAAACTGCGGAACCGGGGGATTATGGGCTCTCATCCTAACCACGGAGCGAGGCATTATGCTTCGGTGCCTGACCACCACAGCTTGGTGTCTGTTGGATCTTCAGTGTCAGGGTGGCTGCAGCCACTTGCACTGCACTACAGGTTTCTGCTTAGCCAGATGACATTTTTCAGACACATGTCAAAAGCATATAGGAATATTAAGTCAGCCTTAATGACTCTTAGAGACTAATAATAAGGACTAAGTTGCAAACATCAAGGTTTTAGTAGTATTCGATTTGTAATGCTTTCCTCTAACCTCTGTATTTTGTCTAGCATTGGCTCTCAAAAGAGAATAAGGATTACTGAATCCTTGGCTTACTAGAAGGCAAACTTTTGTTCTATATGGGGATTATTAAAACAAGCAAAGGAATAGAAATGTTGCATGATCTTTGATTAAACTACATGATATACCAACAGAAGAAAAATATAAATAATTACATACTTTAGGCAGGAATTTTATTTGTATGGAATGAATGCCATTTATGTATGAAACACTCTGTTCTATAAGCTAAGATTTTAGCTTGTGTTTGAAAGCAAAACCTCCTGATTAAGTTTGTTCTGTTCCTGACCCCAAAATATGCATTGCTTAAGTTGTATTACAGAGCTTAGAAGTATTATCAAAATGAAAAGGGTTTTATTCCACCCTTGTTTCAAGGTAAAAGATATTAGTCAGGATCACAACACAATGGACTGAAGTGCTGTACAAGCACACAAAAATTGTAGTATAAACCCAAAAATATGAGCCAAAGAACTGCACTTGAAGGTTTGTAACTGCTGCTGGCATAGTGCAAACTCAGGGGTGATCATATATTTTGTTCAAATTTTTCTAATTTATATATAAATTCTGTCTGGAAATGACATCAACAGTAAAGTAAATAACAATAGTAACAATAAAAAAGATGCTACTATTAAAATCTAGACCTCAAAGAACAATACATCCGAATCATAAAAATATTCATCAAGATAGGGAATAGCCAGTGTCATTTGCAAGTACTTGATGGTTTTTACTTTTAACTTTAACCCAGAGCTTCCAGTGCTTGTGTTTTGAATTAATAAAACATGTTCTGGAGATTTTTACAATCCCTTTATAGCTTTATATACACTGAAGGACAGATGTACATTATCAACCGTAATTCTCTGTCAATATATTTGAGCTGAAAGGAAAATTACAGTTTTGCTAACAGGCTAGGACTAATTAGAACCTAGGTTACATTTTGTCTTACCACTTTTCAAAGCTATTAGAACTACTACATTATTGAAATATTAGACAATTAAAACTAATATAATTATTTTTAAAACTTCATTTCAGGTAAAAAATTGCCCTTATGAAACATGGCATCTAATTTTTACTTTTCCATTTAAATTGCTATATTTTTACACTGGAAGCAAATTGGTTGTTCTAGTGAGTCAATTCTTAATCCAGTGGGATATCCAATTTAGGTTTTCAGGTCTGTCTCATAAGCTTTTGATCAAAATGCATAAAAGGCACATGGTTTCTTACAAGGCTCCCAATTTCAGAAAGTCTGTCCCTGTGATATAAATTTATTGTAGAATTTACATATGGTTGCACAGTTATACAGTAGTCATGATACCATTAATATAATTATTTGTGTAGAAGTGCCACTGGAAAAATAATAGATGAACTAATACCATAAACTTTTAATAAAACACCTTTTAAAATGTCACTGTCATTCCAGGCTCATGCAGCAGTTCAGATTAATGTCTAAAGCCTAACTATTTCTGATTACCCAGATTTAATCCTTGACACATTTACTGATGCAAGGCAGACACAGGCAGACACTGCATTAATCAGTGTTAGGCATAGCCAGCCCAGTTGCTCATTTTGTGTTCCTTTAGGCCTCTCAGA
The DNA here is from genome assembly GCF_965178545.1 of Coloeus monedula. Classification (NCBI taxonomy): domain Eukaryota; kingdom Metazoa; phylum Chordata; class Aves; order Passeriformes; family Corvidae; genus Coloeus; species Coloeus monedula. The sequence goes on along the minus strand of NC_138782.1, from coordinate 106,893,076 downwards.
TAAGAAAATACATGACTATGTTTTGCAAGCAGCCCAAACTCAGTATCCTGGGAAACTTACTGCGGATTCTTTAGACAATTTACAGCTGCAGCCCATAATGCTCAAATGAACATGAAGACCCACACAACAAGACCACCAGTCAGGAGAAATGAACACGACCATGGTGATGATAATTATGTAGGAAAGAACTGAGTTTTTCATCTCTAGCCTTGAGATTAAGTGGACTAGCATAAATTACATTGCATTAAAAGCAGTTAATTTCTTTTACTTCTCATAACAGGATGGTGCCATCCAAAGTATGGGATGGAAATCCCTGGCTCATGCTAAGGTCTTAATCTATATTCATGCTACCTTGCCCAAGACAAAACTACAACAGGAATCCTGCTGAGAAATTAATGATCTAGTCAGTCATGTGGCAGTGCTCAGCCTTGCTTCTTCATCCTTTTGACTTCTCCTGTGTAAGTGTAGCCAATAAGACACAAGGCAATTTGTGTCAGTCGTACACACATACCTGTAGCTCAAATAAAACAATAAAGCCTTTTACCTGGTCAGACCACTAGAGCAGCTTTCAGGTATCTGGATTAACCAAAATGATACCAGGTTAGGCTATAGTAATTTGAAACACAACATAATTATTTCAGGAGTCTGAAAGGAACAGAAATAGCTGCAATCAGAATTTGAATTAGTGGTGTTTGTTGTCTTCTAACCTACTTTGCATTCTCCTTTCAGAAGTGATTCCCAGTGGGCAGCTTTCTAGGTCTTGCTTGTCTTGAAATGAAATATTTTGAATTTTTTTATATCAAGCCAAAATGGTGCCTACAAGTCACCCTGTTCCTGGATTACAGGCAGATACACATGTATTTTCAGGAGTAAAGACAAGTGAACTTCGTGAAAAGTCTTTGAAAAATATTTTATTTAGCATCAGTAATAAAATTCCACTATAAAATATTGTTAAATAGCAATCACCCAGCTAAAAGCCTCCAGATACATTTAGTCTTTCTTAAGTCTATACTTCAATCCAAGCTTAATGGGATAAAATTTCTTCCCAGGATTCAAGAATACACAGCATACACAGCAGGGTCTTTCTAGAACCTTCATGGCTTTCTCACTATTTCTTTCCCTGAATACAAAAATGCAGGGATTATTTTGCATCCATGGAGAGGATACATCAGGATAAATACAGACATTGATGTCTGAACTAGTTGTCTAGACTTTCAATAATGTCAATGGAGAGAAATAAACACTCTTTGCTTGTGATTCACTTTACACTAAAATAAATGTCTAAAATAAGTCAGATGAGTCATGTTCCAGGACAACCTATTTCTCTCCATTACTTACAAAATGACATCAGTCAACTAGTTCAGATGAAGAGAACTACATCTGATCTAGTGAATCCCACGCTAAGTATTTTCTGGGTTGGTACCCTGCCAGTCAATCCAGTTCTTCACGTTGTAGGAGGTATGGGAGCAGGAAATAAAAACCATCTGTCTAAGGGGCAGCTGTTATCTATGTCTGATCGTGGCTCAACCTCTCTATCCCAAAAGGTGCCATATGCTACACTTTTAAAAGGTAGTCCTACAATTACTGCCGAAAGCTATAGTACCATTAAAGGAGAATTGAAGATCATTCTAAGTCTTCACAGATTTTTTCTTTTGTATTCTTTTTGGGGCTCTGGCACCACAAGTCAAAAGCTGTTGTGAGTTCTACGATTTCCTGCTCATTTTATGAGGAGGAGGAGGTAAAAAATAAACATCTGAAACAGCTGAAAATGAGAAACAATGCAAACTATTTTTACAAGGCCCTTTTGCAGGCCATAACCAAAGCTGTCTACAGTTTCCTAATATTTTTTACTAGTTTTCACAGTTGCAATATAAGTAATGTCATAGTGAAATTCCAAACATCATTTTCTAAGAAAGCCTGACACTAAATTTTTGTGTTTGGGATTTTAGCCATGTTTTTCAGTCATGTAAATAGACTTTCCTTGCTACATTTATTTTATTCTTCTGTAACAAAAAAATTGAGAGCATTGGATAGCTAACTCTTATTTGCCTCAAAATGTGTCATAGTATCTTACTATCAACCTGTCAAATAAGTAATCACTAGTCAAAAAAAGGACTGCCATAATTTCTCAGGTATTGTTTAGCACTTTTGGGGCCTAGTTTTCAGGAGTGATGAGCATTTCTGTGCTTGGAGGAGCCAGCTCTTTGTGTGAATGTGTGCTACAAAAGCCACATCATGCTACTGAAAAGGAATTGAAACAGAAAGCTGATTTACAGAGGTAAGCAACTATCTCTATCTTTGTACTGAAATTCCTGTGATTTTCCAGAAAGATTGGTACATCCTAAGAGAAACCATTCCAATGCATTTAAAAACAGATGTGGCTAATGCAACTAGTGTAATAGTTTAATAAGCTTTTGAGAAGTAAAATCAGCTCTTTAAAATATGTCCATTTATCATTAAACACTTTATTTTGTGCTGCAAACAAAAACCCCTATGATTATTTTAATTAACCTTCCTGTGACAGCATATAGAAGTAGATGTAGTAGATAGTTAATGTTAATCATTCCTCAAAAAAGTATTCTGAGCAATATTAGACTGATTTATATACTATTAATACCTTGTGACAAGAAATGGGAAAAGAAATTTTCATCTAAGTCAGCAGGTGTTTTCTCTTTATTTCACTTGGGCAAGTTTTTCATATAAGAAGGTACAACGCTGGCATAAGTCAAGCCACTCATCCCAAGTTTATTATGTTCTTAAGTACTTTGCTTTTTCAGAGTGCTTGAGATAAGTACAGTGCAGCCTGAGTCCTTGGTTCACAAGAGTAACCCATTGATTTTTGGTCTTTCTCATAATAATAGCCATAATAACATGCACACAGCAGAAACGAGTTGTAAATTGAGGCAGAAATTTCCTGTATGACCTCGATTATGATATTCATTCTCCCTTACCTCATAACCATTTTAATTAGCAGGGTAACTGCACAAATGCACTCTCTGAGGCTAAGAAAGCTGAATCTCAGGAAAATAGATAAAATCTTACATATGCAGAATTTGAAGCTGTCATAAGTTCTAAAATATACTCTACCACCTACGTGTCTGAAGTACTTCCATCTGAATGGTCACAGGAGGATGGCTGCCTTCAATAACTGCAACAACCACATAGCCCCTTTCTTTCCCTTTGTGCCCAGTATCTGTTTTACTAGCATATATAGAGAGAGATTCTCTCCTCCTTGTAACTTTCTGAGAAATTACCAAACCAAAGAAGTTCAGATGCTTTCTCTAATTAGTTTAGAGCTTGTCCAAACAAATAACCTTTTCTTATCTACCTTAACTGCTGTGGCTTACAGCTAAATACTACGCCTTTTCCCTTCAAATATAATATCAGTACAAGCAGTTCATGTTTCTACTAGCTTATCCTTCTCTTTGTAGTTCTCATGTCAAGCATCACTTTTCCTTGGCATGTCTTTCTTCACTTCTCTCACAAGTCTCTGGGGTCCTATAACCAATTGAAAATCTATTTCTTTCAATGAGTGATTTAGTTTTCCATATAGATCTATTAGAAGGCCATATTTGTTCCTGTAAACTGACAAAACCTGTTAACATACAGAAATCACTCACTGCAAGTTTTAATGCTTATTCTTTATAAAAGTGTACAAATACCTTCTTTTATATGTATTGTACCATTCCTAATGGTAATATTTTTGAGCATTTTTTTCTCATCCTCTAGGCATAAGGACTGCTGGTGTTACTGCTAGTAAGGTGTGGTGGAATGATATAAAGTGGTTACTGCCAGGCTGTGTGTTTTTCAGAAACAAAACTTCAGTTGTTCATATTCGCATTTACCTGTCTTACAGGCTTTCCCTTGTCCTTATTTTATTTTTTATTATTTCCCCCTGCATTTATTTTTCCTTGTCCTCCTGAATAATATTGTTCTTTCCTTTTTAAATTTCTTAATCTAATTTCTTAACATTCATCTTGGATCTCAATTAGAATTAATTTCCAGTCAATATACACGGGATTATACTTTCTTTTTCCCCCATCAGTATCCTAATAAACTAGGAAATAATGCATGTGAATTTTCTTAGAGACCAGAGATATCATTAAGATATGCAATTAGACACTGCAAGATTGTGTATGTAAATTGGCTTTTCCCATGTTGAGAGGGAATTGTCCAGGCCTCAGAGTAACAATATTTTGGTGACTTATAATAGTGTACGAAGAGTATTTTGGTGATTTATTGTAATACTGTAGGAAGAGTAAAGATTTCAAGAAGCTGAATTAATACAAATTAAATTATTTCCACATGGAATATGGGTGAATGTTTGATGGTAACTAAAGCTTCTTCACATTCTACTGAATTCATTTTAAACACTAAAAAGATCATAAAATTGAAAGAAAAGTTATAAACTAGAAGAATAAGCTAGTAAAATATGAATCTGATTTGATTTAATTTAATTTTTTCCTCTTCAGCTGTTTCTCTACTTCGGATATTCTTTTAAGAAAGAAACCTAAATATTCATATTCAGTAATGCCTACTGAATGTGTCCCCCTTCCTTCAGCATCCATCCCTTACATCCTAATTTTGCCTGTGTTCACTGCCAAACCCTGTGAACCCCTCAGCCATTCAGTAAAAAAGGAATTGCCATTCCTTGAGGGCTTTTCTAGTGGGTTTTGTTTTGTTTTCACCATCTTATTAATTGTAATAAGCTTACTGCAGTTTTCAGAATTTCTGAGTCTAGTCCAACAACTTTTAAGTAATTTATTGTTAGTTGTAACTAATGTTCATCTGTCTTACTTAGCTCATTGCTTGTTCTTGACAGAAATCATGCATGACATTCATAATGCTGTTGAGACAGGCAGTGTTTACGTTTTTCCCCTCTCCACCTTTTGTCCATTTTAGGGTTCTCTTCTTGCATTTATAACCCACAGCTATTAACCTCAACTGTAGTCTGGAGTAATAGCTGCATTATTATCATTAGATAACGTATACTGTGTGGCTTGTAACTTTTAGATGTAATGAATACACGGAGCATAATTGGATTTTGTATGATAGTGGATTTTAATTAAATTTGAACCATAGGAAGAGAAAAATAATAAATTTATACTAAGTAGATATTTATTTTATTTTTCACTGTAGATATGCATTTGCTTTATTTTCATCTCTGCTTTTAGGCATGGCCTTTTTTAATCTACTCAAGTAGTCAAGTAGAAACAATTTTGTTTTACCTGATTTTGAGAGGTCACACTGTTGGTGGTGCTTTGCTTTTTCCTTGGGAAGTACTAAATCACCTACGAACATGCAGATACTCAGCCTCCTTGTCTGAAATATCTAATAACTGGTAGAAAAAGAATACTGCTGCATGAAATTGGAGAGGTATTTGCCTGACTGCTTTTTCCTGTTCAAGGAAAGTTGCTGAGAAAAGTGTCTTGGCATATTTCAGAAGGATATTTATCTTTTGAAAATAACTATTGATTTTTAGTTTGTAATTTGAAACTAATTAAATAGATCTGAGTTTCTGAGTCAAGTCCTCTTAGGTTAATGGGAAAAAGGATGTTTCACTGACTAAGCTGCTAAGCGTGGCTTGGGAAAATGTATTATTTTCTTTGTTCTAGTAAACATTGCATTTATGACCTTGGAAATTCAGAACTAGAGTTGCAAAGTAATGTAGTCACTTAAGGATGCAGTTAGGAGCTAGGAATGGTGATTTGTTCATTTTTTGCACCACTGAAGAGCAATTAAGGCTCAATCTAACTGTTAGTTGGAATTAATCTCCATGGTGTAACTCACCTACAGAGGTATCTGTATCAGTAAAGCGGTCAAAATTTTGGCAGTAGAACATTCTATTCTGATTCAGCTTTGTTCTTGACCAATTCTTGCTCTTCCAGAACTATTCCCAAATGCACTTGGAGCATTCAAAGGAGTAGGGAATGATATTCCAAAGGCAATTTGGATGAAAAAATTGTGTTTGGAGGCAAAAAGACTAAGCCAGCAGAGAACATCCCCTAACACCCTCCAGCACTAATGTTAATTTACTATTAGAGAGATGTAGCCCTTTCTTCCTTAAGATATAGTCAAGTTGGCAAAGGTTTCCAAGAAGGAAAAAATTATGCAAAAATAACAGGTTAATGAAACTTGCTGGCTTCCAGATCAGAATGGCTTCTCATCTGGTCATCTTGACAGGAGAGCAGAGCAAGCTAAAATCTGTATACCACATCCATGTAACCCTACCCCAGGCATAAGTAATTCTAAGTGAGGGTAAGTGAATGTCTCCAGCTGGCAGGAATGTGACACTGTACCTTCAAGGCCTATGGAGTCACTGAGATAGATGTGTGTGGCACACATCAAATGATTCTGAATATATGCTGTCTTGTATGAAAGAACAGGTTAAAATATTGTTTCAATTTTATTTAATTCAGTGCTTACCTAACCTAAAATTTCCCACATTGATGACTGTTTACATCTTTCAGTCAGTGTCTACTCTAGCTGATATATTAAGTGTTCACATGCTTCAAATTACTGCAAACATGCAAACATAGCAAATCATCAGCTTTGCATTTGATCTCTCAGAAACATTTCCACAATGAACTTTCTCACTTCAGATGACACAACTCCCAAGATTCCTTCTCCTGCCTCTAAGTCCAAGGTGGCACTTTCCAGCTTTTTCAAAGAACAAAATACAGCCAACTTGAAAAATAAGATAATTTTCCTCTCATGGAAAAATCACTGTCTACTAAGCATAATTTAGGATGGTAACTTAAACAAATACTCCCAAGACAGTTGAATCAGATCTTCTTATTTCAATGTAGTTTACCTTGATTAAGAACAAAATTAACTTATCTGGAATAAAAAGGTAGTTCGAAGTCCAATATAATTTGAAAGGTAGCAAATTATATTAGACAAGCTCTAAAACAGGCTTCAATCACAGAGTTGATTGAAGTCCTTCATGAAAACAGTACCCACAAATTTGTTTATCTTTTTCTCCTTTAGGAAACTCTTACCTTCTGTTTTATTGGCCTTCTTCAATACGTTCCAAGTCAGCGACAGCCCAGTGATAATGTGATTAAGCAGCTCTAAAACTTTATGAGCCAGTGAAATTTCAGCTACTGAAAAACATAGCTTTTGGAGAATGTTTCAAAGAAACTCAGTCATATTATAATGTGTCTTGGGAGCCATAACAAATAAACAGTGCTGGAAAATGTCCATAGACACAAGCCCAGCATCCTTAAAATCTGTCAGTAGTAAACTGTAGTCCTACATTCTTGCTAGTAGTATTTATTTGAAAGAGTAAGACTAAATAAGAACATTTTTAAAATAATCATTTTAACAGTAATTCAAATATACATAAAACCCCCTCATACATTTTACAAACATAAAATACATGTTAAACTGTTTGCTTATTTTCACTGAGATTGTACTGGTTATTTAGGAAAAATAACCAACTGTGAAAAAGCAACAGCATACGGGTTTATTGTGATGCCAATACTTGCAGTGATTCCTTTACACTTAAAAAGTTTGAGCTTACCTAAAGTATTATATTTGGAATAAAAAACACTTTTTTTTTTTTTCTTCTGGCTTTGGGATCGTGATGTGGAGATGAATATAAACATCCAGTCCTGGACATCCACTCAATTGCACAAAACCCCATGAAAGGAGAACAGAGCTGCATGTTGAATGGATGAAAAGCTTCTTCCAGTTTGTAGTGACTCATGATGTTCCTTATTAAAGCTAAATGGTATATCTAGGACTTGGATTCCAGAAAATATTTCAGGGTAATCAAACTTACCAGAACAGAAACTCCAGGTCGTTGTGTCTCTATGGGGCACTGAAGCTGTGTCAGAGCTGTTTTCAACTGGTGTAAGAAAGAAGATACAAGCCATCATGTAGTCTAGTAATGTCTAGTTGATGAGATTATTTTTGAACGTGGAAATTGAACTCAGCTATACGGTGACCAGAGAATCGGGAATTTCATGGTGCACGGATAATGTTCTTTCCACAGATAATCTTGCTCTATATGTCTATCTACTAGTGTGAGCCAGATTTAACCATCATTTTGATGTTACTTAGGACATCAAAAATGCCAATTTCCCATAGCTGTGAGTAATTTTGACTCCAAATATTTTTACATTTTCCTCATAAAACCTCAGTCACTAGTGGGGAAATATATTCTCTTACACAAAACAACTCACACTACAGTTTTATAAACTTTTGAAAAATAAGGGTATATTGACAAAAAATTGCATTTTTTTCCAGGGGAAAATATGAAACCATATTTTTGAAAGTATACTCTTGAAAGAAAGAATATTTAATTTAGAAGGATCTGGTGGAAAAGTACAGCATAATCACAACATTTATGAAATTCCAGCAAATGTGATCATGCTTTAGGGTAGCATGCTTTGTCTCCTTTCCAAGGTGGCTGGCTGGTTTGTCTCTTCTCAAAAGCTAGAATCGGTATAAAAAATCCAAAACTTCAATAGTAGGGTCATTTTTACATCATTAAGACATTAACTGAAAGTCTTCTTGTGCCACCACCATGTACTCTCAAAACAGCTACCTACCCCTGAAAACTAAGCCAGTAGACACTATCTGGGCATAAAACAGGCAGGCAGCTGGTAGGGCCAGGTGGGTGTGCATACAACTGCTCTTTCACACCAGATGAAGCAGCCACGTCCAGACTGTATCGGTGGACTCCAGGCTGCTCCTGGATGTTGACTGAGTGTGGTATCTGGGCTGGCATGAGATACCATGGGCAGGCAAACCATGCTCCAGTGCTCAGATCCATGCCATTTAATTGACTAGTACAGACACAACTATGGGTCAGAAAAACACAAAGACAAGTGAAGTGAAGTGAATAATACAAGGAACAAGAACAGACAGAAGACAGATGTTCCACCTAATCCAGTCCCTGACATAAGGCATTTCATTCACTAATGAACAGTATATGCTGCACATAAAAATCTTCAGTTACACTGAAATTATCTGAGGTGGGTCGCCGTGTCCTTGATGTCAAATTAAGAAAGTATATATATATATATATCTACATTCCAATAAAGGTCATGTAGGCCTGAACTTTCCTTCTCCTGGCTTAGCTCAGGATCCTTGTTTAGCAGGGTTGGTGCCAACTCTCTGTCTCACAACTGCACGATGAACCCATTCAGGCACATCCTTAAATCCTTGGTCTTTGAAAACTACATATTGTGAGGAAGGTAATTGTTAAACTGATGCTGTTGTGCCTACAGAGTCCTTGAAGAACAACTGGCTTTTAGACAAAGAAAAGAAAGGTTTTTTCTGCCATTAGTATCTTAAAATTATTCTTGGGAAGTCAGCTTTGTCCAAGATTCCAAGTAATTTACATGTTGCTTAATCACTTCTGTTCAAGACTAGATGAATAACAAACCATAAATTCTAGTCAATATACAAATTCTAAGCTGAGTATTTTTTCCCATAATGGGAAACTTCTCTTTAATAGTCTCAATTTTTCTATTACTTTACAGATCCATCCTATACCGAAATAAGTTAAACAAAATAAATAACCAATTTTCTCATTTCCCTCTTTCCATATAAAGTCTGCTCATTAAGATTATGGAATATTAATTGGATGATTCTGAAGTTCTACAAAATAGAATAGTGTAAATGGGCTTAAGGAAGTACTTTTGACCTCCTTTGATGTAAATACATTTCTTTGTGAAAATTTTTAAGAACTATAGTCTTTGAATATGTGAATGACTTTTCCTAGTTTTGAAGATTTCACAATCATTTTTACAAGACCTTTATATCTTAAAAGTAAGATAGTTCCCAGTACATTTCAGAATAAGAAATTTTTGAGTTAAAATGGTATAACCAGAAGAGAATTTTTCTATTTCTATGACACCCATTTTGACCTTTCACATTTACACTGAATCTTTCCTTGTTGGTCATGAAGTCCCCTCCTTGTGAACACTAGAAATCATTCTACTCATTACCAGTTCAAACTAGGGATATTTTCTGAAAGCATCTAGCTGGAGGATAATGTTAGTTCAATTACTACAATGGAATACATTTCAACTGCAAGATGTAATGTAACCAGTCATACCAATTTTCACTAGATAGGTTTTTTGTTGCCTTTAAACCTTGAAAAAGTCTTCAAAATTTAAAAGTCAATAACAACAAGAAAGCTTTTGTGAGATGAGATCTTTCTCAAGGTATCTCAATGGCTGTTTTTTTCCATCTACACAACACAGTAATTTTCACTACATCTTATACTTCCTCTGGAATCTATATTCAATCTGTATAGAGTTCATATGCCACAATAATATGCTATGGGATAACATTTTGTTTTGTTTTGTTTTGCTTTGCTTTATTATCTTTTGTAAGGAAAAAAAAATGCATGTGTTGTTTTCAAAACTTCATTACAAGGAAAAATATCTTATAAAGCTATTTTTGCACCAATGGAGAAAAATATAAGCCCTAGAAGATTGGGCTGTATTTTGCAAGATGGAGTACATTTTTTCTAAATCTTGTTCCACTTCATTGGCCTTCAGTCATTTATTTTTCAATCTCACTTGTACTTCCTCTGAGTCATTATTAAAGAGATTCATGATAAATAAAAGCTACTCCATGGGCCTTTCTCCTACTTAGTGCAGTGCTTAATACAATGTTTTTGGATAAAATTTGCTTTATATGTGACTTGATAATTTACCTAAGTAAGTGTAATGAAAATACTTCATGTACATTAAACACCTGGCCACTCAGAAGTAACACTTCTCAGTTATCCCTTTTTAACCGCTTTAGAACATAATATCCCTTACTAAAATAGTAACTCAAGAGTGTAGAATATATGCAATATGAAAAATCTGTATGTGTTGGCTGACTTTAAGACCTGAAAGAACTTCATTAGCTATGCCTGGATAATAATAATGGTAACTACTAGTGGATATTCTACCCCTCACAGCTGGAAGTATTCCCACATGGGTTTGACAGCTCAGTGGGTCATGCACTGGCTTGAGTCCTGTGATTATTTTCTTTGCCATAGTCTTTCACTATGACCTTAGAAAGGCTGTTTATCCCCTCTCTGTTCCTTAGTTTCTACTCTGTTGTCTATTAAGCTTGTCAGTTTAGGGGGCTTTTACAATACTTTTGGGAACTTGATATACTCCCACAATACTGTTAGTAGTAATACCTAATAGCTTCAAGAAGTTCTGAAAGAAAGTAGGGAAAGACTTATGAATGACATCACATAGTCTGTGGTTTCATGTTCAGCAGCAAGGCGGTGCCCCCATGGAGAGAGGAACCCACAATGGAGCAGGCTTGCCAGCAGGACTTGTGACTCTGCAGAGGACCCACACTGGAGCAGCCTGTTCCTCAAGGACTGCACCCCATGGGACAGACCCACACTGGAGCAGGCAAAGAGTGTGAGCAGTTCTCCCTTGAGGAAAAAGGAGCAGAAGAGACGATGTGTGATGAACGATGTGCAACTCCCATTCCCTGTCCCCCTGTGCCACTGGGAGAGAAATCAGGAGTGAAGTTGAGACCAAGAAAGGGGGGGAGTGAGGGGAGAGTGAGTTTAAGATTTGGGTTTACTTCTTGTAACTATACTCTGAACTGATTGTCAATAAATTCAATTTCCCCAAGTGGAGTCAGTTTGGCCCATGACAGTCACTGGTGAGTGACCTCTCCCTGCTACTGGTGAATGATCTCTCCCTGCCCTTAACTCGACCTAAAAACCCATGGGCTTTTAGTTATATTTTCTCTCCCCTGCCCAGCTGAGGAGGACAGTGATAGAGCAGCTTTTGTGGGCACATCTCCTCCAGTCAGGGTCAAACCAACACGAGTGTTTTCTTTATTGACAGTATTTTTAATGTTAATTTTTCCAAAAAAGCAAATGAGATTTTTCAAGTTAGATCACTTCCTTATAATTTTTGTTGCAGGAGGCAAATTAAGTTGCATCACAGTCATATAAATAACACCTTTCTTAAAACAGCATGCCTATTTCAAATCTAATGCAGATACATCTTCATATACTACTGAAATATATTATCCCTCTGTCTTAGTAGGTATTATCCATTAGTAGTATTATCCCTCTGTTTAGTAGGTGCTTAACCGTCCTAGAAGCAACATGCAGCATTTCAGAATAAAAAGTAATGAATAATTCTGTCATCTTAATTTCAAGGAGTATTTGAGATGAGTATAGAGAAGAAGATTAATATTTTGTCAAAAGATTTTGGCTAACACAACCTTAATTCCAAAGATGACGTGTTATGGTAACTATAAAAAATTAGAGCTGTCGCCTTTTCATTTATTATAGGTTATTCAATCCTAACTATTTAACTTTATTTTTCCTTCATCTTCTCAATCACCTGTAAGAGTAGGCTCACTGTATATGCCTACTCACAAGTACTGACAAAAGTATGAAAGCGTATTCCAGGCAAGCCAGAATTAAATTCACTGGTTTTCTTCTCAAAGGTATTTTTCACTTTGTAGAATCAGCTGCAGCAGTCTTTGTTGTTCACTTATTTATTTATTTAAAATTATTACCTTAAATTTATTGTCTGCTTTTTATCAGAAACTGCAAAAGTTCTGACTTTTAGTCCAGCCATTAAAAGCCAGATTCAGGCAAAAACCTTGAGACAGAGTGGTTACCTGAGGTAAGAGGAAGTTAAAAATGAAGGTGAAATTATAACTCCCTTTGATTCAGTGGCAAAGTTCTCATGCAGAGTGTTGAATTAAAGATTTATTTTCCTGAAAGTGAAAATATAACCCTCCCAATGTCATTTCACTGTGTAAAGACAGTACCACTATAGATTAAAGGCAAACCGCTTTTATTCTTCAGATACCTAATGAAAACACATTTCAGTGACAGAAAAGCAATTTCTGCAAATCAGTACTGCATAATATTATAAGCTCTGCATTTAGTAATATGTGTGCTAAACTGCAGAAAATAATGGTTATATTTAAGTACAGGCTAATAAAAGTCAGTGCCTTTGCCTCTAAGTTCTGACAATGAGGGTTATAAGTCTTCTTAAACATAAGAAGTTACAGTTTTATGATTTCCATGGAAGCTGGTTGATAAAAGACATGCATCAAGGTTTGCCTTCCATGTTTTACACATAACCTCGAAATCTTCCCACGTGGAGAGATGAGCAGTAATTTCTTCAGCCTTTCCAATGGCTTGGCAAAGTTAACCATCTTTCCGGGATTGTTGTCAAAATCTTGATATCTAAGACTTTAGACTACAAGGGGTGACACAGAAACATCATGTTTTATGTTGGAGAGACAAGAGAGAAAATATTTTAGCAATAACCTTGAGTATGAGAGTTGAAAGTTATGTTTACATATTGCATTTTCTTTTCCACAGTGCTCAAAAATGCTGCACATCAAATGCTTATGTAGTGAATTCTAATTAAAGATTGTGAATGATGAAGCTATATATGAAGGGGCTTTCAAGATAGCATGGTATGATCCAATTACAAGAGGTGCATTTGAATTAAGGTGCAAACAAGACCATATACCAGAGTCAATAGTACTGATTTTATTTAGCTGTAAATGTGAGATAGAGAGATAGAAATACGAGGAGAGGGGGGATGGAAGAAGAGAAAGAGAGTGAGAAAGAGAGAGATTAAGTACAAAGATATCACAACCACATGGATCCCTGCAGCGTCCCACTGGTCCTTCACTCTGGTCTTCGGTGGTGGGGGTCCCAGTGTTGTTCTTCTGGATGCACCACTTCTATACAGTCCAAGTCCCAGATATCCATGAAATGCAGATGCCATTCCCACAACTTGGACTAGCATGTGTATCCTTTCCCACAGTTTGCCACTGTGAGAATTTTTTGTCTGGATAAGTCTTATTTTAAGTTCCCTCAGTCTGCACAGTGGAATTTTGTCCAAGGTGCTAATTTCCAATCTTCACCTTCATCAGGCCTGGAATTAATGCCTTCCTGTTTTGCCATCTATACTCATCTCAAGTTCCTGTTATGGTAGCTTATTTTATGGTAACTTCCTTCTTGAGACATGCAACTGAATTCTTCAACTCCTCACACAATCCCATTATAATTTTACAGTGTTATACGGAATTCTTTTCTTAGGATTTTGTAGAAAGTGGCTGCACTTAAATGAAAAGGTAAAAGAAAAAGGAAGAGGTAAAAAAAGATGTTGTCAAAACTAGAGGATATTCTCCTATGCAAATCATGCCAAGTACATTTAGTAAGGCAGCTCTCAAAGTCTCATAAACTGTGAAAAGTGAAGCTGAAATGAAATTAGATAAAAATATTACTTACCAAAAAATATTTATTGTAGGTGGAAAACAATGATAAGTTTAAAGTTCACATCTTAGGCAAATGACAGAAAAAAAGTATGAAGATATCTAAAAATGCAGAAAAATAATCTCTAGAAAATTCTACTTCTCCATCCTAGGAAGAAGCTGACACTTTTAGTAAAGTGCTTGAAGGAATAAAGTTTTAATATGCAACAGTATATTTTGAAAAAAAATTCAGTTTGATAAAAAAAATTGTCATGCTTCCTTTAAAAACTCCCACTTTTCAGAGTAGAACCTTTCTGCTTAAGCAGAATGAGTTTGCTCCCTGTGATGTCTGTACAAATGACATGAGTAAGCTGGGCTAGATAGAAGAGCAAGTGTTTCACTCATCATGGTTTAGGGCTTTGAGTTTCTCTCTGCGTTTTTCTCTCATGTTATTAATATCTGAATAGAAAATATATTTAACTTAATAATCATGATCAGTGGTGTCCACTAAAAGGAAAAGAAACAATGCAACACTGCAATACAGGAAATTCTTTGTAAACATGAGAGAAAAAAATCTTTCTTATTTATGGGTTGTTGGCACAGGTTTGCCAGGGAATTTGTGGAGTCTTTATTCTTGGGATTATTCAAAATTCAACTGAACACAGTACTGGGCAGTGTGTTTTACTTGATCCTATTCTCAGCAGAAGGATCAGACTAGAGGAAGCTAAGTGCTTTCCAATCTCAGCTGTTGTGTATTCCAACAGTGTGGCTTTGGATATGATAACATCCTTAGAGCAGGTGGTATTTTTGGAGGTGTTGCCAAAACAAGCATCCAGTTTGACTATCCTAAAAACATACCCTATATTGATGAATAAGAATTATAGAATCTATGGAAATGTACACACTGCTGAAGAATTCCCATGAAGTTTTTTTCTAGACCACTCCAAGTCTTGATAGTAGTAAATGAAGGGCTTGCATCTTTCCCCTGGCCAAGGGTGAAATTGTGAGGAGAGGAGAACCATTGCATCCAGTTCATTTAGCAGGTTTCCTTATGGCAAAGCAGTACTAGTCAAGTAACAAGGCAGCCTGGTTTTCACCTAGCTCCATCCTGTGCCAACTAATGAAGACTGAAAGCATCACTGAAGCTCCACAGCAATTTTTTTTTTGCCTATAAGGCTAGAAGAGTAACACATAATTGTCCATGTTAACTGCAGCAACAATATAGTTGAACTCTATCTTTCCCTATTTTTGTGTTTCTTGAGGGTGAGGGATCCTGATTTGCATTTTCAGGACTCTAAACTTTTTTTCTTTTCAATTGGATTAGTAATCCACTAACCTTGTGACTGCCACTTACAGAGACTCAAAGCTCTGCATGTGTGTGTGCACATCGTACTGCTCTGCTGGAAGAACAGCAGTTCACGTATGCTGAAAGCTTTGCCATTCCAGTCCTTGTCCCTACTGATCCCATTTAACCATTCTGACTCAGCAGTTCAAAGCCAGCATCTTCTAACTTCTTGGGCCACAAAAGAGTTCCACTCTCCTCATGCAACTTCTCAAAAGCATGTGATCTCAAAGGCACTTATTCATCCCATTTCATCTATTTACCAAGGGCTTGACCCAGCCCAAGTTTAAGACATTCAGGCAGGAGAGTTCCCCTCGCTTTCATCTGGTGAGTAGTCCACCTCTTAGGCTGACCTCACTGACAGAGCTTCTCTTGAAGTCATGCAACTCAAGTCTATTTTAAGTTTTAACTGGTTTTCCTAAATGTACCACCTGCACACACACAAATGGGAGAAGAGTAATCTCTTCCAATCAGTGGGTAGGAGAACACATGGTTCTGAGTATTACATATAAGAAAAATCTAGACAGTCTGCACTAGAATGAGACTTTTATGATTTTCGTGGGTATATCCCTCAATTTATTTTGAAAAATAGAGGTACCTGCTTTATACATAATTTTCATTAACTTTCATGTGATAGAAGAGGGTTAATTATTTGAAATTGTGTAATCTCACAGTATATAACAGGGATAAATTCATTAAAAAAAAGAATGTCACAATAAAACAACCTTAAAAGACTATTGAAAAAGATACACGAAAAGCTCAATATTGCTTTTGAATGAAATGAAAATACGTTTCAACAATTTTTCCCAATATTCCACATGATAAAATCTATTGACATGCTTGATCTTCTATAAATCTTAGGCAAAGAAAACAAAGGAAATCCCACAGAAAGGAAACAAAATATATGGCTATACTTTTCTTTTACAAAATTAAAATAAAGAAACATTTACCAGGCTTGACAGAATCATTTTGTATAAATTGAGAAAGGACTTAAAATAAAATTATCATTTTCCATCTCACACCAGATAATAAAAAAATTTCAATCAGAAGTAACATTTACAAAAGGATAGATGTGCCTTTAAATTATATTTTTCTGCTGAAGATAAGCAGAAGGACTGCGGTCTATAATATAGTCAAAAGCAAGGTTTTTACTACAGCTTTTGTACATGGATAACAATTTGGGCAGTCTAAATGTCTAATTTTCTAGTAGAAATCTGTCTGTCTTTCTGATTCATTTTTCTGCCCATATTAACTAACTAAAGAACATTTTAGAGCACAAGAAAGAAATATGCAATTCCAAAAATATTAAGAAAATTATTGTATTTTTAGGCAGTTATGAACAGTCATATCTAGCAAAGGAGAAGATATAGTTGCAAATTAATTCAAGATATTTTAAAATATCACTGAAATATATGTATCAGTGCAGTGTTTATTTCTTCTTTTACATGCTCTTTGCTTTAATACAAGCTAATTTCTTTGGGGAAAAGTGAAGCAGGAGCCAAGTTCCTGTGTTATTGCCTAGTTTTTTTGGCATAAATCTAAGAAAGTGATAATTGCATATCTGAAAAAGAAATGGAGTGGGGTGGGAGTGGAGACAGACAGGAGGGGAAATCGAGGAAAGGAGCATAGCTGAATAAGTCAGATATTGAAGTGGAGCTTTGGGAAATCTGGTCCTATTTCCAATTCTGCTGCAAGGCTACTTGGTGACTTTAAGCAAATTACGTCACTCTAAGCTTTGGTTTCTCTATATACAAACTGCAGATGTTGTCTTGCAATCATGTGTTGAGATTTACAGATGGAAAAAGTATTACGACAATATTAGTCTTTTTTTGCAAGACCCTTATTACAGCCATGCACCAGTGGATGCCAGTTGATTGACTGATGGGGTCTAGCTATTTACCACTGACAGCAGAGCACAGACATACGCAAACAACAACATGAAAGAAACACTCATTGACAAAATTATAAATAATTGCTGAAAAACATTTAGAAATACTTTTCATGAAATCTACCCTGAAAATGTCTTGCTCTAAATGAGCCACCTTAGCACAACATGTATAACACAGAGAAATAAATGAATTATTACTGAACATTTGTTTCATCCTTAGAAATCAGAGACAGATGGGGCAAACATGACCCCCATCAGATGCAGAAAAACTGCAGAATTCCCCCAACCCTTGGAATGAGTTTCCCATGCAGCACAGTTGCAGGATTCCTTTCTAAAGAGAAAGAAAAATATCTAGACATAATTTTTTTATCCATTATCTAAATTCTTCTTGCACACATGATATTCTATTAAGATATAATTCAGGTAGTGTTGACAGTTTGGACACAATTATTTCATATAGCGCTCCTAATCGCATATAAAATAGACTCATTGCCTGGAAGTTGCCTCAAGAGATTATATGATTATTCCTTTACTACCATGGCAGGATCAGTACACAACAGATGCTTACTGAACTTGTTCTTAAAGACATCATGACAGAGAGTTCAAAGGCTCCTGTGCACTTCAGTGACCCTTTGCTGTAATAAGAATCTCTTTATGCAGAACTTACATGACAAAAAGTGGGGATGTCAAGTCAAAATGGGAACACAAGGTTAAAAAAGGGAGAAAAAGCTAAGAAAAAATTTACTTCAACAATTAATTTTGTGAAATTCTTAGGTAAACTTGCCTGAAAATGTAAAGTATTAACTAAATATATGCATAATCAATACATGAGGAAAAGCATATTTGTATTTATTCATTTACAATGGACTATTTTCACTAAAAGAGAAACAAGAAAAAAATTTAATTAAAAAATCTGCTTTTATTATCCCCATAGGAAAGAAGCCTGTTTTACATTACATGTGGAAAAATATATTAATATAATTATTTTTATTGTAGATGTCATGCATCTCAGTACATTTTAATTTCATGAAGTCAAAAATCACTCCAACTTTTAAGACTTTTAATGTATGGTAAAATATTTGTTTTATCAAGAATCAACAGGTTTACATTTGACGTGAAAATTTGTGGAGTGGAAATACGCGATGCATTACATAAATAGGCAAATAGTACAAGACAGAATAAGATGATGAAAAAGAAGCATCTTTCATTTCTAATTTTGCAGATTATGGATAAAATACCAGGTATATTAATTTTTCAAAGCACTTCCTCACTCATCTCCAGGAATGATTTATGTCATCAACTCTCAGTGGCATGTTCTATGATTTAATCCATTTTGTTTAGCACAAGGAGGACCTTCTCTATCTGTCCACAAGAAAATGATGAGAAATAGAGACATGTTGGAACTCACACCAGCTCCCCTTTACCTCAGCAATTAAACCTTGTCATTCTTGCCACTGTGAGAGAGGGAATAGCTGTGAACAGCAAAGTGATTCAGGACATGCCTCAGGAAAGGGCAATCTGTAAGTCTGGCTCTAGGACTTTTTTTTGAGCTGGATTTTACAGGGTTTTCAACGCAAAAGAAATTACGGAGCATAAAGCAGAGCTCTGAGCTGACCTCAAAACCCACAAGTCACATTATCAGGCTTCTTTTTGCTTGCTTCCTTTCTAGCCTCCATAATCTTGTTAACCCCATGTATTCTGTTGCAACTCCAACAGACTGCATGGCAGATACCTTCTACTTGCCTAGCCTTGCAGCTGCAGCATGATCCCAAAGGATTTGCTTGAATTCCCTCAGGTCAAGCAAAATGTATGACCTGTATCTCTTCTTCTCAGTAGTTGCTTTTGTAGGCAGCAGAAAGAATTACATGATGCTCTGAAACAGTGAAAATTGCAAGCACTAAGAGCTCAGATGTTCCTATAATTTGTTCCTTTTATTCATTGATATCCACTTAGCTTGCAGGTTTCTTGAGCACCAGACTTTCAGGAGCTTTTTTTCATGTCTCATTCTCTTAGTCTGCATCATCTTCCTGAAGCTAAGATGGTGTTGCAAAGCCTGGGGGACTCAAGGGTCTTTTGCAGATGCTGCTCAAATGCACTTAACTGGACCTAGTTGATTAGAAGTGAGATAAAAAGACAGTGGCTTGTTGTGCCTTGTAATGCTTCCCAGAGTCTTCGGGGAACCCCGTGGCATCCACCTGCCCTGCAGTACCCACCACAGTTAACCCCTCCTCCCATCATCTTTCAGTCAGTTATAAGTGAGCACTGATTCTTCAAGGCACAGAATCATTATATGCATTGGGTTGGAAGGGACTTTTAAAGACCATCTCGTTTTTACCCCCTGCTGTGGGCAGGAACATCTTATACTAGGTCAGGTAGCTCAGAGTCACTGATGTTTGATCTGATCTGGTAGTTTTATACCGGTGGAACATGGGGAAAAAATTTTGTCAGTTCTGGGCAGAAGGTACTGTGCATAGAGAGTGTCAGATGAACCCCTGGGACAGAAAATCGAGCTTCACATGTTGCAATTACTTCTGAGAAAGTAATTAGATTTATTTTGGAGTACTTGGATATTTGTATCTTGTTCTTGTTCAACTCTCTTCTTTAGTCTTTTTTTTTTTTTTATATTACATCTATGACCATTCAGGTAGGCCCCAAATTATGTGTGTTTGTGGGGGGGGATGTTGCTCATAAATATTTAAAGATCTATCTGCTTGCTAGAAATGAATTTCTTTCCAGCTACAACACTAAACAAAGTGAAGCTGTCACAACCTGAAAGCCTCCTACACTGGGTAATACTATTCTGCCATGGCCATTATTGTACCTTGTCTTCCTACATTATACTGAATCTTTCAAAACCCAAGATTTATCTGATTTCATGTGGTATAAGCTGCTATATATGTTAGCAATTTTAAAATATTTGTTTTAGACAATCTAGTAGAACTTGTCTATACAAGGACTTCAGAGAGAAAAAATGCAAAAAAAATGTATGTTCTGCTAAACTGAACATCCCAACAAGGCCCACAAACAGCATACTAAAAAGCACAGAGAGGATTTATATAAACCATGCTTCTCGTTAGATATTGTTTCTTGAAATTAAAGTAATTATGCTGTTACAGTTAGCAATTAAACTGAACATAAAATTGTTTAGAAGCCAGTGGAAGCTCTCCAGATACAGCAATTAATGGGTTCTGAAATATATTTACCTGTCATAAATGTTTATAGCACAAGGATGAATTAAAGACACATTTATACCAGAACTAAAAATAGACAAAACAACCTGACACCTTGCTCTCGTCCAGCTGCAAGTTTAACCACAGGAAATACAATAATACAATGTAAAATATTTTACAAAACTACAAAAAACAAGGATACTCTGTTCCTATCCATTTATAAACAATATTCATAGTGGGGGGGAATTTTCCACAGAGGCAGCAAACTGATTTTAAGCACTAGGGGTTTTTTCCATATAGTGTAGTGGATAAGGTCTTGCTAGATAGGAAGAAAAGAATGAGTTACAAAAGTGCACCAAAGCACAATATTCTTGGAATAACTCCTATTTCTGCTTTTGAAACAGAACTAATTCTATTATTAAATTGTTATTTAAGTTTGATATATATTCTGCTCAGTACTAAATCTCAGTGAGTTTCTTTACTTGTTTTGTCCTCTTACAGTGGAATTCCTTACTTAGGTTATCCATTAGTTTTTGAGTCTTTCTTTCTAATGACACTGTAGAGAAAGAGTGCATCTTACTTGATTTCATCCTAAAATGTGTGAGAAGATACATCTAATGAGTACCTGTGACAACAGTGATATGGCTACAGTTAGGCAATGTGAATCTCATTTTCTGACAGCCTTTAAGACAGGGTTTCTCTGTGACTGAGTATAGGAGACAAATGAACATGCAGAAAATAAAATTGTACCTTGAAAATCTCTCCCCATCCTCCCTTTGGATAAGTCTGGCAGTACAACACAACCCATCTGAGTTCCCAGATGAACAATGTATGCTCCCTTTCTGGTCCTTACTACTGACCGGTTTGCTCGGTAATAATACTGACTCAGAAAGGACTGATTTTGAGGGGAAAAAAGTATTTCCAGTGCTTTTGCCCTCTATTTGGCAAAGAGATGCAGAAAGAGAAGAGCAATGGTGTAACACGTTTCTTCTTTCCGTAACACTACAAAACTCCAGGTTAAAAAACAGTTTATTTTTAAAAACATAACGACTCTTTGACTACTTTTGCAAAAGCTTTGATGTAATTACATACAGGATAAAAATCTAAGGGGCAGTAGATTTCAGCACGATCAGAGACAGGAAGTGCACAGTAGCATGGGCTCTGGGTAATCTCACTATTTATCATCCAAATAGATAAAGCAGTAATGACATCGAAAGGTGACATGGGTTTTTTACACTTTAAAGGAGAAGCTGCAGGCTACACATGAAAATACAGTAAGCTTTTAGTTTCTTTATTAACTGCTTTAGTATATTTATTTTTGTACATTTATTAAGTATTTTTTTTTATCTGTATCAATTTACCCACTTGTACCTCATCTTTGGCAGAAGACCAGTACAGTATGCTGAGCTATTTTTACCTGTTATTTGGCCCTAAATAATGTGACCACTGAGCAAAAAAACACATTTCAGACTCTGTGTGAGAAGCACACAGGTCATGCACAGTGCCAACATTAGGATGTGGTATTAAGAACTTACTGGACAATAAAAAAACCCAGAAGTTATTTAGGCTTTACACTGTCCTTCAGCAGGAACTACTTATTTTAGAAATGTATCCAAACACTAAAGTGACATGAAGTAGGATGTGAAAGTTCATGGAAGTGGATGTTCATTGAACAAGTACAGTCAATTTTCCCTGAAATATAGTGAAGTACTTGTCAATATGCAGCTCACAGTTAAAGGCACAAGCTTGTACCTGCAAAGCTTTAAAAAGTCCCACAACAGGAGACACAGCTAATCTTCCTAATCTATTGCTATGAAACCAATCTCTGCATGAGTTCCAAGCTAATAAATGAAATTTGGTGGAACTGAAACCAGTTGTTCTTTCCAGATCTGCCTAAATTGATGCAACTGCACTTACAGTTAAGCCAGTGCAAAACAATCCATGCATAGCACTGTGGAAAGTCAGTGTGCTCTTCTGTGAACACCAGCTATGCTAAGCTAAAATCAATGTAAACCTTCCTTTTGGGGAATGAGGAGATAAATGTAGACTCTACTTCACTAACTCCACTCTGGCTATCAATAAGTGGTCTTAGAGAAGTTGTTCCTGGCACTGAAAAGGCGAACAGAGAATACTCCATACTGCAAGCCCAACTGTGACTATTTTCATCACACACATTAACACTGCTACACAAATTACGGAGAATAAACCTGAGTCCAGCTCCAGCAGACTTTGACCTGAAGTCCATGAAATAGGGGCGATACAGCTGGCTGTGCTGCTCAGCCAAACAAGGGAGACAACCACCATTGGCTGTCCAGCTGACCCCAAAAAATGTCTTTCACACAGGTGCCAATATCCAGCACAAACTTATTTTCAGAATAAGGAACAGGATATTTTTTTCAGAACTCGCCATGTTTTATCTGAGGAATAGCGAGTGGAGACTTCACAAGTAGTACAGGTGGCCAGGAGTGCCCCAACTCAAATCTTTCTGGGTTCCTAACAAAACAAGTGTCAAATCTTATTAGTGTGCACTAAACTGTGCAATTTTCTCCCTTTTTCTTTGCATACTATATTAATAAACCCATGAAAGTACATTAGACAGTGGGGTTATTTTTTGTATCACGCTGCCATCTTTTTGCCAACCACCACTCCAAGCCCTTTATACTCACTCTGAGCAAGCCAAAAGCTTCTCCACCACTCCACCTGGCGAGGAAGCGAAAGGAAAGCTTTCTGTTACACTGGCCATTCAAATAATAAGTATCAGAATCCTTTTAATTAAATATATGCTTGACTTTTGTTTGGGAAATGATAATGGTGAATGTCAGCGAGTCGTCATGAAGCTTAAATGAATTAAGATTGTGCTACTGTAAGAACTCCTGCTTCTGCTTCTAATAAAATTATTAAGAGTAAACACATCATAGACTATGTCAGAAACATGCATAATTACCTAAAAAACTCAAAGGACAAAAAGCAAAAAAATCTTAAACTAAATCTTCCTACTTTTTATTATCTTACCACTCTAATTCATTTTACTGGTGCTTCTATAATCTGCAATGATTGTCAGTCCATGAATTTTCAGTTAAACAAATAATTTCAAATAAATAGTATGAATTTTCAAATTGTCATTTTGCATCCCAGTGGAGCTCTCTAATAAACATATATATCTTATATATGGGGAAATATGTCAGCATGATGTACTGTCAATAAACAAAAATGTACTTAATAATAATTGGTGAGAGCAATATGTGCATTGCAGATCTATTTCACAGTATTGCACATCTTGAGAAATTAAGAATCAACTGATAGCTGTGACTGAATACATTACAATAACAACAACAAAATACATTACAGTAATAACAACACAAATACACTAGGAGGGAAATGGAACAAAACCAAACCATTGGACTAGGAAGGCCAGGCTACTCACCCATTTCCAGTTCCGAGGTAGGATTGACATTCGGAAACTGTTGATCCCTAGTGTCCCATTCAACATATCTTTACTACCCAGTTATGAACATATTTATTCCTTTAATTTATTCTCATAATATTATTTTTAATATAATACTTTCCATACCTTGGAGCCTGGTGTTAAAGTGAATTTTTACATAGAATATAAGATGAGCTTAAAGACAAATTTTGTTTCTGTTATTCTGATTTAGTATTGTTGCAATTATCTCAATGGGTC
The DNA here is from genome assembly GCF_965178545.1 of Coloeus monedula. Lineage (NCBI taxonomy): Eukaryota > Metazoa > Chordata > Aves > Passeriformes > Corvidae > Coloeus > Coloeus monedula. Next base: position 106,868,777 of record NC_138782.1, on the reverse strand, counting down.
TATCTACAGCATATGAACCTATAGGCTATGAGCTAAAGAACTGTGTAATGTATTAAATAATTTCACCCAACTGTGATTTTATTTATTAAACTAATTTGCATTGGAAAATGTCAATTTTCAGTGGAAAAATGCATTCCACAATATCAATTAATTCAATGCTTGAAGGACTCCCTAAGATATAGTCTAATAAAAGCAACTTCAAACAGGAAATTACAACCTCTTATCCATGCTTGCAGTAGAAAGCTTAAATTACAAAGAAGAAGATTTACACTAGAATTTACCACAATTGTCTAATGGTAATAACCAAACAGTGAACATCTGTCACGATCTATCTGAAAATGCTGTGTGGCTTTTGTCATCACAGGTTTTTAAAGGAAACTGAAAATTTGCTAAGGATGATCCTTTCTTGGGGTAGAGAGTAAACTGGATGATTCACCAAAAGCCCCATCAAGCTCTCTTTTATGAGAGAAAAGGGAAGGAACAAGTTCCATCATCTATTAGCTGACATCATCCACTTCTAAAAACATGAGGAGAAAAATAAAAAGAGATAACAAACTCTTTCAAAGTAATACTGCTAAGAGGAATTTTTAGTGCAGAAAGTTCTATCAACCTTAAAGGGAAGGATGGGCTAATAAAAAATAAAAAAGAAACAGCAAAAGATTTCATCATGATGGAATGGTTGGATAGATTGACTATCATGAATTTAAATTAAAACATGATAAAGTGTTATAAGCAGAAACTCTCATTGGGAAGTGTACTAAATTTCACCTGCTTTATCCATGCATAAACAGATTTTTGTGACCTCACCTCTTACATTTCCTACAAGGCTGATATAAAATTTTGAAGTGTGACAGCATTTAGGTCATGAAAAAATAGAATAATAATAAAAGTGTGGGAAGATGGCTTCTCTCAAGGATGCATATTCACAGCTCTGAACACAGAAAATAATTGCTAGTTGAGCATGGCCTTATATTTTTAACTTCAGAATGAAGCAAGGAAACAGGAAAAGGTATTTTGCCTTTGAGGAACACGTATTTATTTCCTACTTAAGACTCTTACAAGTATCAGCAAACCTAAAGCCATGATAATGTGTATGAAACTTTTTTTTTTGGTTGAGAAAACTTCCTAGTGACCTCCATGGTGTTTCCACAAGATGTCTGTATTTATTTATAGCAACCCTATATCACAGTTGTTGTTTTTTTGTTTCCCCTCCACAGAAAGGCAAATCTTCACTCATTGGATCTAAAGCCTTGCAGAAAAAAATTTAGGTCTTCTTTATGAGAGATATGCTTTGCAGGCATCTAGTTGGTCAGACCCCTCAGCCAGAGGAAGTGATCACATCCACTTTAACTCTGCTGGAGTCATGCTGTTACACATTCAGGATTTGTTTCTCTCCCACTGAAGAGGTACAGTGGAGTAACTTCCTTTGAAATAAATTATAAAGTTCCTGTGACTTTCTAGTTACTCTTTTCCTTCAGTATTAATCTGCTTTTCCTGTCCTTTGGGTCTCATCGGGAATCTGACAGACGGACAACCTAATCTTTAATAAAATGCTGCTAAGAATAGTGCCCAATAAATCATTGGCTGGTGTGACATAATATTTGGTAGGAAACTGGACAAAGTTCTGCATGTTGTACTTAGATAATCCTTCTTTGATGAAGAAAATGTCTGTACCACCTACTATGTCTTTTTTATCCTTAACTTCACAGATTCCTTCATAATTCATGACTATTAAAAAGAGAGATGGGCAACTGAGTCTTTCAAAAAGTCTGGGACTCATATTAATCTTCATGCAAGGCATCTTAGAAATTATTGATTTAAAATTATGTGGAGAACCTAGAAAAATGGCTTGTCATTTCTGGAAGAACAGTCTTGTCAAGGAGAAATTTCACATTCTTACAGATGCCAACTGTTGTAGAATACATTTTGGAGGTGAACTGGATATGGAGCCAGACCGGAAGATAGAGATATGCTCTGTCATCTACTTATCCACCTTTGTGCACAGAACCCTATAAGGAGGTGGCTTGTTTCCTCACAGAAAAAACAGAAACTTTTATTGAAGCTTTATTTCTCCTTTAGCTTACACTATTTACCTTTCCTGCTGTTTATACACTGCAAGTGCCTTCTTGCTCAGCCAGATTCTTCAGATCTCCTGTCTGGGATTCTTATGACCTCTGGCTGATGTCCCAAAAGTAAGTTCAGCAGAACAATTTATTACAGAAATTTCCATCACTTGGTGGTATGTAAGGGTACTTATATTTTTGTTGTGGTGAACCACGGCCAACGCCAGGGCCAGCCAGATTAAGTGGACCAAAAGGCCCATGGGTTTGATGCTTCCACAGCCCCAAAGCCTTGAGCATTCAAAAGGCTGTGAAAAATGTATAAATCTGTGCCTCACCATTGGCCGCAGCCCTCCCCTCCCCTGATTTCTCATATTTGTTTGTATTTCCAGAGAGTTCTATGTTCCTCAGTTGTTAATTGGTCCTTATTATTCCTCCCCGCCTACTCCTTCTCCCATTTGCTCTAATTCCTTCTCCCCACCTCGGTGACACCCCCTGGCTGATGTTCCATTGGTTACTGTGTGTTTTCCACGCTCCGATCGTGGGAGTACGACTCCCTGCAAGCCACGCGGCCTTGGCTTCTCTCCGCGCATTTTTCCCTGCAGTAGGCCCCTTCCTCCACGAAGGAGTCCCTCTGCTTTTTCCCTGCCTCCTTGCGCGGCCCCGACACCGGTGGGCGAGGCAGACCCGAGCAGGTGCTTCGCCGTGCCCGGGACATCGTGCTAGCCGCCACGGCACTGTAGCATATTCTGTTTTGTGGGCAGCTTTTTCCACTGCAGTGTTTTCTGAATGAGGACATACTTCATAGAGCTAATCTGAAAAGTCTTTTTCTTAAGGAACCTCTTGAAGGTGCTAGTACCTGGCCCACTTAATACCTGCTGACGGCTCATTCTCTTGCTACGTGCAGAGGGTTTTGGCCTCTGCATATTTTTCCACCTTGGGGCAGGGGAGAAACTGGTCATGAAGCTCTGAAGTGGAATTTCTCTGTAGGAGCATAATTTTTTAATGAACATTTCTGTTTTAAATCTCTTTTCAAGGAAACAGCATAGCCAGGGCCTTCTAATTTGCATTTATATTTTTTCTGCTAATAGAGAGTCTCATATAGAAGATGCCAAGAAGTCTTTGAAGGAGGAAGGGCCCAAGGCTCATTTCACATCAGTGTAATATATGAATTACCCTTTGTTTACATTGTAATATTTCCATAAGTTAAGGGATATTTCATCACTGCCTGTTACAGCAGCAACACTCCAGAGTAATGCTATACACATTTTATGTTTGAAACATCTGTTGAATATTGATTTACAACATATTTTTGGGATTTCTGACATTTTTGGAGATACCTTACCTTAATAGACTGCAAATAGTATTCTCAACATTTGTAAATAGACACATTGGAAACCACCTATCAGGAAATTGCTTGCTATATACAGTGTTATTTGTCAATATGGCCTTTGGAAGTAAATTATTTGGAAATAATTATTTTCCTGTTTTCAGCTGGGAAAGAGTAAATGTGTTTGTTTTTTGAGTTAATATTTTTGCATTGTGAGTAATTCATAGTGGACGCTTCTTAATATGCAAGTTGCCTAATTTTAAGAAAACATAGCTGCACTGGTTTCTAAAAGAGTATCTTGCTGTTCACCACAGTGAGGACTCTGAACTGAGCAATGTTCTTTACCAGTGTGTTTCATTACTTGCTTTTAGAGGTCCTTTTTTTTCTCTTTTTTTTTTTTTTCTGTAGTTCTCTGAACACATCAGAAAAGGTGCTGTTGTTACTAAAGAATTGCATCCTTCTCTGCATAGAATGTGGGTGGAGGGTGTCCCAGACAAACAAAAACTGCAGGAGTTCTGCTGGCAAGCTACTGCAGCACACTGGCTGTTCTGAATGCTTTTGTTCTACCTCAGCTGTCTATCAGGAGAATCATTTGTCCTAAGTTTAGTGTCAGTGTTTCATGAGTTCACTCGTTTTAGCTGAAAGGGACAGCTCCTTCACTCTCTGAAGCACCTGAAATTTCAGGCTGTGCATTTTCCTTGCTCTGCTACCTCTTATGCAAATCCCTCTATGGTGAATATATTCTTAGTTAAAGTGTAATTTGTCTCTGCTTATTTGCAAGGCGCTTGTTGAATAGAACTGGGAAAGCTGTTTCAGGCTAGAGCAATCAGCCATACACCATTCTCTACCTGGCGTTCAATGACCTGTTTGTTTTTATTCTGCTAACTTGTCCAAGTACTTTGTTCTACTGCACACTCTATAAACTGTTCATTTTTCTGCACTACTTGCATTTATGCAAAATCTTATCCTTCAACTAATTGCTTGTGTCCTCAATGTTATGAATTGTTTTCCTTCTCTTCTCTTCTCTTGTCTGTCTCCTCTGACATAATGGTCTTTAGGCTATAATTAACCTAGAGGTAGGGCATTTTCCATCACAGTTTTCTCCATACCTTCACAATTTTGCATTTGCAAACTGTCATCACAACTTTATACTTTTAAATTTTCTTCTGCACAGATTTTGATGTCTTGCCCCCTTTATCACCATGTTTTCTTTGTGCTTCTGTATGAATTATCTTTGTGTTTATTCCCCTTGTACTTTACACACAGATACAACTTTTTTTTTTTTTTGCTTTGTCCTGCACCAGCAGCTTTTGGAGAAATTACTGTGAGAGCTGCACATTTATATTCAGGATCTCACCATTAATTTATGCTGAATTATTTGCTCTTTTTAAAACTAGTGAGTCGTTTTTGTATTTTGTCCACATATAGGAGTACTTTTTCTCCCTGGGTTCTTGCTAATTGTTTTCAAAAAGCTGTCTATTGCACACACATATCATATTTTGGACTAAAAATGCTTTTACTATTCTTATGAGTAGCACTAGCCATCTCTCCACACAGGCTACTGACACAGGAGATACTGTTGTGGCTAAGAGTATAGTTTACTATGCTTTCCTCAGATTAGGCAGATAAGACATGTAAATACACAAATATGTTGCAAAAAGTGTGGTTCATATTCCTTCACTCACAATCAAAAGTCTTCTATGTTCAAATGAGATTCACATGAGTAAGGTAGGAGGGAGAACATGCAAAGGTCTCCACAGAACAGAAAAACAGGCAAAACCAGAGATGTAGAAAGCAATAATTTAAAAATTACCCCTGCTATTCCTACAATACATAGGAGTGAAGATGCTGAAGTGTAAGTAAATTATATTCTTGCATAAAAAGTGTAAGAGACAGGTAGGAGAACTCACATCATCGCCTGGCTACTGAATTTCTCACCTTTCTGGGAAGAAAAGCATCTGTCAAGGCCCTGAGTATAATGGTTGTGATGCCTCAGGGCAGCACATTGTTTACCATTGGAAAAGGCAGCAGTGAGGAACAAATCAAAAATTGAACAAGGTTAACATCTACTTCAATTTCTTATATGGAAGTGGCTCTTTCTGCAGATATGGATCTGTCTTGGATGCAGCAGAAAGAATAGGAATCCTTAAATTTTCTTTTAAACAAGTGAAAAATGCAGCAATATTTGGACCCAGTTTTATCTGTCTGTGCTTACCTTTCCTATCTTTGAACTGAACGTTTGCAGCTGATAGACTGCCAGTGTTTATTTTAAAAAGATTATATCACTTTGTCAAGAGCTTAGTTGACTGTTAGCTAGTCACACATTTTAATGGTTTATACTAAAAAAAATAGAAAAATAAAGGCATGTATGAGTTTCCTTCTAAAAGTTCATTTTTTCCTATCAGGAATAAGTGAGAGAGGAAACAAAAGAAATTTGGACCACTTCAGAAGTGTTCCTTTGCTTTGTTTTTTCATTACCTTTGTTTGTAGCCAACATACTATGTTTATGACTTTAACAGCACTCTATCATCTTTAAAGGCAAGCAAGTAACAGCTGAAGTTAGTCAATGGAGGTTTAGCTGTTAAAAGGAGAAATAGTTGTGTGCTATATGTAAAAGCAGTGCCCGTTGTTTTAAAACACACAGAACCCTCTGTATCACTGCCTTCAGAGATGCCAGACGCAAGTCCAGGTGGCAGTGAACATGAAAGCTTATCGTCATTAATAGCTTTGCCAATAGCACAAGGAGCTTAAGTAGCATAGATCACATTAAAGGCCTTGCTGAATTGCAGTGTTTGTTCCAGCTTCCAGGGACATCATTCTATTCAGTGAAAAGAGAAGATCTAAGCCAGATTCATTCAAGTTGTGTTGCTATTTTCAGATGTTTAGGTGACATATTTGCACTCTGATGCAAGTTTGAGGACTAAGCAGTACCTTTATACAGGTGAATAAATTATTCAGGATCCCAAGCAGTGTTCAGATATCAATTATCTTTACTAAAAAATTGCACAACAGAGAGATAGACAGTCAAAAGGTGATAATGAATATGCTGCAGGTCTATTTCTACAGAAGGCCACACTTGCATATAATAGTTCTATACTCTTTTTCAAGTAGGGATCCAAACAAGAGAGGACAGAATTGTCTGGAGACATCACAGTAAACCATTCAACTCCTCTAAGAGCCATCACTTGGACTCTTCCTCTGTGAGAGTAATGAAGGTTTTCCAAGGTAGTCAAAATGGATTTCTAGATCTGGAATTTGACAGCATTTGGAGTGTCAGAAAAGAAGTGACTTTGAAAGATGGATGAAAATAAAACTTACTTCCTGTTTTTCAACCTGCTTTATACAATATTTTTATGTTACGGTCCCCACCATAGAAATCCCTATAAACCTGTTGCATTGAATTTTACTGTCCTACTCTGTTTAAGCTGTTTGTTTGTACCTTTGAACACTGAGACTGTAAATGCATGAAAAGATTCATACACATTATTTACACAAGAAGTTATTTAATAGCAATAAATTGAAGAATACTTTTTAGAACTAAAAGGGCAATAAGACCTTGATTTGCTCTTTCTAATTTTCTGGAAACAATTTTTTTCCTGCAATTTAGGTTACTTTTAGATGACTGACAAATCATAATGCAAGATGACTAAATCAGTTAAACTGCAGGCAGAAATAATTGTGGGCAGCAACAGCTGCCCGTGAAAGAATAATGTAAAAACAAAACAAAAAGTGGTTTACTTGGAAAGTTTTAAAACTCCTGGTGCTTTTCTTGTGTCTTTAGAATGCTTTGGCAGCCTTAAAGGAATTAATATATTATTTGGAACAAGTTTTCTACCAAATCCTGAATCGTTTTTGTAGCTACTGGGGTTCTGCCACTGGTGTCCTTTTGGAAGGTTTTTAAAATATTCTTTTAAGCGGAAAGGAAGTTTCCTATTAAGCCCTCTGAATTTCAAAAGGACCAGATAGCACTGAGTGTTCACTGCAGTGTAATCCCTCATAGAGCCAATGACAATTGGTTACCGGTGGCTGGGGATGTGCAGGGTACCACAGAGACCAATACTGACACCTGCACTCTTTGATATTGTCATCAGTGGTTTGGATAATGACATAGTAAATTTTAGAGAGGATTTACTAAATGGGGGAAAGTGATTCAACAACACATCTGAGCTTCCACACTGTATGACATGGATGGACATGGAGACTGGGCCAACAGGAACTCTGTGAGGTTCAATAAGGAGGTGCTCCCACTTTTGCACCTGGGATGGGGTAACCACACAACAGCGTAGGCTGAGGGGAGCACCCTGCTGACACTGCTGTGGAAACTATGTTAAACACAAGGAAACAAAAGGGCATTCTCATTCCATAAAACAAACTTCCTACTGAACTGCGTTAGAAAAAGGGTAGCAAGCAGACTGGCAGAAGTTATCATCCTGTTCTGCTTCCACTAAGGACGGGTGTGGAGAAACGGAAGAAGGCCCACTGGAAGGCACTATGCAAGGGATTTAGACCATGAGGGAAGAGGTTGAGGAAGCTTAGCTCACATAGTCTGATGACAAGAGGGACTAAGGTCCTCCTGACACTGAACCGTGCCATAAATCAAATCCCTTCTGATGGGAGAGAATTTTCTAAAAGTCCTTCCAAGGAGTTTCAAAGATAAACCGAGACTTTTCCTTGAGTTTCAATGCTTCCAGATAGTTGTTTATTAAGTCTTATCAGAGGAACAGAGCCATTAGCGTGACCTAAGTACAGCATAGAGCACAGAAAAGCAGGAGTGGAGTCTCTCTATCAAGATTTACACAGCCTTTGAAAGATTTTTTAACCAATGGTTACTAAAAACTTATATTATTTTCACTTTCCTACCAATTATTCAGTAACACAGCCAGGAACTGCGGAATTCTCTATCCAGTCATTCCAAATTACTTTTACTGCAGAACAAGGAGTGGTAGAAGAAGGAGAAGAAGGTTTAGAGAACAACAACAATCCTCCATTTTGATATTTTTTACTCTTATCTATTTACTACAAAGAGAAGCCCAAAACCTCTAAAGTTTTCACGCTGTGACAATCTTACATAGTAGTCTATCACCAATTCACACCATTGTATTTTTTAGTTCTTGTCTGATCATTGGTAATTTTTTCCAAGGTTGGAGGCTAAAACAGTGCTGTTCAGGGGGGTAAGAACCCTAAAAAACAGGCAGAGAAATATTCTCGGCACGCTGGGTTCCTACATCCTCCTGATAACAACCTACAGCTACTTGAAAGGAATGACAGAGATGATGAAGTGGCAGATGCAACAGCAAAGACCAAAGCCACACACTGCTGTTTATGATATTCAGATTGGATTTTAGGAAAAATGTCTTCACCAGGAGTGTGGTGTGGCACTTTGGCTTAGAAGAATCAGGACCTCTATCCCTGCAGGTTTCCAAGATGCACCTAAACAAAGTCATGGCTGACCTAGTGTTCATGGGAGTTCTATTTCAAGAGGAAGGCTAGACTAGATGACTTGCATAGGACCTTTTTAACCAACATGATTATGTAAAACCCGATGTTTTACTGTTGTATAGGAAGAGATACATTATAATAGCTCTAAAAAGCTCTTTGATTACTGATGTTGAGCTATATGTATTAAAATACCACAATAATTGGAAAATATAGTTCAAACATTTATTAAAATTCATACATAGAATAGAAGCTATGATTTTTGATATTTGTCCAAGAAATGTTGCCCACTAGATAGTACCTATGCAGTTTCAAGAAATAAATGAAATAAAGTATTTCTGACAACATTCTTCTGAAAACCTTTCAGCAAGGCTTCAAGAACATGTCTTTCTAAAGCCACTTTGAGGCTTGGTTTCTGCTTGAGTCTTGATTGTGCAATAAATGACAGCTTGACAGAGATGCATAGCTACCAGTGATTTTGAAAGCTCCATTTAGTTCTCATTATATACTGGGTGCATCACTTTGGTTTTATTGGGCTTTTCAGGAAAGGGCTACACCATTATTCTTGAATTCTAAATAGAAATGGAAAGCCGTAAATCTCTATACAGAATGACAGCTTACAAAATGTGTCCACTTCTTCAATTCACTTGGCAAGCACACATTTCAAAGTTGAAAAAGTAAGAGAAGCAGCAGGTCATACCTCTAGCAGTTTTGATGATTTTTCATTCGGGAGAGGTAGACAGAGAGAGTTTTAATCCCTAAATAAGTACTTTAGCACTGCACTTGTGCAGCTTTATTACCATAAGTTTGTATGGGTAGCCTTAATAGGAAAAAACTTACTGAAGCTCATATAATTTCATGTTGAAAGAAATAAAGCCCATTCCTTTCAGAACTGGTACATTATATGAAATACAAATGCAATGATAAAAAAAATGCCATTGCTCCTCTGACCTAAGCCCATAGGTAGTAATTTGGGGCCTTAAAGGTTAGTTTAATTGGAGTAAGAAAATTGCAGACATCAGTCAAGAATACGTTTTCATGTAATTTTATTTTAAAAAAATACACAAAGTACTATTTCCCCAAACACAGCATGAATAGAGGCAAGCAGCTCTACAGCTCTGAATTATCCACATCTGCTTCTCAAACTACTACCTACCCACAAAGCCCCATCTCTTTGTGTCCTCCTGGCCCATCTGCAGATTTCCATGTCCAGTGCCTGCATACCCCCATTTCCAGCTGACAAGCTAATCCCTCCCTAAGAGTCAAAGTTGTACTGCCCTGCATGACAGTCCCTCAGAGATCCTTTTTCCCTACTGCTACCACCAGATGCTTTCATGGCATAAAGAATCTTCATTATTTCTTTTTTTAAGCCTTTAGTGGACTTATTGGCACACTGGAAGAGGCTGCCCAGGGTGATGGTTAAGTCACCATCCCTGGAGGTATTTCAGAGATGTGTGGATGTGACACTTAGGGACATGGTTTAGGGGTGGGCTTGGCAGTGCTGAATTAATGGATGGACTCAATGACTGTATAGGTCTTTTCCAACCTAAAAAATTATATGATTCTATTTATTTTTCTCTCATAAATTAGAATATCTATCATCATTTATTGTTATTACTACTACTGCCTTTTAATTATTACATTTTGATCAACTTTCTGGTAATACCTTATTTTGACCTCCTGATGTAAGATTCTTTTTTATTGTGAATAACCATTTAGTTCATGTTTTTCCTTAGATACTAAGAACTCTGCTGAGAAAAAATATAAACTTGAGTGTCCAAAGTTGGAACCTTGGTTTTTTAAAACTGGCAAAACAATCTCAGAAACAATTATTCCTTTTTTTGGAGTTAACTTTTTCCAGTTAACTAAATGGAGTTCAGCAGCACAGCTTTGTTAATACAATACACACACATCCAAAGACTTAACTAAAATTAATTATAAGATTTTGATTTATATTGTTCAGATCCCTTAAGCTGTTTCATTAGCAGTAGAGAGCAGGGGAAGCTAACAGGTAGCTATTATCTAGAACAATTTCCTAACTTTGGGACCTATTTACAGTAGTGATTGATTTTGTTTGGAAGGAGCATAGGAGGAAAGAAAAAACTCATCCTTTGATCACATATTGAGGAAAAATTAAAGAAGTGGTCTTTCCCCCACCCTTAGACCAGGATCCACCAGTCACAGTTCATTTCTGAAGACCAAAGGGACCACTGAACCCTACCTTAGACCTTTGTCATCTGTCTCTTCTAGAAGGACTGGAAACCAGAACACCACTCATTAATCTGATCATCTTATTTGAATTCCTCAAAGTCCAGTTAGTTAATGGCCTGAAACAGTTTATGTCAACTGGAAATTGATAAATATTTTGAGAGATTTGGCAATCTCTGGAAATTTCATAATACATTAACGTGGTGAAGCATGTGTAGGGAAATTCAAAAATGCTAGTCCACATAGAGCCATGTAAATGTTTCATTGTAAAATGTAACTTCTACACATTGAATAAAAAAATGATGTAATTTCTTTAGATTTTTCTTTAAGGAACTGTGGGATATGCCCAGCCACTGCCCTGGAGGGATGTCTGCTGAGATAAGAGATTTCGCAATCACCCAGCAGGACTCCCTGGAAAGGAAAGGACTTTTGAGTCATGGTGAGGAAAAGTAGACCCACAATCCTTTGGGAGACCCTATGCAGATCTTTCTGTAACCCATTGGTCTATCCCAGACCCTCTGTAACCCATTGGTCCCCTTGCTGATCCCCTGTATCCCTATAAAAGAAGACCAGTTCGCCCCTGTAGGGGAGAGCTCGTCACTGGCCTTCCCTTCGCCGGAGGGAACCACCAATAAAGCTACCTTCGTGCGGAACCAGCCACACGGGTCTTCTCGTCTCTCTCTCTGGTCTGGTTTGGCCTTAGAGGCAGCCCTGCAGAGCTGAGCTGAAATCACGAGCTGATAATCACTAAAGAGCTGATAGCTTCTGCAAGGGCTCCTCTGCCAGCAGCTGAGAGGAAGATACCAGACTTCGGGCAGGCGATTCCTTTCGGGACCATCTCCCCGGACCGGTCATATCTTCCTGGGTCGCAGCCACGGACCCCACCACCAGCAGTAATAACTGGCGCCCGAACAGCCTTGGATCCTGGACAACCCGGACCTGGCCTGAGCTGCGTCTTGATCACCAAGACAGAACCAGCCGTTCGTGTGCTGCTCCTCTGAAGATAGACCTACGTTTTAGCAGGCCTTTTGGAAGGGGACAGTTCGAGTCCCTCATCTACCACCGAAGACAAAAGTCCCTGAGGATCGAACTGCCAGACCATCCCCCCAGCAGACCTTTCCAGGAGCCAGCCCCACCAGAAACGGGATTTGTAAGTTTAAACCTGGGGCTCTGCTCTCGTCTTGCGCGCATTTTAAGTTTTTTTTTGGTTTTTTCTCTTTTTCTGCTGAGGGAGGAACTAAGATGGGACAAAGGCAAACTAAACCCAGCCTTTCCCAATCTGAGAGAGACCTATACCCCTTTCTTCTGACTCTTCTCTTAAAATCTGACTTTAAATTCCGTAAAGGTGTTCTTTCTAAGAAAAATCTCAAATCTTTCAGTAATTGGCTATCTCTAAATTTCCCTGAAGCTACCATAGATTCTGTTCTTTCTGATTCGTTCTGGGACAGTGTGGGGAACAAACTGTATTCCTCTCAAGCCTCGGGAAACCTGTCAGTTTCCAAATTCATTCCTTTATTTCATTTACTGGTTACAACGTGTCGTGCGAAAAACCCCCCTCAGCCAAACCCCTTCTCTGCCCTTCCCCCCTCCCACCACCCCTCTCCGCCTCTGGCACTGGCCAGCCAGAGCGCGGACCCCGCCAGCTGCCCCGGCCCTGGCCCGGCTGGGGCGCCGGCCCCCTCACTCCCCTTCCCCGATCCCCTGTGTCCGGCCCCCCCCGCTCGCCCCCTCGGTTCCGCTGTCACCCCCCAGGCAGCGCACGCGGTACCCACCCCAGACTCATCCCCCCTCCCCGGCGTGGATGACTCTGAACGCCCCCCAGCCCCGTCTCCCTGTGCCCCTGGTATCCCGCAACCCTCCCCGCACGACACCACCCTTCCCCCTCTCGCACCGGCCCGCGGTGCCTCCGACCCCCCCCACCCCACCGCGTCCCAGTTTCCTGCCGCGTCTGCCCCTCTCGCCGCCGGCGGAACGCAGCTATCCGCGGCACCGCCTCAGGCTATCGCCCATAGAATGGAATCCCCCTCCCCCCTTCCCCCACCGCACATAGCCCTGGCACCCTGGCAGGCGCCGGCACACCCGCTCTCCCCCCACCCAGCTGCATCTTGCGCAATCCCTGCTGATGTTCCCCCCCTCCCTGCACCCCCCCCTCCCCATACTACGGGTTCTTGCGCAATCCCCATTTCCCCCGCTGCTGTCCTAGAGCCTACTGCCCCCCCCCATCCTCCTATCGCCCACCCCGACTCCACATGGAATTGCGAAACCGGCACTACCTGTAATCCGCCCCCCCAAACGACCTCCTGCTGTACAACCTCTTCACCCACTTGCTGCCATAACAAGACCCCTTCCCACCCCTCAAAGCACCCCCGACCCCCCGCCATTCCTGCCCTGGGTAAAGCAGAGCCGGCATTTCAAAAACGCCGCGCTACGCCTGTATCCCAGCCCCGGCCTGCCATGGCCTATCCTTTCTGTTCAGATGACAGTAGCAGCAGCTCTGACTCTGAATCTGAAGACCGGTGGGCACAGACACGCAGGGAAGCAAACCGGGAGGGGGATTGGGAGTTGGCTCAGAAAATTTCAGCTTTTCCAGTCATTATAGGGAGAGGGAGGAGGGGTGGCATATCTACAAAAGCATGGGAGCCTTTCCCATACAGAGAAATCAAAGAGCTTAGCAAGGCAGCAAAAGACCATGGGAGAGGATCACATTTCTTTAGAAACTTATTGGAAGCCACTTTCTCTGCCTATACATTAGTACCACATGATATTAAAAACATTATTAACTGCATCCTTTCCCCTGCTGAATATATGTTATGGGAAAGGCATTGGAAAAGACACTTAAAAACACTATCTGACACTTATGCTAAAGATGCAAATCAGACAAATTGGACAATAGAACAACTGGCTGGAGAAGGTGACCTCCAAAAACCTTTAGATCAAGCTACAACCTTACCTGAAGTAGCATTACAAGATATAGCTATTGCAGCTAAGACATCGCTGTTTCTCACCCCTGATGATTCTGTTCCCACACAATATTTCTCTAACATCAAACAGTCAGCAAATGAAAGCTTCATTCAGTTTGTTGATCGTTTGAAAGCTAGCTTAGAAAAACAGATAGAAAGTCCGGATGGACGAAAAGAACTCTTGAGCAAACTTGCCATGGTAAATGCTAATGAACAATGTAAGATCATCTTGAGGGCCCTACCCATGGACACAGAACCCACAATAGAACAAATGATAGAGACCTGTACTAGACACACATCCACAGAGAACACAATGACCCAAGCAGTTGTAAAGGGCATCACAGAGGGAGTTTCCAGTGCATTTGCTGCAGCAGTCTCTAAGGAGAATGCCCGCTGTTTCTATTGTGGCGAACTTGGACACTTTATAAAGGACTGCCCACAAAGGTTACCCACCCAGGACCATCGCGCCGCCTACCAAAGGCACCAGAGACAGCAACAGCACCAGCAGCGTCCAAAAAACTTCTATCGGAGCGCGGTGCCAAGGCCCCGCGCTCGGACAACAAATCAAAGGCCATACTACCCTGCCGCAGCGGTGAACTCCACATCGGACCACTGAGAGCAGACAGCTGGACCTCGCCCGGCACCATCATCCCAGGCGATCCCAGAACACATGAGAAGGATCCAACACACGGAGCGCTACCGATCGGAACGAGACGCCAACTGGTAACATCACTGCCATTTAACTTTGTTGACAAGCGTTTTTATCGTATCCCCACAGGAAAGTATGGACCGCATGACGGCCCATGGGACATTCTTATCCTAAGCGATACCATCCATGGTCCAGAACAACTCTTTGTATTACCTGAGATACAAACAGTGCACCCTGGACAAGAGATTCTTGTCCAGCTTTGCTGCACGGACACACCTTTCTTTCTCCCACAGGGAACACCGATTGCTCAAGCTTTTTTACTTCCACAGAACCGCCCAGAACAGCTTCCCCTCAATCCTACAGCAATGTGGATAGAGATCGTGGGCTCAAACAAACCGACCATTGAGTGCAGCTTGTTCTGTAAAGGAGAGAGGGTCTACCGCCCAGGGATGCTGGACACCGGAGCAGACGTGACCATCATCGCCCGCTCCGAGTGGCCAGAGAATTGGGAACTGGAGCCAGTGGCAGGTATGATCTCCGGGATTGGTGGAGTTGCAGTATCCATGAGAAGCAAACGGAATGTTGTCATTGAAGGACCTGAGGGCAAGATAGCGACCACCCGACCATTCGTGGTAAGAGCCCCCATCACCTTATGGGGCAGAGACCTTCTATCCCAGTGGGGTGCCACTCTTACCATTCCCAGCCAGGATTTCTGACTGGGGCCACTGAGAAACGCGCGCTGCCATCTACTCCCCCACTCACCTGGAAGACTGACAACCCAAAATGGACAAGGCAGTGGCCCCTTGATAAAGAAAAACTCAGCGCGCTGGAAGCCCTGGTGGAAGAGCAACTTGCCAAAGGTCATATCACTGAGACTACAAGTCCTTGGAATTCACCTGTCTTTGTACTGAAAAAGCCCGGCACAAACAAATGGAGACTACTCCATGACCTACGAAAGATCAATGAGGTCATTGAAGACATGGGCCCCCTCCAACCCGGCCTGCCATCACCATCCATGCTGCCCCGAGACTGGCTGCTGGCCATCATAGACATTAAAGACTGTTTCTTTAACATCCCGCTCCATCCCCAGGATGCACCACGGTTCGCCTTCTCCATCCCTTCTCTTAACAATAAAGCCCCACTCAGAAGGTACCATTGGCTCGTCCTCCCACAAGGCATGAAGAACAGCCCGACCATCTGCCAGTGGTATGTCGCCCACATTCTATCCCCCATCAGAAGCCTGTTTCCAGAAGCAATCATTTACCACTATATGGATGACATATTAATCTGTGCATCAGAAAAAACTTACTTGGACAGAACTCTTAAAAAGACAATTGAAGCCATAGAAGAAGCAGGGTTCGAGATTCGTGAAGACAAAGTGCAGCACTCCAGCCCATGGACTTACCTCGGCCTCCAGATCCATGAGAGAACCATCGTACCCCAGCAACTCTCCATCAAAAAGGACCCTAAAACCCTAAGGGACTTACACAGCCTGTGTGGATCCATAAATTGGATACGCCCCCTACTGGGAGTTACAAATGAAGACCTTGATCCCCTGTTCAACCTCCTCCGCGGCAGCAAAGACTTGGACTCTCCATGCGTCCTCACACCTGAAGCCCGAGATACCATCACTAAAGTTCAAGAAGCCCTGTCTTCACGCCAAGCCCATCGCATTGAACCCAGCCTGCCTCTTCAGTTTGCAGTTTTGGGTAAAGCTCCCTGTTTCCATGGACTGATCTTCCAATGGGACCCTAAACTCAGAGACCCTTTGCTGATACTTGAATGGGTCTTCACAAGCCATCAACCTACAAAGAGATTAACCACCTTCCAAGAAGTGATGGCACATTTAATAAAAAAGGCCAGAACTCGTCTCCGCTCTCTTGCAGGGTGTGAGTTCACATGCATATACTTGCCATTGACTACTGAAGATCTGAAGCTGTTGCTTCGGACCAATGAGAGCCTCCAGTTAGCCCTAGATAGCTACACAGGCCAAATTTCCGTTCACATGCCAAAACATAGACTTTTCTACCGTGAAGCAGCTTTTAAATTGATTCCAAAATTAATCCAAAGTAGAAAACCTCTTAAAGCTCTGACCGTCTTTACTGATGGTTCATCACATCGGTCTGTCATGACATGGAGACAACCCAATACCCAGAAATGGGAATCTGATATCCAAACAGTAGAGGGATCTCCACAGATTGCTGAATTAGCAGCTGTTGTCAGAGCCTTTGAGAAGTTTAAAGATGAACCTTTTAATCTGGTCACAGATTCGGCTTATGTCGCTGGTATAGCTATGAGGGCTGAACATGCTTTTCTAAAGGAGGTCTCCAACCAAAAACTATACCAATTGGTTTCTACATTAATCCATTTAATCTCGCACAGAAAACAGCCTTACTACATTATGCATGTGAGGTCACACACTAACCTCCCTGGCCCCATTGCTGAAGGGAACAGGAGAGCAGATGCACTGGCCATGCCAGCAGAGACTGCAAACGTCCCTGACATCTTTGCCCAGGCAAAGTTGTCACATGCATTTTTTCACCAAAACATTCCTGCACTCATCAGAATGTTCAAGCTTTCAAAAGATCAAGCAAAAGCTATCATTGCAACGTGCCCGAACTGCCAGAACTACCAAATACCATCTATGGGTACCGGAGTCAACCCCCGCGGTCTGAACAGCTGCCAATTGTGGCAAACTGATGTAACCCACTTCCCATCCTTTGGGAGATCCAAATACGTGCACGTGTCAGTTGACACATTTTCTGGGGCAGTGTTTGCATCAGCCCATGCAGGAGAAAGTGCCATCCACGTCATCAAGCATTTTCTCCTTGCCTTCGCCACCCTGGGAGTCCCTGAAGAAATCAAAACAGATAATGGGCCTGCCTACACCTCTCACAAGTTAAAAGATTTCTTCAACCAATGGGGAATAAAACACAAGACAGGCATACCTAGCAATCCCACAGGACAATCCATTGTAGAAAGGACCCACCAAACCCTCAAAAGAGTCCTCAACCAGCAACGGAGAGAAACGGAAATCTTGTCTCCTGTTGAAAGACTCTGTAAGGCTCTCTATGTCATTAACTTCCTAAATGGTACCTCGTCAGAGCCTGACCCACCAGTACTCCGCCACTTCTCAAATTCAACCCAAGCTAAGCTCACGGAGAAGCCACCAGTGCTGGTGAAGGACCCTGAAACACACCAGGTATCTGGGCCTTTCCAATTGATTACCTGGGGGAGAGGCTACGCCTGTGTCCAGCTACCATCTGGCCCGAAGTGGTTCCCAGGAAAAAGCATTAAACCATACTTAGGCCCTACAAACACTGCTACTACAAACACCAAGAACTCTCCTGAGACAAATACAGGACCTCCACAAAACCAGACCAGCTCGGCATGGAGACGAAAACGTCGCCGGATGCCCACCAACCAGGAAAAAGATCGTCCCAGCACACGGCAGCAGACGAAACAGAAAGCTGAACAAGAAGCTACAGCAAACAGTCAAGCCGTAGGCCAGACACAGCCTGGAAAAACTGATCCCTAGTTTATATGTTATCACCCCTTGCTACCCCAAAATATCCCCTTCCCTCAACCCTTGTCAAACTTCCCTAAACCCCAAAACCTCCCCTCTCACCACAAAGCTAACAAAATCTTGCTTGTATTCCCTCTCAGAAGCCCCATCCCTGCCCAAAGATGAAATGTGTCTACATTGATGCTCTCCTCACCACAGCCTTGATGACCTAAAAGTAGACAATGACTTTTTGGACGATGGGGAATAATGGGATGGATTGCATCTTTCATTAAGGGAGCTTTGTGGGTATTCATTGTAATTATTACTGTGTTACTTATGTTCTCTTGCCTCCTACATTGCTGCCAAAAGGCTGCTGAGAATGCCCTTTTAATAAATACAGAAGGGGGAGTTGTGGGATATGCCCAGCCACTGCCCTGGAGGGATGTCTGCTGAGATAAGAGATTTCGCAATCACCCAGCAGGACTCCCTGGAAAGGAAAGGACTTTTGAGTCATGGTGAGGAAAAGTAGACCCACAATCCTTTGGGAGACCCTATGCAGATCTTTCTGTAACCCATTGGTCTATCCCAGACCCTCTGTAACCCATTGGTCCCCTTGCTGATCCCCTGTATCCCTATAAAAGAAGACCAGTTCGCCCCTGTAGGGGAGAGCTCGTCACTGGCCTTCCCTTCGCCGGAGGGAACCACCAATAAAGCTACCTTCGTGCGGAACCAGCCACACGGGTCTTCTCGTCTCTCTCTCTGGTCTGGTTTGGCCTTAGAGGCAGCCCTGCAGAGCTGAGCTGAAATCACGAGCTGATAATCACTAAAGAGCTGATAGCTTCTGCAAGGGCTCCTCTGCCAGCAGCTGAGAGGAAGATACCAGACTTCGGGCAGGCGATTCCTTTCGGGACCATCTCCCCGGACCGGTCATATCTTCCTGGGTCGCAGCCACGGACCCCACCACCAGCAGTAATAACTGGCGCCCGAACAGCCTTGGATCCTGGACAACCCGGACCTGGCCTGAGCTGCGTCTTGATCACCAAGACAGAACCAGCCGTTCGTGTGCTGCTCCTCTGAAGATAGACCTACGTTTTAGCAGGCCTTTTGGAAGGGGACAGTTCGAGTCCCTCATCTACCACCGAAGACAAAAGTCCCTGAGGATCGAACTGCCAGACCATCCCCCCAGCAGACCTTTCCAGGAGCCAGCCCCACCAGAAACGGGATTTGTAAGTTTAAACCTGGGGCTCTGCTCTCGTCTTGCGCGCATTTTAAGTTTTTTTTTGGTTTTTTCTCTTTTTCTGCTGAGGGAGGAACTAAGATGGGACAAAGGCAAACTAAACCCAGCCTTTCCCAATCTGAGAGAGACCTATACCCCTTTCTTCTGACTCTTCTCTTAAAATCTGACTTTAAATTCCGTAAAGGTGTTCTTTCTAAGAAAAATCTCAAATCTTTCAGTAATTGGCTATCTCTAAATTTCCCTGAAGCTACCATAGATTCTGTTCTTTCTGATTCGTTCTGGGACAGTGTGGGGAACAAACTGTATTCCTCTCAAGCCTCGGGAAACCTGTCAGTTTCCAAATTCATTCCTTTATTTCATTTACTGGTTACAACGTGTCGTGCGAAAAACCCCCCTCAGCCAAACCCCTTCTCTGCCCTTCCCCCCTCCCACCACCCCTCTCCGCCTCTGGCACTGGCCAGCCAGAGCGCGGACCCCGCCAGCTGCCCCGGCCCTGGCCCGGCTGGGGCGCCGGCCCCCTCACTCCCCTTCCCCGATCCCCTGTGTCCGGCCCCCCCCGCTCGCCCCCTCGGTTCCGCTGTCACCCCCCAGGCAGCGCACGCGGTACCCACCCCAGACTCATCCCCCCTCCCCGGCGTGGATGACTCTGAACGCCCCCCAGCCCCGTCTCCCTGTGCCCCTGGTATCCCGCAACCCTCCCCGCACGACACCACCCTTCCCCCTCTCGCACCGGCCCGCGGTGCCTCCGACCCCCCCCACCCCACCGCGTCCCAGTTTCCTGCCGCGTCTGCCCCTCTCGCCGCCGGCGGAACGCAGCTATCCGCGGCACCGCCTCAGGCTATCGCCCATAGAATGGAATCCCCCTCCCCCCTTCCCCCACCGCACATAGCCCTGGCACCCTGGCAGGCGCCGGCACACCCGCTCTCCCCCCACCCAGCTGCATCTTGCGCAATCCCTGCTGATGTTCCCCCCCTCCCTGCACCCCCCCCTCCCCATACTACGGGTTCTTGCGCAATCCCCATTTCCCCCGCTGCTGTCCTAGAGCCTACTGCCCCCCCCCATCCTCCTATCGCCCACCCCGACTCCACATGGAATTGCGAAACCGGCACTACCTGTAATCCGCCCCCCCAAACGACCTCCTGCTGTACAACCTCTTCACCCACTTGCTGCCATAACAAGACCCCTTCCCACCCCTCAAAGCACCCCCGACCCCCCGCCATTCCTGCCCTGGGTAAAGCAGAGCCGGCATTTCAAAAACGCCGCGCTACGCCTGTATCCCAGCCCCGGCCTGCCATGGCCTATCCTTTCTGTTCAGATGACAGTAGCAGCAGCTCTGACTCTGAATCTGAAGACCGGTGGGCACAGACACGCAGGGAAGCAAACCGGGAGGGGGATTGGGAGTTGGCTCAGAAAATTTCAGCTTTTCCAGTCATTATAGGGAGAGGGAGGAGGGGTGGCATATCTACAAAAGCATGGGAGCCTTTCCCATACAGAGAAATCAAAGAGCTTAGCAAGGCAGCAAAAGACCATGGGAGAGGATCACATTTCTTTAGAAACTTATTGGAAGCCACTTTCTCTGCCTATACATTAGTACCACATGATATTAAAAACATTATTAACTGCATCCTTTCCCCTGCTGAATATATGTTATGGGAAAGGCATTGGAAAAGACACTTAAAAACACTATCTGACACTTATGCTAAAGATGCAAATCAGACAAATTGGACAATAGAACAACTGGCTGGAGAAGGTGACCTCCAAAAACCTTTAGATCAAGCTACAACCTTACCTGAAGTAGCATTACAAGATATAGCTATTGCAGCTAAGACATCGCTGTTTCTCACCCCTGATGATTCTGTTCCCACACAATATTTCTCTAACATCAAACAGTCAGCAAATGAAAGCTTCATTCAGTTTGTTGATCGTTTGAAAGCTAGCTTAGAAAAACAGATAGAAAGTCCGGATGGACGAAAAGAACTCTTGAGCAAACTTGCCATGGTAAATGCTAATGAACAATGTAAGATCATCTTGAGGGCCCTACCCATGGACACAGAACCCACAATAGAACAAATGATAGAGACCTGTACTAGACACACATCCACAGAGAACACAATGACCCAAGCAGTTGTAAAGGGCATCACAGAGGGAGTTTCCAGTGCATTTGCTGCAGCAGTCTCTAAGGAGAATGCCCGCTGTTTCTATTGTGGCGAACTTGGACACTTTATAAAGGACTGCCCACAAAGGTTACCCACCCAGGACCATCGCGCCGCCTACCAAAGGCACCAGAGACAGCAACAGCACCAGCAGCGTCCAAAAAACTTCTATCGGAGCGCGGTGCCAAGGCCCCGCGCTCGGACAACAAATCAAAGGCCATACTACCCTGCCGCAGCGGTGAACTCCACATCGGACCACTGAGAGCAGACAGCTGGACCTCGCCCGGCACCATCATCCCAGGCGATCCCAGAACACATGAGAAGGATCCAACACACGGAGCGCTACCGATCGGAACGAGACGCCAACTGGTAACATCACTGCCATTTAACTTTGTTGACAAGCGTTTTTATCGTATCCCCACAGGAAAGTATGGACCGCATGACGGCCCATGGGACATTCTTATCCTAAGCGATACCATCCATGGTCCAGAACAACTCTTTGTATTACCTGAGATACAAACAGTGCACCCTGGACAAGAGATTCTTGTCCAGCTTTGCTGCACGGACACACCTTTCTTTCTCCCACAGGGAACACCGATTGCTCAAGCTTTTTTACTTCCACAGAACCGCCCAGAACAGCTTCCCCTCAATCCTACAGCAATGTGGATAGAGATCGTGGGCTCAAACAAACCGACCATTGAGTGCAGCTTGTTCTGTAAAGGAGAGAGGGTCTACCGCCCAGGGATGCTGGACACCGGAGCAGACGTGACCATCATCGCCCGCTCCGAGTGGCCAGAGAATTGGGAACTGGAGCCAGTGGCAGGTATGATCTCCGGGATTGGTGGAGTTGCAGTATCCATGAGAAGCAAACGGAATGTTGTCATTGAAGGACCTGAGGGCAAGATAGCGACCACCCGACCATTCGTGGTAAGAGCCCCCATCACCTTATGGGGCAGAGACCTTCTATCCCAGTGGGGTGCCACTCTTACCATTCCCAGCCAGGATTTCTGACTGGGGCCACTGAGAAACGCGCGCTGCCATCTACTCCCCCACTCACCTGGAAGACTGACAACCCAAAATGGACAAGGCAGTGGCCCCTTGATAAAGAAAAACTCAGCGCGCTGGAAGCCCTGGTGGAAGAGCAACTTGCCAAAGGTCATATCACTGAGACTACAAGTCCTTGGAATTCACCTGTCTTTGTACTGAAAAAGCCCGGCACAAACAAATGGAGACTACTCCATGACCTACGAAAGATCAATGAGGTCATTGAAGACATGGGCCCCCTCCAACCCGGCCTGCCATCACCATCCATGCTGCCCCGAGACTGGCTGCTGGCCATCATAGACATTAAAGACTGTTTCTTTAACATCCCGCTCCATCCCCAGGATGCACCACGGTTCGCCTTCTCCATCCCTTCTCTTAACAATAAAGCCCCACTCAGAAGGTACCATTGGCTCGTCCTCCCACAAGGCATGAAGAACAGCCCGACCATCTGCCAGTGGTATGTCGCCCACATTCTATCCCCCATCAGAAGCCTGTTTCCAGAAGCAATCATTTACCACTATATGGATGACATATTAATCTGTGCATCAGAAAAAACTTACTTGGACAGAACTCTTAAAAAGACAATTGAAGCCATAGAAGAAGCAGGGTTCGAGATTCGTGAAGACAAAGTGCAGCACTCCAGCCCATGGACTTACCTCGGCCTCCAGATCCATGAGAGAACCATCGTACCCCAGCAACTCTCCATCAAAAAGGACCCTAAAACCCTAAGGGACTTACACAGCCTGTGTGGATCCATAAATTGGATACGCCCCCTACTGGGAGTTACAAATGAAGACCTTGATCCCCTGTTCAACCTCCTCCGCGGCAGCAAAGACTTGGACTCTCCATGCGTCCTCACACCTGAAGCCCGAGATACCATCACTAAAGTTCAAGAAGCCCTGTCTTCACGCCAAGCCCATCGCATTGAACCCAGCCTGCCTCTTCAGTTTGCAGTTTTGGGTAAAGCTCCCTGTTTCCATGGACTGATCTTCCAATGGGACCCTAAACTCAGAGACCCTTTGCTGATACTTGAATGGGTCTTCACAAGCCATCAACCTACAAAGAGATTAACCACCTTCCAAGAAGTGATGGCACATTTAATAAAAAAGGCCAGAACTCGTCTCCGCTCTCTTGCAGGGTGTGAGTTCACATGCATATACTTGCCATTGACTACTGAAGATCTGAAGCTGTTGCTTCGGACCAATGAGAGCCTCCAGTTAGCCCTAGATAGCTACACAGGCCAAATTTCCGTTCACATGCCAAAACATAGACTTTTCTACCGTGAAGCAGCTTTTAAATTGATTCCAAAATTAATCCAAAGTAGAAAACCTCTTAAAGCTCTGACCGTCTTTACTGATGGTTCATCACATCGGTCTGTCATGACATGGAGACAACCCAATACCCAGAAATGGGAATCTGATATCCAAACAGTAGAGGGATCTCCACAGATTGCTGAATTAGCAGCTGTTGTCAGAGCCTTTGAGAAGTTTAAAGATGAACCTTTTAATCTGGTCACAGATTCGGCTTATGTCGCTGGTATAGCTATGAGGGCTGAACATGCTTTTCTAAAGGAGGTCTCCAACCAAAAACTATACCAATTGGTTTCTACATTAATCCATTTAATCTCGCACAGAAAACAGCCTTACTACATTATGCATGTGAGGTCACACACTAACCTCCCTGGCCCCATTGCTGAAGGGAACAGGAGAGCAGATGCACTGGCCATGCCAGCAGAGACTGCAAACGTCCCTGACATCTTTGCCCAGGCAAAGTTGTCACATGCATTTTTTCACCAAAACATTCCTGCACTCATCAGAATGTTCAAGCTTTCAAAAGATCAAGCAAAAGCTATCATTGCAACGTGCCCGAACTGCCAGAACTACCAAATACCATCTATGGGTACCGGAGTCAACCCCCGCGGTCTGAACAGCTGCCAATTGTGGCAAACTGATGTAACCCACTTCCCATCCTTTGGGAGATCCAAATACGTGCACGTGTCAGTTGACACATTTTCTGGGGCAGTGTTTGCATCAGCCCATGCAGGAGAAAGTGCCATCCACGTCATCAAGCATTTTCTCCTTGCCTTCGCCACCCTGGGAGTCCCTGAAGAAATCAAAACAGATAATGGGCCTGCCTACACCTCTCACAAGTTAAAAGATTTCTTCAACCAATGGGGAATAAAACACAAGACAGGCATACCTAGCAATCCCACAGGACAATCCATTGTAGAAAGGACCCACCAAACCCTCAAAAGAGTCCTCAACCAGCAACGGAGAGAAACGGAAATCTTGTCTCCTGTTGAAAGACTCTGTAAGGCTCTCTATGTCATTAACTTCCTAAATGGTACCTCGTCAGAGCCTGACCCACCAGTACTCCGCCACTTCTCAAATTCAACCCAAGCTAAGCTCACGGAGAAGCCACCAGTGCTGGTGAAGGACCCTGAAACACACCAGGTATCTGGGCCTTTCCAATTGATTACCTGGGGGAGAGGCTACGCCTGTGTCCAGCTACCATCTGGCCCGAAGTGGTTCCCAGGAAAAAGCATTAAACCATACTTAGGCCCTACAAACACTGCTACTACAAACACCAAGAACTCTCCTGAGACAAATACAGGACCTCCACAAAACCAGACCAGCTCGGCATGGAGACGAAAACGTCGCCGGATGCCCACCAACCAGGAAAAAGATCGTCCCAGCACACGGCAGCAGACGAAACAGAAAGCTGAACAAGAAGCTACAGCAAACAGTCAAGCCGTAGGCCAGACACAGCCTGGAAAAACTGATCCCTAGTTTATATGTTATCACCCCTTGCTACCCCAAAATATCCCCTTCCCTCAACCCTTGTCAAACTTCCCTAAACCCCAAAACCTCCCCTCTCACCACAAAGCTAACAAAATCTTGCTTGTATTCCCTCTCAGAAGCCCCATCCCTGCCCAAAGATGAAATGTGTCTACATTGATGCTCTCCTCACCACAGCCTTGATGACCTAAAAGTAGACAATGACTTTTTGGACGATGGGGAATAATGGGATGGATTGCATCTTTCATTAAGGGAGCTTTGTGGGTATTCATTGTAATTATTACTGTGTTACTTATGTTCTCTTGCCTCCTACATTGCTGCCAAAAGGCTGCTGAGAATGCCCTTTTAATAAATACAGAAGGGGGAGTTGTGGGATATGCCCAGCCACTGCCCTGGAGGGATGTCTGCTGAGATAAGAGATTTCGCAATCACCCAGCAGGACTCCCTGGAAAGGAAAGGACTTTTGAGTCATGGTGAGGAAAAGTAGACCCACAATCCTTTGGGAGACCCTATGCAGATCTTTCTGTAACCCATTGGTCTATCCCAGACCCTCTGTAACCCATTGGTCCCCTTGCTGATCCCCTGTATCCCTATAAAAGAAGACCAGTTCGCCCCTGTAGGGGAGAGCTCGTCACTGGCCTTCCCTTCGCCGGAGGGAACCACCAATAAAGCTACCTTCGTGCGGAACCAGCCACACGGGTCTTCTCGTCTCTCTCTCTGGTCTGGTTTGGCCTTAGAGGCAGCCCTGCAGAGCTGAGCTGAAATCACGAGCTGATAATCACTAAAGAGCTGATAGCTTCTGCAAGGGCTCCTCTGCCAGCAGCTGAGAGGAAGATACCAGACTTCGGGCAGGCGATTCCTTTCGGGACCATCTCCCCGGACCGGTCATATCTTCCTGGGTCGCAGCCACGGACCCCACCACCAGCAGTAATAACTGGCGCCCGAACAGCCTTGGATCCTGGACAACCCGGACCTGGCCTGAGCTGCGTCTTGATCACCAAGACAGAACCAGCCGTTCGTGTGCTGCTCCTCTGAAGATAGACCTACGTTTTAGCAGGCCTTTTGGAAGGGGACAGTTCGAGTCCCTCATCTACCACCGAAGACAAAAGTCCCTGAGGATCGAACTGCCAGACCATCCCCCCAGCAGACCTTTCCAGGAGCCAGCCCCACCAGAAACGGGATTTGTAAGTTTAAACCTGGGGCTCTGCTCTCGTCTTGCGCGCATTTTAAGTTTTTTTTTGGTTTTTTCTCTTTTTCTGCTGAGGGAGGAACTAAGATGGGACAAAGGCAAACTAAACCCAGCCTTTCCCAATCTGAGAGAGACCTATACCCCTTTCTTCTGACTCTTCTCTTAAAATCTGACTTTAAATTCCGTAAAGGTGTTCTTTCTAAGAAAAATCTCAAATCTTTCAGTAATTGGCTATCTCTAAATTTCCCTGAAGCTACCATAGATTCTGTTCTTTCTGATTCGTTCTGGGACAGTGTGGGGAACAAACTGTATTCCTCTCAAGCCTCGGGAAACCTGTCAGTTTCCAAATTCATTCCTTTATTTCATTTACTGGTTACAACGTGTCGTGCGAAAAACCCCCCTCAGCCAAACCCCTTCTCTGCCCTTCCCCCCTCCCACCACCCCTCTCCGCCTCTGGCACTGGCCAGCCAGAGCGCGGACCCCGCCAGCTGCCCCGGCCCTGGCCCGGCTGGGGCGCCGGCCCCCTCACTCCCCTTCCCCGATCCCCTGTGTCCGGCCCCCCCCGCTCGCCCCCTCGGTTCCGCTGTCACCCCCCAGGCAGCGCACGCGGTACCCACCCCAGACTCATCCCCCCTCCCCGGCGTGGATGACTCTGAACGCCCCCCAGCCCCGTCTCCCTGTGCCCCTGGTATCCCGCAACCCTCCCCGCACGACACCACCCTTCCCCCTCTCGCACCGGCCCGCGGTGCCTCCGACCCCCCCCACCCCACCGCGTCCCAGTTTCCTGCCGCGTCTGCCCCTCTCGCCGCCGGCGGAACGCAGCTATCCGCGGCACCGCCTCAGGCTATCGCCCATAGAATGGAATCCCCCTCCCCCCTTCCCCCACCGCACATAGCCCTGGCACCCTGGCAGGCGCCGGCACACCCGCTCTCCCCCCACCCAGCTGCATCTTGCGCAATCCCTGCTGATGTTCCCCCCCTCCCTGCACCCCCCCCTCCCCATACTACGGGTTCTTGCGCAATCCCCATTTCCCCCGCTGCTGTCCTAGAGCCTACTGCCCCCCCCCATCCTCCTATCGCCCACCCCGACTCCACATGGAATTGCGAAACCGGCACTACCTGTAATCCGCCCCCCCAAACGACCTCCTGCTGTACAACCTCTTCACCCACTTGCTGCCATAACAAGACCCCTTCCCACCCCTCAAAGCACCCCCGACCCCCCGCCATTCCTGCCCTGGGTAAAGCAGAGCCGGCATTTCAAAAACGCCGCGCTACGCCTGTATCCCAGCCCCGCCCTGCCATGGCCTATCCTTTCTGTTCAGATGACAGTAGCAGCAGCTCTGACTCTGAATCTGAAGACCGGTGGGCACAGACACGCAGGGAAGCAAACCGGGAGGGGGATTGGGAGTTGGCTCAGAAAATTTCAGCTTTTCCAGTCATTATAGGGAGAGGGAGGAGGGGTGGCATATCTACAAAAGCATGGGAGCCTTTCCCATACAGAGAAATCAAAGAGCTTAGCAAGGCAGCAAAAGACCATGGGAGAGGATCACATTTCTTTAGAAACTTATTGGAAGCCACTTTCTCTGCCTATACATTAGTACCACATGATATTAAAAACATTATTAACTGCATCCTTTCCCCTGCTGAATATATGTTATGGGAAAGGCATTGGAAAAGACACTTAAAAACACTATCTGACACTTATGCTAAAGATGCAAATCAGACAAATTGGACAATAGAACAACTGGCTGGAGAAGGTGACCTCCAAAAACCTTTAGATCAAGCTACAACCTTACCTGAAGTAGCATTACAAGATATAGCTATTGCAGCTAAGACATCGCTGTTTCTCACCCCTGATGATTCTGTTCCCACACAATATTTCTCTAACATCAAACAGTCAGCAAATGAAAGCTTCATTCAGTTTGTTGATCGTTTGAAAGCTAGCTTAGAAAAACAGATAGAAAGTCCGGATGGACGAAAAGAACTCTTGAGCAAACTTGCCATGGTAAATGCTAATGAACAATGTAAGATCATCTTGAGGGCCCTACCCATGGACACAGAACCCACAATAGAACAAATGATAGAGACCTGTACTAGACACACATCCACAGAGAACACAATGACCCAAGCAGTTGTAAAGGGCATCACAGAGGGAGTTTCCAGTGCATTTGCTGCAGCAGTCTCTAAGGAGAATGCCCGCTGTTTCTATTGTGGCGAACTTGGACACTTTATAAAGGACTGCCCACAAAGGTTACCCACCCAGGACCATCGCGCCGCCTACCAAAGGCACCAGAGACAGCAACAGCACCAGCAGCGTCCAAAAAACTTCTATCGGAGCGCGGTGCCAAGGCCCCGCGCTCGGACAACAAATCAAAGGCCATACTACCCTGCCGCAGCGGTGAACTCCACATCGGACCACTGAGAGCAGACAGCTGGACCTCGCCCGGCACCATCATCCCAGGCGATCCCAGAACACATGAGAAGGATCCAACACACGGAGCGCTACCGATCGGAACGAGACGCCAACTGGTAACATCACTGCCATTTAACTTTGTTGACAAGCGTTTTTATCGTATCCCCACAGGAAAGTATGGACCGCATGACGGCCCATGGGACATTCTTATCCTAAGCGATACCATCCATGGTCCAGAACAACTCTTTGTATTACCTGAGATACAAACAGTGCACCCTGGACAAGAGATTCTTGTCCAGCTTTGCTGCACGGACACACCTTTCTTTCTCCCACAGGGAACACCGATTGCTCAAGCTTTTTTACTTCCACAGAACCGCCCAGAACAGCTTCCCCTCAATCCTACAGCAATGTGGATAGAGATCGTGGGCTCAAACAAACCGACCATTGAGTGCAGCTTGTTCTGTAAAGGAGAGAGGGTCTACCGCCCAGGGATGCTGGACACCGGAGCAGACGTGACCATCATCGCCCGCTCCGAGTGGCCAGAGAATTGGGAACTGGAGCCAGTGGCAGGTATGATCTCCGGGATTGGTGGAGTTGCAGTATCCATGAGAAGCAAACGGAATGTTGTCATTGAAGGACCTGAGGGCAAGATAGCGACCACCCGACCATTCGTGGTAAGAGCCCCCATCACCTTATGGGGCAGAGACCTTCTATCCCAGTGGGGTGCCACTCTTACCATTCCCAGCCAGGATTTCTGACTGGGGCCACTGAGAAACGCGCGCTGCCATCTACTCCCCCACTCACCTGGAAGACTGACAACCCAAAATGGACAAGGCAGTGGCCCCTTGATAAAGAAAAACTCAGCGCGCTGGAAGCCCTGGTGGAAGAGCAACTTGCCAAAGGTCATATCACTGAGACTACAAGTCCTTGGAATTCACCTGTCTTTGTACTGAAAAAGCCCGGCACAAACAAATGGAGACTACTCCATGACCTACGAAAGATCAATGAGGTCATTGAAGACATGGGCCCCCTCCAACCCGGCCTGCCATCACCATCCATGCTGCCCCGAGACTGGCTGCTGGCCATCATAGACATTAAAGACTGTTTCTTTAACATCCCGCTCCATCCCCAGGATGCACCACGGTTCGCCTTCTCCATCCCTTCTCTTAACAATAAAGCCCCACTCAGAAGGTACCATTGGCTCGTCCTCCCACAAGGCATGAAGAACAGCCCGACCATCTGCCAGTGGTATGTCGCCCACATTCTATCCCCCATCAGAAGCCTGTTTCCAGAAGCAATCATTTACCACTATATGGATGACATATTAATCTGTGCATCAGAAAAAACTTACTTGGACAGAACTCTTAAAAAGACAATTGAAGCCATAGAAGAAGCAGGGTTCGAGATTCGTGAAGACAAAGTGCAGCACTCCAGCCCATGGACTTACCTCGGCCTCCAGATCCATGAGAGAACCATCGTACCCCAGCAACTCTCCATCAAAAAGGACCCTAAAACCCTAAGGGACTTACACAGCCTGTGTGGATCCATAAATTGGATACGCCCCCTACTGGGAGTTACAAATGAAGACCTTGATCCCCTGTTCAACCTCCTCCGCGGCAGCAAAGACTTGGACTCTCCATGCGTCCTCACACCTGAAGCCCGAGATACCATCACTAAAGTTCAAGAAGCCCTGTCTTCACGCCAAGCCCATCGCATTGAACCCAGCCTGCCTCTTCAGTTTGCAGTTTTGGGTAAAGCTCCCTGTTTCCATGGACTGATCTTCCAATGGGACCCTAAACTCAGAGACCCTTTGCTGATACTTGAATGGGTCTTCACAAGCCATCAACCTACAAAGAGATTAACCACCTTCCAAGAAGTGATGGCACATTTAATAAAAAAGGCCAGAACTCGTCTCCGCTCTCTTGCAGGGTGTGAGTTCACATGCATATACTTGCCATTGACTACTGAAGATCTGAAGCTGTTGCTTCGGACCAATGAGAGCCTCCAGTTAGCCCTAGATAGCTACACAGGCCAAATTTCCGTTCACATGCCAAAACATAGACTTTTCTACCGTGAAGCAGCTTTTAAATTGATTC
The DNA here is from genome assembly GCF_965178545.1 of Coloeus monedula. Classification (NCBI taxonomy): domain Eukaryota; kingdom Metazoa; phylum Chordata; class Aves; order Passeriformes; family Corvidae; genus Coloeus; species Coloeus monedula. Next base: position 106,837,700 of record NC_138782.1, on the reverse strand, counting down.
CAAAATTAATCCAAAGTAGAAAACCTCTTAAAGCTCTGACCGTCTTTACTGATGGTTCATCACATCGGTCTGTCATGACATGGAGACAACCCAATACCCAGAAATGGGAATCTGATATCCAAACAGTAGAGGGATCTCCACAGATTGCTGAATTAGCAGCTGTTGTCAGAGCCTTTGAGAAGTTTAAAGATGAACCTTTTAATCTGGTCACAGATTCGGCTTATGTCGCTGGTATAGCTATGAGGGCTGAACATGCTTTTCTAAAGGAGGTCTCCAACCAAAAACTATACCAATTGGTTTCTACATTAATCCATTTAATCTCGCACAGAAAACAGCCTTACTACATTATGCATGTGAGGTCACACACTAACCTCCCTGGCCCCATTGCTGAAGGGAACAGGAGAGCAGATGCACTGGCCATGCCAGCAGAGACTGCAAACGTCCCTGACATCTTTGCCCAGGCAAAGTTGTCACATGCATTTTTTCACCAAAACATTCCTGCACTCATCAGAATGTTCAAGCTTTCAAAAGATCAAGCAAAAGCTATCATTGCAACGTGCCCGAACTGCCAGAACTACCAAATACCATCTATGGGTACCGGAGTCAACCCCCGCGGTCTGAACAGCTGCCAATTGTGGCAAACTGATGTAACCCACTTCCCATCCTTTGGGAGATCCAAATACGTGCACGTGTCAGTTGACACATTTTCTGGGGCAGTGTTTGCATCAGCCCATGCAGGAGAAAGTGCCATCCACGTCATCAAGCATTTTCTCCTTGCCTTCGCCACCCTGGGAGTCCCTGAAGAAATCAAAACAGATAATGGGCCTGCCTACACCTCTCACAAGTTAAAAGATTTCTTCAACCAATGGGGAATAAAACACAAGACAGGCATACCTAGCAATCCCACAGGACAATCCATTGTAGAAAGGACCCACCAAACCCTCAAAAGAGTCCTCAACCAGCAACGGAGAGAAACGGAAATCTTGTCTCCTGTTGAAAGACTCTGTAAGGCTCTCTATGTCATTAACTTCCTAAATGGTACCTCGTCAGAGCCTGACCCACCAGTACTCCGCCACTTCTCAAATTCAACCCAAGCTAAGCTCACGGAGAAGCCACCAGTGCTGGTGAAGGACCCTGAAACACACCAGGTATCTGGGCCTTTCCAATTGATTACCTGGGGGAGAGGCTACGCCTGTGTCCAGCTACCATCTGGCCCGAAGTGGTTCCCAGGAAAAAGCATTAAACCATACTTAGGCCCTACAAACACTGCTACTACAAACACCAAGAACTCTCCTGAGACAAATACAGGACCTCCACAAAACCAGACCAGCTCGGCATGGAGACGAAAACGTCGCCGGATGCCCACCAACCAGGAAAAAGATCGTCCCAGCACACGGCAGCAGACGAAACAGAAAGCTGAACAAGAAGCTACAGCAAACAGTCAAGCCGTAGGCCAGACACAGCCTGGAAAAACTGATCCCTAGTTTATATGTTATCACCCCTTGCTACCCCAAAATATCCCCTTCCCTCAACCCTTGTCAAACTTCCCTAAACCCCAAAACCTCCCCTCTCACCACAAAGCTAACAAAATCTTGCTTGTATTCCCTCTCAGAAGCCCCATCCCTGCCCAAAGATGAAATGTGTCTACATTGATGCTCTCCTCACCACAGCCTTGATGACCTAAAAGTAGACAATGACTTTTTGGACGATGGGGAATAATGGGATGGATTGCATCTTTCATTAAGGGAGCTTTGTGGGTATTCATTGTAATTATTACTGTGTTACTTATGTTCTCTTGCCTCCTACATTGCTGCCAAAAGGCTGCTGAGAATGCCCTTTTAATAAATACAGAAGGGGGAGTTGTGGGATATGCCCAGCCACTGCCCTGGAGGGATGTCTGCTGAGATAAGAGATTTCGCAATCACCCAGCAGGACTCCCTGGAAAGGAAAGGACTTTTGAGTCATGGTGAGGAAAAGTAGACCCACAATCCTTTGGGAGACCCTATGCAGATCTTTCTGTAACCCATTGGTCTATCCCAGACCCTCTGTAACCCATTGGTCCCCTTGCTGATCCCCTGTATCCCTATAAAAGAAGACCAGTTCGCCCCTGTAGGGGAGAGCTCGTCACTGGCCTTCCCTTCGCCGGAGGGAACCACCAATAAAGCTACCTTCGTGCGGAACCAGCCACACGGGTCTTCTCGTCTCTCTCTCTGGTCTGGTTTGGCCTTAGAGGCAGCCCTGCAGAGCTGAGCTGAAATCACGAGCTGATAATCACTAAAGAGCTGATAGCTTCTGCAAGGGCTCCTCTGCCAGCAGCTGAGAGGAAGATACCAGACTTCGGGCAGGCGATTCCTTTCGGGACCATCTCCCCGGACCGGTCATATCTTCCTGGGTCGCAGCCACGGACCCCACCACCAGCTGTAATAAGGAACTACTAGGAAAAGAAAATTAAACTGATCTAAAGAGGAAATTCAGATGATATTTCAATCAAAAAAGAAGTCTAAAATATCTTCATAAATTAATCCTGACAGGCCTAAACCAGGGCCTGGAATGAAAGAAATAATAAAACATTATATAATTCCTTCCATCTCTCTCTATTCTCATAATAGTTCCATTGTTTTAAATTACCTATATCATGGAATCATAGAATCAGAACCACAGAATCACAGAGCCATAGAATCATAGAATGGCCTAAGCTGGAAGGGACCTTAAAAATCATCCAGTTCCAACTCCCCTGCCATGGGCAGAGACACCTTCCACTAGACCAGATTACTCAATGTCCCATCCAACCTGGTTTTGAACACTTCCAGAGATGAGGCATCCACAGCTTCTCTGGGCAACCTGTTTCAGTACCTCTCCACTTCCCCAGTAAAGAATTTCTTCCATATATCTAACATAAATTTCCCTTCTTTCAGTTTGAACCCATTACTCCTTATCCTGTCAGTACAGTTCCTGAGGAAGAGTCCCTCTCCAGCTTCCTTATATGCTCCCTTCAGACACTGGAAGGCTGCTCTGAGGTCTCCATGCTATTTTCTGTTTTCCTGACTGATTTTTCTTTTTAGGGAAAATCAGATTTAGCGCTTAATTTAGTTGGTTAATTTGTTTGCTACACTCAAATCTGATGGCTACTTATCAATACATTGTAAAGTTATTGGGTGGAATTAACCCTTAAATGCCTTTCCTTATTTACTGCAATTCTAAAAATTGAGAGCTGAAAAATAGAAATCTGGTTTTCTCCCCTACATTAGCTTTATACATTTCAGGGGAGGAAGACAAGCTCATAGATGAAAGCAAGAGAAAATGAGGCAGCACAAGTTCTGCTCACAGAACAGCACCTTCCTATGCTACAGCTGCAAGAATGCAAATCATTGATTTTTCAAGAAACTGAAAACATAGATCCAGAAGCATCAAAGTGGAAACCAGGGGGAGATTTTCTACTAAGTTGCTTTGGCACGATAATTTCAAGAGCTCTGTTTCATAAGATCATTTTGACAAATTCTTCCAACAACCGCCTGCAGAGGTCTCTAAGACTGCTTTCCAATATACTTTTTGAACTTAGAAATAATAACTAAACTAGACCCATTTACAACCTAGGGAATCACACCCAGAGAACCAATAATTAATTGTTTGATGTATTATGATATTCAGGAGCCTTTTGGAGTCTGAGCCTCTGACTTGCACTTTTTTTAATTGAAGAAATGCAAGTCTTTTGTTAGGAATTTTCATGGAATTTTCCCCGAAACAATTACTGACAGGCAATATTATATTAGTAATATCAGTGTGCTCCCAGAATAGCACCCAAGAGAGAAGAGAATATGTGCTCACCATTTTCTTTTATTGTTGACCTTGTACAGAGGCAATAGTAAAGCTTTCTTTCAAGACATTTATTTTTGCTTCCTCAAGATTATTAGTCTTTCCCAGTCCATGATTTATAGTCCTTAAAAACAGCAGCCAATATACCAACTCCCTCAACACACTCCTCTAGGATTAAAGCCTGCACAGAAAAGTAAAAGACAAAAACCCACCCACCAAAAAACAATTCTCCATCCCTTAATTTCACCAAGCATTTGACTCTTTTTCATCCTAAAAGACATATGGCAAGGCATATTTGAAATGAAGTAAATCCCACAGAATTCATAGAGGATCTCCTACTCCTCAGTGAGGCAGCCTGTCAACCCAGACTGAAAGAAATAGCTGTTAGCTATTGAATTCTGTACGCTAAAGAAACACTAGTGGGAGCTGATGTTTTCTCTGTCTTGATGGATTAACCCTTCTTTTACCAGAAAGAATATAGACCTAGAGCTGAAGAGATTTTAAAGGTTGCTCTTTCAGAGATTTCTAAGATTCCTTCAACTGCATCTTCCTTGAATTTAGGTGGAATATAGATCTAACCCTATAAACACGGAATCTTAACTCTTAATTTTTGTCTAGATATACATGTCTAGTGTATAAAGTATGCCAGTCTAGTGCCAATACTATGTTTTGGCTTTACCTAGCTATGCTGCATTTCAGGGGGAAAATGCATTACCAAGCATTATTCCCTTCCTCTGGGAAGGCAGATTCAACCATAGGCCAAGGTAAATACAGATTTCAATGTTCATAAGCAGTTTTCCACTGCACCTTAGACAGATTCCACTGTGATAAAATTGATTGTGACAGTCTAATTTAGTAACCCTGGGATGCTTGTTTATATCTTGTTCATATGAAAGATTTCACTAAACCCACTATTGACTGACTTACAATTACATTCTAACTGTATTACTTCTTATATGTTTTTCCTCAAATATTTAAGAGTCTGATGGCAGAAGACATCTAAGATATCAAAAGTCTCCTTTCCATCAGAATAACATGAAAGGATCAAAGATTTTTTTTGGTTTTGTAACACTTTCCCTTTATAACCTAAAAACTATTTTATGTTATTTGAAATCAGTGAGTGGACATCAATTCAGAAACAACCTTTGTCCTTGTTAGAACATACTCTAAGAGAAAAAATGGCATTAATCTCCATAATAGAATAATAGTATCATTAAAGTTGGAAAAGACCTCCAAGATCATTGAGTTCAGCCTCTGAATGAACAGCACCCTGTCAATTAAACCACAGTACTGAGTGCCACACCCAGTTATTTCTTGAACACCTCCAGGGAGGGTGACTTCACCACTTCCCTGGACAGCCCATTCCAATGTTTGACACTCTGTTCAGTAAAGAATGTTTTCCTAGTATCCAATTTAAACCTTTTCTGGTGCAACTTGAGACTGTGTCCTCTTGTCCTGTCACTGGCTGCCTGTGGGAAGATGCAAACCCCGCCCTGGTTACAGCCTCCTTTCAGGCAGTTGCAGAGAGTGATAACCCCTGAGCCTCGTCTTCTCCAGGCCAAACGCCCCCAGGTCCTTCAGCCACTCCTCATATGACACCCTCTAGACACTTCCTCAGCTTTGCTGCCCTTCTCTGGACACACTCCAGCCCTTCAAAATTCTTCTTGAAGTGAGGGGCCCAAGACTGGACACAGCACTCAAGGTGTGCCCTTGTCAGAGCCAAATACAGTGGAGCGAACAATTCCCTGGCCCTACATACACACGTTTAAAAATAAAATTTTATAATTACTTATTTGAATTTTCATTTTGTTAAAAAAAATTATTTTCTAGTCTGAGAATAAACTAGAGGTATAAATAAGGTGATAAAACAAGTGTAAGAATAAATACAAATATTTAACTCCTCATTCAACTGTTACACATACGCAAATGTCAGAAGGTCCACTTGACAGTAAGAGGGATGAGGTCAGTTGCCACGAAGTGATTGACCAAAAAATTTTTGGTAATAGCAACCTTAATTCTTCTTTTTCCCATAGCGAGTTACAATTATGTGTAATTCGTAGGAGCAGATGATCATAGCAGAAGTCACAACAGCTGACAAGATAAATATGAATGAGATTGAGAAAGAACTAAATTCAGATCCAGAGCCTTTTTCTAACACTGAAATCTTTTGCCTACTCTGTATAATGGACAAACGAATTTTCATGTTGTGATTCTGAGAGTTGCTTCCCATAATTTAGTTAACAAAAGAAAGTTTGCCTTAGGAAACTATCAAAAATCAAACCAACAAAAAAAACCCCAAAACAACCACATCTTGCAAGGTCCAGATGCACTTCCTTTTGAAGCCATCATCATATCCAACCTTTTAAATGAGAAGCAGACTGCCCCAGGATCCTCCACTGTGGAGAGAGTCAGGTCCAGACTGCAGCTCTGTTCACTTAACCTCTGAATCACCCTTGGTAAAAGCTTCTCTCTCACTCTCTCTGCCTACTGTGTAAGTGAGTTACAGGTGTTATGCTCCCACCTTAGGCATCTCATGCTGCCGGTGCAAGGCAAAGAAGCTTGAATGCTTTTGCTCAGTTTTCTTTTCACTCTGCTTTTATACATGTGCATGAATCACGCATATAATTTGGAAGAATTAAAATACAAAAATATAGTACTAAACCATAGCTGTCCTGCACCACAATTCACGTGTTAATTATCATATTATCTCAATACAGAGCTTTATTGCATCAAATCCTCTGGTATAGGAAGAGTAAATCTATTTAGAATTCCTCTATTATTATGCAATTCACTACTGTGTTGCTTCTGTCAAAACCAGGAAGTGTCATTAGAGCACATTTGTGGTAATTCAAGTTCTACAACAGGTATTTTTTTTCTGTTTGTTTCTTAGATTACTTGCACTGGCATGAATAGTTTAAAAGCCCTTTAGGGACCAGAGACTTATACAGTAATTAGGGGCTTGCATATTACTGAGTGAAAAACACAATACCGAAGTTGAAGCTTAAAGTCCAAAACACTGAGTCAAACCTTGTGCTAGTGTTATACACTGTTTCTTATAGAAATGCTCCTGTTAAGAACAAGACTGAATGTTCCTATGTGCTTTGTACAATTTTCCTCTAAAGCCATTCAAAACTTGTTTCTCCAAATATACCAATTAACAGCAAGTTAACAGTCTCCCACTGGTGTTGTCATACAAAAGCTTCCAAGGATTTTATCCCTGCATCCCAAGCAAAAGTTCATCCTTGGCAACACATAGTGGAAGATGTTATTTGCTGTGGTTGTGACAGTGAAAAGTGGAAGCTGTGACACACAGAAGGAAGATTCATACTTTTTAAGATTTATCTACACACAATTTAAGATCCCTATACTTTCTGGGAATGTGTCATGAAATAGGGGGTGAGAGTCCTGAAACATGTTTGTGATGGTCTGTTCCAGAACCAAGGACAGCAAAGTGAACCCAGACTACACCCACACATCCTGCTGTTGATCCCACTGGGAAACAGAACTGTGCAACAAAGAGCATCTGCTAACCCTGAGCAGCAGGGCAGCTAGAGAGAGTCTTGTCATTATATATTTAAAACTAAACAAGAAAATGTCATTGATGCAAACTTTGTTTTGGTAAAATGCTTAAGAAAGTGACAGCTTTGTATGACCTTGGTCTAATCAAACCATGCATAGAAATGTCAGCATTGTATAAGCTTTCAAAAGTGTTTAATAAAAAGGACATGTGAATACCAAAAAGAATGAATAATTGTCAAGGAAGCACAAGGCAGTATTTTACAAGACTAATTGTCTGAATGCACCAGTGTAAACTTAGACTGAACATTTGCAAAATTTTCTTACTGGTAAAACCTTGATCTTGCTTAGCATAAAAGTCTGAAATGATCTTACAGTTCCCTGTAGTTAATGGCCATTAAAACATGATTTGTCCTTCCAACATAGATGGATAAAGCATATCTAAAGAATTAATAGGTAAAACCTCTCATATTAAATTCTAAACATTTATTCCTGCCTTGTGACTCTGACATAGGACATGCACTGGCACATATGCACACTTTACCCTTTTGTCTCATTGCTTCATAAGAATCCTGCCCTTTCCCAATTTGAAAGCATGCTGTGATGTCTCAGTGAGATGTGCATTGTTTCTGAAGAATGCTATATTAACATGCTCATCTTCAGGAATACTAACCAGCTGAAGTGTGCTTTGTAGATTAAAGCACAGCATACAGATTCCCTTCCACCCTGGCAGAGGCTATGGGGCACATCTTCGAATACCATTACACTGACTAAATCCTTGTCTAGAGCAGGATAAAATGTGCATTTTTAAAATATGTGCCTGACAATTTGAAGTTATGTCAACAGTAACTAGTAAAATGCTAGTGTCTAAGATAACAGCTAAGGATCCTGAGATTTATGGTACTTTTTTTGTTATGTGAATGCTATCCTTTTGTGGGAAATTTAATTAAAACATTATTTGGGGAGTTAGGGGACAGCTTTTCTTTGTTTCAATTCTTTGAAACAAAGAAACAATTCTTTGCTTATGATTATGGCTGTTCAACATTTGTTGTGATGCAGAATGAATGTTAATGGTAAATTGCTGGAGTGTGATAATTGATTTCTTTATTAATAAAGGAGATTTAATGCTTCACGAAAAGCTTGCTCTAACTCACCATTAGAAATTTTGGTTTAAGAGTCATCTACAAAGTACAATTCTTCACCTTGAAGGCTGTTTATTCCTCTTACTAAGCATAACTGCCTTTGCACAACTGCTCATCATATGTGGGATGTGATATTTTGGAACCGCTAAGTGCTTAACACTGTCATTAACTTCCCTTGGAATTGTGCTCACCACTTCTAAGAGTCAGCTCTGTGGAAAATGAATCTCTTCTACCATTAAACCTGCGGATGATTAAAGCACAGGGAGACCCACAGCAGGCTTGTGAAGAAGAAAGCAGGGGTAGGTCTGTCTCGGTGTGAATGTGGGTGCAGTAGCTCTACGGGAAGGGTTTCGCGCAGGGTGCAAGCAGAGAGTGCGGCACGAGCCCCAGGCGTGAGCCCCAGCCGTGCCCACCGATCACCAACCATCAGCCACTGGGCACTGAAGGGGTGCAACCCACAGAGATTCACAAGCTCTATCCTACCCTGTTCTCAGGTTTTATTAAGAATGTATAACCCACATGTATAAAAGATCACACGTTTGGTGAAAACATAAAAGAGGTAACAAGCACCTACAGAAAAAGCACAGTCACAATCTCCAAAAGAAAGAGAGGGTCTGCTCCACCACCATCCCTCAGTCTACAGAACACCCGACCTGCCCTTTCATAGGGTTATCCACAGCATTCTACCTTCACTGGACAAAACCAATTGTTTTCTGATGTACCTCATCACATTTTTCCTCTGCAGACTCAGCAATTGCATGTACAGCATTACTACTTTTACTATGTCTTGTAGTAATGCATTAGAAATATAAAGAACTCTGTTTGTGTGTGTGTCAAAAGGGCAAGCTGGTCAGTACTGGAGAGCAAATCTGGAGAAAACATTCTGTTCTTTCACTCCAGCATAAGCAGTTGCCACACTTTGTGTGATACCACCACTGAAAATATGGCAATTAAAAAAACAGAAAAAAACCTTGCAATCAAAAAAAGGGAAAAAACCCAAAAAGAGATAGTATTTGAAATTCGCTTATTTTCAGATTCCACCAAAGCAACCTTCTTTGTTTAAATGTGTACTTCCAAGATGCTATTAGTGTGAGCCAAGCTTTCATTCTGACAGACATTATCACTGCCCCAGATGTGCTGTGGGCACATACTCCAAGGCTGTTTGTTTAAATCACCTCCAGCTAACAAGAGGTGATATGAGACTAATCTGGGAAGTGTGTGTAAAGTGCCTGAGGGCAATTATGAATGCTATTTAAGCAATAGCTTTTCTAGAACATACTGAAGGACTTCCATAAGGATGCCACAGAGCTACTCCAGAGGCACATGTAGGATGCCAAAACATTTTTAATATGTGTTACAATATGAAATATTTATTCCCTGCTTACTACTTGTGTGAGAATTATTAAATCTCATTTTAGAATTACTAATGACACATGTCAAACAGACACAAAAATGTTAAGAACCAAAGCTCCAGCTGCTGCAATTCAACACATTCTGAATAAATGGAGCCTCAAGTGCCATCTAGCGTAGACCTGACTACAGTTCTAGCATGAGTTCATTCCTCTCATGTTACTTAACTCCTTAACATGTCTAATAGAAGAGGTGCATTGCTGTTTTCACTTTCTACAGACACATAAGAACACAGTTAGCATTCCAGAAACCTTAATTAACCTCAAATTGTATTATCATACATTCAAATTGGGAAGAGAAAATGTCTTTAAAAACTCATGGGTTTTTTTTTTTTTTGGTAAAGGAGAGGAGTTTATAGCACAGGCAGGCACATGAATTTATTGCAATTAAACCCCAATGATTAATACAAAACTGGAGAGTCTCATTTCTTGTGAGTCTCTGTTCTAGGTACTTAAATGTCCACAGCAACCTCTGCTTCCCAGTAGCACTCATTCAGGTCTTTTATTCTGTAGCCATGAGGAATTTGTTCTCTTTAAGATTACTTCATACTTTGTTAAATGCGACTAAAATCATTCCACAAGTTCAAAGCAATCCTAAGGAAGGTTTCACAGGCAGTAGAACAACAACAAAATAAAAAAACAACATCAATAAAACCCACCAAAAAACCCCAGCAAATAAGTCTGTCAAATAATTCCCTTTAAGAAGCAAAGACCACACATATGAAGTAATAATAAAAAAAGTCAGCTCTGATTGCACTGTGTCAGAATTGTGGCCTGGAACCACAAACAAATTCAAATGGTATCAGTGCCATTATACCGTACATAGTGGCAGGAATCATTTTAAAGGATGCTAAACTTCTTTGAGAAAAGATTATTTGATATTTGGGTATTTCACTTATACCATCTGATATTCATAAACTTGTATCCATTGAGAATAGCCTGGGCACCTTGAAATCACATTTTATCAATGATACATCCAGGGCTTACAGCTTGTTTTCTCTTTGTTTTACAAATGATTATAAAACATATTGTAAGTAAATACATTTGTAACATTAAAGATAACCTAAATTGCATGCATATAGAAATGAAACTGATGAGACTATTTTCTGTTTATTTTATTTCAGCAAGTATAGACATGTTTTTTTCTGCAATAAAAAAAGTACTTTCCACAAAATTCACTAGGCATAGAATGTATTTCTCAATCAATTAATTGTTTTACCAAATTAGAGAAGCAGACAGGCAATAAAAGTGGAACAGGAAACACGGACAATACTACCTGCTTGATCTGCATACCAAATTCCAAGACAGCCTATCTTGCCATTTTCGTCATTCTTGTCCTTGTTAGAAGGCTCTGTTTGGCCTTCACTAGACATACAAGCAAGGAAGAAAGGCTACAAGGCAGAAGGAAACACAAAGACTTAACAGTTCATTCCAAGAACCTTGTTTCTGCAGATCTTCAAATTGACACAATGCTTTTTGGCTGATTTCTCCTATTTCATATTACAGAGCAAAAAGCACACCAGCAATTTAAAATGCTAGCTTATCATTCGAACTGCTCCCTGAAAAGAAGTAGAAGGAGAAGAAATACCTGTTCAAAAGCTACAAAATGTGTTCTGCTTCAACCCCCTGGTTCATCAGCAAATGCAGTATATGCAGATGCCAAACTCCAGCCCACTTCAGTAATAGTGCTGTATTTGAAATGCAGCAGAACCCAGAACAATTTCTTTTCTTTTTGTCTTGATTAGATTTCTTCCCTATTATCTAGATACATGTAAAAAATCAGAAACTCTTCTATATTTCCTGGGCTATCATTTCTTGCAAGTGATTGAATTGAAAGTTCTAACTCAACCAACTTTGTGGCCAAAGTAGATTCTAATAAAATCATTAGGATACTTCTTTAGTTTCTAAAGAGAATTGAGACATATTTACCTGTAAATGATTATGGTACTATCACATGTCTTCATTATACCAGTAGCCTAGGACTGGATTCTGAAACAAAACTACAAATTCATATCACACATGAAGTGGACTAAAACCTTTTTTTGGCTAGTAATGCTTTCAGCATGGGCAGAACAAACATTCAACCAAACCCTGAATTTTATACTAGTTAATCAACATACTATTTATTTCAAATGCCAGAGCAGAAAAAATAGCATAGCATATGCTCTGTGGCAAGCGCTACCAAATAGGGATTTTCTGCAGCAACCAGATATACTGCATGCAACTTTCTTATAACTCTTCAAGTGTCTAAAGCTGTCCTTATTACTTGCAGTGGAGACAGCTGGAAAATTTAAAAAAATAAGGTTTAAAAAACAGGCAGTGAGATGAGTCTTTATTATAAAAATGAACAAAGCAAACAAGTTCGTTCTACTTAAATCTTTAGTTTTGCTCCTGCAAACATGGTCTTTTCTGGTAAGGAGAAAATAAAGCACGGTAAGTTAAAAGTTTTCCTTGTAATATTTGCTTTGGCTTCTTTACTGCCATTTTTGTGTCTGATTTAGAGAGCTAATAATTTGAACTCATCTATTTATTAACACTCCCCCTTTACATAGCCCCCGAAGTGCTCTACCACCATGTCACATAAAACTTCTATAGCCCATTCCCCATGGAATGTGCAGGCATGGCTGTCTGAAGTAGCTCATTGCTCATTTCCTATGCAAGTCAGGAAACTTCATTATCACCTTCTTTAAGTGAAGTTATACATTTCTTCTCTGCTCTATTTCAGTAACTGCAGATATCCAAATGCTATTTGGGTATTGGTGTTTTATGTGGATGGTTAAAATTAATACTAATAACTTTATTATCATCAATAAAATTTGTATAATATTTTTTATGTATGTATATACATATGTCTCTATATGTGCTTTTCACCACCTGGAGATTAATGATGTTTTCTGAGCTACACAAGGAAAGTACAATATGGCATTTTATTCTCTGCAGAATGTCCTTCCTTTTTAAAGTAGGCCCAAGAGTCTTGCTAGATTTCCCACCTCTGTGTACTCTGTTATTACAAAGACTTATTAATTGATCATTTCTTCTTGAATCACCCATACATACCATCTCTTACTACAGCATTAGTGTATTGTTTTATGGTTGAGGCTCATTACAATGTGCTGCTTGTCCTCGCACCATTCCTCTTCATTATGCTGTCTCGTATGCACACCGTTATTCGCTAATATTAATATTCCACTCCAGAACTACAAACTTGTAGAGTAAAATCATCGTCACTGGGACACATTGCCAACCAGAACAAGCAGATGTCACTATGAGGAGTAGAGTATGTTTAAAAATAAAATCTGTAAAGGCTAAAGAGGAAATCAAAACAAAGTAAACACAAATAAATGGACAAAAATTACACTGTGATGAAAGAATACAACTACGCTCCAAGCCAAAATCATTGCAGACAGAACTTTATTGGCTACAGTGGAATTGCAACTAAAGCAACGGGGATCAATTTAAAATATTGCCTTCATCTCTTCATTTAGGCTTTATTTTAAAATGTCAGAATTAAGAGGTCAGAAGACAAAAATCATCATCTATTTAATATCTGGGTAAATTCTACTGATTGTCATTATTTATCCTCCTTTACATTGTTTGGTGGAGGGGTTTTCAGCCACTGGGAGCTGGCAGAAGGGGGTTTTACCCCTTGCGTGCCAACACAAAGAAGCCCGGAGGTCAACACTGAAACCCCTCTGGAAGGCGGCACTCAGTGCCCAACACACAATGAAAAGGGGTAGAGCTCCTCACCAAAAGGGGCTGTATCCTTCTGTCGCTGTTAAGCTGGCACGCAGGCAAAGGCAGAGAAGTAAAGAGAGGGGACTCTCTGTATGTACTCCACACAGGTGTATCCCGGTGAAAAGACGAAGACGAAGAGACCAATTGGTGGAAGGGTCCAGGGATCTTATACTGGGTACAGAATAGGTGGGGAAGGGATCTCAGCCAATGGAATAGAGACAAGCAGGTGGGATTGACAGGAAAGGAACCAATGGGAGCAACACATAGGAGGAACTCAGGGAAGGATCCAATGGGGCGTCGAGGAACAAAGAACTTTGTAGAACTAATCCATATTAAAGAAGGAAAATGAATATACATAGCTTTATACATAAAATAAGAAGATAAAATATTAACCAATCACGGGAAAACATGCAAAAGACAAAACAAGGGACTCATGGGTTCTCACCATGACTGACAAGTTATATGCTAAACTTGGGAGGCTAACCACCACAGCTGGTTGTCTGAGTTCTCCTCAGGACAAAGAGTAGCTGCAGGCACCTGCACTGCCACAGCTTGGGGGTTTTTTTATTAGGTTCTGAGTGTGTTTTAGCGGGAGGGAGAGGTACTGTGTTTGGTTTTGGGTTTTGTGGTTTTTGGTTGGTTGGTTTGTTAATTGGTTTTTATGTATGTGGTTAAAAGTATCCCAGCTCAGAGTTTATTATGTTTGTAAGGACCAGACTAATTGTTTCTGAAAAAAAAGACATCTGAAAAATTCAATGCAAATATTCAAGAGCATCCATACCATTCTATTTTTTACAGAATCACCGAATAAACTGAGTTGGAAGTGACACACAAGGTTCATGGAGACCAACTGCTGGCCCTGCACAGGACACCTCAGGAGTCACAGCATCTACTTGAGACCATTGTTCAAATGCTTTTTGAACTCTGGCTGTTGCTGTGACCACTTCCCTGGGGAGCCTGTTCTGATGCCTGACCACCTTCTGGATGAAGAATATCCAACCTAAATGTACCCCAACACCACTTCAGGCTATTCCATCAGGTCCTGTCACTGGTCACCACAGAGAAGAGATCAGTGTCTGCCCCTCCTCTTCCCCTCAGGAGGAGATGTATTTTTGCCTTACAAGGTCATTGAATTTGTATCTTCTGGAGACTTCCTAGGCCATACTGTGTTTTTTGTCTTAAAATAAATCTCCACCTGCAGCTGCAGCTACGTGCTCCCATTTCTTCAGGTAACCACCCAGGAAACTGCAGTCTGATGATGGAAAGGACAGGACAAGAGACATTTTCAATATCACGGTCAGCTTAAACCAAACCTTACACTGAAAATCCACTAAAATGCTGTTTTGGAGCTTCTAAAACTAGAGATCATTAATAAAAACAACATAAATTTAGAAAGCAGAGAAGTGATGGTTTCACTGTCAACATATATGAGTCTATTGGGACACAGAAGGAGGTGTGGTGAAAACACTTTTATAAACACTTTTAAAGATGTATACCTGAATCAAGAAGTTCAAAGATATAATTTTGATAGTTCAAGTTCAAAATTAAGTCTAATACATCAGATAGTTCTTTAAATAGAGGCTTTGAATCATGATTATATACTGAACAAAATACTTATTGGCCAGGTACATTAAAAATAGTTACACTACTTGCTGGTTTTTTCTAGCCATTGGTTGATGATTTTTGTTTTCCCATTATTATGTATTCTACAGCTAATGTAGTTTTACTCGTTTTGTGCTGTAGTTGCAGCTCAGAAGTCCCTGAGAATACCTGTCAAGAAATACCACTTAGCTTTCACTCAGCTGAATGCTTGTATGAGTGAAGAGAGACCGTGGTGGTTTGCCTTTAAAGTTAGACTAATGTGAATTGGGGAAGAAGAAGGGACATGGGGGTTTTTAATGCTTACATTGTATAACTAGTTATGCTATATTCTGCTTCACAATGCATTAACCTTAAAATAGCAACTTCAGATGACCAAATTGGTGGAGTTTTTAACTTTTTTACCTTAATTTCCAAAGCTGCCTTTCATAGTTCTTACCCAGTGTTTATCCTAGGTCAGACTCCATGCCACAAGCAGATGATTTCCTTCCAGTTTTCAGCTGAAGACATACATTCACCTACACACAGTACTATATTTAATTTGCGTTAAATTAAATATCCTTATGGAAGAAGACAGAATCCCTTAAGGGTGCTGTGAAATACTGCAGAAACATTTTTTGGTTTAGGTCAGCATATCCACAAGCTCCCATTTAAGCACATGCATGCTTCACTGCAACACAAGTGCAAAAGCACATGTTTAAACACACATCTAATTAGTAACTTACCAACACTATGAATGCTCATATTTTTGTTATTTTTCTTATCATCAGCAGTGTTTAACATGTTTAAACATTATTTTGTATGTTAAGCATTATGATAAGTGTTGCAATGGGGATCCTCCAACATACATATACCAAACCAGGAGTCCCGTGGAAGGAAATATATATGGACAGACAGATTCTTGACAGCTGTTTCAGAGAGATGTTTATTTTTCCAGCCACATGGCCGGGGCTCTGCCCAGGAACTGTTCCAGTCACCGGACCAAGGGTCCTTCTGCCCGCGCAGGGAACACAAACCAACCCATGGGAACGAGGCTGAGCAGGGGCAGGGAAACCCCGTGTCTGTGCCCTCAGGGCCCCTCTGCCAGGGCTACATGGCAGGGGAGGGACCCCAACAGATAAGCATTATTTTGTATGTTAATTAGGGTAGAACTGGAACTTGTGTTTCCTCTCCTTCCCCTTTTCCCCAGATCAGCATCAGGGGCTCACAGTGGGATTAATTTCGCTGAATTTGTACCTTAGTCATGAATTTCTTTTGTAATCTACACAAGGTAAAACACATCTCTGTATTAAAATTCATCTGATGCATTGAAGCTGAGGACTTACTCATTTTAGGAAGTGTCACACCCTCTGTATGTGCAAGGTCACATTTGGGCCTTCTGATTCTCACTACCCTTTGTTTGCATAGCACACTTCCAGATTAAGTTAAAATGGGGCTATTTCAATAGCTTGACTGAATCTGAGTTATGATTATGGACCCTTAACACAAATTACCTATAGTCCGCAAACATACCAAATTAATGTAAATCCTAATGTCTCTTTAATTTCCAATTTCCAGAAAAATTGCTTTCAGCCTAGAATATCTTTGTTGGGTGGAACTTCTACAGAATAAAAGCATGAACGTCAAGTATGAAGGCATAAGAAGTTTTAACTGTTAGATATAAATATAACCTTGAGTAGTGAGAGAAGCATTAATCAGTAAAGTTTAGTGATCCAACTCCCATGTTTAAAGCTCAGTTTGCATTTCCCATGGTAGTCTAAGAGGGTACAAAACAATGTTTTCAAGGTGAAGACACACAGCACAGTCTTTGCAAATGACCAGTGCACCTGTTCTGAGGAAAAGAGGTCAGTTTCTTGCTCTCTGTATTGTCATGGTTTTGCAATCCTACCAGCCTTACCATGATTAGTTTGTTAAATTCAAAACCAGCTTTCCTCACAGTACTTACTATAACATAAAGCAAAGGCATTAGATTTTTCAAATAGAAAAATTGACAGTATAGCTGTATAAATTGTTAATGGGGATGTAAATAAAGCTACAGGTCTCTAGTAGGATCAGAATACCTATAATAATGCAGTAAATAGAGAAAAAAGTCACAATGGGGAGTGACAGCAAATGTCCTTAATTAAACAGCCTGTATTTTGTTAGAGTAGCATGCACTGTTGTCCTCTAGTGACTTTTTCATTGAGCCAGTTCACTATCGATGGCAGCTACATAAACTGTAGTGAACCCAGAATTTTTTATTTCTGGAGAGTGTGGTGAGAATTTTGGCCTTAGCTTCCCTGAAATGTGAGAGGAATATCATAATACCTGACTCTTTCCAAAATAGAAAGAACTTTTAAAAGACCTTAATGTCATTATCACATAAACAAATGCATCTGATCTGAAGGTGAATCACATCTTTTCTATGTTCTCTAAAGCAGGCAGAAAATGTTAATAAAAGACTATGAATATTACCAACGACTCAAGAGAAGGCAGCAGTTCTAAAATAGATGTAAAATAGCGTCTGTCCATGGTGTCAGAAGAACACTGTTGCTTACACTAAACAAATTTCAGATAAAAAAACAGCTGCCAAATTTTACTCATAAAATCAATGACAAACTGCTTTGCAAACATTTGACTAATTCTGCAAACATTTGCTTTGACCACAATGAAAACCACAGAACTCCAGCGATCAACATTTTCCTAGGAAACATCATATTTTGTTTCTTGTGGGTAGCAGTTCTGAAAAAATGTTGCTTCCCTCTCATCGTGGATGTGCGCCAAGAGAAGGAGTTAGGGGAGGTGGGAAGGAGACTCTTAACAGAGCTGCTCTAGCAACACACACAGGCTGCTCTGCCTCATCATCCTTATCTGTTCTTTTGCAGAGGAATGAGGTTGGACTTTTACTCGAGCCCAATGGCCTAGTACCGAGAAACAGCACAGGGCCACAGACAGTGCAGGCTGAAGTGGTTTTCCAGAAGTGCCCATCAGAGAACATGCTGACATTTATGGAGATATGAGAAATGCAGGAACTGTGAACAGTAACTGTCGACAGTCATTAAAGAGGAGCTCCTACATTGTCTTAGGGAAGATAAGCAAGAAAGTCTTTGCTTTTATTGTTCCTTGACCTCAAGATTAGTGGTCCTCTATACAGGCATCCCAGATACAGATTAAACATTTCTTTAATTGGGGAAGCAAAGCAAAACAAAACAAAGAAAAAAACCCAACCAACCTTCAAAGATTCTCATCTAACTTTATGAGAAGTTCCACTAATATATATAAACATATAGTTTGGAAACTCTAGTTCATTTATCAAGGTCACAGATTGTGAATTTTAAACCGACCATATATCAGCCCAAAATCATTCTAGGAAAATCACATCTTCATTCAGTTTAGAAGTTCCTCCCAAAGTAATTTCTGAGTTTAAGATTCTGTATGAAAAATGGTATGCAGATTTTTAGGAGAAGATACATCCATTTTAGCTTTGCTGGGGAAATATTAGGAGTACCTTGATGATTAAACTAAATTTATATTCATATTTTTTTAACTATGAACAGACTAAAAAATCTGGAGAAGTAAATAATAAGATACATAATAGAGTTCTTTTCAAAAAATATATTAAATTTACTATAATATTGCCTCCCATAGAACAACAGTATTTAAAATATCATTACAAGGTCAGATGCAAAGGGCCACCAAGGATAAGCTGTATGCTAACCTAACCTTAACTCTGCCATTTAGGCAAATTATTTGTGTTATTAAGTATTAAATTTTAAATGTTACTTGTGACCTAATGCCATTCTCAGAAGTCACTTCATTAGGAAACATAAGATTAGTAAGAAACTAATGATGTGTGGATTTGTAACTCAGTTGTTAAGCTGTATTGCTCAGGGGTTTTAACTATATCATTGTCAGCAAACAAAGTACTGTAAGTTCAAGCTGAACTTCAGCTTGAACTAGATGGTGAAGTTATTTACACACATCTTTTTTTATTGGCTGAAGCTTTCATCCCATATAAAATCACTGAGCACATGATTTTATGTGGGACACATTCTTCCCCAGGCCAAGGCAAAACCAATACACTTGAGAGCTAAACTTGATTTAGTGGCAAAACTTACTGTCTGACAGTTGGTACAAATGCAGTTAAAATCTACATTGAAGGAAATATGGCACAGAAGGTACAAAACCTAACAAAAACAAAATGTCAACTCACATGAGCAGGTGTGTTCAAATTTGCAGAAAGCAGGAAGAAGCAGTGGCAGAGCACTCTGTCTAGATAAATGCTGAATCTACACTCATATACATAGGAAAGCGTGGAACTGTACATTGAAGGTATGTTGAAGAAAGCAGCCGTTCAACAGTGAGAAGACCATTTGTAGCAGACAAAACACCCCAGTAAAATTTAAAAATCATCAGTATTGCCATTAGAGCATAAAATTGACAGCTGTGAGTTGACCCATGCTGGATACCAGCCACCCACCAAGTCTCTATCCTTCCCCTCCACAGCTGGACAGGGAGGAGAAAATATAATAAAGGGATCATGAGTCGAGATAAGGAATGGGACAGACCACTCACTGAATACTGTCAGAGGCAAAATAGACTGAAATTAGAGATAGTAATTGAATATATGACTAAGAAAATCAGAGCAGGATAATAAGAAGTAAAATAATACCTAAAAAATGCCTTCCCCCCACCCCTTCCTCCTTCCTAGTTCTACCTCCTACCCCTGTGTGATGCAGGGAGACAGGAATGGAAGTTCTGGTCAGTTAATCACAAGATGTTCCTGCCACTGTTCAGGGACAGGAGTCCTTCCTCTCCTCAGTGTGGAGACCCTCTGACACGAGACAGTTCTCCATGAACTTCTCCAGTGTGAGTCCATCCCACAGCAGCAGTTCTCCACAAACTGCTACAACATGGGACACTCTTCTACACAGTGCAGTTCTTCAAGGACAGGCTGCTCCAGCGTGGGTCCCCCACAAGTCCTACCAGAAAACCTGGTCCAGTGTGGGCTTCTCTCTCCATGGGTCTTCAAGTCCCTGCCCAGAGCCTGCTCCAGCGCAGGCATCCCACAAGTTCCCAGCCTCCTTTCAGGCATCCACCTGTGCCAGCCTAGCTCTCCTCCACAGGCTGCAGATGGATCTCTGCATCCCCATGGTCCTCCATGGGCTGCAGGGGTGCAGCTGCTTCACCACAGGCTGCACCACAGGCTGTAGGGAGTCTCTGCTTCAGCACCTGGAGCACCTCCTGCTCCTCCTTCTGCACTGACCGGGGTGTCTGCAGGGTTGTTCCTTGAACATATTCTCACCCTTGTCTTTGGCCACAGTTACATCTGCCCAATAATTTTTTTTTTCATTTTTCTTAGTTATGTTATTGTCAAGGTGTTGCCACCATTTCTGATTGGCCCAGCCTTGGCCAGTTGACAAGTCCACCTTGGAGCCATCTGGCATTGGCTCTGCTGGACATGGGAGAAACTTCTGTCAGCTTCTCACAGAAGCCATCCCTGAAGTCCCCCTGCTACCAAAACCTGGCCATGCAAACCCAGTATGTCCATCAACAGGTTTCAAGTGAATTTGGATTTAAACAGCACTGTAGGGTACCCACAGATTTCTCTCATCCTTACTTCTTAGCAAAGCACCAACGTGATTTTACCATTTTTTGCAATTTACCTCTGTTTTTGTAGGAAGTTACTGAGTAAGGCTGCATTCTGGAAACAAAGATGAATTGTGATTTAAAGCATTTGCTTTAATTATGAAGAAGTTATGGCCTGAGCAAAAAAACAAAGAAAAAATTTAATAATGTTATGTTTTGTGATCATAGAGGTGTATGTGGAGGTATAGGTAATGAAGAACAAAGACACTTTATTAGAGGAATTGCAGTCTCGTGCTGTTGTGTCACTTGGATTACATGCTTCTACTTGTACCACTATCAGTCTGAGGTTTGGAGTGTGTTCTAGGTTTGTGTAACTGCAAACTGTAAACAATGGAATTTACAAATCAATTAGCTTTAGACGAAAGAATTTATAAAACCTGGGCAAGACATATTTTTCTGGATTATTGCTCTTCTCTTCCAAACACACAGCCTAGGGAAATTATATGCAAAACTTCTACAGTTAATGGAACAATATCAAGCAGTAAAACCAAAGCTGGAAATAAAAATCATTAATGACAGAAAGTTCCAAAGTCACAGTTTCTCCAACAGTTTATAGTTAACATTCTTATCTAAGGAATTCTTATTTTATTTTCTGTGTTAACTATTCCCTCTCTTAATGTCTTCTTGTTTATTAATAAAATCTAACAGATACAGTGCAGACAGTTTTTAGTGCACTTGAAATGCTAACACTGTTCAGCTTTCAGAAAATTTCACTGCAGACTCTTCTGTAGTCATAATCTTTCAAAGTTTGAGGTCATTTAAGTAGAATTTGTGCAAAAAGTTTGTAAGGGAGGTTATTATATAAGAAAACTATATCTGTATTTTGTCCACCTAGAAGCAGTAACACTACACAGCCTTTCCATGAAAAGTGACAATCTACAGGGAAATTCAGACTGAATTACTCCTTTTGAGTGGAAAAGGAAGAAAAATAAGAAGGGATGTGAGAATGTATGTAGGAAATATCTGGTACGAGCTTCCTGCCTTCCTCAATATGCCACAGCAGCAGGCAGTAAGATGTTCAGATGTCCAGGCAGCAACCATGTTCAGAACTCTGCTGCAAGAATTGGCAAGAGGGGTAGACCCTCACTGTGCAGTGAGGTGGGTCTAGGTAATCTGATATTAGTTCCTCACTCATAGGCAAAATTTTCCCCATACAAAAAGCAAGAAAATGAAAAGAAATAAAAGGGGAAAACACAAGATAGTGGGAATAACAGTTCAGAAGAGTGAGTGGAACACTAAAACTCCAACACGTAAATATCAGAGCATAAATTCCACCACTTTTTAGCAATTCCCTATGGTCACACATGCCACATCTTTTCTTGATGCAATGAACTATATATTCACCTTTGGGTCATCTTCCCCTCTGAACTAGTTACCATCCCAAAGACTGGGAGAGGATGGCTTCAGAGACAGATTAATGTCATGGAACCACTCCATCTACAAAGGCAATTTAAACTGCTTCAGGTGCAGCCAAGTAAAGCTCACACATCCCCAGGCCATTGGGTGGTCAATTGGGATGCATTTGATTTCAGCAGAGAGAGGCACTTGCCACTTGGCCAGACCCCCACATGCAGTGTGCCAGCCCTGAAGGAGCCTGTTTGAGCTTCCCAGTCATGAGTTTCACCTCCTGGCTGATTTGGCCAGGACTGAAAGAAAACTTTGACTGTTTGCAAAGGCAACCAAGCCAGCTGTGAACAGCTCTGCTGTAATAATTCTCTTTATAAGCAGAAAAATAGCCTCTAAAAGTAATAAGAGAACCAGTAGGATTTGAAAACCTCTATAAATAATGCATACAAATAATATCCCATAAATGTAAATTACATTGCTTCTTGGGGTGAAACTGGAGTTGATTTTACTCATACTTATCAGCTGCTAACTCCAATGTTTATGAGCAATTTTGAATGTCAATATGTAAAGTATACAGCATTTATTATATTATGCATTAAATGACATTTACAGACATCTGCTTCCTATTCTTGATTCAAGAAGGTGGGTTCTGTCAATGTGAGTTTACTTTAATACCTAAAAGATTAATATCCAATGCAATTGGGTGGTTTTGTAATTTTATTATTCTGTGTTTCTGCCAGTCCTGAAGTCTGGCTTCTGTTGCAAAATCTGAGTGCAGGAGAAGTGTACAAATATTTCAAATGAGTTTTAGTGAAAATATAGACAGGGCTAAATACTAAGACCAAACTCACAGACAAGGAACAAATACTGTGTATGAATATATGAACTGTCTCTAAAGTTTCCATCATGCATCTATTTTTATCATGAATGCTGCCAGTGATCTAACAATCTTTTTCAAGAACGCTCTGGGATGGTTGCAGCCCTTCCTGGCTGATCACTTCTAGGCAGTAATGATACAAATCTGCTTCATTGCTTCTCTTCTTTTAAGTGTCAGTGCCTCTAATCTCTCCCTCACCTTATTATCTACTTTAGGTGCTGAGAAAGAACTAGGGATTCTGGTTTTGGTATGAATAGCGTAGCTGAATTTTGAGTTAAATTTCTAACATTTTAAGTAGCACTACAGTTAAGCAACAGTTTTTTCCCAGCATCCATGGTCAGCAGGTTGAGGAAGGTGATTCTGCCCCTCTACTGTGCTCTGGTGACACCCAACCTGGAGTGCTGCATCCCGCTCTGGGGAAGGCACAGTACAGGAAGGACATGGACTGTTAGAGCGAGTCCAGAGGAGGCCACCAAGGTGATCAGGGACGGAGCACCTCTCCTATGAGGAAATCCTAAGAGAATTGGGATTGTTCAGTCTGGAAAATTGGAAGCTTTGGGGTGATGTAATTGCAGTCTTCCAGTACCACAAGAAACACGGAGAGAGACTATTTACAGGGACATGCAGTGACAGGACAAGGGGCAATGGCTTTAAACTGAAAGGGAGTAGGTTTAGAGTAGATATTCAGAAAAAACTTCTCTACTGTGCAGGTGTTGAGACAGTGGAACAAGTTGCTCAGGGAAGTTGTGGATGCCCCATCCCTGTCAGTGTTTATGGCCAGGCTGGATGGGGCATTGATCAACCTGGTCTAGTGAAAGGTGTCCCTGCTCATATCAGTGGGGTTGGAAGTGGATGATCTTTAAGGTCCCTTTCAATCCAAGCCATTCTATGAATCTGTGATCTCTCAGTTACTGAGATAAAGATGAAAAGCAGATATCTGAAACTGATCCATAACTCTACTGAGCTATTTATTAAGAGGAAAGATAATAGTATAAGCTTCATTAATAGCTACCAATTTCTAGAGAGGAAATTATAAAAATATGAAATAGATTCTCTTAATTGGAATTAATTTTAATTTATAAAAATAATTCAACTTAGTTTCTGTATTTTATGATCTGTTGTCTAAGTGCATATATATCAATTGAATCACATCCTCATCAAGAACTTTAACTCTTAGATGTATCACACAGCTGCCACAAAAAATATGTACTATTATACATGCAATGCAAGCCACACACTGTTGAACTAATTTGCTCTAATAAAGACCCTCAAGCCTGAAGCCTAAAAAATAATCCAACATCAAAATGTATGACAGAATAAAGAGCCACCTGGTATCAGTCATTCTATCTGACTCTTTCCACGAATACATCTGTGAGAGACAGACCTTGTTTTGAGAACTCATCTGTACTTCTTGTGTATAAGTTATTGGTGTTGGCTGATAAAACAAATGTTAATTAAAACAGCTGAATAAAAAACTCCCAACAAAACAAAGATAAAGGCAATCTATTCTGCCTAATGCAATTGGATACTTTTGGGGTGAAATCTCAAGCACTTAAAGAAAGCATTCTTCAAAAAAATTATTTAAAGTCAAAAAGAGTCAATGAAGAGAGGTAGCTTTGAAAATCATTTGAAGAATATGTCTGCCTACATCTCTATCTACCTAAACTTCTGCAAGGCCTTCCACATAGTCCAGCAAGACATTCTTATCTCCTAACTGGAGACATGGATGTGGAAGGTTGAACTGGTATATAAGGAATTGGCTGCATGAATGCAGAAAGAGAGTTGTGGTCACTGGATCTATGTCCAGGTGGAGGTCAGTGTCAATTGGTTTCCCTCAAGGTTCTATCTTGCAAGTGGTATTCTTTGATATCTTTATCAATGACGAAAACAGTGAGTTTGAGCGGACCCTTGACAAATTGCAGATGACACAAAGCTGATGAAGTTGACACAATGGAAAGAAGTGATGTCATCCAAAGGGACCTGGGAAAACTTGAGATGTGGGCCCATGAGAAACACATGAAGTTTAACAAGTCCAAGTGCAAGATCTTGCACCTGAGGCCAGGCAGTCCCAGGCATGAATACAGACTGGAAGAAAAAGTCAGAGAGCAGCCCTGAGAGGAAGGACTTGGGAGTTCTGGTTGGTGAACAGCTGGACATGAGCTAAGAGTGCATGTTTGCAGCCCAGAAAGCCAACTGTGTTCTGTGCTGCTTCCAAAGCAGTGTGGCCAGCAGGTTGAGGGAGGGAATTCTGCCCCTCTGCTCTGCTCTGGTGAGACCCCACTTGAAGTGCTGCATCAGCTCTGGGGTCCTCAGCACAAGAAAGATGTGGACCTGTTGGAGCAAGTCCAGAGAAAGGCCACAAAGATGATCAGAGGACTGGAGCACCTCTCCTATGGAAACAGGTGAAGGGTAAGAGTTCAGCCTGGAGAAGGCTTGGGGGTGATGTCATTGTGGACTTCCAGTGCTTAAAGGGGACTTATCAAAAAAGAGGGAGAGCAAGATTTTTACACTGGCAGGTATAAAGAAAGGAGAGAGATGGGTTAGATGTTAGGAAGAAATTCCTTACTGTGAGGATTATGAGTCACTAGCACAGAGAAGTTGTGGATGAATTGTTCAAGGCCAGGTTATACACGGCTTTGAGCAATTGTGTGTAGTGGGTGAGACCCCTGCCTATGGCAGGAGGGTTATTATCAGATAATCTTTAAGATCCCAACCCAAGCAAAGCCATTCTATGATTCTATGATACATCAAGGCTGGAATGTCTCACCTACCTTTAGCTATTCAGTAGTGAGGAGACTCACTTATGACAATGAGTCAGGGTCCATCTGCAGTCAATGCAGAGAAATGGGCAGCTTGGCACCTACAGAGTTAATGCCATCTATGTCTGTTTAGTTGTTCCTGAGAGAACAGGAATGTTTCTCTCCAAGGTCTATAACACAGCCTAGACTATTACCTTAGGCTAGTGCTTTATCCTTCAGTGTCCATAAACACTTAAAGCAGGTTACATCCTAGGTGCTAAAACTTGGGCAGATAAGACATCTTTTAGGAATCACCTACCTCTCTCCATTTATTATGCAGGGAATGAGATCTATTGTACTAGGCCAAGTGTTTCCTTTGGCACATAACAGTGTTTCAAGTCAGGAAGCTAAAACTTAATATTTTTAGAGCTGCACAGTTATGTTCAAATGCATGTTGGTTGTGCGGCATTTCTTATGCTTTGGTGAGCATAGCTTCATTTCAGTTTCACTGATAATTCCACTAAGACTCTTCTCTTCTGAAGCTGTTGCAAATCAAATTCAATTGGATTTTTCTCTTACAGTTTTCCGTTCAAGCTTCATTGTTGTAGGCTTAGATTAGAAAGAAATTATTTAAAAATATATCCTAGCACATCTGTAACAGACTATCTGATTTATCAACTTTTAAAGTATATAATTGTAAACTAGACCATCCAGGACTGTGTTCCTCACAAAATTTCCTTAAATACAAAGTGTACACTCCTTTCCAGTACAGAATATAACGCATCCTATGAGCAGCATACTGTCTCTTTTGGAGGTCTATATTAATTAAGCATGTTTACTTGTCTCTATCCCTTCCTCTTTCTTCTGTCCCAACATTCAGTATTTCTTTTTCTATTTACAAAGCAAAAGATGCACACCCATTTGATGCTTCAATTTACCACTGTATGTGGCCAGGGTGAAAATCATCTGGTTAAATGTAGACATCAGCACTTTAGTTAATCAGTTCAAGTTCTTTTTCTGGTCAAGAACAAATAATAGGTATCCTTAGTACATGATTGCTCTTAATATGCCTATTTTTCTCCACTGATTGTCATGAAAATTTAGGGTGACAGCCTCAAAGTCAGACAACATCTCTGTAGATCAGTGTATTTACTGAAATGGGCCTCACACACAAAATCTCTTGAGAAGAAAGAAAGGTTTACTCTGTCTCTCAATGTCATACAAAATTCAAAAGAATCTTCAACCTGGTGGTGTGGGGTAACTTCAACCAGCAGCTCAGCCTCACACAGCCACGTGGACATCTTTATTATTCTAGACTCTTCCAGTCACTCGACTATCAGACACACTAATTGGGGGTGATTTCTTTATTTCTAGTAAATCATAAACAAATAGACTGCCACTCTAAAAAGTCAGCAAATGTGCTGATCTGTACCTTTCCAGAAAATTAACAGCAAATTTGTATTCTCTTGCATCCTTTGCTACTTTTTTTTTTTTTTCTTCTTGAATTTTAACTTTTTTAGAAAGGATAATGAGGAAGAAAAAACCATAAAAGTCATGGAGAGAATAGAGGAGGAAAACCCAATCCTAGAAAATACCAAAATAAAGTGCTGATCTTTTTGCATAAATAACTGCCATATTTTGTTCAGGTCAGTTTTAATTTCAGCTTTTCTTTCTTTGCTTTATCTTCACCTAAAGCCAGCTTCCCAGATAATTGTTTAATGATTGATGTAACAAATAAATTAAAAAGCATGAGGGTGAAGTAAGACAGATGAACAGATTGAATGTAACACCCATTATCATCAGGAGTTACACTAAAAAAATTAAAAACTCGTGAATGTTGTTCTAGTTTTTGTTTTGAATCTCACTTTGTGACTAAAAGTTCATGCCCTTTTACTAATTATGCTGCTTTCTCAGTTAGATGAGGATTGATAAACTGTAGAAGTTAACTGTGGATAAACCCAGAATAATCATAAATTTTTTTAACAGTAAGAATAATCATAAATTATTTTAACAGTAATATGTGCAGTAACTCGTATGTCCATTACGCAAAGAATTTTAAATTTATCTCTGTTTGAAAGGTACATATTATGATGAGTTCAGTATGTAATCTTTCCTCTGAAACAATATTTTGGAAAACAGATAAGATTTTTGTGTCAATCTACCAAATTTTATATTGTATTTGCTTATTACACTGATGTATGACATCAGTTTCAGGCACCAAGCAAGGACTGCATACCTTGATTTTCTACAGCTACATATGAAAAAAACGCATGTATCATCTAATCTCTGTCATCTGGTTATTCTGTCGATGGCTAAAAGTGTTGCTTGTGGACACACAAACACAGTCTCTTGGAAGGACTCAAGCATACATTTTTCATTGCTTCATCTGGAAGTATGTTACACAGTCAAAGAAATACTATCATTCCTGCATACTTCATGTTATTTTAAAATCTCAGGTAGTCCAGCTCAGTCCAACATCGATGTCAGATTTATTGCTTTACTGTGGTTATTTCTCTTCTTTTAATCTTGAAATTTGTGGTCAGGTGTGTTCATCCTCTGAAGTCTACAGAGAAGTTCAGAACTAAAGCTGAAGCCCCTCCCTCCCCCAGTATTGAAAACACTTTGGTATCAGATGTTCAAAGATGCATGCCACACATACATACTTTGGTGTTTTAAGCCTTTTACTTAAATAATTAGGTTGTTGTCTTTTTGAGTCTACATATTGAACCATTAGCATAAAGTTATGGATCATGCATCAGCATCAGCAAGCATTAAAAAAGATTTGGTATGAATTAAGAAGGTAGTGGACTTTACATCTAGAGCATCAGTACCAGTAGACTTTATTAAATTCCTTCAGTAATAAGAAATCAATGGCATCCAAAATCACTTTTATCTAAAAAAAAACAAAACAAAACTTACCCAACCTATTTTTCAGCAGTGAAAACTTTCATTTCCACACGCTATTCTTACTTTTATAAGACTTATACAACGTGGCACTCCAATTTAGACTCATTATCTTCTCAAACTCTTAATGGAAGAATATCAACTCACATATCAATGTTAAAATAACTAAAATGAATAGGAATCCACGGAGAATATCACAGAATCCAAAAGAAGAAAACTATTTAATTCTGCTCACCAGTAAAATATTGTGGAGTTTTCTCCATAATGTTTTTTTTCTGTTCCTTCAACTTGTATCTTTAAAATGGCTTTCTATATTATTGTGGTGCTCTGTTCAGATTGGTAAATATAATATGTTAATCAGAATTCAAATTCTTATAATCAAGATGTTGATTATTATTATAGGAAACCTCTTGTGCCACTGAAGAGAAATTAATTTTAGAGATAATGCAAATATTTGAACACTTTTTAAAAATTTAATTTACACTTAGTAGGCAGCAATTCAGTCTCAGTGAAAGAGTTTTGTTATTATTTTCCATACTGACATGACTTCAACTTGAAGCAAGAGAATGAATGTGGCCTAAGTGTTGCAAAATACATTTTTGAAAAAAATCAGATCTCTAATTAGGCTGTGATTTATTTTTGCTTGAGTTGTGATTTAAAGCAGACCATTCAGCCAAATATGAAGAAACATGATGAATGGCACAATTTGGGAATATATAAATCAGAAAGCACTCAGTAACTCTATGCTGTAAATTTAAATAGATTTTCCTCTGCAAATTTTTAATCTACATTAATTTCTGTGAGAGATGGGCCTAAATGATGCATTTTTGATGTGAATTTGGACACAATTTGTCCTAGATTTTTGGACTGACATCTGTGTCTGAGAATGGGCTGACTTTTCATGGCAATTCTGATTTCTCCACTTTTTCATTCTCTTTGTTTATTCCTTCGTTACTGTACTTACCAAATGATGCCACTTTTCTGAGTGTCTGCTAAGAGGAAGGTACTTCTGAAGTACAGTGAAGTTCAAGGAGGAAATTTACTCAGAGGCCTATATTTTAACAATTTTATTTTACATTGAGCAATCTTAGCATCTCTATGAGGTGTAATGAGGGCGTATTCATCTTACATATTAATAGTGTGAAATGCAAATAACTTTGGAACTCTAGAAACTGGAGTAACTGTTTGCTTAAACCTGGTTTACTGGATTACTGTTATAAATGCAGCTATAATTATATGCTGATGACTAACAACCTTGTACACTTGCTAGAAAAAATCCAGGCTATTAAAAAAAAAGCAGGTTGAGAATCTGATATTACAAAGTGGTAACTGTGAAAGATGTGTTTCACTCTTTGCACTTTCAGGCCACTCTTCTGAACAAAACAGGCAGTGTTTGTTTTAGAGTAAATGACTGTATCAAAATTGCCTGAGACTTTGATTTTGTCTTAGATGAAGTGCTCAATAGGAACTCTAAATCTTTCAAATGACACTGAAAAGTGAAAAGGGTTATTAAGGTTGTTTGGGAAACAGTGCTATAACTGATGTTTGTTCTCATTTTATGTATCTTAGTCCATCACATAGATAGAGATGATGGATTTTATTTGTGGCTCATCAGCTTTGCTCACACACAGATTTCTAGTTCAAATATAGGATAGGAACTGAAAATTTAGACAGAAAGAAGACTTGTATAGACTATATCCTGATTTCTGTCTTGCAATTTGAGACAGAAAATAAATTTTCATAAATATAGAGAATAACTTTACATATTTTAAATGCAGAACATTATACAACCATGAAAAAAACCCAAAAAGCAGTTTGTCTTGGGTTGACTTTATGATGTATATCCCCTATTGCTGCCCCATGCCCAGAAATTAATTTTGTGCCTTTCTGTGCCTTTAAACTGAGCCTGAGAGGGAGGAGAGACAAAACCAAGGGAACTTTCTAAGCAGCTTGTTTTCATGTTTTCAATGACACAGAGATAGCGACAGCTCTGTGTTCAGCTGTGACAGCAGAGCAAGAGGGGGAAAGGCACCCTGCTTGCTTTTGGTCAGTTTTTCAGTTCCTTTTTCTTTCTCCAGAGAGAGACGGAGAGTTGAACTTTTGTTTTCCTGGGACTTTGTTTTTTTCTTTTTTTTCTCTGCTGGACTGTTTCAACATCAGAATACATCAGGAGGAATTTCCACCGAGGCCTTGGCCCTGGAGGTGGGCCCACCACCCCGTCCCAGCTCCAAGGAGGGGGAGAAAGAGATCTACGGAAGGACTCCGAAATTTTCCCAGGTTTCTCTCAGCAGACTGAGAGGTTTTATTATTTAGCATCATTATCCCTTTTCCTGTGTATTTGTTAAATAAATAGGTTTTATCTCTTTCACATTTATTTTTTCCCGAACCTGGTGGGGGAGGCGGGTTGTAACCTGCCTTCTCTCAGAGGATGTATTTCTAGATTTGGCCAAACTGGAACACAGTTATTGAAATGTGGGTAGATTAATATATATTCTGTTTATCCATCTGCTATACTTTAAAATATGAGTGTTAAATTACAGTTAGAAAGATCTCCTATGAAATACGTAAAATAAATTAGTAAGTATATAGACTGAGTCAGAAAGCAAAGCAAGGACAATTAGAAAAACTGACATAGTCTTAAATCTCTCTTTTTCCCCTTGCAAAATTTACTGTTAGTGTGGGGAAGGACTCCTTAACTTTGAGGGTGGGAGAGCTCTGGAAGAGGCTTCCCAGAGAGGTTGTGCAGTCTCCTTCTCTGGAGGAATTAAAAACCCAGCTGGACAAGATCCTGTGCAACTTGCTCTAGGTGAACCTGCTTTAGCAGGAAGGTTAGACTAGATGATCTCCACATGACCCTTCCAACACCAACCATTCTGTGATTCTCTGATTCATGTTAGATCTAAATCTCAAAATCATCATACAAGTAAAACATAAAATGAACATGAAAATGTTTTGCCCAATAAGATCAGAGAATTATTTTCTTTAGCATTTGGGTCAAAGGAATACAAAAAGGACATGAACAAAGAAATAGGAGCTTAAAACAATGTGATCTTGGATAATGTTCACTAAAAGAGAACTCACCTCTTCTGGAGACTGGTAACGAAGCACATAACAGAAAAGTTGTTCTTCTGTCGCACTATTTCAAAAACTACCCTGCAATTTTAAATCTCTACTATCTTCTAAAAAGTTCTTCACTAATGTGTTGTTTACAAAATCTTTAATATCTTCTTTTATGTCTTTACATGATATTACAAGATGTGAGGGAAACTAGAGCTGAACAAGACTTGTGAATTACAGTTTAAAAGAACATATGAGAGTTACAATGAAAAGTGTTGTGAAAATGTTGTTTGTAGAAAAAAAATCCTTAAAATCTGTTCTACATTTTACAGATGAACCACAGAGATTCTGAAGACTTTTGCATGTTCCTAAATTGCCCAAATCTCAGAGTAACCATAGGGGCTTTAAACAACAACAATTCTTCCATTTATTTTGGCTTAGATAGAGAGGAGATTATCTTCTGTTTATCTTAATCAGCAATAAGCTAGCTCACCATCAAGGCCTTTCTGATCCATCTGTATTACAGTCAAAAAAATGTAGTGGATAGTCTCTGCATTCTGCATGCCAAAGTCCAAGCAAAATACTCTTAACAAAAGATTCCTACTGTCTTTGATGTTCTTGCATCCATTTACAGTCCAAGTCTAGTCCTTGGACTGAGCAGGAATTCTCTTCTTTTTTGCCAATGTATTTATTATCCTAATAATGAACAATTATACAGATAAAACTGATCAAAAGGACTTTGGAATTACAACAATAACATTCTTCCATTTTTACAGAAACTGTGTATTTAATGCTCTTGTCAACATAAAAGGGAAAAAAATCACATTAATAAGAGCACGCTCACTGGAATTAGAAAGTAAGTGATGCCACATCTGTTATTGAACAGAATTATTCAGTGCAAACATTAAGTCCTCAGCTGCTGCTGGTCCTATACAAGAGCAGGAAATCAAAGATGAAATAGATAAATACAGCTAAGCATAAATATATAGATAATATGTACTGTATTCTAATATTTGTTGACATAGCTACAGTCTATATTCTCATTTCAACTTTGCTCATTTGGAACCTCAGAGTTCTCATCTCTATCCAGTCTCCTAACCCAATTTCTGACAAAATATACAATTCAAGAATAATAAACTTCCCTCCTCTTTATACTTAGACCACATAATCCACTTACACTTTGGCTGCACTGTCACACCCTGTTGGAAACCTCTTTGTGATAGTTTTTGCTTCCCTCCTTTTGCAAAATAGTAACAGTAAAGTGAAACAGATAGAAAATTACTCATGTTTAACAGTGTTGAAAAGCCCAATCAAAAAAACCCAAATCTTTAAGTAATGGAAATGGTAAATGAAAATAAACTTTTAAAATAGAAGTATGAAGTTTGAAATACCTAAAATCCATATTTTATTGCTTATCTTCCAACCTTGTGTTAATGTAAAGCTTATAGCTTATTCATGGAGACATGGACATTTTCTTGTAAGTAAATAACTATTTTCTCTACCTGATTCCAAAATATGATTTTGCTCTAAAATGAAACTATGTAGGTAAATATGTAGTAGCTTTCAGAAATATGAAATTCTTTGATTTACCAAAACGGACCTGTTCGTTAATGGCATGTCCCTCTGCATCATTCTAACAGTTGTGTAATCATTTTCCTCTCCTTCCAATGTCTACACTCTAGCCCTTTGCATGAAGATATACTACCAATATGAAAATAAAGTCAGATATATTTTTCCCTATGAATTATTCAAAACAAAATCTCTTGCAAGCTGTCAATATCCACAAACTTCAGGTAATTGGAATGAAGTTTTGATTGATTTCTTGGACTGAGATGAAGGGAAACAAAGTGCTTGTAATTCAATTATGGGGGACTGAAAATCTTATTGTAGACCTTTGGCATTTAGTTAATTGGAACATGTTAGGTGACAATTTTGTTTCCTTTATGTCCAGTATTCGATCTTGACGTTTCACAGAATGTGAAAGTATCTGACTGCTAGATCTGACTTCATCTTCACTCTGTGTATTTACCTACATCCATATAGACAAATCCATATGTATTTATTTTTATCTTTGTATTGGTGTGGAAGAGTACATGAAAATGGATGGAAACATATTGAGGGGCAAGAAGAATATAAATTGGAAGACCAGGCAGCATCTCTAAAAGAGAGGAAGATGGTCATAAACAGGTACTGATTTTGTCTTGAGATTATGGAACAAAATTAAAAGTGGATTCTAGACAAGAACAAGTTTTGGAAATCATTTGAAAATTAATATATTAACTCAGAAATTTTTCAAGAAAAACACAAGTTCTAAATTTTTTTTTTTTCACGATAATGAATACCACCCTGAGGAAATTTGTGAAATATATAAAGACTGTTCCATACAAAATTTAAGTCATATCAGAAAAGATATGGTGATTTCTACATGATGTTAAAACCACCCTTCTCAGCAGCCCTCTACTATTAGCACACCTTCTGATAGAAAAGTGTCGAAGGAAGGGTGAATTTGTAAATCATTGGATGCCTAATATTCCTCTTGTCATGGATATATTTTAATGGACTTTTTTCTGATTTTTTTGGGGGGAGAGGGGTTGGGAGTTTTTTAATTGTGGAGGAGTGGTAAAAGGAGCTTTAATGACACAACACTCAATCTTAGAAATTGTCATGTGTCCCAGTTTAAAAAAATATTAGCATTGTGATATAAATTTTGTCACAAAGATTAATCCTACTTGGATTGCTCAATACCATAGATATTAATTGGCTATTGGTATCAAGATCCTGAGAGAGGATGGCAAAAGTCAAGATCATAGAGCTCGACTTCAGAAGAGCAGAACACTTCGGACTGTAAGATTTGATACACTTGAGATGAAAGAATTTATTTCTTCACTTTGAATTTTCTGCCTCAGTGATATTTAAGGATTGTGTAGCATAGGTAAATAAAAACTAGATGGTGTGAACTAAGAGAGCAAACTGCAGGAGAGAAAAATGCCTCATTTTGAACATAGCCCCCAGAATGGACTAAACAGTTTGTGCAGCAGACAGAACCCTGCAGAATAAAGGAAATCCCTACACTTCAAAACTAATGCTAACTGAACAGTGCAAGAGCCAGCTAGTTATGGGCAAGTCTCAGAGATTTTCTTTGGCTTTCAAAACAAGTTTTAAGCATATACAGGGATGCACATTCCAAAAAATGAAGACAATGAATTTTTCATTTCACTAACCTCTGAAGCCATATAGTGCCAAAGTTTGCGTAACCTCTAAATTATAGTGCTGAGTTTTTCATAGAATCCTTGTAGTTATTTACATTTCTCTCATGATCAAGAAGGCTTCTGGGACAGTGGCTAACTCCCTAACCAAGTTGCTTCTGAGAGTATCCAGAATGCTGATCTTGGACCTGTATTGGGACCTATGTCTAATACACAACATCCACATTGAATGCAGGAAAATAAGACCCACACTCACATAGAGATGACAACCTCCTTCTGCACAGCTAAGTGTTTCAGACTTGGACTTACTTTTCTCTTCAAAGACTAAAATTTAGTTGCAAGGTTAAACAATTAATTTATCAATGTCCTTTACTTAGAATGGTCTCACTGAGAAAAACATGGAAACTTACTTGTTGCTCTTTATGACTTTCAGTAAGGTGTAGATCTCTTGTTATAAACATTTCCAAAGAAGACACCAGCTGTCAGCATTTTTCTAGCTAGAAAGCTTTACAAGAGTCCTGGCAGCCTAGGATCATTCAGCCCCCTATCTCCTCCACTGCTGACATACCCCAAAGCTATAGATCACAGAGGCATGTGCAGATGTCACACAGAAGAAGAAATAGAGTAGACATCATTCAGTTGCTTCGTTTCTGTCTGCCATTAAATCAACATGCAAAGATAATAATACTCAGCAATACTAGATAGCATTTCACTGTCACCTGCTTTGACTCAGCTAATAATGTCCCTGTAGCTGCTTCAGACTATGATTCATGATGAAACGTCTTTCCCCAACACTGTTAAGGAACCATTTAAACTACTGTCAGTGGCAGATTTAAGGCCTGTCATTACTGTAGACAGGCTTCAGAAAGAAAACAAAGGTTTCTTTTGATGAAGGTTTTAGGACAATTTTAGGATATGATTTTTAAAGGTTTTGATTTGAAAACACTAAGAAGTTGATTAAACAATTTTTTTAAGTTCATCTTGATAGGTTTTTTCATCGTAATCTCTCCTAATGTACCTTTTTGACAATCTAGCTATTTTTTGAAAATGATTTTTTTTCTTATGCCCCGCATTGCTAGGGGTTTTTATGCTTGAAAGATATCTTTGTAGTACCCAATCATACTGCAACATGGCATTAAAATGTACAGCATAGAGAAATTAATTTCTCATGTTCTGATTAAAATAATATTTAAAAAAGAACACTCAAATCTCAAATTCGTTGTGATATTTCTCTGAGTATTTTGTCTTACATTTTTGGTATTTTCTTCCCTGGATTCTGGATTTGTCACATTTCTGGGAGGGGTATTTGAGTTCTCTACTGAAGATTATATGGTCTTTCTGTAATAATACCAAGGTCCTTTATTCTGGTTCTTTTTTGATGGTATATTACCTTTTCCAGACGTATTCTTTTTTCAGGTGTTTGGTTTCTTACTTTATTGCCTTCCTTTTTTTACACTAAATCAAATAAACTAGTTATTTGCTCATGCTGTTAGTCTATTTTCATCTTTCTGACTCTGGTTGGCCTTCTTTATGGTGACCTTATCTGCCCTTCAAACACTTTCCTTTCCTCCAATTTAGTTCTTTTATAGCTTAATCTTTTCTTGAGGCACAAACAGCTTCAATTATAAGCCTTGAACTTAATTGGATTTTATCTACAATAAAGACTTTTTCTTTTATGCTTTCAGAACACGTCTTGTTTATTTAAGATAGATCAGAGCATATTACATTCATAATATAATCTTGGCAGCTTCCTGTGTTTGCATAAATACCACTAGACCTAATAGGTTAAAAAATATTTTTTCATAGCATTTTCCTGTTCTATTCTATTCATATCTTAGGGATGACACTTATTCATTATTTTAGCCTTAATGAAGAAGACTTAATTCTTTTGATTGCTTACTGTTGTTCCAGAAGTCCTAGTTGAAGAGAAAGAGTGGTCCAAGTTGAAGCTGGAACTGAATCTGGCAAGGGACACAAAGAATAAAAAGAAGGATTTCTACAGGCATGTTAACCAGAGAAGAAAGGTCAAAGAAGGGGTACTTCCTCTTCCCAATAAGCAGTGCTGGAAAATGGGTAACAACTGAGCAGAAGGCTCAACAACTTTTTTGCCTTAGTCTTCAATGGCAACCTCTCTTCCCACACATCTTGAATGGGTGGACAGCAGGATGGGGACTGGGGGAGAAAAGTTCATGACCACCCGAAGAACCTGAATGTACAATAAGTCTATGCATCCCAGGATCCTGAGGAAATTGGCTGATGTCATTGCCAAGCCACTCCCCATGATATTTGAAAAGTCACAACAGTGACAGGAAAAAGGGAAACATTTTATCCGCCTTTAAAAAGAGTAGAAAGGAGGACCCTGTCAGCCTCACTTCCATGCATGGGAAGATCATGGA
Organism: Coloeus monedula; assembly: GCF_965178545.1. Lineage (NCBI taxonomy): Eukaryota > Metazoa > Chordata > Aves > Passeriformes > Corvidae > Coloeus > Coloeus monedula. The sequence goes on along the minus strand of NC_138782.1, from coordinate 106,800,333 downwards.
ACATATCCTTTGAGAATCTGTGCTAAGGCACATGGAGGACAGGGAGGTGATTCAGTGGCCTTCTACGATGGAGTGAGTACATGAATGGACAAGGGAAGGGCTACAGAGGTTATTTATCCAGGCTTGTGTAAAGCCTTTGATACAGTCCCCCCAATATTCTTCTCTCTAAATTGGAGAGAGATGTATTTGATGGGTGTACTGCCATATGGATAAGAAAGTAGTTGGATGGTCAGATCCAGAGGGTAGTGGTCAATAGCTCAGAGTCCCAAAGGACATCAGTGACAAGTGTTGTCCCTCAGGGTTGATATTCAGACCAGTGCCATTTAATATCTTCCTTAATGAGATGGACAAAGAGATCGAGTGCACTCTCAGCAAACTTGCAGATGACACCAAGCTGAGTGGGTTGACTCACCTGAGGGATGGGATGCCACCCAGAGGGACCTGGACAAGCTGAAGAAGGGGGGCAATGGGTTTAGCAGGACCAAGTGCAAGGTGCTGCGCCTGAGTCAGGGCAACCCCAGGTATCATTCCAGGCTGGGGGATGAACAGATCCAGAGCAGCCCTGTCAAGAAGGACTTGTGGGTGCTGTGGGTGAGAGGCTGGACATGACCCAGCCATGTGCCCTCGCAGCCCAGAGTGCCAGTTGTGTCCTGGGCTGCATCCAAAGCACCGTGGGCAGCAGGGGAGGGGATTCTGCCCCTCTGCTCTGCCCTCGTGAGACCCCACCTGCAGTGCTGCATCCAGCTCTGGGGTCTCCATGAGCAGAGGGCTATCAGCCTGTTGGACTGAGTCCAGAGGGGACCACCAAGATGATTTGAGGGATGGAACTATGAGGAAAGGCTGAGGGAATTGGGATTGTTCAGCCCAGAGAAGAGAAAGCTTCAGGATGACCTAACTGCAGCCTTCCAGTACTTGAAGTGACCCTACAAGAAACATGGAGAGAAATTATGTACAAGGGCATGTGGTGACAGAACAAGGCAAAGAATGGCTTCAAACTGAGAGTAGATTTAAATTAGGTATTAGGAAGAAATTCTTTGCTGTGAGGGTGGTGAGGCAGTGGAACAGGTTGCTCAAAGAAGTTGTGGATTCCCTGGAAGTGTTTAAGGCCAGGTTGGATGGGTCTCTGAGGAATTTGATCTACTGAAAAGTATCCCTGCCAACAGCAGTGGGGTTGGAACTAGATGATCTTTAAGGTCTCTTCCAACCAAACCCATTCTATGATTCTATGATTCTATGATTCTATGAAAATGTTTGTTTACATGGGTATGGTCTATCATGTTAGAGTAACCATGCAGAAACACTTTGATGAACACAAAAAATAAGCACTGTGCAAATCATTTCTGCCATTCTTGCTACAACATTAAGGCAGAAGGTCATTCCTGCAAGAAGAAAGCATTGTAATGCAGATTACATTCATTTTCTCTGGTTTGCTGCTAGAGAACAGAACATTCTGACTGATCTTCCCACATGCATTGCTCAAAATATGTAGCTTCTTATTAGTTCATCTAAACTATAACATTTGAAATGAAAAATATGGGAAAATAATTCTGCTTTACAATATAGTGTCAGACCTGTAAAACTATTAACATTAGCCTATTGTCCCTTGTTGTTCCTCTTTGTGTTATCAGGCAGTAACAAAGATAATTCCCAGTATCCTGCATCCTGTGAGATTTTCCTTCTGGTTCACTGAACACTGTGTTAGTTTTTCGTAATCATAGCTTCTCCTCTTTAACTTCACCAGACCAGATGGCACTGGATTCGTTTGTATCAATTTCACTTCAGTGGGGTCACTCCCTTTGATGTCAGTATAAGGTTTTCTCCTACCATATGCGATGCTTGGAGCTACTATAAAATCATCCTTGAAGTCTGTACTTGGATAAATGTTAAATATTTACTAAAATAAAAAATGAGTTGACCAAAATTGTTTTTTAAATTTTTTTCAGCATACTTAGCCAAATTACTTCAGTAACCTTTGCCATGAGCTCTGTCTTTGGGCAATAAATATGTATCAGTTTTAGCTGGGGTAGCGTTAATTTTCTTCGCAGCAGTACAGGGCTAAGTTTAGGATTTGTGATGAAGCCAACATTGATACCTGTATTGGATATGACTGAGATAGAGTTCTTTTTTCTTTAGCAGCCCTCACAGTGCTGTGCTTTGCAATAGTAGCTGGAAGGGTGTTGATAACACATCAGTGTTTTGGCTACTGCTGAGCAGTGCTGTCCCTCTAACATTCTCCCCCACCCTCATCAAGGGGCTGGGAGAGGGCAAGATCCTGGGAGGGGACACAATTAGGCCAGCTGACCCAAATTAACCAAAGGGACATTCCACACTGTATGACATCAACTCAGATAGAAAAGCTAAAGGAGAGGGGAGACAGAGAGGTATTTGTTATCCTACAGTTTGCCCACTGGAGAAACCACTCCATGTGCTGAAGCCCTGCTTCCCAGTAAGTGTCTGAACACCACTTGCTGATGGGAAGTAGAGATTAATTTTTCCCTTTGCTTATGCAAACTTTTACTTTTCTTTTTTTTTATTTTAGTAAACTGCCTTATCTCAACCTATCTCAAGTGGTTTTCCATCTTATTCTCCCTCCCCTGTCCCACTGGGAAGGGAAGTGATAGAGCAGCTTGGTGGCACCAGGATCAAACCACTACAATACCACAGGGTTTTTTACTGATTGCTGATCTGTGGTTACACAGGGTCAAGGCTTTTCTGTCCCTCACCCACCCCACCAGTGAGCAGGCTGGGGTGCACAAGAGTTGGAGGGGACACAAACAGGACAGCTGACCCAAACTGACCACTGACTGTCCCATATCATATGGTGTCATGCTCAACATATGGAGCTGGAGGAAGAAGAAGAAAGTGGGGAATGTTTCAAGTGATGGTGTTTTTCTTTCCAAGTCACCGGTCTATGTGATGAAGCCCCTCTCATCTGGAGGTGGATGAACACCTGCCTGCCCATGGAAAGTGGTGAATGGATTCCTTGTTTTGCTTTGGTTGTGCACACAGACTTGTATTAAACTACTTAATAGGTTAACTAAACCTATTAAATTTTCTTTATGTAAACCCACAAGTTTTGCCCCTTTAACACTTCCAATTTTCTCCCACATCCCACCAGGAGAAAGTAAGCAAGCAGCTGTGGGGGATTGAGTTGTCCTTTGGGGTTAACCTACAGTAAACCCTTACCTCAGGGGCAAAACACTGTGACTCAACACAAGTCTCACACTGCTGCTAGGTGTATTACTTACAGCAGTAGAACACCTCTTTATAAAGGAAACTATGCGGAACTGAGCTGTCACCTTTCCCTTCAGCATGTTATCATTGCTTCCAGAAACTCCTGGGGCTCAAATCATCCACTTTATAGTTAGACAAAGAGATTGTGATCCTGACAAGAAGGTTTATTTAAGCTTCTTAGAGAAGGCACTGTATAATTTTCACTAGCACAGAAAATACCCTTACTTAAATGTATGTATGTATTCCAATGCACAAGCAGACTTAGGTAGTTAACTTGCAAGTGCAAATTTGCACTACTAGCTTGAATTTCTTTACAGTCAGTAAGTCAAACTGGACTTTTTTTTTTCTTTGGTATGGTAAAGTTTGAATCCTGACTACTTGTGTGAAAATAGGATTGAACTGTGATTGAGGTATACTTTCTTAGATAAGCAGCAACCTATTTTTCTCTTTCCTGCGTACAGCTTCAAGCACGTGATTCACCATTGAGTTGCACATATGTCATAGCAGATCTGTAGCAGAGTCAGCGATGGGAGAAGAATAAAGCATTGGAGAGGGTGCAGGGTTGCTTTTTTAGTAGTTTTTGAGTTGGGTTTGTTTTTTGGGGTTTTGTTGGTTTTGTTTAATTTAAGGGAAAAGTAAGCTTTTTTCTCCAAAAGGGAAGGAAAAAAATTGAAGAAAAAAATAAGTAAGCTAAAATTAAAGCTCTTTTCGTAGCATCAACAATGCATCAAAAGCAGAGATTAGACTCTTCAGTTCCTCAATTTCTTCCAGTGGAAAATCAAATTAATTTAATTAGTCCTTATGGATGATTCAAATACCATATGGCAGATGCATTTATTCAAAGTGACATACCATGCTGGCCTAGCAAAGTTATCACTTTGTCCCTAGAATAAGAAACATATTCCTGATCCAGATGCATCTAGGTGTTGAAAATTACAGAAAAATTAACTGTTCACAAATTGATTGTTCACACTCTTTTCCCTTGAGAGGACATACGAAAATATTTTAGTTCTCCATGTCTGCATTATGCAGGCTCTGGAGGATGCACTGCATCGTTTTCTGTTATGATTTTTTTTTGGCTGAAAAGAGTTGGCAATTGGGAACCAGATAGTGGAAAGAAGACAAAGGGAGAATATGTAAAGCCAAAAAAGAGCTAAAATCAGAGGTTTTCCAGTCAGCAACAAGAAGTAGATGAGATGCAGATATTTAATACTCTGAATCCATTACTATCTGTTTAACTACTTATTGTGATTTCCCAGATACTGATGTTCTTCTATAAGCGTATTGGAGAGTCTTCAGATACTCCTGCAACAACAACAACAACAACAACAACAACAACAACAACAATAATAATAATAATAAAATAGTTAAAAAGATCATACCCACTTGGAATTTGATTGTGATTCCTTGAGCATGTGGCTAGGAGGCAGCATATTGAAAGTATGTTACAGGTCTGTTCAGGAGGAAATTTCATCTCCTTTATGTATGCATAAATATTTTGCTTTCTAGTATGGCCTCTTATTGACAGCAGGCTTTACAGCTATACTTGCTCCTCACCTCTTCTTTCCCATCTTTCTATAGAAAATTTGTAACCTCATGCTCAATATCAATGAAATTCAGTGAAGTTTTAAATGCAAAAAAAAGATAGTGAATGGATACAAGCTTTATGAAAATCAGCAGCTCTGGGATCTCAAGATTGCTCTCTCTGATAAAAGGTGGTAATAGTTCAGCTGCTGTCCTTCCAGCATGGTGGCAGGTGGTTTCCTCTTAACTTGGCTACAGCCTAAGAAATATTTCTCCCACTGAAAGTCCAAATCAAACTGTATAATTGTGGGGATGGGTGGAAACTTGAGATATTGTGGTGATGAAATGACAAAGAGCCCATAGGGAAATAAATTCCATTAGTTCCATTCCTCACAAAATAACATCTATAATATTTTTCATATCTGTTTGTTTGCTTGCTTACTTGTTCCTATTACAAAAATGTGTAGCTGTCACCTAGGATTCCAAGGAAAAATATTACATAATACCTTTAAACTGCAACATAAGAATAAAAAAAGAAAAAAAAAAAAGGTGTTCTTGGAAGGAGGTAGGTGCATTAATCAGTCACTTGTTTCTCAATTTTGCCATAGAATTTAACAATTCACCTGAATCATCCTTTTCTTTATTTCTTCCATGATTAAAAATTATTAACAATTAGTACCTCTGTAAGGTGTTGAGAGGTTTTGTTCTTTGGCATTTGGGAAGCAGTTAAAGAATCTCTGGAAGGAATAGTGTTTTGTGAGTGCTATATTTATGGCGTTGGCTTACATACATGATATATACAGGACACACACGCTGGCCTTTCAACATATCAAGATATAATTTAATGGGATTGTAAGTAAGTATATTTGGATCATTGTTGTACAGAATATAGAAAAGATACTTTACAAAAATTGTTTAATATTTTAAAATAATGGCCCACTGAGCCTTATCGTCAAGAAAGAAATAATAAAAAGGAATAATGAAAAACAGCTAAATAAGGAGATGGATTAGTACAGCAAAGTCCATAGGGAGGTAACAGAAAGAGAAGTTGTCCTTTATCTCTAGGAGTAAGGCTAGGGATAGTAATTCAGATTAGAGAACATGAAAAGCAAACTATGCAAAATTTACTCAAGAATACATAATAAGTATATTACTGTAACCCAGAAATGCAAGCTTTTTTTCTATTTTTATACAATAAATATGTGTAGTCTCAAGAATACCAATAGTAAAAAATGCAGTGAGATTTTTTCTCAACACATTAATATGTTAAATATTTCTTCACTGAGTGTCTCACTAAGTTTTAAAATCAGGTCTTCCATACCTTTTTTCACTGAAACAGTTACCACAAAGTCCCACAATGGCTCTTTTCCTCCTCTGTGTAAAGCACAGACTTGGCATACCCATTTTCAGGTCCTCTGGCAATAGCTATGCCATGGAGCATCCTTGGTTTTGTCTGGCCTTCCCTATAACTTCTCCATAGAAAGAAGCCTGGACAAACAGTCTAGAGAAAATTACTGCATAAGCCTGACATGGCTCTAATAAAAGTCTACAATTTATTTATGAGGAGAAAAAGACTGCAGTAAGGTTTATACTGATGACAAATAGTAAATAAATTCAACAGGGTACTATGGGATGATAGACCCGTACATGCAAAATTTTAAGTAATTTTTCCTCCTTGGCAGCTTCTACCAAAGCCCATCCCAGGAAAATCCTGGCTGAATTGTCCTGTGCTGAGTTCCATATTGCCACACCAGGAATTCAACCACTATTCCAAAATTTTCCTTTTAAGGCAAGCTTGACTACTTCATATCATTGCCTGTGCATAGCCAAGAGAACACGTCTAAGACGATCCTTTAGGGGTTAAACAGAGAGGATAGTGGTTTTCTAATATCTTTTCAAGACTTTGAACAGTATTTGGAAAGCTTTGTGACAGCTAAATGGAAGACATTGTGTTCTCATCTAAAGAACTCCTTTAAGGATTCCTGTGAAAAAAAGAGAATGGATTTACACACCTCTAGAGGGAAACAGGAGTTCAAATCCCTTTGAATATATATCTGACTCTCTGTGCATCTGAAAAAAAATCACCTGTTTTGTGATCCTCCATGCTTTTTATTTCTCCCCTTATCATCTTATGTAAATATCAATTTTTCTATTCCATTCTTTCTAAATCCTCAGTTGCTCCTGCCTAACTTTGGGGAGTGTGGCTCACTTCTGAGCATGAGTGAGTGTTCAGCTACTGTGTTCTTTCATGCATTTTCCCTCTATAAAACTGCACTTATTATTCCTCACTTCCCTCCCTTTAACCTTCCAGCATCACATTGTCTATCTAGGCTGTTCTTCTACATAATCCAGACAGCATCTTTGCACTTACCATGCCTGTACAACAGCAGAGAATAACATTTCCTCTCTTTTTTGCCAGTTAGAAGCAGCACAATAATAAATTGTACAATATTGCTTGGTATTCTACAACCTTTAGAGCTTTAAGTGATGCCATGATGATTTTTTGCCTTTTCTTTTATACCCCTGTTATACCTTTTTACAACTTCTGTATTCTTAGTGCTTTTTGCCTACATTCTTGGACTTGTTTGTTCAGCTAGGAGACTAAGCATTTTAGAAGCTTTGTAGCTAGAGATCAGTGTGCCCCAGACCCCAAGGTCCTCTCCAGAACACATTCTGTAAACCAAGATAGAACCATCCAGAGGAAGGTTCCTTGGGGGAGGGGGGTTCATTCAAGCCTCTCATTGGGGAATTTTGGAAGACCTATAATGTTATACCAGATCTTTTGGGGGTGTGCATTGTGGTGTGCATTTCGGTGCATTCAACCTGGACGTAGTGCACCTCAGGATCCTTAAAATAAATACCAAGGTTAAATCCCTCTTTTTCCCTTCTAACCATGTTTGACTCTTAATTTTAAGGCCAGGAAAAGGTGTATTAGGACATAATATCTTTATCTTTGCTAATGAGTGCAAAACCACCTATTTTACTACTACCTAGTAGTAACTACCAAAGTAACTACCAAACTACCTACCAAAACTACCTAGAAGTTTACTACTTCTCTAAGCATGATATAAAGTTTGAGTTGATATAAAGCTAACTTAAACAAAGGAGATATCTGTGGATGAGCAGAGCACTGCTTTCCTTGCTTAGATGCAGATCCATACCTTCAGAAACCCCTTCGCAGAAAATTGATTAAATTCTTAGCATCATTAGACAAAGCGTACTGTTTTGTACATATTCATAGTACTGAAAGACAAAGCACAGATGAAGAAGCTGCTATTAAAATAAAACATACACATTTTCAAAGAATAATTACCCTAGTGCAATTTTCTTAGAAGGCTAATTTGCATATAAGTTCTTTGCAATTATGTGCCGAGATTCCTTAAATTTCTGTCTTCTTATCAATGATTTCTCTAAAACTAAATAATACATAATTCATTGAGTTATCATCACAGCCACTATCTAGATGTTTGATCATTGAAACCTAAGACCTTACATTTATTTATATAGTACTTGAGGAACCAGGATAAGTCAGCACTTTGAACCTCACTCCTCAGACTCCATAAATCTTATAACTTAATTTTTATCTCTCTAATAAAAGTGATTGTTCATGGGTTGGTTAATTTTAAGTGGAGATGCACAGTGCTTCTTTAATTTAATGAGGGAACATAGAATATGTTAATTTATTTCTGTGTGTGTCAGATGACTGAGGCGTTGTTGAGAAGGAAAGAATGAGATGGGCCCTGGTTTTGCAATAGTTTATGTAATTCAGACGTTTTTTGACTTAAAAATAGTAAAATAGTTGAATCTAAGTTTTGTCACTTAAAATAGGTTCCATGAGCACCAGTGTTAGATGAGGCATTAAAAGTTTCATCTACCAATATTGAGGTCTATCAATGGAATCATCACTGCACTGAAAGGCTTCCTTTATACCCATAGTCTGTCTCTACCCAAGCTGAACATCACATCAAGCACAGTTATAAGAGATATATATTTTAAACATATATCAGTTTCTCTCTGATACTGCCAGTCTTTGCATACTTTCCTTTTTAACCCTCTTATGCTTAGTCCAACCTGATGATGCTCCCACTAATAATAATTTCACTTAATTGCCAGTTTTCTCTGTATTAGCCAAGTAGACATCAGCAGATCCTGTCCTTCTTGTGCAGTATTTGGATTTTTCTTTTCCCAAAAGATCTCCACCTTTAAACTCTCTCTATGAAATATGCAGGGGGAAAAGCAATAGCAACGTTAAAATGAACAATTAGCAAAATTAGTGTGGCTACGGGATGATATGGATAATTGATTTCCTCTGTCCTCAGGACTGGCCAGCACCATATGCTATCAGTCACAGAAATCTGAGAAACTCAAAGAACAGTGTTAATTAGACAAGTTTGTTTTATTATTTTAATTAATAAAGAGGTTATCAAAATAACGCAAAATATTTTAAAACCCTACACAAAATTAGCTCATCATCCTGATTAATTTTATATATATATTTTTTTTTTTAGAATGCAATTCAAATGCACCTTTCTTAAGAGAAGTATACTTTCTTATGCTGAATGTTCAGCTCTTTGCCTTATACTCAGTTTCTCTCTCAGCAAGTGAAAGCCTTCTGCTGCATTAAGTTTGGCTATAGAAAGATAAGAGAGCAGAATGTTGCTTTCCTTATATGACTCACAGTCCAAACACATTCAGATATTACAAGAGATAGATGGAACCGAGAAGTTGTGTGAAAAAGAAGGGATGAAAACATTCTAAGAAAGGGAAAAGAAATAAATTACTTCTCAGGAAAAGGATGAATCAACTGAAAAGGAGAAATAAAACCAGAAAGTGATGGTAATTGTCTGGGTGAAGAAATGAGTTACTTTTTTCTCATCTTACTCCTGAAAGTTGTTATGCCTTTCATTTTTTTCTGCTTTTGTGGGGATTCATTAATAGAAATATCAATGTGATATAATTTATAATATAGTGGTAGCTCCAGAATGATCATACAAACATAGAAGTTAGTTACCATCACTGCCCAGTGTAACCAAGAGGTTTCACGAAAGACTTCAGTAAAACTAACTTTACCTCAAAGTCCTTGTGCCTTTGATCTGTTGTGCTCTCACCATGCTGCAACTCTGCACAGTGTTTCAAACTCAGCTGTAAAATCAAATGCAAGGGGAAAAAAAGAAAAAAAAAAATGATTTAAAGTATGAGCATTCTGCCATTTGTTTAGCAAAACTGTGGTGAAGTTTCCATCTTTAGTTTTTCCAAGCTGGCTTAAAAAAAATATATCTATGATTACTGATAGTAGTAATGAAAAGAAATTCTGAATGTGTCCTGAAGTTGTCATCACTTAGGGAATATTGTAACTTAAACAGATGCCTATTCCTCAGAAGTACAATATATTAATCCTTATTTCTTTTAGTAGAAGTAGTCTTACAGACAGCACAGGGACACTCAATCAATGAGGTAAGCAATTTCTTTCTGCAATATTTAAGTGAATGAACTTTTGTATAGGACTTCAATTTACTGAGATAAATGGAAGCTGTTCAGCTGTTATGAAAGAGAAGGTAAAGGACTGAACAAACTCATTGAACACTGGCTATTGTCTGTGACAAGATGTGATGGACAAGTTCTGAAAGGTACTGGAACAGCAATGTGCAATGAAACCTGATTATATTTAACCATTCATCTTTCAGTCTTCCAGTCTTTTTACATTCAAATTCTTTGGATTAGACTGCATTCAGCATGAACATCTTGTAATATTTACTTGCAATGCCAGTGGATTAGACATACTCCTTGATAAGATCTAAAGCATTTTCAGGAGGGGATAATCACATTCTATGCTGCCAGATATTAGGTGATAATACAATTTGAGGAAATTGTTTAGTGTATATAGGAGCAATAGTCATTTAATGCAGTGACTTTCCCCAGATGCAGGGTCCAACATGAATCTGGAGGCCAGACTGGATGTTATTTTTTACTTTAAGATAATGACAGGGCTTATGTCTAATATTCTAATTTCAAAGATAGATAACACTCCTGCAGACAGAAATTTAACTGAATTCTAACCACCAAGGAAAATTTTATACATTTCTCAGTCATCTATACTTAATGACTTAGAGGACTTAAAGAGTTACTCTCCTGTATTCCAACTCAAGAAAGTGCTAAAATGGGTTAATATTTTCATGTTCATATTTAAGATCTTTCCTCACAGGACCTCCATTTGCATAAAAATAAAAATTAAAAATTAAAAATATATTTGTTTGAAATAATTTTGGGGATGGCAGAGGTTATACTTCTCATTGTGGCAGCACCAGAAGGAAGTCCTGGCTGACATTGTTCCTTCAAAAATGTTGAGTTTACCTCTGCTAACAATTAGCAGGTTTAGTTACTTAATGGGTACTTAAACTGTAAGATTTTATTTTTTTATAACTGAAATCTATGAAAAATATTTTTGTCTGTAACAAGCATTTACAATTTAAGCAGTACAAATGAGTACACAAGTAACTTCGTATCTTGTGTGTATTCTATATATGTTATCACTTTTAACCAGTGATATCAGCCAAATGACAATTACCCAACTCATAAAGACCTTCCAAATGCAACTTCCACGTCATAAAATCTACTTCAAAAATAGGTTCAGTTATGGAGACAAGAACTCTGATTGCAGCAGTATTGCCTTAGAAAATGACACCAAGCTGAGTGGTGACACCTGAAGGACAGGATGCCACCCAGAGGGACCTGAACAAGCTTGAGAATTGGGCCCACGGGAATCTCATGAGGTTCAACAAGGCCAAGTGCAAGGTGCTGCACCTGCATCAGGGCAACCCAGAGCCTGGGGGATGAACAGATCCAGAGTAGCCTTGACAACAAGGACTTGGGGGTGCCGTGGGTGAGAGGTTGGATATGACCCAGCCATGTGCCCTTGCAGCCCAGAAAGCCAAACATGTCGTGGGTTGCATCCAAAGCACCGTGGGCAGCAGGGGAGGGAGGGGATTCTGCCCCTCTGCTCTGCGCTGGTGAGACCCCACCTGCAGTGCTGCATCCAGATCCGGGGTCTCCAGCACAGGAAGGACATGGACCTGTTCGAGCCAGTCCAGAGGAGGCCACAAGATGATCAGATGGATGAAACATATCTCCTGTGGAGAAAATTTCAGGGTTGTTCAGCCTGGAGAAGGCTCCAGGGAGATCTTATTGCAGCCTTTCTGTACCTAAAGGGATACCCTAAGAAAGATGGAGACAAACTTTTTCGCAGTACCTGTTCTGATAGGACAAGGAGTAATGGTTTTACACTAAAAGGGAGTAGATTCAGACTAGATATGAGGAAGAAATTTTTGTCATGAGGGTGGAGCAGGTTGGCCAGGGAGGTAGTAGATGCCCCATCCCTGGAAACACTCAAGGTCAAGTTGGACAGGGCTCTGAGAAGCTTGAATTATTTTGAGATGTTCCTGATTATGGCAGGGGAGTTGGACTACATGACCTTTAAATGTCCCTTGCAACCCAAACCATTCTATAAATATCTGATTCTATGAAAACTAAAAAGTCAATCCCTCTGTAATCCTACCACATTCATAGAAAATAGGCAGTCCCTTGGAGGCTACTTGAATTTAAAGATCATGCATTTTAGATTTGATTTATAGGAACTACTACCACTGAGGCTATAAAATTACTCTGTGTGTTTTCTTGTGTATTCAGCTGCTCAGAACAACAGCATAGTACAATATGGGAGCCCAATGAAGGCTATGCCAGTGTATCTGCAAGGTTTTTTTAATATTTGGGCTCACATTTACCCATGAGTGTGAAATAGAAAGGTTTGGGGTTTTTTTATTCAGATAAATCTGTCTTATTATTACTTGTAAAGACAGCTATAATTTGATGCAAAACTCTCTGCAGACAGCTCATGGATTTTAAAATTCCATGGCCACATCCTCTGCATCAGTGTAGAAAGAAAAAAATAAGTTACTGGGGGAAAAAAATCAAAACTCAGTGTTCTGGGTTCAGTTCCTTCTTGAGATTTGCACACATCCATATGCTAGGTATAGGGAAAGATTACTTCATATAAATGATGAAAAACCTCATCTCTTCTGTAGATACTTTCCCTTATCCCACCATTTCCAAGACAAACTAATAAAATCCCTGATCATCAGTTTTCCCAAATCTCAGCCTACTGACCTATAATGTGCCTTGCATAGCAGACATAGGTCTACTTTTATTTTAATTTAGACAAAATTGAGCCTGTAAGCCTGGTGTTTTGGAAAATAAAATTGAAAAGGAGAACACATACCCTATGCCAATGAGAGTGCCTAAGCCTGCAGACAGCTTCCTGCTAAGGCTGAAGAACAGCTGAAGATACCCAACTGCCTATCTACCATTAAAGAGCCTGGTGGAGAGCAGCTGTTTTCTCTTGCTCAAGGCCGTGTCCCACTTCATACTCAGAGCCTGTATCCATCCTCCAGACCATTACATAGAGACTTACAGACAGCACAATCTGTAGCAGAACTGCTCCTGAGAGGTGCAGGGGAAAGAGCAGCAGAAGAGAAAACTGAGACATTACAGCAGATAACTACTACAAGTATCGTGAGTGAGAGAATTAGCTGCAGCGTGCTTTGAAAGGCTGGAAATAGGTGAAATAAACCCTAAATACTCACATGGTCTCCGTCTATAAAATATTATCCAAGAGAAGATTTATTCTGAATCTCAAATCTTGTGTTCTGGGCTTCTCCCTGCTACCACAGGCATCTAATCCTAAATTCCCTTTTTTTCACTACAATTTGAGAAGTCTTTATATCCTTGGGAATGGTTATTCCTGTCTGAAAAAAGGACATGCAAAATAGATCAGCATCTCCTCAGCCACTGGCACTGCAGCCTCTGTGCTCACCTGGCACATCGGGATATCTGAACTAATCTCTCTGACTGCAGGCCATAAATCACAATAGCAGCAAGCCAGGCGAATAATGGTGTGGTATTGTTTTAAAAATACCTCACGGATTAAGACAAAGTTTTAGTTCTGCATCAAACTCACCAATTCACTCTTTGCAGTGCTTTACAGTGTTTCCAATGTGGTCAGCCTAAAGAGCAGCAGCAAGAGCTTGTGTCTAGGGCTTCAGCAGTGAGTTAAAAATGAAGGAGTTATTGAACATTTTGCCATGTATTTATAAGAACTGTTGTTAAAAAATTAAGCTCAAATACATTACTCCAACTCAAGCTGCTGATGTGTCATTATGCAGCCACAGAAATAGTCATATATTTTGAGCAGTGTACAGAACACATGTGACAAACAAGAACAGGAGTGGTTTTTTTAAGGTAGGAAGGGGGCTGACTTACAATACAAAACCTGGTTTGCAGTATCCACCTACATCAGAGAATTTTTTTTAGTATCAGTTTAATGGAAATCCCTTTCTGAGAGAGGCCAAGATACTGAACTGTCCTTTAGGTTTTCTTTGTGACCATACATTAAGTGATCTAGAAAGAAACTTAAAAGGCTCTAGCAAAGCTTGGACAAACATCAAGCCTGTGAGTAAAAATCTCCCTCATCTAGAAGTTCTGGCCAGAAAATTTTATATAAACAACTTTGCTTTGTTTTTCCTTTAAATATCACTCTACAACAAATGCATTAGAATGTGCTGTCAGAAAAAGAATTTTTTTTTTTAGAATGGAGAGAAAACAAGATTTCTTTGCAGTAGACATTTTAAAACGTTTATGTACTTTCCACACAGGGTTTAACTACAAGGTCAATGTTAGTATCCTAACATTTAGCTAGGACCCTGGGAAATAAATATATTGTTCTGAGGAAGGACAAATGTGCAAAGTTTTTCATTTTAAGGAACCTTCTCATGTCTCTTTAAGTAGGATTTGTAGAGTAAAATAAAAAAATGTATATCCCCCATTGGCAGTGAAAAGAAGAGAGAGTTGACTTACTGTAAAAGGCCCATTTAATGGCTTTTGCATTGTAAAGAAGATGGCAATTCCCAGGGAGAAGGAGCAGCCTTTGGCTTGTCAGTCTTAATGAAGTGCACTCAGTACATAGCTTCAATGAAGATAGATATCAATAATAAGGTAGGCAAAACTGATGAGTTTGGGACCTATTTGCATAAACTGGTACTTATGCTTCTAAAATGTGCACATTACAAATACTGAAACCATACTGATTTCACTCTAACAGATTTACCACATTAAAAGACTGCTATTTATCTACATAAATAAAATTCCTGTGCTAGGTATAAAATTGTGCTTTAGGGATTTCCAGATTTTTCAATGCTACAACTTATAACAACACAACCAGAAGCTTTAGGAACACAGCAATATTTGTCACTGTCTTTAGCTACAAAGTTTTTTTTTTTTTGGGGGGGGGGGGCTGGGGAAATTTATTTTTATTGTTCTAGGTAGAAAAGAACAGGAGATACAAGACTTTGGATCATAAAATACACTGGAAAAACATTCAAGCTAAATTGTTGTGGTTGTTTGGTTTTGCAGGGCTGTATAGAGGGGGGTTAGACTCAACAGCACTATATTCCTATCTGTTAATGCATGGCCAGAGTACCTATTTGAATCACAAATGAATATTTTTTCGCCATGCGTCCTCTGCAAGGATTCATCTGCAGCATCATTAATCTACTCTGCTTTGGTGCACACAGTGACATCCACTGGTGCAAAGCATTTTTGCTACAAGAATAACAGAAATACCACGTGTAGTGATTGATTTAGGTTTTGAAAGCAATTTCATTCACTTCTACACTATCTACTGCCCCACAGCATTTAATACTGCTTAACTTTAGGCATGCAAATATTCCCACAAGGAAATGAGTTTAAGTGATTTGCTTATTGGAGTCAGGGCACCTTGCAAGACTCAAACTTGAAAAATACATGAAGTTCCATGCTGGAAGGATTCCCATCTCTTCTATCTGGTTTGTCTCTGAACTTGCCAAGAGAGCATAGTGCACAATTTATGACTATCTACAGGCTCAACATCTGTTTCTCTTTTCCTTTTTTTCTCCTCGCCACCTTCCACAACTGGTCCAGAGTTCATGCAGCTGAGGAAGGAGTTGAGATGCAGGATGAAACATGCTGAGTTGCACACTTCTGTGTCATTTTCTGCCAACATGACAAAGCCCAGCAATCTGAAGAGTGGAAATCACCTTCCCCAGGAATCAGCGTGTCTGGGCTTTATGGACCCAAGAAGACGAACAGCAGCAGATAAACCAAAGCCTTTCTGGACTGCAGTTATTTTCCAGCCTCCTGGAAAAAACACAGTTTAACAACACAGTTCAGTGCTCCTCAGATGTGCTGGAGTCATTTCACGCATTCAGTGCAGCACCTGCAAAAATTTCATAAAAACACAGGCAGACATGCAGGTGTTCTGCATATAACAAAGTAATCTCTCTTTATCCCTTGGGGTTATGGTGATGTGTGAAGCTGTATTGTTTCAGGGAGCAAAATCACAGATGAGTGGATTTAGGGCAAACTAGGAATCATATGTAATATCTCGAAACTAAATAACAGACAATTAGCTCAACAGGATTTCTTTTTGTGCAGCTGTAAGATGAGGAAGGGAATACTGATGGATGTATTTACAGTTAAATTACTGTTTTCTCAAAAATGTAATAAATAAAAAATATGGGTTTGTTTTCAATTGGAGATTTCAAAGTAATTTTTCTTGGTCCCACCTGTGACTTAAAGATTACAATGACATATACTGAAGAGTCTTTCAAATTATATTTTGAACTGAATATTTAAAAAATGAAAAATTTGGACACTTTAGAAGTTAAAAAAAAAAAAGTGAAAATGTGTTCTTCCTAATAATATTTAATATTTGGTATTTTCTGAAATTAATTTTTAGATCAGCAATTATGATAGTAATATATGCCAATATATCGCCAAACTCTAGAATCCACTTCAGTTTTCCATGTCCAAATATTTGCAATAATTTTAAAGCAGCTTTGAATACTAAGACTAATTTTTTGTGATGAGTCTGCTCCAAAACCCTGGACCTGTCAAAAATTGCCAGAATACCTCTAGCTGACTGCTCTATAAAGTTGGTGTGTTACAACTACAGAGAGCCTTCTTTTTCTTTATATCATGTTATGCTCCATTAGCAAACCTGTCAGCTGAATCCCAAATCTGTAGTCTCTGGTTATAGTGACAGCTTGCAAAGTAAAAAGAGCAGAGTCTTGCTCTTCACACAATAGATTTTATCTTCTTTTCAGTGCATACAGTTTAGAAAAAAACCTTTTTTGGACCTTTAAACTGTGCAAATTTGATTCAGAAGAAACAACAGGTGTTGAAGATCAATTCTTTCAACTGACTGTGGGCTTTTAAAGTTAAATTTATACTTTTCAGATTATGTACTTCCAAATAAGCATAGAAATACTGATTTTTTTTTAAACTCTTCCAACTACAAAAACCTCTCAAACACAAGCAGATACAGATCCTGTGAAATCCAGAGTTGCAACTAAAACAAGCAATCTTACTGAAAAAATACAAATTATCCTCTGTGTAGGCATTAATTCCTAAAGTAAGGGGAACTTTATGTTACTTTCATCTCATGATTTGTTTCCTCCAAAAACTAAGGTATTGCCTGATTGTTTAGCTAAATAACACCTTCATTCCACCCTACTATGTTTTTCTTTCGTTTAAAAAAAAATATGAGTGCTTGTGTAATGCAGAGGGTTTCTAACTAACTTACATATTCTACTGGACATAGTAGTTTTATTCTTTGAATATTTTGGTCCTTTACTTTACAAAGCTGCTATTTATATCTCTTCTAACAACATAAAGTATAACAGAAGACGCTATTTTAATACACAAAGATTCAGTTTCCTGGTATAGCTCAGACTATTCCAATAGGCTTGTGCAACTGCTATTTCTCCATGGGTGCAGAAAAGCACCTGTGCATTCTCTAGCAGATTTCCAGTGCCATGGAAAAGTCATAGGGTGTGTAAAGCTCTTGTCTCATTTTCCCCTGAAGACCGTAAAAAATATATAATCAAGTAGTGATGCTGGAGCAAAGCCAAAGGACTGGCAAAAGTCACACCTGAAAATAAGGGAAACACACCTGTCTTCATAATATTCAGCACATTCAAGCATTCAGTAATTGCTAATTTAATACCCATCCTTGGATTTCAACCATCTTGCTCATTTTATCAGGGAAGATTTGCTAAGAACTAAAATCCTCTCTACCTCTATTAATCTCTTCCATCCCCCAGCCATAGTTTTGTATCTTTTCTCTCACCACTCTTCCCTCTCAATTTTAATACCAACTTTACTGTAATTCCTTACAAGTTCCATAACATTTCCAATGATTATATTATAAGCAGGTATTTATAACCTCCCCCAAGAAAGAACTATACAGCAATTATTCTGTTTTGCTTAAAATTTATATGTAATATTGCACCCTTGAGACACCTTCGTTCACCTTTCCCTGCAATACCTTCCCATTGAGTTAGCATATGTGCAGGGTTTGGCTGAGCTACCGTTAATTTTCTTCACGACAGCTGGTATGGGGCTGTGTTTTGGGGCTGTGTTTTGGAGCTGTGCTGAGCACAGTGTTGGTAGTACAGAGCAGTCGCTATTGGGGAGCAGGGCTCACAGCCAGCCAAGGCCTTTTCTGCTCCTCGCCCTCCCCACCCGGCACCGAGCAGCGTGGGGCTGCACAAGGAGCTGGAGGCAGCGCAGCTGGGCCGGTGACCCCAGCTGACCCAAGGGATATCCCAGACCAAATGGCCTCCTGCTCAGCATATAGAGCTGGGGTCAGGAGGAAGAATGGGGGACATTGGGAGGGATGGCGTTTGTCTTCCCAAGTCCCTGTTATGTGTGACGGAGCCCTGCTCTCCCGGGATGGCTGAACATAGGAAGCTGTGATTGAATTCCTTGTTTTGCTTTGCTTGTGCAGGCAGCTTTTTGCTTCACCTATTAAACTGTCTGTTTTTATCTCAACCCTCGAGTTTTTTCACTTTTACCCTTCCAATTCTCTCCCTCATCCAACCAAGGGAGAGTGAGTGAGCAGCTGCATGGGGCTGAGTTGTTGGCTGGGCTTTAACCACGACAGAGACATATAATTAGAAGACAAAAAAAGAAAGTTATTTTGGCTCGGTTTTACTGCATTTGGTATCTATGCAGATCGATTAATGTTTAAAAAACTTCCTGGTAAAAGAGCGGTTTTAAATTTGGGCTATGTGATTCCACATGTTTATAACATATTGCCATCTATTGGCAGAAGGGAGAAAATGCCAGATTTTTGGTCTGAACGTTTGCATTGGAAGTAAAAATCCTACTCCTTCAAGCATTCATACATAACTATTTTTTGTATGTGTACAGAACTGATATATAATAAATTTTTAAATGTTATTTGTGCAAGATATGTCATAAAAATTGAGTCCAATTCTTCAAAAGTGAGAAACATAATATAATGCTTAGAAGAATTTACCTAATACAGATACTTTCGCAGTATTACATATAAAATGTTTATGCCCCATACTCATATCTGTTGGTGAGTGTGTTACAGATAGCATGTTTCTGTGCCATATGTCTAAAAACATTAATTTACACCTGCTAACTCACAACACAAAACCCAAAAGAAATGAACTTTGCTGTTCCATATAATTATCCCTGCTATGCCAAATTTGTAATTAAAATCTCCACTAGCTGCTACTTGTTCCTTCCTCTCCATGGACGTACAAATAATCCACTACTTTGCCAGCAGAGGGTCAGCTGGCAAAAGCTCAAAGGGAAATGCTTTGATCCAGCATGAGAAGACCCTACATCAGTGAACTAAGACAATAATATGGTTGTGTTCCCAGGACAGAAACACATTAGAATGAATTTTCAGTCATGATGGCAGATAAATAAGCAGTTAACATGTAGTAGATATCTTTGAGAAAATGTATGCACGTACGTTAGTTAAATAAAATTGTAACCAAAACCAGCCCTTTTCCTTCTGGTATTTTGGAGACTCAAAAGAAATTATTTCAACAGAGTCAAAAGCTTCTGTGTTGTTTTTCTGCCAGTTTCATGCTTGAAAATTAATTTAATTATTTGACTTACTTGCCCAGTAATTTCAAGAGGCCCATAGTAATTTAACTGCATGGACTGTAAAATGTCACACAAACTAATAATATACTGAAATATTAACTGAATGTTACAAAAAATCAATGTGAGTCAAAGGTAGAGGAAGAGAAGGAACAAGTGAAAATTAAGCAACGGATATACCACATGGATCTGGAGGATGATGGATAGGCTGAGGGCTAAGATTAAAAAATGAAAGTTCTAGAACATACTGAAAATGAAAGAAAACCAACTGACAGATAATTATTGAACCTAAACCTGCAAGGACATGCATCAGGGGAACAAATTACATTGTTCAATATTTAATTCACTAAGCCTTTTTTTTTTTTCCCCTTGGGCAGGCCAAGTTCTGATTTGATCTACATGGCTGGATGGGGATGCTAGAAGATTTAAAATATTTCTCATTCCCACTTTGTTGCCTGCCAGTGCCACAGTGGGGGAAGGACCTTTTCCTTCCTCCACAGGGATGGCAAAGAACAGGAAAAGGCCCCATCCCAACTTTCTTCCACTTATGACCTTAGCAGGCAGCTATGCCAGGGATGTGTGTAGAGCTTTCTGAAGGACACTTCCTGCCCAGATAGCAGAATCTGAGATGCAGATCAACTCCAGTGCAATCCAGCTGCTAGCTCAAAGCTGTCTGAAGCATTTTCCTCTCCATAGCAAAGCCACATTTCAGTTGTTCTTATTTCCAAAAAATAAAGTTGATAGGCAACTTCAAATAAAAAAAAGAAGTCTAATATTAATTAAACCCAAGCCCTGTTATGAACTATTTGATATTTTATATATATATATAATTGTGATATGACTGTGTCCCCACCCCAGAGTGATCAGCCCTGGGAAAAGTAATGTAGAACAGGAAACTTGTTTTCCTGCTCTGGAGAACATGCTGAGGTCACAAAAACATCCTCTGCTCCAGGCTGGAGCAAACCCAAGAATTTTTACTTCTTTTAATGAGATAAAGAGAGTAAAGTATTTCTGAAACTCATCTGGGATGTTCTGACTTTTTCTGAATTGGAAAAAAACTACCAAACCAAACCCTCCCACCTCCCAAGTCTACAATCTGCGCACCAACAGACCTCCCTCTGCGTATTTCTCTTAGGGAAACTCTCCCCTGAAAGTTTTACTGCAGCTACTATAGTCCCACAGGAAGCTTTATTCCATAAAAACATTCACTGCTGTCAGCTGGGAATAAAGTTATACGCTGTAAGGCTAAAGATAATGTTTTATTCTTAGTTCTGTCCCCCTGCTCAAGCTGTGACCTCCTGTTAAGTCACTTAAAGATGTCTCTAAAGCATATGAATAATTCAGAAGGCTACTTTTCTTCAAGCTTTCATTCAATCAACTACATTTAGAAATGTGCTTCCTTTCTTACATTGCTGCTCTGTTTTCCCCTCTTCCCAGCAGTGAACTGCCATCTCTGTGTGTACTTTAAAGAGAGTTCTAAGTATGACAAATGATGTTAATGAGCTATTATCAAAAGCTGGTCACCTCCCTGTGACTTTTTCAGCTTTCTGTCAGAATATGCCAAAACTCCTTTTAATGTATCTACACTCTGAATGCATTGAAAAGGGAGTGCATAACTCACTCAGGCCTTTTCTTTTCAAGGGCAATGGTTCTGCTTAATCCATCACCGTAGCCCAATGACGCTAATGCAATATTCTATTGCAAAATGTTATGAACATACTTTTATTTTATAATGTCTTTCATCCAACAGAGATGGACCCCAAGGTGTTTTAGAGATTGTGTTGTATGGTGTGATAATAACAGTACATGGATCACTGCACTCATGCTGAAATATAGACTCCTCTAGGCTGGAATGCAGCAGACATCTCCCACTGCCAGGAGCACTATGCAGTATATTAAGGCAGAAATGAAGGCTACTTTATCCTCTTGTGCCCACAGGTGAACGCAGGTAGGATGGACTGTATTTCCTTGTGATATAATTTAGCCAGGAAATGAGAACCAACAGTGCCAGAAATACAGCCTGAATTTTAATCACTTCGGAGAACAAGTTGTTTCCTTGTGTTAGAGTTGAAAGAGAGTTTAAACTGTACAAATCCAAGGTCAGCTCTGCCTTAATCTTGACCTCAACAGAGTTCAGGACAACCTGAAGATCATCTGCTCCCTGTCAAGTGAACCTCGTACCCTTAGAAATACCAATGTGTTCCTGCTCTGATCACGCCAGCGCTACTGGAAGGGACAGCATTAGGACACAGCAGCCAGCTCTTCCTTCTGAAGAGAGGCTGATAATTTCCATTCCCTTGGTGGTGCTGGAGACCACTGGCCCCTTTACTTCATGTGCTTACCTGCACTCTTTGTTTGCATTTCTAGGTCGTTGTTCTACATTTCAGGTGTGCAAACCTCAGGTAGGTATTATCTTTACTTATACATTGTGCACTAGCACTGATCCGATTGGAGTTCCTACCTCCTAAACCCTATTTGACATATATAAACTAAAACCAGGAGAAAAGCAAAAGAGAGAAATAGATTCAGTATATGCACTTAATTTTTCAGTTTTATTGACTTCTTAAACTAAACACTGCAGGTTAACAATGTGATTTTACAGTTATCATACCCTATCTCAGGACACTTTAGTACTGGAAATAAGATTCTCTTATAGAATTTAGCATTAATTTGCAGGTAAAGGGAATGTTGTTGCTGAGCAAAAGTGTGAGCTCAGCCACTAGCTAGTAAGCCCGCATGTTCAAAATCTCCTCACACTGCATCCTAAAGAGCTCACCTTTACTTCCTCAGACATACAAAAAAGTCAGAAAATATTCTCCTCCCTGTATTTCTGTCCTAACTGAGAAACAGTGACTTCTATAAGCCTCTTAAGAATGGAAAAACCACTATTTTGATTTAATGCAGAGGCCAATCTCTTACACTGACCATATCTAGACTTTCAAAAAAATTGTGGAAGGCCTTTTCAGTGGGCAGTGAGGGGCTAACTTAGATCTGTGAGATTTGAAAGAAAAAACTTCATAAGATATCCCTATAAAGACTGTTCTAACATAGGCACCACCTTTTAATGGGTTCAGGACTTTCTGACTGACCGGATCCACTGACTGGTGCAGTTCAGTGAGCCTATTGCAGATACCCCAGGAACATCCTCAGACAAGAATAAGTGTGGAAGGGATCCAAATCAACAAATTTTTAGAATTCCTACATCTACTGAACTAACTGGATAAAAAGGATAGCAGAGGCTAAAAACTCCATGTGTATTTGCAGTGAAGAATTTTTTTTTTTTCAGGATTCTTCATGTATTTATTTACTCTGAATTCTTGTTTTTATGACAGTAACATACAAAATGCCATAAAGATTTTTAAATCCTTCTATGTTTTTATTTTAAATGTCTTCTAATTCTTCTGTAACTGAGCAAAGTTCATTTTTCATTATTTCAGAACACAAAACATTGAATTCAACTTTTCCCTTTATTTTATTCTCATGAATACTGCATCAAGACTTTATTCTGAGGTGACAGTGTTCAAAAAAGTAATAAAAATTGCATGCAGATAAACACTCATATTAACAGTTCTCCTTTCGTTATTTTTTAGTGTATTCTAGCATTCCCAATTTAGTTTAGGAAAGAGAAAGTTGATATAGAGAGCACAGAATGAATATATTAGCATCTAACTACAAAACCTGTAAGAAAATTATTCACTACAAATTAATTCAGCTGTGTAATTTGAAAAAAAAAATCTTTAAGATCAACATTAAACAGTACAAATAACAGTTCCTTCATCATAAAAAAGAAATAGAATAAGTCCAATGAGGACTTAAAAACTCCCACGAACTTAGAGGGAACAGATATCTTCAAGACTTGAAACACCATTAAGTGGCTGAAGATCAACTGTTTATACCTCTCTGGAGCCCAGACTCTATTTGATAACCCTCTAGGTGGAATAATGCAAACATATGTGAATTTAACATCTTGATAAAGTATTAAACTGCAAACTGAAGAACAAAGCCTGGGTGTTTCAGGTTGTGGTTTTGTAGTTTCCTTGAACTAACAAATTCTTCTGATTATTATTACTATTTATACTACTGGGGGCAATGATAGCTGCACTTCTCTTGTTGAGTAAGAAGTGCCCCAAATTATTCTATCCTGGCAATAGCATGTAACAGTCTTTGCTTTTGAAAGCCTCTTGGGCTTTGACCTTGCAAACATTTGCATTTTTAACTTTAAGCACCCCAGTAATTCTGCTGAGCTCAGTGACTGAACAAATGAGAATGATTGACAGCTGAGGCTCCTGCAATGCTGATGGGAGGAACAGCTCTGTGTGTGTTCCCCTTTGTTTGGAAGTGAGGAATCCTCCTCACCCAATCCGTGCAGCTGATGTAATGAGAAAGGATGCCTTCCCCGGGGAACTGAAGCAGAGAGGGATGAGAAGAAATGAAGAACAAAATACATTCAGAGAAATTCCTTCTGGGGCAACACTGAAAAATTCATATGCTTTATTTTACAAGCCTCCCTCTTGTTTCCTCTAATTTATTATAAAGGTTATAAACTTCAGCTTGCTGTGTGAGAGCTTATATACCAGTGGTGATGAGGACCATGAAATAAACACATTTTCAGTGTAATATCTGATTGAAATCTTGATTTTTTTCTGTTATATTTTCTTTGATTTTTACACCTATTCTTCTGCTCCTCAATCCTTAGACAATCAGACAGTATTGTAAAAATTCACTATTGTGAATTTACAGTATTGTAAAAATATACACTATGAACAAAATAAATATACTACTTAGTCTGGGCTTTTCTTACAAATTTGAAAATTACAACAACAAACCAATTAGACAGTTGGCAAACTGTTCCAATATATATTAAATAGCAGAATTCCACCAAACAAGTGTCACCACGTTTGACCCTGTAGCAGAGGCAACAGGGGCAACACTCAAAGAATTTCCATTGGTGTGCTACGTGCCTGGAGGTTGGAAGTGACACTGCTTCTTCCAAATTTGGCTTTATGTGGGAACTACAGCTGCAGACAGCAGTGGGAGACTCTTCCAGAGGTGACCAGCACCTTCTTCTGACACAGAAGTATCAGTGGTGTTCTGGCTCCCACTAGCAACCAGGAGACCCTGCTTTGCAGGAGACAACTTCCTATCTTCTGCATCTCCCTTCTATGAAAGGTGACATCTCCAAACTATGACCGTTTTGCCACTGGGACCATTAACCTTAAAGCTTTTCTTTCCCTAACTTCATGGCAAACCAGAGTAGAACATGTATCTTGAAATATGTCCTGTTAGTCACTGCATATATATTTATTTTAGGAAATGCATTCATATCTAACATGTAATACCTCAAATTTGGTACATCCAGAAGTGGTTGCTTTCTGCAAGGGGTAAAAACCAATACAGAGAGAGTACAGTGTGAATATGGATCCTGGATAGAGACTATGTAATATGACTACTTCTGTTTGACAAAATAGCCTTTTCACTCAGTGCTGCACAGAAAGAAAGATGGACTTCCAAACAAGCAACTCTTAAAACCCTGTGTAGGCCAAATTCTGCCATGCAGCCCACAAAACACCAAATATCCCAACTGAAAATGGCCTACAGCCATTCAGATACTGACATTGTCAAGGCCAGAAGTGGAACAAGGTTGACATTCAAATGGAGTCCTTGTGCCTTTTCTCAGTAAATGCATACTGAGAACAGAGGGGGTGGAGAGGAAAGGGAAGAAAGTTATTTTAGCCCTTCCTGGTACAGTAAATCTTGGGATCTGAATAACAAGCAACAAATATATTTATTCAGTGTGGGACTTGGCTAACTTTGGAACTGTTCAATTTATCTATCTTATATTGAGATGAATCACTCTCAGGAAGTGATTTTGAAGGGAATGAAGCCCAGCTAGCCCCAAGTGAGACAACTAATAGATGTCTTTGCTAAGACAGAAGAATTTCCTATCTTTCATCTCTGTCTCCTATAATAGTACTTTAAAGGTAGCATCAGCTCCTCAGAGCCGATAAAAATTCTTCTGTTAACCAGGCACCCTGGAAGCCACCATTCTATACATGTTTAAAAAATGCAGAAGTTGAGAGACTCTTAAATCCATCAGAGAATTGCCTGTTCAGATAAAGCAAAACCAGCAGATTAGTCATGCTGCTTTAATGCAAATAATTGCAGTCCTTGCTTACATTTTCCATGGCAATGCCCATCTTTTGTGATAATGCCTTTAAACACTACCCAGCACAAGCTTCACTGAGTCTTAGCTGACTCCCTCAATCCCAGCAGTGTTAATCCATGATTAACTCCTGGATCTGTTAACAGGTCTGTTCTTCAAACCTCAGAAAATGTAATTCCTCTTGACTGCTCCTTAATAACTTGTTCTCCTGCTTCCCTTCCTTCACAATTTAAGGCATTGCACTGCTCTCATTCCTTGCTGGCTGGTGGTGGATCAGTACCCAACACAAAAATAGGAACACCATCTCTGTGCTGCTGTCAGTCAGAAAAAGAGCCAGTATTTATGAGACTCCCAGGTTGTAATCTACCAGAAATAGGATATGAAATGAGAGTGTCTAGTACTGCACCTTAGTCAGGATGATGGTCAGAATATAAAATTTTAGAACAAAAAAATATGTTTTTATGGTATATTTGGAGTATTTCTACCACTATTAGCTTTTATTACAAAACCAAAGCTTCTGCACCACCATAGCAACAACTATTAACAGTAACTGTCAAGCAAATTAAGTGGCAAAAACCTATCTCTGAAATGCAGAGATTTGAGAATAGTCTGTTCATTAATATGTAAGCATATAAATTGTCTAAAGTTTTAGTATACATTGCAGAACTGGGAAAAACAAAGGAACAGAAGATAAGGTTGACTAGAAACTAGATTTACTTAATGATTCTGGTTCTTTGTGAGACTGACATGTTTGAAAACATTTACAAATGTCATAACCACATTGTAATGTCAAAAAAAACCCTGTTAATTTTGGTATTTCATTCTCAAGATAATAAACTATGTCATGAAAAAGTCAATTTTGTTTTAAAAGGGCTCTCATAAATGTAAGGTATTAGATACATTTTAGAAAAAAACCTTCATATTTCACAGAAATAAAAAACTCCCTGAAAATAGTTCAGACTTCACATGAAGTAGGTATGTAGGAACCGAATAATCCCATACTGGTAGATCCAGGCACAGCAAACACAGGTATATTTCAATGTTTGTTACAGAATTCTCAGCATAACAATATTTGAAATATTCATTGGCTTCCTCATAATACAGAAATTTCAGCTACTTTTGCCTTTTAAATTTACCCTAATGTAAAGTTATTTAAGCATGAAGTTAACATTTGAATAGAAGAGAGATATTTCACACAGACAGTTTGGGGGAAAAAAATAGGGCCTTGGTTCTTATCACAATGAGAAGCAGGGAAAAAATATTACAGTACAAAAACCAGGGAGACATAGAGATCAGGGAAACAATAGAAAGAGAGAGCAAAGTAGGAGGAAGCAGAATAAATAAGTCCCATGAGAAGAGACTTTACACAAATCAATATGGAAAGTTCCAGCCCAAGTCTCATTACACAGAATGGTTGACTGAGGAATTGAATTAAGGTTTGAAAAGGTGAATAGGGATTAAAAAAAGGAATTGCTCTGTGGTCAAAAGCCTTCACTTTTCAGCTTTTTCAACCATCTTCAGTAGAGATTTTGCTGTAGTAAATTCAGTGTGTACCCAGAATAAACCAACTGGGTATAACAAAAGAAATTCAGGTTTAATTTTCATTTTAAGTGCTGCTACCTCATTGAAACAAAATGCAAAGGGAGAGGAACACTAAAATTCACTTTCTTCTGTCTTCTTCATATTAATGTATCTGTAATCTATCTGTATGAAATACAATAAAGTTGCATCCAGTTTAACAATGAGAAAGCAAGGGCAGAAGAATGTATTAAAAAGGTATATGTCACACAATGGAAAAAGAGTTTAAAAAAGACAGAAGCAAGAGTTATGATTAATATGAGAGAAAATTAAAACCATGTGTGAGTTCAATGAAAAAAAACTTATCAAAAGATAAGTAGGATCATGTGTTGAATAAAGGTACTATACAATCTTATTTGTCTTAAAAATAGATCTCCATTTCCATAACATGTTAGTCTTGGCATAACTGCAGAATTTTGTTCCCATTGCATATTTAGACCTGAAAATTTGTATGTTACTTTTTCTTCCTGGAAAGTTCAAGCTAATTATTGATGCAGTGACCTTCTTTACCTGAGCATGGATTGCTCTGGGAATCAAGAGTTGGCAAAACAACCTGCACATCGTTCCAACAACCTCTGTCATTATTTTTTCTAACCCAGGCAGCCACCAAAAGTCAAATGTGACCTTGAGGTGTAGACAAATGTTAACTCTTTGGAATTATGACTAAAATCCTTTATCAGAATTAATTCCTCTATGATTCATTGGTAGTTTAACAAAACAATTCCTCCAGATGTTCCCTTGTTGTAGATATCATTATATGTTCCCCTTGTGTTACATTCCCAAACCAGTTCCTCAAGATAAATTTGGTAATATTTTTGGTATACTTATAGTATTGGAGATTATATATATATTTATGAATTCCATTATTAAAATAAAGCACTTTTTCATATTAAACTAATTTTTCCTACTGCAGTAAAATTAAAAACTATTGAACTCAAGGAAAAGGGTGTTTGGACAACTTTTAGTACTAGAGAAATATACTCTGCCTTTTGTGAAAAGAGAAACCATAGGTTTATTTAACATACTCCCTTAAAATCCTGTGCAGTAAAGAAGACATGAGCCATCATTGGGCTTTTGTGACTATTACACTCCCATGGAATGTACTACTATGGCAGTAGATGTTTACTATGTATTCATTAAGTTCAAGATACTTTGATAATGAAAATAATGTATATTACCTATATAGTAAGGGTCATAAGACTTATTCCTGAATCACAACAATGTCTTTCAGTCATGTCAGTGCTTATGAATAAAATAAGACAGAACACAAGATGTTGGAGACTAGCATTAGGAATGTTGCTCCATCAGTGTTATGCTCATTTTCTGTTCTCTGCTCCATACAAGTTAGATCATAATCATTTCCAGAGCACTGGAAGCCAAACTAAGACTCCCCTTGTCCTGAAAGGTTTATGTTCACATTGGAATGTATGTTAAGAGATAGAATATATTTCTTTTCAAAATATTACAATAAATCACATCGCAAAGGTCAGAGCTGTGATTGCATGAACAGACTTCATGATGTCAAATCTTGATTTTTGGAGCTAGTGATGTAAGCTCAGAATAGCAATTAGCAGAAGGAATCCTAGAAAGAATTGTATGCATTGGTTTTTTATCAGCTAAATGCAGCTTTCACTGTTTTAATTATCAAGAGACTTCTTTACATGTCCACAGAGTACTCATCTTACCTACAATTTGTCTTCCACAAATGCTCTTAGTCCCTTTCTCTAACATTCCCATTATTCCTACATCTCCTCTCCTTTCTTACACAATTTTTAAATGATAACCTGAGTATTTCTGTATTACAATTCTTTTTGACCTTTCCACAAAGTTTTAGCAAGCTAGATCTCTCTTTTTTTCATATTCCCCAGCCATCTTCTGCCTCTTGCAGGACTAATTTTTTCATCTTGATGACGACTTAGAGCTCTGTCTTGCTTGTCTTTGTATGGATAACAAGTTTCTTGGGAAGGTTTCTCAGGAAAATAGAGAAGGAGAGAAAAAAGTTAAGTTTATTTTAAAGAAAATCAGTAACAAGGACAAGCATTATCAAAATAAATGTGCCCCATGAGGAGAGAGGCAACCAAGACCCAAATACTTTCAGAAGAGAGCAAGCTGAGCGCCAGTGAAGATATATTTGGAAGCAAGTCCATCCTTCTACAATCATGTCTTCTCTAGTGCCCCCATTATTTAGGACATTAATAAGGAGGATGCATAAACCTGGAAAAGTGCCAGGACTTGGGTGTTGATTTTGTCCATGTGATTGATATACTACTTCTTAACCATCTGTCTTGCCAGGATGGACACCAACATCACTGAAATTCAGCTACCCTTTCATAGTGCAAGCTGAAATGAAGTTTCATCAATTTTGTAACTCTGACAGCAGCACATGGTACTGCAACTACAGCTGGCCATCATTATGAATGGAGTCTAAAAACATTGTTTCTAAGTTTTACACCTCTGGAAAGTCTCAGGCAGTGTCCTGGATTAGTTCTGGCAGTGACAGAACTGGATCACAGTCTGTTAATTGGCAGTAAAATGAAGGAGGTTTTTTTCCCCCAGTGAAATATTAATAGTACATGCCACCTTGGGAAAAAACCAAAACAAAACAAAACAAAAATTTATTTCAACTTTACCAGCCCAGATAATTCTCTAATGGCTGATTCAAGGCAAAAGATAGCATTGCCTATTAAGGATAAAAGACCAGGCTAAGCAATAGCAGATTTCCTCTCTCACTATTCCCTTCTTTGTTATGGATCCTCTCAGCAGAATCCTTTATCCTCATCTCTTCTTCCATTTTTTAGGGATGGCAAAGTCAACACCACTACTTTCCCTTTCCACATACCACATTCAGAAAATGAAGGTGGAAGCAGAGGTTTATCTTCTCTACATTCTGTAACCCAGACTAGAAGTTCTGTCAACTCTGTCAAGTGACTTTATGCATCAATTTCTGTTCTACATGAAAACCTACCCAGTTTATACAAAGGCTATGTAGAACAGCAACCATAACTTCAAAATATCATAAAATAATTAGAGTAGAATGGATGTGACCTGAAGATAATAAGCAAGTAATATTATATCCCTATAATTTTGCAGATTTATCTCTTCTTACAATGTACATTTGTTCATTTATCTGTTGCAGTATGTTTCTAAATGTTGTGGTATCCACTGTCCCACTAATGTGGCAAGGATTAAGAAAGTACTTTGACCCTGCCAAGGTGTTTCTAATAGGCATTCCTAGCCTCTTTCCAGTTAGACTCAACCCAAGAAACACAGAAGAACAAAGACAGTGCCACTCTGACAAAGGAGCAATTTCTTTGCCTGATAGCAGACTTTTATTACTTGATACTGTTTATCTCATTTATTCAATTTCTTAAAGTTAGTGCCATAAGGCTGATGGTAGGAATCTTTATATCATAGGTTGCAAAGTGGAAGCAAACATCAGCCAGAGATCTTGTATGATGTAAAGCAAAGGACTGATGAAAGTTATAACCTTTGTCTTTCTCCTCATTGTGCCTGAGGTCTGCCACTGGCCTCTGCCAGCAATTCAGCATATGTAGGGCTGAAGCATCCATCCCTTCCTGCCCAAGGCCCATTACATTTATAGATGGAGTTTAATTTAACTGTCTTCCTTTGCACTTCCCTTTCTTATCAAATGATCACTCCACTACTTCATCTTCTGTTTTCCTGTGCAGAATAGGTGAACTACAGCAGACTGCACCTGAGATCTCTCCTGCCTGGCGACTCAACAATCCGTGACTTCACTGAAGCAATAGACTTGTTAAGAGGAAAGCCAGCCTGCCCTAAACCGTGAGGGAGAGCCCGTGTTTAAGCTGGGGGGATGCAGCCATCCAGCCCTGTCTGAGAGCCCGGCGGCAGCTCCGATTCCCCGCAGCACCACGAGGTGTCAGGGCACAACCGCGGCTGCGGCGCTGCGGGAGCGCTGGGGACGCGCTCAGCCCGGCTCGGAGCCTCGACGGGCAGCTTCCCTGGCAGCAGGAGAAAGAGGCATCCTGAGCCCTTAAGCACGCACTTGCTCTTCAGCAGAGAATGTCTCCCTTTTTTCTCTTTCACTAACAGATTAATGAGTGTTGATATTTTTTTTTTTTCAATTTATTAGTGAGATTTAATACAAGATTTTTGAGGGGAATGTGGGATAAGCAAGATAGCTACAGGACTAGCAGAATGAAGTCCATTTTTTAAGTTTTCACTAGTCCTTTTTAAAGAAAGTTCCACTTCTCTCATCTCCAAAATTAGCAGGCAGCAGGTTAGAAGGTGCTGGTTTCCAGAAAAACAATCCTACTTCCTACACTTCTTCAATTTCTTCCAGCAGAATCCATCTTTACTTCTACTGGGCTGAATCTATTTAAAACATCAACTAATACTCTACACCTGCCTGCTGTCCTCCAACAGAGCAGACACAGCTGTTTTCTCATGGTTTTAAAGTACCCATCTGCTTTGTTATGATGTGATAACCGTAGTGGTACATATTCTTTGCTCACAAACATTCCTGCAATGTAAGTCCAGGGTGGTGAAATAACTTTATAAGGGAAACAGATAAATTGTCTAAAGTCATCTGTGGTCAGGCACCAACCTTTTCCCTCAGGAAGAACTTGTTGGAAGTCCTCGCTGAATGACAGAATTCCTTCATTTAGAGCATTGCCCAAAATGGGATTTCCTGCTGCAGATTTTCACTGCAGAAGTTCATTATATCAAAACTGTTGATATCTTTCCTCTGATCTATAGTGGTCTGTCACCAATGCACACCCAGTGACTTGCTCTTAGTGTAAAATATATTTATTTTCATTTATTTTTATTTATAGATCATATATAGAATTAAATTCTTGCTAAGTTACTTCTAGAGAAGAATCAAGTTTAGGTGTACAAAGGACAGACACAGATACTTACGAAGGCGGAATAATTTAGCATTATTTAATGTGAGTCCAAGTAATTTCACAACTTGAACTTCCACAGTTATCTTTTAAGAAATATCTTTTGGTGCACTAAGCCCTTTTCTGATGAGACACATTGCTCAGGAAAGGACCTAGTGGCATTTAAGTGGAAGAAGATTCCAGTATAATATAGAAGTGTAGCACAAAACAGGCAGATAGGTCTTTTGGCTTTCCTGTATTGAAGAGGATGATTAGAGGTCAGAAACCTCAAGAAATCATTTTCTGCAGAAGGCCGTGCACATCAGGTTTAGCTAAGCTACCCAGCTTCTTTGTTCAAGCAGAATAAGAACATCACCCAGATCCAAGGTGCAGATTGATTAAGCAATCAGTTGCAAATCTGACTCATGTACAGTCAATAGTAGCACAAGAGTTTTCAAGCCTTGTGCAAATTGTTTACCAGGACAGTCATTTTACCACAGTGGGTCAGAAATGACAGATTGCAAGTGACTAATTTACAGTGTGGCATCCCTTCCCAGAGCACAAGGAAGCTGTTCACAAAAGGGGAAATACATGACTAATTATTTCCCCCATCTGCATTTCACTGAATGTAAAGGATAATTTGCCCAGCCTTGTTTTGTTACTGGCTAATTGTGACCTGAATGATGTCATCTGAGTGAGTAAATGCCCCAACAGCGATACAGAGCTTGGGGGAGGCTGCAGATTTTCTTTATGTGGCCTTTGCAAAGTGAAGCCATAAAAACTTTGAGTTACTGAGTAATGATGGAGCTAGTAAATCTTCACTCTTTTTGTTTAACACCTCAGTTTGCATGTGTTTTTTCAGTTTCTGTCCTTTCATTCAGACCTTTCCAAAACAGATATTTTTCCTATACTGAGCACTTTCTCCACTTCTCAGAAGAAACATTGGAAAAACTAAGTAATTTTCAAAAAATAAGCAAGCTCCATTTTATCAATAGCCCAAGCTTTCCAGCCAAGAGAGAAATGTAAGTGAGCAACCCCATACTTTTTGCCATCCTTTGGAAAAAGTGATCAAAACATGGTGAGATCACGATACCTTGAAAGTTTCAGCTTGCGAACACCAAAGAAACACAAATTATGTTCATTTAGCAGCAAATGGGAATGATTGTTTTCTCTGCAAAGAGCACACTGCACTTTGGTGGCCAAATGGACTGTTTGCTCTTCTTTTTACTGTCTCTCATCAAGGGAACTGAGACTATGGATATCACTGTCTGCCAGTACATCACTGCTTAATTAGAAATTCAGAGCTGTAAAGAGTGAGTATAGGTGACATTATGTCTTAGCAGTAAAGCTGCAGGAGGGAACAGGGATGGATAGACACAAATAAGGATGGCAAGCATGACTAGGTTGGAGCAGAACAGAAAAGCAGGAAACTAGATGAATCAGAACAAAACTGCCTACGCAAAACTGTCTGTAAATCACTACAAGACACATTTTTCTCTGGATCTTGGTACTCTGAACATTCTTGTCCTTCCACTGCTGTAAAATATCTGGACCACTGAAAATGTAATGAAAGATTTTCTCCTCTAGAGGGAAGAACTACCTACCAATGCCAACAGTCTGTTTACTCGAGTGAGTAATTTAGTTAGTGAACTCTATTTACGCAAGTGACACCATTCCAAGCTGCCAGAATAACTTCAGCTAAGCAGTTCTCTAACAGAAAATACAATTCTGTCAAAATCAAAATACTTTAAAATTCAATTACTTTTGTCTACACTTTCTTCTGAAGGGAAAAAAAGCTCACTAATGTCAAAGCATCTGATTATTCAACTTAAATACAAATTCTTATTCCAATATACAGCTTTTTTTTCCCTTGAATTTAAAGTAGGGACATTTCAGTCTTACAGAATTGAAATGCCATGTACATCTGCAACAAATTTATTAGACATCTATTTCAGGAATAATATTTTGTACTTTGTCTGAAACTGAAATAAAAATAAGCTTCAGCATTGTGATGAAAAAGAAGAGAAATATCATATTCTTTGCCTAGCTCTGTGATGTATATTATTTCATGTGTGGAGTTGTTTATTTTTTTCCAAAGGATCCTCAATTCAATATATAGAACATGCTAGAAAATACATTTTCTCTCTGTTTTATATTTGTGCCTTTTCAGTGGCTGCTGTACAGAAGTGAGGACGAAGATAGAAAATAGTTTCTCCCTCTTTCAGGGGGGCCTGTTAGGGATCAGGCAAAATCACAGCTCTGTCCCCCTGTGAGAGCAGGGAAGACAGGTGGCCATGATTCAGCCTTCTTCACCCTCTCTTCTACATCAGCAGCTGGGTTACATCTTCCAAAAACTGTTTTTAGAAGACACAGCTACAACATTCCTAGAAGCTCACAAAGAAAGCTTCTGTGTTCCTTCTCGAGGTGCATGCCTGTCCACAAGCCATTCCAAAGGCTCGGCTAAAGCAGCCCCACAATACTTTGATCCCCATTCCCCCCAAAAAAGCCCTTTAGGTAAAGAAGTCACATGCTGCAATCTATAGGCTGTCCCAAGCCTGCACAGCATGTGTTCGTTCACATGATGGTAGCTTTCCTGGTTTCACCTCCTAAATCCTATTAAAAGGCAGCTAAAATATGTGATTGTAATTCAGGATATTACTTTTCAATCCAAACAATTCCAGCAGCTGCCACAGAGATAGTTTTCTCAGTCTCAGAATGGACTGACAAAAAAGAAAAGCAATGGTCTAAGAAACTACTAATAGGAAGAAGATGGACAAACATCTTTATCAAGATATAGAAAAAACTTGAGAGCTCTATTATGGGAAATGCATCTTTTCCCTTAGCAGGAACAGCCAGGGAGGCAGAAGACAGCAATTTCCTTCATTTGCATGAGTTCATTTGTTGCTGAACTTTGCTTTCCAGCAATGACTTCTTTCCCCTAGAAGCATAAGTGTGAGTCTAAGCCACACTTCCCTTCTCTCTGAATGATAGTTAGGAGCAGGCATTTCCAATTAATTTCTCTGTTGAAGCCTATGCTCTTTAATGGTCTCTCTTTTTAGCACCTCGAAGCTCATGTTTGCTCTGCTATGTACTATGAAAGCTCACAGAACAGATAGCTCAAGGAAAAAGCACAAACTTTTCCAGACACTTGAACTTGATAGAAGTTCATTTGCCCATAGCAATCCCTTCCTTCTCAAATGCATTTATGAAAGTGTTTGTGAGAAGACAGCAAAGTAAACACATTATTCCTCCTGTTACTCCATGTATCTTCTCTGCAAATACACTTTGCCTTCCCTAAGGATACTGGAAAGGGGCCTTCCTTTTGCTTCCTTCTGCTGTAAGCTGAAACTCACTTTATGGAAGAATTAGGAAGCAATGCCAAAATGAGAAAAAAGGAATCACAGGCAACTGTGTGCTGTAGTGGAGGAGCTTGTAGAAGCTTTACAAGAAGCAGGAAAAATGACAGTGTTAGTGCTTCACCCAGCTAAGTAGATTACCAAATGTTCTGAATTTACAATTTAAATGAATCAATCATTTTGGCTATTACTCTAGATTTAGACTAGTGGAGTTAAGAACAAAATCTGTCCATTGTTTTTAAGGCAGCTGTTAGATATATGAAGCATTAAAACAGGCTTCCTAATGCAGAAAAAATACCCCAACTACCCCAACAACCAAACAACAAAAAAATGCTAATGCCCACACATACATCCCACCACTGCTAGCAAAAGTACATCTAGAAAAACTCAAGGTCATTATAGAGGCAAAAATTACCATAGACCTTTTCTAATCTGCAGAGTGGCACCAACTACAATGCAACTAATTTGACAGATTGTTTGATAAAACTTCTTTGGAAACACAACAAAAAACCAGGAGTTTAGACAAAGGCTTTCAAAAACTGAAAAGGGATGTAGGCACCTAAATCTCATAATCTTCAGTGCAGATGGTGTCCCTAGCTTCCATGTATTTTATTGGGAATCATCATCAGACTTAAATTTTCTTTTCACTCTAAATTATTTCTTAGTTCTTCAATTTTCCTGTGACAAATCTGATATGAGCTTGATTAGAGTCAAGAAACAATCAGATCCCTATCCTGGTCTGGATAAACTGAGGGGCTTTTCAGTTGTTTTTGTTAGATGCTTTTGGCTGCACTAAAAATGCTATCCTTTCACTTTAAGAAAGATGGACAAACCGTGCCATGGTTAACAAACAAGCTGCAGACATTTATGAGAAAGTGTACAATCTCATCTGGGAAGCATTATGCAGTGATTAAATTCCAAGTAATTTCAACCTAAGACTTACTATTTTTTCTTGTTTGTTTGAGTTGGCTACTAAGATTGATCACTGTGGAGAAATGAATCACAACAGTGGCAAATCATAGGACAGACCATTTAATTAGACCTGTTGCTTTCATTAAGTTATTTTTACCTTACAAAAGACAACAGTGAACTATTTAATATAGCTAAACACTAGCAAATTGAAAAATACAAGACATCTGTGGACTAAATGAAGCTACTGATCTATACTGAAAACATTCATCAGCAGGTGTCCTTATACCTGTAGGACAATAGCATGTTGATGACCTGGTTGAATGTGAATAATGAGGAAGACTCTCTTCCAATCCCTGCTTCCTACTGCTCATTCTTCAACAGCATGCACCACTATATAATTCATTCCTCTTCTTTCATCTCCTTCCTCTTCTACTCCAATTTTCACTTATCTCCACACTCATCACTCCAGCCCTCTTCTACTTCCAATGCTCAGACTTAGGAGAAGAGCTTTCTCTTTGCCTTTTTACAGCTATCCTTCTTTTTCCTTTGAATATTCCTGACTCCATATGGCTTTAACAAAAGACCCTAGTTACTATGATTTATAGTGGGTGGGCATCAGAGCTTACACTGAACTTCACTGGTTTGAAAACAACTCTGTGGGCACAAGCTCCCTAAAAACGCCACTTGTAGGTGGCCCTGAGCACCTCTGGAGAGCACTGTAAGGACACCTAAAGGAGGCTCTGTCTTTCTCTGACAAAAGTCTAAGGAACAAACAAACAATGCTGAGCACCTCCATCCTGCCATAACCTAGACCACCATGCAGGTAACTGTGACCCTTTACAAAGGGAAAGGTGTAGGTGCTGGGGATTTTAATCCCCTCCTGTTAGTCACTATCT
Organism: Coloeus monedula; assembly: GCF_965178545.1. Lineage (NCBI taxonomy): Eukaryota > Metazoa > Chordata > Aves > Passeriformes > Corvidae > Coloeus > Coloeus monedula. The sequence continues at coordinate 106,762,793 of NC_138782.1, read as the reverse complement.
GCTAAAATCGCCTTTGTTTTACTGATTTGACTGAGAAACAGAAGCTTTGGGCTCACTGATCTCCTCCACTCAGCCTAAGAAGAGTTACAGAAGAGTGCCTGAGCCCCAGATCTACTCTGTGGCTACCCTTGCTGTTGAAGAGGGAATACCATCTAGTGATGAGTTCAAAGGCAGTCCAGGGAAAAGTCTGCTACAAGTAGTGTTTGAGATCTTACTCCTTGCAATGCATATGGACATGGAGTATTAGACCATAATAGGTTACAGTTTTGTACACTCCAGGGAATATGAACCTAAACATGAGTGCACTGCTCATCAAATGTGTGCTCAAACCGCTGGGGGAGAGAGTGGGGCAGGAGAATTCCTTCCCTTTTCTGAGTAAGAGTTCACCCTTTATGCTATTATGCAAAACGATAAAGTTTCCCCACACCCTTCCTCAGAGCAAGGTAGTCTAAACTATGTGTGGGTACCTAGCTCAAGGCATCCAGTCCAACCAGTGTTGCATGTACGAAACAAGACAGGGACAGCAAACAGGTGTTCTGGCTGCTGACTGACAATCAGGTGGAACCTATGTGTCAAAATCTCAGTATAAGCAAGACTTGGGAAGGCTCATTCTTGTCCCTTTTTACATTTACTGTTCTATATTCAGACTCATGGCTGCTATTCTTAATGCATTGATAATATTTTACCACCCTTCTTCTTCTCTTTTATAAAAGATATTACTTCCTAAGCATAGACTTGCTCAGCCTTTATTGTCACATCTTCCTGGCTAATACATAGAGCTGATAGATGATAAAATGAAGAATCTGGACAGTAGGTGTGTCATTAAAAGGCTCACTGTACCAAATCAAAGTTTTGGTAGATAAACTTCTCTCAAAATACCTTTTAGTGCTTGTTACTCATGCTGAATATCATTAACAGTATAACCATGTTCACCATTCAAGGTAAATTTGCCTTTCTTAGTTTTAATTTTAGCAAACATGGCCATGCCATACTGGTTTACCAGTAATAACAAGAACTAGAATGATCAGATGCTTTCTGATGGAGCAAGAAATCAATTTGAAAGCCACCCAGTAAATTAATCCTCAGTGTAATTCTGTTGAACTGCTGTACCCAGTAGAAACAGTGACTGAAATTAAGGCATCTGAAGATCTGCATCTGAAAGAGACGCCACTGAGACAATCCACAAGTTAGTGTAATCCTCTAATATCTGATCTGGAAGCAAGTGATCAGAAGGTAATTTTCCATGTGATAATGTCAGTGGCTTGTACATCATGACATAACCCCTCCTTTAACCACACATTAAAAAAACCCATTACATCAGTACATTTAAATCATCCTGAATTTTTTTCTTTTTTCTTTTACATTGTGTTAATCCATGTTTCCTGACTTATTGGCACAACAAAGTGAAATCTTATAGACAGCTGAATGTCATATTTCAGTCTGTAAAATTATAACTTTGGAAACCACATTTGATTCATTCCAAAGCTTCAAGAAGGGTGTAACCTCAGTGGGCACAACCCATCACATATTTACATATGTAAGAAAATATATTTAAAGGCTGACAGATCATCTAATGTCACACCAAGTAAAAGCTCTAAAACTCCTCTGGTAGCAGTTTCTCTCTTTTTGTTTTTACTGGGTATATAACCATGCTGATACAGATGTCTCTATGCTGCCTTAATCCATTTCAGGTGGAATGGAGAATTTTTGGTCTGCCCATAGTTTATCTTTTAGAAGAACAATTAGTAGCTATTACCACTAGTAATTATATTGTAAAATGGTATAAGGTTTCAGGCACCAGTGAGTGCATTGTACTGAGGCACTTCAGAATCACAGCAGAGAAGTGGCCTCACCTCCAAGCAATTTTAAAGCACATGTGAATCATCTGAAGGCTACAGATTTCTGAAATCTCTTTTACTGCTAGATATTATTGCTACTTCTAAATCTATTCTCTTACTAGTCTGCTTCCTTGGCAGTGAAAGCAGTGGTTTGGAAATTACACCATATTCTCTGTGTAAGTAACCCTGTAGTTTCTTGTCTATTTATAAGAAGTCATGATTTCATAAATAGCTTTTTTAAGATTTTGCAACATACATTTTGCATCTTTCAAACATCTTCCAACATTTTATGCCTTTTGAAATTTCTCTTAGAACAGTCTAGGATCACTAGCACTCCACAGCTGACAGGAAAATCACTGGGTTTTACTAAAATGACTAATAAACAAGTCCTCCTACCTTTAAAGTGAATGGAAAGTTTGAATTTGTCTTCTGTGGGTGTTAAATATAACTCAAAAAACTCTCCGCAAATTCATGCAGCCAAAGGTAAAAGGTAGCAAAAAGAATATATAGCATTTAAATTCTTTTTATGTAACTGTCCATTTGTTAACTCCACATTAGAGGGCAAGATCAGCTATAACTTGTGCCTAACTGGATATATTTTTACCCTCATAAGTCAGGTCATAAATCTCTTCAACTGATTGAATCCAGGAACAAATATTTAGCTCTTGCATATTTTATTGTAGTTTGAAACTGTAGCCATTTTCATGTTGTTAATCATGTATCTGAAAATCTCATAACAATTGCTGTTATTTCAAATACCGTACTAAAGTATCAGAATAAATCTATGAGAAACACCATTACTATGTCAATTTGTAAAAATGATTAATTTTTTTTTTTTAAACCAGGCAGGGGCAACAGCCTTACTTTGGTAGTTCATTGTTTTCAAGAAAGTGTGGTCACAGAACAACACGTTTTTCAAACAGTTAATACTATCCCTGATACCACTCCAAATGAAAACTGAGATTTAAGACAAAATTGAAAAAAAAAATAGAGAAAGAACAGAGGCAAACTCATCCAAAACTGAGCCTCAGTATGTCTTTTGCCTAACCCTGAAGGTACCATAAGTACACATATACCTAAGGAAGGAAAAGAGTTGTTTCTATGCTTTTTCCCACAATCCCAAGCACTGACATCATTGCAATGTCTCACCTTGATCGAGTTGAATCAGATTTAATGCAAAACACATTAGCCAATACTTAATTGGAAATAATGTTGGTATTGGCAACAGCTAGAGTCCCCTTTAACAGAGTAGTCCACCAACAACTTGAGAATTCATGCAAAAACCAGGAGAGCAAGTTTTGAGCCTTCCCACTGCCTGTGAGCACTCAAAAGTCACACCTCTCATAAAGGGAGACTAGGAAAGGACTCCAAGTTACGGATCCCAGGTAAGGATATCTTCCTAAGGCATGCAGGCCCCAGAGAGGTTTAGACTGTGAATCTTCATCTGCCCAGTTTAACTCTTATATGACTTGCTGGTATTTGGGCATTCATTTTTAGAAGCCCATTTTTCTAAATTTCTTGTGCAGGGGCACAGTGGAAAAATCTGTTTCAAATGCTACAAAATGCTATGTTAAGAGTTGCAGTCCCCAGCCCTTTATCTGAGCCTTCATCTGTGCAAGTTAAAAAATAAGGGAAAACAATTAGAGTTAAGAAGTTTCTATATGCCAGGGATTGCCATCTATTTAAAACCTCATTCCACCTATACTGTGCCACAGCATCTGCTGTTACCACTAAAACCAGTAAGCAGAACCCCCACAAGCCAATACTAGACATTAGTGACATACACACCATGCAAATCACGTTATTAGTAATACAGAGAAAAGCAGAAAAGGTTAAAAAACACTGATCTTCCCTTGTCCATTTTACTTAGATTAAGTTTCACTTTTTTGTATAGATGATTTATGGTAACCTTGCTTTTCATATAAGCAAAAAAGTGATGTCACTGCATAACAAGTTACACTGTTGACATGTTTTTGCTAGTATACCCAAGAAAATCTTTTGCTGAATTGATACAGATCTGGGAGCACTAGAAGACATTCAGTCTTACACTGAATATAACGGAACCCTTTATAATATTCAGACTAGTTTTCAATTCTACCACTTTCTGTCGATTTCTCTATTTTCATTTTGCCTCTGAATTGCGAGTTCTTTTACTCAGAGTTCAGATTGAAACGCAGGAGATGCCAGGCTTTTCTTCTAATTGATGTTTATAATTTCTTATCTATAATACAGCTGTACAGAGTGTGCCTCCAAGTTAACAAGGTGGAAAAATGGCCATTAGTTCTAACTTCCAAGGCCTTTTAAGGTCCCAATCACCCAATTATGGAATGGCAAGAAATTTATTTTTACTTATAATCCAATAACTAACTATTCATGATCTGCACTGTGGGTTTTTTGACCCAATACCGGAACACCCAGATTTATGAAGAAGAAGGAGAAAAGAAAAAGAACAAATCCACACCCAATAATCCTCCATATTGTTATACATATATATATATTATTATATCCCATAAACCCAAATTCTCTAAACCCAGGCTTCCAACAACTTTCAAATCATTTAGAGAGATTTAGGTATGCTGAGATTCAGCAAACCAATACAGGAGACATATGGCAAGCTTTTCCTCCTTGTGTATTTCCAGAGCCATGAAAGCCAGAAATAATAATCTAAGCAGAAGAATTCAAAAAGATTAAAAATAATATCTGCTATCAGAAGATTTACTAATTTGACACTGATCTTTTACTCCTCCATATATCCCAGGTAAAATAGCTGCTGTGGCAGCTGAGGCATGGATTTAAAAGGAAAAATGCCTGGATTTGATTTATCTGTACCTGCCATTCTTCTCATGTCTATAAAAAAAGTGCCAATTACGACACTTGTTTTATTCTAACTAGAAGTAACTTAATTTTTCATTTGAAATGAAGACTACATGTGAAAAGAAATTAACCTAAATAACAACTGATTAAATAAATGACATTACTTTTACCTATAAATATTGTTCCTTTTATCTTCTTCTGTGTCAGAGTACATACTGAATAAGGCAGTTTGTCATGGCATCCACCACAGATGGGAAAGGGTGGCTAGATCAGGTACAGAGTCCTCCTTCTCACAGGCAGACACATGACAATGTGCTGCAAACTGACATGGAAACCAGCCAAAGATGTCAAAACCTTCTCTACACCTGGAGATTGCTGCCCTGTGTATTTACAAAAGAAATAAATCAAAAGGTGGGATAAGAAACTAAAAAGAAATATGGTTTATTTAGAGACCATTTGTGTGGGGACCTAGCCCTGAGTTTACTTATCCTGCACATATTCATGTGAGGCAGGGGGAGAGAGTATGCACAGGTGCACATAGCAGGATATGGGTGCATGTAGTCAAGGGTGGAGAAAGGCTGTAAGGACATCCACATCCACCTTCTGGCCCAGAGAACAGTCGAATGTGTGGAGAGAGCCTTGTATCCTACACAAAAGGTTATGACTGAGTCTGGTGTGTGCACACAGGAAGAGGCAGAAGGTTTTCAGTTGTTCTGCTATTGCCTTCTAAACCAAGTTAGTATTGTCAATTAACTTAAGCTGACATCAGAACATATGACTAACATAAGCTGACAAAGGCCATAGCCAAAACAAGTATCTTGCCCTTTTCCCTTCTCTTTCCCCAAATCCTTATGCTAAATGCTTGTTCCTGCCACAAGGGAAGACTGTAGAGACCAAAATGTAATCTGACAATAACAAAATAGTATAAATTTCCACCTGGATCATTTTCTTGACAAGCAAAGCCAGAGTCTTGCTACTGCAGACACAGGGAACACAGCAGGATAAATGGGCAGAGACTGGGGATAGAATAGCACCTAATGCTTTCATCAGTTTAAATGTTCCTCAAACCACCAATAATTCTCTTTCAACAGAGAAACAATAGCCTGTGCACTATTGTGTGCCCTGCCCAACTCTTTAATTCAGCCAGGTTTTGCGAATCGCACCCTTGAGAAAATGGCATGTCTAGAGGACTTTGCCAGAAGCATGAAAAAATATCAAGTACCTTTATTCTATTAGCATTTTATGCAGTGATTAGTGTCTAAATACAAATCATTATAGTAATGGTACATTTAGTAAGTATATCCCAACAGCACAGTTTCTTCAGGCTTAGTATTAGTTGAGTAAGTAGTCACCTGCAGGAACTGAACCTGGAAATTCAAGTTAAACTATGGCTTTCTGTTACTACAGCTGAAAGTCAGATCTCAGATCCAAAACTGTCATAGACCCCACGGCAACAAAATGCATACACATGGCTTGTAACATCCTCTTTCCCCCTGCAAAAGCCTGTGCCATATCCACAGTGCTCTTTTAACCCATTTTCTGGGAAACACACTTGCATCATTAATTCTTGTGATGGGATGACACCTGCTGATATTAATTTGTACGCACAAATCAGTAACAAATAAATAAATAATTTTTTTTTTTTTTTTTTTTTTGTAAGCACAAACTTACACTAATTCACCTTGATATGACTGTGGGGCATGAAAAGGCCTTGATATGACAATAGGGCAGGCTGGAGTTTTGAGGGGGATTTTTCACTATTCTGTTATGCTAAAACAACAAAAAGTGGTTTCCATGGAACTTCCTTATCCACTTGTTTCTTGCAGGTGAGCTCTTCCACTAGGTGTGAGCTGAGACCAGCACCTCGACAGCTTTCTGTGTTGCGACAAACTCCATACAGCCTCTCTAAAGGCTCTAGACAGCCTCTTTCCATCCTGTCAGCAGCCTATCTGTCTGCAGATATACATCACGATCTTCTCCAAAGTGTCCCAAACTCTGGTGTGCTCCATTTTCCTGCTCACTGCATTTTCATATATCGCCTTCTTTCTGTTCTGCTTCGTTTTTGTCTGCAAAAGCTCTCAAGGAACACATCCTCCCTCAAAAAGCTCTGTCTGTTCCAGATGAAGGAAACATCAGTCACATTCTCAAAGGCCCATCACCTTTATGAAGGGAAAAAATAGATAAATTGTTGATAAAATGGTTAATTGCCCATCACACCCTTCAAACTAAAACTCTTTGTGCTAACTTTACAAATTCATACAGCGTTGTCACAGCATGAAAAATAAAGTGATGACTCCAGATGGGATGAAAAAAGCTTTGACCAGAACTTGAAAATTAATCAAAAATCTGTTTAGTTTTCTTAATAATATACAGAGACATGCATGGTCTTTGTCATGACAAATATTTACCAATAGGAAACTTTTAATGGAAACGATCCCTTTTTAAATGAAAAAAAAAATCAGAGAAATGTTAGTATATCATTGCTTGCAACCCAAACACTGACCTGCAAGACTAAATACAAGATAAGTACATTAAATACCAGATAAAAATGAAATTGTTTCTCTCCTACAGAGTTCTCAATTAACTTGGTGGGTCCTCATACAGCAATGTACCAAGCTGTTATAAACTGTGAGAGCAAGGGCAAGAACAGCAACATTAGGCTGAGGACAGGGCTGACATAAACACTGTGATCCGCATATGAGAGGGGAAAAGCTATAGTTCTATATTATGTTTCCAGGAACAGCAGGACCTCTATGAATTCATTTGTATCAGTATTTAAGGCCATTCTCAAAAGTCACTCATGTTTGCCATTTCACGCCACAAACATGTCTTACACTTGTACAGACATCTTATTCTGTGTGCTCTGACATAAGCTTCCATTTCTGGTTCCTGCAAGATGCTGAGTTAGCCCATCATAGATAATCTTTTTTATCTATGCTTACAGAAATTTTTACATAACTGAGGCTTTAAATGGTAGCCAGTCAGTCATTATCTCTCAAAAATTGTTTAGAACTAACTGTGTAAAGGATACAGGAAATTACTTTGTCAAACATGACTTTATTTAGTGTATGTAAAAAGAAAGTTTATGTCAATAATTAGATCCCAATGATTAATTAAAATTAATGAAACCTTACAGTTTCTATGTAGGACAGCCTTTTTAAAACAAAACAAAACAACAACAATAACAATCCTCAAAAAAAAAAAGAAAGGAAGAAAACCCCAGAAAAACACCCCAGCCTTAATTTAATCAAAATTTCATTTTTCATAGTGAAATATTTAGTCAGTCCTACATGTTATTTTAGTTCTGTAGTAGGTGGATTCCTTTATATATTAAAATACTGATAAAAATGATTGATCTTTATTTTATATCATTTTTATCATCCATTTTCTTAAGAAAAGTTAATGTCTGAGATAATGGAAGACAGGAACTCCTGAATCTACAATCACAGGTCACTCCAAAGTAAAGATCAATTCTATTAAATGTTGTGAATAATGATTCACAAAAGATTCATATGACATATATGCTCACTTTGGGGAACACCAAGCAGTAAAAAAGCTACCCATACTTTAAACCATTCTTTTTCTCATCTAGCATATTAATATCAGTAGATATGACTCTCTTTAGAAATATATAAGCCACTTTATAACACTGCTCTGTACCTGTCATCTTGCATGTTTCCCGAAGAATCACTGTCCAAAGGTTACACCAGTGTAGTGACTACATTAGAAAAATCAAGGAAGGGGCATAAGATAAAGATATATAAATTAAGATAAGAACAGGTTGCTTTTATATCCTTTCCAATTTAATTACATTCACCATCATAAAAATGGATTAGATACTGCTGTTTTCTCTTCCCATTACCATCTTTGTCATAAGAATGAGAAATCCAAACTTCAATGCCTGTCAGCTTTAGTTGGACACTTTGTAGTTCTTTAACCTTTCCACAGCTATGTCATTTTATTGGCTGGCTTTTCCCCTTCTTTCGTGTTTAAACCAAAGTAGCTTGAGGTAATGAACTGGAATGGATAACCAATCCCATAACAGCACATTGAAAAGGCCAAAGCAGTTCATCATTGTAAAATCAATACAATAAATTAGACAACACAAATCTTATTCCCATGAAAAAGGCTAACAAAACATGCTAACAATTATTTATAGCTATAAAGATAGCTTATATGGAGAAAACAAGCCCATCTTCTTACAGTTTTAGTATTTTATATACTGAATTTTTATACTCTGGCATTGAACTGAAATTCAGCATTAAGAGCACTGTAATACTTTAGACATATGCATACTTTCCATATATTGTTTCCAACACATGTATCTTCCTTATTTCCTTTCATATGAATTTAAAATTCCATATTATCTTTTAGGAGAATTGACTAAGGTATATTCATAAAAAATAAAATTCAGTAAATTTTGGCATAATTTTCAATCTGTAATGCCCAAAGTTTCTGGGTTTATGCCCTGATTCAAGAACACCATTGAGGCATGCACAGGAAAACACCCATCATCCACCATAGGCACACACAGACCCCCTGGGACCCCAGGGTGTCCACTGCCAGGATGGCACATCCAGGGGAGAGCCAGCTCCCATCTCCCTCAGGAACCTGCAGGAGCAGTGTGCTGAGGAACAGGCAAGGTGGTATCTCCTGAGGGCCACTTTCAGGTCTACCAACTGGGCAATCCCATCCCAGATCAGGAGGATTTTAGTAACAGAGACCAAGTACCCATGAAATATCAAACATGGATCCAGCTTGGCAGTCTTCACGATGAAATATATCATATTACTATTACACTGCAAAATCCTCTTTTCACCCTAAATACTGAATGATGAGACATCCACTGTTTCTTGATAATTATTCTTTTCTTTGCTTAGTTGTGTTTTTCTTGGTTTTTGGTTTTTTTTTTTAGCCCGGTTAATCCAAAGTCTGCAATGTAGACAAATGTATTAATTATATCCTGCATACCACCTTGCCTTTAAGTGTGGGCACTTTACCCATTTATTTTTAAAGTACCAATGTAAGATGAGGTAGCAGTACCATTTTACAAAAATACAATTGAGTAGACAAAGACTGAGACATAATTATTTCTTTTCTGTGAGGGCCAGAAGCATCTTTGGTAGAGATGAACTCTTTGAAGATAATAGCTGCCAATTACTTAAGGATAAATCTAAGTGTACAGAGAGCCTGTATTTTTTTTTTTTTCTATCTTCATTAAGAATTTTACTGAAGTGTCTGTAGATTTTACATTCATATTCACCTGTTGTGTCCTATTGCACTGCAGACAAGTGTTTCTCTCGATACAGTAGATTAGTAAGGGAGAAAAACATCTGTATTATATACGGGAGTAGATGGTACTAGCTTGCATAGTTAATTGTTTTTACCATGCAAGTACCAAATTAGATGAGGAATATGCCTGCAGAAGGAAGGAAAAAAAAAAGTAAATAGGTTTCTAACTGCTACTTATTTTGGTCAAGATAACACCATAATTTCAGATTCCAAGGGTACGGATTAACATGATAAATATGCAAGCTTGTACAGCTAAGGTTAAGATGCAGTGCACAGTAAATATCCTACCAACAGCAAAGTGATGGGCCTGCATACTGCAAGTGACAGCTTTACTGGAAGCAGGAAGGGAGCCCAGGTAACAAAGAGTTTGAACTTGGCAATAAATGATTATATTCTATTTTAACAAAGATTCAATAAGTCTGTTTTAATATAAATGTTGCCTTAGCCAAACAGATTTCTAAACTGTAATTTTGTTTTTCTAGGCTGCTAAGTGAATAGAGATAAACAAACTCCTTGGACAGCATTTAAAAACAGTATTTTTGTTAGACTGCTGTTGCTGAGAGTTGGGAATGAATACTGAAAAATAAGTACTTTATATTTCTCTGGGTCATGTTCCTCCGTGGATATTTGCATTATGAAATATATAACAAAAAAGAGCATTAGTCACCAGACATCAGAGCCTGATCCAGCACCCACTAAAGTCAGAGCAAAAACTTCCACTGACTTCAGTGGAAGTTGGATCAGGCCCATAACACTCTTGTCCAAACTGTACGTTTTCTGCCAAACACTGATAGTGGAACAAAGCTTCTGATAGCAAAAGCCGCTATCAGACACACGACCTGCCACACTGCCTACTCCCCATGGCAAACACCTGGGAGGATCAGTGAGCTGTGCAGAACTGGAGAAGAAGGGCTGTTTGCAGAACAAAGGACATCTACACCAGACTAAGGGAAGGAGCCAGATGAGACAGAAGGGAGGGAGAGGAGCCAAGGGAGAGTGATTACTGAGGAAGACATTGGTCTGACTTGTAAATTAGAAATGGGGAAGATGAGACAGACTCTGAGGAAAGCTGGGCAGGAGTTGCTGGCAAGCAGTGCTACAAGGTCAGAGGGAAGTATCTGTGGGGAACTCTGGAATGGTTGAAAAAGGTAGGCAAGAAGCTACTGAGACAGGCATCAAAAGAAATAACAAAGAGAAAGCTCAGCATGAAACATCAGCTGCTGTGGCCACAGTCATCTCCAAAACACAGAAAAGAGTTTGCTTGGTGAAGGCTGGGCCACAGAAGTTCAGCACTGCCTAGTGAGCAATGCAGACAGTGATGGGCACAAGATTCAACGTGAGAGGAGGGTGCTAATGAAAGGGATGGACTACAGAGATTCATACACAAGTTTACTTTCCTTCAAAGATGCCTAAGTCAAGGCTTTTGAACAACTGAGAACTAAATCACTATTAGGCAATGTGGAAAAATAGTTGAAGCTAATTCAAGTTGAAGTTAATGCAAACTGAATACAAATAAAATAAACACATAAAACGAAGAAAATGACTCTGATATTTTATACACTTTATTGCTTCTATTGTCTCAAAACTTACAAAACACAATAGCTGCATTTCATTCCTTTATTCGAATTAAAGTAAAACAGATAAAACCTGGAGTCATTGTACAAAGTTAATAGAATATAAAGAGATAACCTGAGGGTGGTTTTAATGGTTTACATTCTATATTGTTTTTCTAAATCTTTGAATAAATATTTCTCAGCACAATAAATTTATATTAAGTTATATTTAAGAGGAGGATGAAATTACAGAACTGTTCAAATGTATCACTCTTCCTAGACAACAAAAACCATGGCTGAATGGTTTTCTGATGAATTTCAGATGCTTGTGTTCAGCTGGCCTGTGTAACATTTGCAATATTGTAAATTTGGTAGAGAATTTCAGTTCTCAGTTACTCTGTCCTATGACAGCAAAAATCCAAATAATACATTTGAAATGTAAAACTACCAGAGAAAAGTTGTTATTTATTTTAATTATTCACATCAGTGATATTGTAGCAGTGCCTAAGAAACTTAAAAATATTCCTGTCTTGATAAAAGCTACTCTTACAAATAATTAAAAAGTCTTGACTGACTGGAGGAAGAAATTGTTGGAAATGGGGGAAAAAAATAAAGTAGTATCCTCATTTTTCAGCTAGGAAGGAACACAAGGAGCCTCTGTGGCAAAGCAGAGGTTTAAAACCAGTCTGATGACTCGTCCTGAAGTTTAAACAGCTGTTTTCCTCAAGTTACTTGCCAAAGGGAATAGCACTATACCCCGTGAATAAGAGTTGTAGGTAGTGGTCCTTTAATCTTTAACACAGACAAAATCAGTATCTTTCTCAGTAATGCACAAAGTTTCTTTTCAGGTAATAAGCCATTTGGTCCATTTCCATAAAAAACAAAAAAGAAACAAACAAACAAAAATAAATGGTATTAAATGATATTGTAAATGGTAAAAAAGGATGACCCCTTAAAAAAAAATTTAGGCAGCAGCTTTGCACAAACTGTGTGGCTGATGTACTCTATTAATATCACCTGTCACCACAGAGATTTAACAAGAGTCTTCCAGAACTGAAAACAATGGCATTTGTTAAAAAAGGATGCAATAAAAATCAGTAGCTCACATTATTTTTTTTCAGGACTGCATTAGTAATATTTTTATTTTTATTTTGGCCAACAATCAAATTTTCCACTTTCTGATACTGTATCTCTTCATGGCACATATATCAGAAATTGAATAAATAAATGCATTTCCTACCTGGTCATTTTTACTGCTCCTTCAGCAAACCCCTTCCCCTGCTGCAGTGCTAGGAACACATGTTGCTGGTTCCTCAGCCTTACATGTAAAGGAACTGAAGTCAAACCTTAGGGCTGTTCTAGTCCGGCACTGATGCAGGTGAACAAGAAAAGAGCATTACCAGGACTCAGCTCCTCACTGGGGACCTCGAGGTGGGGGAATGCCTTCATCATGTGGCAGAACACTAATAGAACATATGTTATCTATAGTTTTCAAGGCCAGGGGGAAGCAATATGAAAAAGGTTATACTGTCATCAACAAGACTGAAAAAAATGCAAATCTGAAAACTATAAATCTTAGAAAGCTTTGTTTTCTAGTGACTGTGGTATTAAAGAAAACCAAGCCTTATCAGGCTTCAACCTGATAAGTAATGTAGATAAGTAATTGCAAGCTGGGGCTTCCCTCTCTTCAAAGCAGAAAGTGTGATCAACTTCGAGCAACACAAGTAATGAGGCCTCAGACAGCACAGACATGGCAGACTTTATCTGACATGGCCCTTAATAGCATTGTTTTAATTGCCAGAAATCTCTAAAACCTCATGCTGGGCTGCAGACAAAAAGTGTCTTCTGAAGGCATTTAGATTGCTGTTAAGGAGCTACTTCCTTCCATTGCATTGCTGGGATTTTTTCTGTCTATTGGGAGCCTCTTAGAGCCTAGGATGATAAAATAAAAGTGGAGCAACACTCTTAGCATGAAGTGAAATGCTCAGTGTAGGAACAGGTTGAGACCAGCTGTTTTTGCTGTACCACATGGAGGTTTCAGCAGAAGATAGGAAATAAAGATGCTGAGGTACCAAGGGTTAACCATGGTTGAACAAAATTATTTAAGACTGAATTAAATACCACAGATGTTATGAAAGCAGCGACAATTGGTTTTAAAATGATAGAGGGCATCCAGTACACACTAATTAGTTGCAAAATAAAAAAGAAAGGAAACATCAAGAAAAAACTGTCTTATTAGTCTGTACTTGCTTAGAGTTAGAAATCAACTCTTAACTCTTATAATACTGCTGTCTAGTGAAATGCTTTAAATTAGACACCTCACAATCATTAGGGTTCAGGCATTAGCTTCAGCTAGAGTTCCACCCTACACTGTCACTGAGTGTTTGCCCATGAGAGCCTGTTCTCATTTGTTGTACACTTGTCAAATGCAACAGTTCAAGCTCAAATTTTTAGGCTAGATATCTATCTCTGAATTCTGGGAGGAAGTCAGACCTAAAACAGTTCAGCTCTTGATAAAAAATGACACTAGGGAAAGAATATTTCAGAAAATAGATTGGTCTGTGAGCTGCAAAAAAACAACTGCTGCAAGAGAGACTGCTGTCTCTAGGACCTTAACTTTGCTCCTGTGAAAAGCTGAAAATCTAGAGAAAATTAAGTATGGAGGATAGAGAACAGCCCCTCTATTACTTAAGCACTGAGAAGGACAGGGTTCAATAGCTACCTTTGTCAGGTATCTGTGCAACCTTGGGAAGAAAGATTCACAGGGTGCAGGCAGTGGTAAGTGGGGATGGCCGTGCCAGCTCTTTTGCTGGTGTTTCTCCACAACAGTGCAGTGCTGAGGTGCACCAGCCTGAACTCTAAAAACAACAGGTCTGTGTTAGCATGGAGCTTCACAGAGACTAACCCTTTTCTTCTTGCCCAGTCTCACGGAAAGAAGAAAGACAGATTAGGTTAACCAAATGTGTTGCTACCAGCATCAGATCTGATTTAAGCAGTTGTAACTCTACTGTACTTGTTCTCACAAGAGTGAGACAGCGAGTCACAACAAGAGTGGTTGATAAACTCAATAAACCAGAGACATTTGACACAGAAAAACCTACCTCCTGTTAAATAAATTGTGAGTAATCCCACTTCAGTTGCTTGGCACTGGAGTTGCACAACTGATAAATATTGTGCTACCTTTCTTGTGCTCCTTAGGCGCTAACTCCAATGGACTGAACAACCCTCCAGAATTACCTATATTCCATAGGGAGCAGAGCTCACATGTCTGAACTTCATGACAGCTCTTCAGGTGAGCGTTTTCCACCTTTGCCCACTGACAATCATTAATTTAAAAGAGTGGACAGCCCCTGCCCCCTCTTTAAGTGGGCAGAGTTTTGGTGAAGCAGAGCCTGCATTAGTCCAATTAACTCATGAATTAAAAATCTATTTTCAATTTCAGTACCTCGGTATTTCACTAAGATTTCAGTAGTTTTATATCTTCTTTTTACATAGAAACTGAAGACATATGTAGCTTCATACTTAGTTAATACCACTGAGATCTTAAATACTACTTTTAAAATTCAGCTAATATAAAGACTTCATAGATTGACAAATATTACATTTCATCTCTTTTTGTCCCTGTCTTCTGTTGCCTTCACAACTAAGTCAGTCCAGGCTTGGTTTTGGATAAATTCTTTCACTCAGAAATTATTCACTCTTTTCCATGCAAAATGCATACATATGCAAGGTTAAAAGTAAGCACAGAAACCAGCACAAATATTAATGGAGCCATTGCAGTGTGTAAAAATTGCAGTAGAAACCCAGAATCTATCAGTTGCCTTGCCCAAATTTTGTTTGGTTTTTGCACAAATTTGAAGACATTCTGTGGAAAAGTCATCTTTCCTAACTTTTAAAGTTCAGCATCCCAGTTATCTACTGAGGTACAAGCTTCTTACACAAAATCGTGAAACAACTGCGTTTGGCAGGGACGTCTGGAGATCACCTAGTCTGAGCTGCCTGGTCACAGCAGGGCCATCAGCGACACGCTGCCCAGGACTGTTATCAGTTAGGTTTTAATATCTCCACCAAAAGAGACTCTACAGCATCTCCAAACAGCCTGTTTCAGTACTTGGCCCTTCTTCAAGGGACAAAAAGTCTTTCTCGCATTTAGAGAGAATCCCAACAGATTTCCTTGAGTCTTCTCTTCTCTGGCCTCAGCCTCTCTGTATATGAAAGGTTTTCTAGTCCCCTAATAATGTCAGGCGGCCTTTGATGCATATTCTTTTTAATTTTGTATCCCTCATGTACTGGGGAGGCAGAACTGGACACAGGACTCCGTGTGTGGCCTCACCAGTGCCAAAAGAGAGAGGAAAGATCACCTCCCTTGACCTGCTGGTAAAAGTCTTCCAAATGCAGCCCAGGATGCTGTTTGGTTCTTCACCATGAGGGCACATTGTTCATCTTGTTGTTCACCAATATCCCTGGGTCCTTCTCTTCGAAGCTGCTTTGCTTTGAAGCAGTCCCAATATGTAATGGTGCTTGACTTTGTTCTTCCCTAGGTGCAGGACTTCACATTTCTTTTCATGAATTTCTTGAGGTTCCTTTCTCCAAACCTTCCAGGTCCCTCTGAATGACAACACACCCATCTGGTATATCAGCCAGTGGTAAGAAACAGGTACCTACAAACACATCAGGTCCTTTTACCAGCCTTAAATATTGTCTTCCCCATTAGCTGTAGAGGCAGACCAGAAACCAGATTAGAAAAACCCCTAATATCTAGGTGGCTGAAGCTAAGGAATTTATATCCTACTCAGTTTGCCAATTCAACAGATTCTTCCTTGGCTATTCTCATTATGATATAAACACAACATAGGTGATTAGTACCAGTCATCTACAGCTACATGATCTTCTCTGATAATGGAACAAAAGTATTATCCTTTCACATGCACCAAACATGCACAAACCAGCTGCTTTCTGGACATATCCCTGTTCATTGGACTTTAATAAGCCTGTCATGAAAGAATAGATCAAAATCACAGAATCATAGAATGGGTTGGAAGGGATATTAAAGATCATTTTGTTCCACCCTCCTGCCAGGGGCAGGGACACCTTCCACTAGACCAAGCTGTTCAGAGCCCCATCAACCTGGCCTTGAACAACTTCAGTGACAGGGCATCCACAACTTTGTGTAACCTATTCCAGCACCTCTCTACTCTCCTTGTGAAGAACTCTATCTATATATCTAATCTAAATCTACCCCCTTTTAGTTTAAAGACATTCCCCCTTGTCTATCACTACAGGCCTTGTAAAAAGACCCTATTCAGCTGTCTTGTAAGCACATTCTATGTTTTATCTTGGTTTTTTTCCCTTATAAAAGAATCCATGTTAACAATTTATTGTCAGCTATACAACAGCTTCTGTATTGCCCATGAGCTCCACTCTCATCTGTAAACTGGTGACACTGAAATCTGCTGGCACTACCCTTATATCACAGTGACTGAGCTTTTTGTGACCTACACATCTTCCAGGAGCCCTAAATTCTTGCATATTCCACAATATTTATCACAGAGTTGAAAACAGTTAAAATCATGAGATTATTTAAAAAACCATAAGCACTTGACCTTTAACAGTGCTCCAAGCTGTGCTTTTTGTTTGACGCCCAGTGGTCTCCCACACAGACTTCACACCATTATTGCAGCACTAGCATGTTCAGTATCCTTCTCTTACTAAACACATTTGCTTTCAGTTTGAGTAAAGCAGAGGATACAGAGAAAATCTTCACTCACTGGTTGCACTGAAAAGCAGTTATTCCATATACTTTTAAAAATCCCAGGAAATTCCACATCTGCTGATTAATTGGAGTCATTCTACTGTACATTTTTAGCCTCATAATTATCAGTGAAGGTTAGTTAGTCTTTCTCAAAGCAACAGGCCAGATTTTGAACACCAATGCTCTGCCAAATAGCCAGGCTCTGTTCCTTCTTTTCCTTTCTAAGGATACATTACATCCTATTGCTGCAGGCTGCAGTTGTATTTTCACTTCCAGGAGGTCTCCAAGGACACTGCATTCCTGGTTTACGTGCTTCCCATCATCACTGAATGTTATGTCTTTCCTCTCTCAGCAAGTGAGCATGAGGGGAAACTAGACAGATACAGCCAGATAACTGTCTTTATCAGTTACACAAAGTTTAGCTACTTAGTGCCCCACTGCTCCAGCCAGGCTCCAATGGCTTACACAGTAACAACAGAAAGGTTGATAAAGCCCTTCTTAACTGTTTTGGGGGATAATACAAAATTTCTCCAGACTATTCCTTCTCTTACTGGAAAATTGTTTGTTTTGCAACCTGTTCCTGCTAACAGCCATGTATACCCAGTGCTAGGCAAACCATGGAGGTTTGTCTTATATCCCAGACTGTCCCTATACACAAACTTAAGCTGGATTGATTTACAGAATGAAAAACTAAAATTCAGCCTCCAGGTTAAAATTTTTGGTCAAGAGATGGGATGCTTTTAAAGAAAGCTAAAGATTTACGTAAGTATCCTTAAAGGATGTTAAAAAAAAGGTTTTGGTTTTTTGGGGACTTTTTTCCACAGAATTTCACATTAGACCTCTTTATAAAGGTTACATGGGCTATTTTTGGAGTTGATGTTACAAATTTTGGCTCAACCAGTGGAGAAAACAGAGGCTTAAAATTGCTACAGTGAGAGAAGAGCTGCCTGATGCTTGCTTTGCTCCATGTCCAATGCACTGGGAAATATTGCTGCCTTAGAAATCAAAGAGCTTTCAGAAAACTGAATTCCCTGTATAGTTAGAAACCTACTTGGAACAAGAAGGAAATGGACTTTGTGATATCACTGTAGTATTTCTAGCAAAGATGAGTCATGGAGCTTGACCAAATATAGTATTGCTTTAGGGAGGTTAGCCTTTAATTGACACTTTTAAATTTTTTTTCTGTCTCCCGGAAAACAGGCTCAGGTTTCTCTTGTAGAAAATCTGGCAAAAACAACACTCTTTTTCAAATGAATCCAGGAAATTTCATGAAATAATCTAATTGTGTATGCAGAGTACAGAATACACAATACGCATTTCAAACCTCAGACTTGAAAGCCACTTATAGTCGTGGATGTTTTTCAACATAGAAGTTGCTCCATTGGAAATGTACTGGCACTCAGGAAACCATCTTCAAATCAGTGTAATTGTTCATGTAGTTCAGTATTTTGCTGGTGCAAATTCAGTGCTCAGAGTGAGATGATCCAACAGAACAGAGAAAGTAAAAATAGAGTTTTCCAGAATCTTACACAGACTTAATTCTTTCATGTGTGAATATTAAATTCCCATTGCTTTGAGAAATATGCAAGGAACAAAGAAATCTGTTAAAATTCTACATTAAAATGTAATATAAAACCTCCTTCCAGTACCTGAAGGGAGCCTACAAGAAAGATGGAGAGCAACTATTTACAAGAACATATAGTGACAAGACAGGGAGGAATGGATCCAAACTAAAAGACAGTAGGTTTAGATTAGCTGTTAGAAAGAAATTCTTTACTGTGGCAAGGCACTGGAACAGGCTGCCGAGTGAAGTTGTGGATTCTCCAACCCTGGAAGCGTTCGAGGCCAGGTTGGATGGGGCTCTGAGCAACCTGGTCTAGTGAAAAATGTCCCTGCTGATAGCAGGAGGGTGGTACTAAATGATCTTTAAGGTCCCTTCCAACATAAGCCATTCTGTGATTCCATGGTTCTTTGGTTCTATGAATAGGCAAAGATAACATTTCAGTCTAGAGCTGTAGGTACTTGCCAAAAGTATTCCTGAAAAATTCCACAGTATTACCTTGATGACAACCTCATTTAAGCCATTTTCACACCTCTGTAATGTATTATTCTTGATTTATACCAACATAAATCAAGGAAGAATTGAGACAAGCTATTTCAAAATTCTCTGTAAGTAGCTGAAGAGACCATTCATATTATCTTGGTAGATGCACTTAAAACCAACATTTAATGAGTATGTGACTCATCAATTTAAACTTGTTTTTAACAGAGGCTGATATTGATCACTCGGTTGCCACTAGGTCACAAAGAAAGACTGAGATGTTAAAGGGCAAGTTGTAGCTATGCTGGATAAGACAGTATAGACTTGTTTTGAAAGGGTTTGACTCAATAATTTATTCTAAATCATCTGGGGTTTTTTTTTCATAAGAGCATCTTCCACTTAGATTTTGAGATTCTATTTTGATTTTTTTTCCCCAACAAGTAAGTTTTGTTGTATAACCGCTACTTTAAACTGTTAACTATAATATTCTCAGCTGATGTAAATTGCTATAGCTCCTCATACTTGCATGGATGATCATTGGTTCACATGTAGGTTAGGTATCACAGGCACTGAAGACGTAAAACCTTACAGAAGTGTTAGTTCTTTTTTTTATTACTGTAGTTAATCCTAAAGGAGTTTTCTCCAGTAAAGCCAGTTGCTATAAGAATACTGACAACACTAACTCATCTGACCAGCGTGTTCTTTCATTCCCAATGGGACTAAAACACCCTTAAAGTGAAGTTACTATCAGCTGTAAAAATAATACATGCATTTATAAAAAGAAAACAGTTAAATACAAACATTTCACAAACACCGGACAAATTTACATAGTATAGCATTCACACTTTGAGAAAACTGAAGGAAAACATTGTTGAAAAATGCATTTTTTGTTGAAGAACTAAGGCATTACAGCGTCTTGCCAAACTTTTCAAATAACGATTTTTGGTTTGGTTTGTCATCGGAAAAAAGGACAAGTGAAAAAAGAATTTATGCTATGATTTAAAAACTACCTTTCCACAAGATGAAACACTAAGACCACATTCACTTCTGAAAGGATCATTTCTTAGCTAGTTCTAGTCTCCTTTCATCTGTATGAAAGGCATATTCTGAGGTGATATTTGCCACATGCAACTGATTTTGGTTTCATTTTTTTTTTCCAGAGGAAGGGACTTTTCAAACGTTCCATCTCTTTCTTTAAAAACACTAAGTACTATCAGATATGTGCAACACTGAGGCTGCAGCCAAGGTGTTATATCCAAGTTGGAGGGTGTTTAATATCCTGCAACTGGTGTCTTCTTATCAGCTAAAGGAAGAAGAAAACACCAGTCTATAGGCAGAAGTTTAGGAATTCTTCTGATTTGTGAACTGTTATAGTTAGCCCAATATTGTCCCTTTGAAACCCACATGACTGCTGAAATCTCTAAGTTCTCCCAACCTTTTTATCACTAGAGTCTTTCAGAAGATGGAAAGACCTATACAGTGAAAATGTAGGAAATACGATTCTGTGAACAGAGCAGGACATTTTACTGCATATGGTATTGATATGTTCCATCTGAATATAAAAGTTATTGGGTTATTCCCACTGTTTGCCTAATGACTAAAAGAAAACCAGAATTCTCCTCACTCCTCTCTAACATAATGATGCAAATCCCATTCTTCTACAGAGCTGTGTGGTGCTTATTCTGTAAGTTCTTTTTAAAGGAGAATTGTATCTATGCTATATCATGAACTCTTCTTCTTGGAATCTCCTAAGCATACAAAAAAGTTAAAAACTGGAGCTTTCTATTGATTTCAGCAAGATACTGTAATTCTCTGAAGACAGGAGTCAGCTGTTTTTTCTTTGAGAAACTGAAGCCTTGGAAAGTGCTTAACAATTCCAATACTCCTATTTTTTTGGTTACTTTTATTGCTGTTACCAAAAGACTCTTGCTGTGGCCTGATAATGTCTAGTACAGGTGCGTGAATAGAGGGTGTATCAGAGCTCTGAGCACCAAGTGACATCCTGCTGAGGCATTATTTCTGGACTGTCAATGAAGTTGAAAGCTCCTGAGGGAATCCAAAGTGGGCCACTACCAAAGACTGATCAAAAGGAGTCAGAAATCATGCAACTGCCTCTAATTGGATCCTTACAGCACTTACAGAGAGAATTATTTCAGAAACCCACTTTTAGAAGCTGGTATATAGAAAGTTTCAAATGCCATATAGATAGAGTAACAGTAATTAAAATTGGACTACCATTCATTGTATAATTTAGAGATGACTGATTCCTTGAGCACTCAGAAAGCCTTTTTCATCCTTACCAAATAATACCTGAGCCTGGGAAAACCTACCCTCTCTATTTTCAGACTCAGTTCTACTATTCTTACCTTCTCTATGTTAGCAAACCCTGCTCAGCTGTTCAGGAATAACGTGAAGTATTTAATTCATGTTTAAATCCAATGTTCTTCCAAGGGCTGCAAAGAATAAAAGGAATCCCTTGAATTTAAAGCTCCCTCAGCACTGGGCTGAAACTGGTGATAGGTTAGAGCATGGCTGTGAATTTGGAATGTTACTTCTGGTTGGCACCTGCACTATTGAAGGTGTTTGGCCTGCTGTAGAGAGGTTTGCTGTGACACTTAAGAGGCACATATCAATTAGCTGAAGTCAGAGTGCTTATTGTCATGCAAATTACAGACTGAGAACATGAGAAGCAAACTCAGACTAACATCTGTCATATACCACCTACAAAAGATTTGTGCTTTCATGTCTCAAGGCTGTCTTGGGTTAGCCATAAATCATATTTTGACAGGGTTTAATAAAATACAAATTATGGAACTAGTGAGTCATGCTCAGTATTTCCATCAGATAAATTCAAATGGGTGTACATTTTAACCGAGCTGTAAATAGATTAAATTGTAAATCTAATCCTTGGAACTTTTGCATCTTTACAGATTTTAGAGGAATATGATTTCTCATTCAGAATTCATTCCTAAATTAATGCTGAGCATGACTGTGTAATGTGTTCGTTATGAGGCAGGATTAGAGGGATTTACCCAACATTATATCAGATACTGTATGTGTTTGAGACATTCACATAAGCACTTTTTTGTCACATTTATTCACCAGAGGGTGTCTATAAATAAAAGGAACCAAAATGTTCTTTAACCCCTTTGCAGTGTGCTGCTGCTAGGCTCAGATTCATTCTGGTGCACCACAAATGCAAAGCCAAGGTGTTTACATTAGGAGAGTGGCTGTTCCAAGTTTCTTTTGGGGTCAAAGGGGACCTGGAGCTCCAGCCCATGGCTCACCCTGCTCTGCCCTGCCCTTGGGAAGCTGCAGCCATGGAGAGAGAGATCCATGTCCCTGCTGTGCCTGCTTTGAGAAGGCCTTAAAGCAACTGCCCTTGTCTGTTTGGCACTTCATACGCATGCTTTATTCTTGCCTGATGTGCTGTGATTCTCCTCCCCTTTCTATCTCATAGAATTGATTTTTCTGTCAAAAACATGATTGTATTTTTACAACACATATTAATGAAATACAGTGTGAAACATGAAGGGAAAAAAGAAGAGATGAAAAGAGAAAAAAAAGATAATATGGCCAAACATTTTGATCAAAAACTTGTAAGAAGTAGGACAAAATAGAAACTTTTTGTGAAATGTCATTCAGTGTTGAGTGAATCTGGAAGGAACCTTTCATTTGCTTTCTCTTTTTCCCTTTCCTGTTGCTTTTTACGTTTTTGTTACTTTAAATTCTCTCTTAGGGTGCCTACTACATATTACTCATGCACTGAAGTATTACAGAACTAAGACAGGAATATATTAAAGCAAAGACTAGTTCAGCTAAATGGCCTGCATGGCTTACTTTTGTCAGAAATCACCTTTGAATCACAAACTGCTCCCTGAAAAGTGTAGAATTTCCAGATAGCCAAGAACCTTATAGGCCAATGTAAGAGTGACATTATGATCCTCCTATTCCTCTTTGCTTACACTTTGCTGTAGCCTAATCTTTGAAGGCTGACCTAATTCCCTTTAAATGGGTTTTTCAGGCAACTTTTCTAGATATTATAGAATCATAGAATGGCCTGGGTTGGAAGGGACACTAAAGATCATCTGCTTCCAATTCTCCTGCCATAGGCAGGGACACCTTCCACTAGAACAGGTAGCTCAAAGCCCCGTCCAACTGGATTTAAACTCTTCCAGGGATGGGGCAGGCACAGGTTCTCTGAGCAAAGCCAAAAAAAAAAGGGGTATAACAGTTTTTAAATGAAGATCAAGAGGTATGCATGATTTATTACTTTTTTCCAGAAGTAAGAGGTATATCTGGGCTGCAGTTTACACACACGCCCCATATTCATCCTGACAACACAATGGAAAATGGCCTCCATTTCATGGATTCATCGTAAGTGATGCTTTGCCTCTTTTTAAATTGCCAGTTCATTGATTCTGAGGAGCTTATTAGCAGGCTGAAATATTTCCTTTAACCCACAGAATGCATAGGTCTGCAGAAGACTGAGCTGCTTTGGATCTAGTTCTCAGTAATAAGAAAACTCTCAAGATTAATCTACAAAAAAGATAAATTCAAACTAACATTTTTTTTTGTTTCAAACTAACAATTCTTTTCAGAATGATTCATCCTCATTTCTTTTTTTTTTTTTTAATAATTTCAGATAATTTTTTAAACAATGAGTACAAATTTAGGTTTTGTTATGTTTTGTTGACAAGTTGTGAACACAGCTGCATTAGTGAACTATTGCAGAAAGAACATCTGCATCCTTTCTTAAGGCAGAAGAAAATATGCCTGTAAAGTTTTTATGTTTTTGAACTTTCTGCCATTGTATTTATTTCCTTTTACAATACAGAGAAAAATAATAAAAAAAATATATTAGAAAAAGCTGTTGCAGAACATAAGTTTGCTGCTTTGGGATAAATGAGTAATGGCTACATAACTGTCATCACACAATCACTTTTAAGCCTTATTTCATGGTATACAACTCTGGGCTTGGGTAATGCAATTAATTAGAGGGTGAAATCAAAGCCATGTATCTTTCTTCTCTTGTGGATTTTTACTCCTTGTCTTTAAATGGCTATCATGCCCTTCTAACTATATGAAATAAAATTAAATTGCATCTTTCCAACCAAAATTTCCATACTCCTGTCAAATCATGTACATGTGCTAAAAGAAAAACATATTAGTAAGTGAAAGGCACTGCTGTCAGTTGTAGATAAGAGAAAGGAAGTCCTTAAGAAACTACTGCTTTCATGGTCTAGCGGGTAATTGTCAGCACTGCTGCTGTTTTAGGAAAAGGAGAGATAGAGTCAGAAAGTTCATTATTCAGCATCAGGTTTCAGTGGCTAGCAGCATCTTAATTTAGGGGTGCTATTTTAAAAATAGATTAATTTATATTCACACAAATGTGAACATTTCAGTAGTTCTAATTTTACATTAAAGAAAGTAATTATTTTTGTTCTTCTAGTGTTTTTCTTGATAGTGTGGTTTTATCAAATTTGCAAAGATTCGCTTAACTGATTCTTCTAAGTCCAAAGCTAAACTGTACACTTGATACCCTAATTCTGAAATTACCTTCTACATGTTTTGTGACTATGACCAAGAGAGTCAAAGACAATATTCCAGGAGCAGGCTGAACAAAGGGTGATTGATGATCCTCTGGAAAGATCTGCTGATACATACTTTGCCACAAATACAAGAGCCCTGAAAAAGCTTGAAAGGCAAAAGGCAACACTTGTAGTAACATTTGCACATTGTTCACACCAGTTTTGATTTCCATAACTTCTGCAGATGCCCACAGACCCAACTAGAAACTTTTTTCTCAGCCAGAACTCCAAACCAAGAAAAGACAATTCAACCAAATATATGGTTTCTGAATTCCACAAATACTACTAGGCTTGCAAAGACTGATTATATTTTCTACTCTACCTGGTGTCTACAAAGGTGTCTGTGAGGAAGACATGTGTTTCCAAAGGGAAATTATTTTAGTAATGAAATTATTCTTTGTGCATTCAGCCCTACTAAAAGCACTAATTTATGCATTTCAAGAATATCAGAAAACCTAGTTTCTCTAACAAATTGCTTTTTCATTCTTGTAGTGGTTTGGTCCAAAATACTCATTACTGTTTACCTTCTGTGAGGTAAGAATTAGGAGAAACACAAAGCAGGCACCAACCTTGAAAGAATATAAAGAAGTTTATTAACAGACCTAAAAGAAGGAAAAAAAAAATTATACCACACCTTCAGAACACTTCTCCTTCCCCCACCTTCCTCCCTTCTCCCAGTGAAAATGTAAAAAGAACCCTTGAGATGTTCAGTCTGTTTAGCACTTCCATAATAACCTTGTTCAGTCCATTTAGAAAGAGGAGTCTCTCTTGCCCATGCTATGAACACATTATCACAATGAGACAGCCGCCCACTTCCAAATAACATTGTTCAGTCCATTTAGGAAGAGGAGGAGTCTCTCTGCTTGCATGTGAGTCCCTTCCCCCAACTTGCAGCTTTTCCCACAACTGCTTTCAAGGGTCCACTCTTGAAGGTTTTTGGGGTACAATTTTAAGGTTGAGCCGTTCAGAAACAAAAGTTCTCTTCACCCATCTCTGGGAGCATTTCGTCTCTAAGAACAGAGGCCCTTCTCCTTCCCTGGGAGCAAAGGGTCCTCCCTCCCCATCTTCATCTTTAGGAATATCTCTGGGAGCATCTCTAGGAACTGAGGTTTTCTCCTTTCCCATTTGGAGCAAAAGTCCTCATCGCTTCCATCTCTCCTTATCCAAACTTCTTATGAAATTACAGCTGCGTCAGCATCTGCCTATCTCAGTGCAGGTGCTTTTGCTTACGAGTTGAACACTCCACCCCCCATATCTTCATGAAATTACAACGGGATACTCTGATATATCATAGCTTCACAACAGAATTTCAGCTTTAAGCATCTCCTCTTTCTCTTCCCTCAGGTTTTCAGCTCTTCACAGCACTAAAAGGGTTAATCTCACCTAGGCCTTGCAGCGGAATGTGGCTTATCGTAGTGGAGAGTGGAGAGTGGGGGGAGCCGAGCCGCTATGGCTGCCCACAGCCCTGCTGGGGGGGGAGGGGACGTCCACGGGTGGAACAGGGCCCATCGGCTCCAGGATGGCCGTGACCCGGCCTGGCCTGGCCTGAGCAGGGTCCCCGCACGGGGCCCGCAGCCACCTGTCCCAGCACCGGAAACGAGAGAGAGTTATGGAGGGGGTTTGTCTATTCTTAAGTGTGTGGCAGTCACAATTTTAAGTGGCTTAAATTATTGTCCATATTCAAACTGGCCAGCTGATAGGTTCTGTCAGGTCATGGGGGAAAGCTGTAAGCACTCCTTTGCGAGAACATCACTTCCGAGACTATGCTAGCTAAACCATGACAATTCTCCAGTTAGTAAGTTTGCGATAGTCTTAATCTAATCACAGGAAAATTTCTCAAAGTCTTTCCATCAGTATCAAGACCACCATTGTTACCAGATCACAACATGATACTCAAATCTCATTGAAATTTTTTTCTGAGGCACCAGACACATAGCAGCATCTTGTAGTGCCCAGTTAACCTGTGGTAGAAAAAACAAAAAGAGTTCTCGGGTAAGACAGTCCCTAGTTCCAGAGACTTCTGCCAGGTGAGAGTGAGAAAAGAAGCTACCCCCAGAATGCTTTGTGTTGCTATGTTAATGTACCCCAGTTCTGCGTTCCTGGTTGGCCTGTTGGCCGCCCCACCCCCTTGCTACCTTATATGTTCCATGTTATAGAAAGTTCTCCACTCCAGTTTTCCCCCATTGGCTCTGCCCCATTGCCACTCCCTCAGAGTTTTCCCATTGGCTCCCATTCCCTGGTCCCACCTGTGTACTGCCCCTGTGCCCTCAGATCATTGGTCCCTGATGCTCACCCCACTCCTGTACTTAAACCTGGACCGTCCATTGTCTTTTGTCTTCATCCCTGGACTCTTTCATGGTGTGGCTGCAATAAACCTCTCCCATGGAACTCTCCACGGAGACCCTTCCTGCCTCTTTGTCATCAACTCATATTACTGGAGCTATCCGTGTGTGTGTGCGTGTACGTGGGTGTGAGTGTGTGGTGGTCCTGCCGAGTGGCTTCACTAAGGAGATGCTTTTGGAAGACGCAGCACCTCACGCTCCAGCACAGCAGCTGCAGTGCACGGCTTAGCGATAGTATCTCATTTCTCCTAGAGACCTGCCTTCCACATGTAAACTGTATGAGCTCATTGAGGCAGAAACCTCTGAACCCGTCTGTGTCCCATCACATCAAAGTTCTTGCTTCCTTGAAGGGAGTGATGTATCTCATTCTAAAACTGATTAGAATTTTGCCTCTAAGTGTCTCTTTTTCTCCAATAAGTATGAAGAGAACCACAATAAATAGCTGAAATGCAGACATCTGTGTAGCAAACAATTAAATTTACATGAAATGAAATCTTGCCCGAAGGGTCTATAATTAAAGTGCAATTTTATTCCCAAATTACATGAACAGGATCCCACCCAGTCTTTAAACTACTGTTGCTATTATCTCTTTGCAGTGAGCTAAAACAAGCAGATTTGGATCAAGGTTGACATCTCATTATACTTTGTCTCACACTGCCACTGTCTCAAAGCAGGAGACTCAGTTAACTCTGAATATGAATGAGTGTGGAAGAGGGGAAGGGAAAAAATAC
The DNA here is from genome assembly GCF_965178545.1 of Coloeus monedula. Taxonomy (NCBI): domain Eukaryota; kingdom Metazoa; phylum Chordata; class Aves; order Passeriformes; family Corvidae; genus Coloeus; species Coloeus monedula. The sequence continues at coordinate 106,734,839 of NC_138782.1, read as the reverse complement.
AACAGCAACATGATGCACCTACAGACATTAACTAATAATTTTTGTATTACTTAAAAGTCACCATTCATTTTCTATATGATGAATCATCAAAAATCTTAAGTCCATAAATTCAGAGATACTCCAATCTCCACTGAGTCTTATCTGGACAAGATGTACTTCTAGCATGATAGAAAAATTAGTTCAAGTAGTCTTTGGTGGAAGAACATACAAAATTTACACAAAAAAGAGGTGAGAATATTGATGAATAGCACAAGAAACATTTTGGAAACAATTAAAATATATTGTGCAAAATTGATTCAAAATTCTTCTTTTATATTTTTTTCTTTCTTTTTTCCTGGCTTGTTTTTGCCACTTCTTGTTTCAAATAATAATAATAATAATGCTTGGAATTGTACCTCTTTTTGTCACAATGTATTGTGGTAAAACAGCCTGTTTTATTTACACATAGAGCAGTAATAGTAATCAAAGTTTGCAGTTTGAAGCCAGCTAAAGTCAGTATTGCTGTAACTGCAAAATGTCTTGAATTGTACCTGTGTATTTGTCCTCTCTCCTATCTTCTGGATATGGAGAGGGAAAGGTGGAGTGGCCCAGTGGTGATTAAATATTCCTTGCTGTCTGTTCTTACAATATCTATTGCAAATTTATAAACCATGAATGGAAACAATAACAAATGAACAAGCAAACAGACTTCCAAACAGGAAGGGATGAAAGCAGAACATATTACAGATTGACCAAAAAACAGGAGGCCCCCCAAGCAGCCTTCTGGGTGTGCTGTGAAAAAAACAAACTATCCGGAAATATGTGATAGCATATGGAGGAGTGGATGATGAAACCTTTCAAACACAAAATCTGCAAGGGGTGAGATCTGCTGGAAGATACCGGTGAGATGCAGCCATGGACCATATTTGGAAAAGCACCGGATGTACCTTACAAGCTTCCAAGCTCTTTTAAGTAATATACTTGTGTGGTTTTCATTTAGTCCCTTTTGTTTCTTCCAAAGGATGATTGGTTCCTAAGCATTAACAAAGTGCACAAAAGTATTATGTGCATGCAAAGACGTTGCTAAGTGCTGTACATGAAGAAGTCTGTCATCAATTATATCTGAAGCAATTACTTTGATATCATCTTTTGTTTACAGTAAGCTACCATGAACAAGGATGTCCCTCAGGAAAAAGGATTTGAGGAGGACATAGGAAGAAAGGCTCTGAAAACAATGTTAGTTTTTAAGTTTTTTCTAAGGAGAAAAACAAAAAAAGAATCATGTTCAACGTCTGTGCAAAAGAAATCTTTGCTCATCAAAAAGAGTTTGATATAGCAATGACAGGAAACAGGAGGAAAATAGCAGGGATCCAAGGGATTTTAAGACTTAGAAAACAAAAAAGGCCAAAGATTTTGAGGTAGTTTTGCCTAACGTATTTGTGGGGTTTTGTTCTTCAGTGGATATGTTTTTCTTAGTATTTTTCTTAGCAGATAAAGTACTAATTGCTTCTATGTTCAGTAATGCTTTGGCTTTAGCTTCATTTCTTGAATGGAAGAAGAAATTGATGTAGTTCACAGCCACACTTTTCCTTTTTTTTTCCTTTTAGATAATAATCTGTAAAATGAAAGCATTATTCATTTCATAACTAGGAAATGATGCTGCAGCTACATGTAAAGAGCAGGAGTTCCTGTACTGCACTCATTTGCTTTCCACAATAAACTGTTGAGGAGGACCACACCTACACCAGCAGAACTTGGGTGTCTGTGCTGTGCTGGGGGAGCAGAGGTGCTGGGACATGAACCAGGCTGGGGCAGGGAGCTAGACTGCAGCACTGTCTTAGACCTCAGATCTCTGTGCAAATCAGCCTCTGGAGAGATCTGAAATATGTGGTGTAAAAACAAGTGAGCAGTGCTGCAAGATAGAACCTGGACCAGACTGACACCTCTTAGACATGAGGGGATCTCTTTAGGCTGTGTGATGGCAGCAGTGCTTTCTCCCAGATATCCAGAATGCTCCACCAGGCCTCCCCTGTAGACATGGCTGCATGGCCTGTGTTAAACCACGATTCCAGGCTTCTGGAATAGCATTAGGTGGTATACAACCTTAAAACAATCACTACAGACCAGCACAGACACAGGAGCCTCTGTCCTTATCAAGACTCAGAACAGCTCAGTGTCATTCTGGCACAATGAGACACAGCTTGTGATACATCTCCAGGATAACCAACACTGGTATAGCAAATTTTGCATACTTTAAATTCAATCCTTAAAATTATAAGGCATGGGCTTATTCTGCCCATATAACTCACATGAATAATTTTTATGAATTGGCCCACCCTGCTGTCCACCGTACAACTACAATAATTCTGTGGGATCCATCTACACCAAACTTGCCTGGGGATAAACCAGCTTTCTTAGGGTGTTTTTAGTATGCCAATGATATTTCATGAGAATTAGGACCTAAGGAAATAAAAAAAAAGAAAGTAGAAGACATAGTACCCTGTTTAATACAAACATATTAGTGTTTGAATGGAAGCTGATATCTTTGAGTCCTACAGAAAGATCTTGCAAGTTAAAACCAAACTGAAATGCAATTTTAATACACTTTAAAATTTATAGTGAGCAATCAAAAGATTTTCCTTAGCAAAAACCTTTTATATTGCCTTTCTTTTTTTTTGTTTTTCTAGTCACAGGAAATACTCTGTGTGTTTTTTCAACATCTAAATGCACTTTCTTGCCCGAATTATGAAATCACAAGTTAGGAAAACAATATTCTTTGTGCTTTGCAGGTTTCCCCTATGAGGAATGAAGGTGACTGCAGTACGTTTGTTTAAGTGCCATGCTTCCAACTGTAGCTCCCACGTGACTCACTGGCTCAGTTTTCATTGCCCCTGGCTCTCTTCTATTATTTACCTTGTTTCTGACGATCCTTGTAAGAAAAAAAGAAGCTGTTACTGAAAAATACAGTAAAATGTAGTTTTCACCCTGAAAAGAAGGGTGAATAATTTGTTGACTGAATCATAGAATCATATAGGTTGGAAGAGACCTTTAAGATCATCCCATCCAACTGAGCACTACCACCAGTTGCCTCAGTATCCTTAAGTGGGTCCCATCTGGCCCCATGGACTTCTGTGTGTCTAAGAGGTGTAGCAGGCCAGTGACGATTTCCCCCAGATTATGAGGATTTCCTTCTGCTCCCCATCCCTGTTTTCAAACTCAGGGGGTCTGGTACTTCAAGACAACTGTTCTTGCTATTAAAGGCTGAGGAAAAGAAGGCATTAAGTACCTCAGCCTTTTCCTCATCCTTTGTCAATATGTTTGCTCCTAAAAGCAATAAAGGATGGAGTTTTTCCTTGGTCCTACTTTTGCTGTGAAAGTGCTTATAGAAAGATTTTTTTATTGTGTTTTACATCAGTAGCCAGAAAAAGTTCTAGCTGGGTTTTGGCTCTTCAAGTTTTCATCCTGAAAAAACTCACTAAATCCTTACAGTCCTCCTGAGTTCCCTGCCCCTTCTTCCAAAGGTTATAAACTCCTGGGTTTTTTTACTGAGTTCCAGCCAAATTCTCTGTTCAACTAGGTCAGTCGTCTTTCCCACTGGCTCATCTTTTGGCACATGGGGACAGCCTGCTCCTGTAACATTAAGATTTCCTTCTTGAAGACCGTACGGCCCTCCTGGAACCCTTTGCTCTTCAGGTCTCTTTCCCAAGGGACTCTCAACCAGTCTCCCAAATAGACTAAAGTTGCCCTCTGGGACTCCATGGCAGCAGTTTTTCTGGCACTCCTCCTTGCTTCTCTGGGAATTAAGCACTCTTATCATTTCATGATCACTGTGCCCAAGATGACCTCCAGTCATCATATCAATCACAAGTCCTCCTCTGTTTGTGAAACCCAGGTCCGGTGAGACACCTTCCCCAGTTGGCTGAGTCACAAAACTGATTTTAATGCCTCCTCCTGACTGTGGCCAGGTCTGTAAGGGGCCACAACAGGCACACGGACCGTCTTACACCCGAAACAGAGCAAAGGCAGAATAGAAAGGCAATGGAGGAGATAGAAAAGAAGTTTGGTGAGTAGGAAAGCATCTGAGGCATTTGAACCTGTCTGTAAAGGGGTTATGAAATGAATCTGTAGCGTTGAACAGGATCCCAAAATTACTGAAGAATCTGAGACATGACTGAGGGTAGGAATGAAAATCTGTCTTTCAGCCATTGACATGAGGTGAGGGGACATCTGCCAGCTCAGGAGGGAGTCCAAAGTCCAGGAAGATAATCAAAGCAGTAATAAAATCTTACTCAGGAACACATTTTAGGTTAACACTTTCCACTGCAGCTACATTTTAAAGTGAAAGGCACCTTTTGCACATTTCAATTTGCAGACCCCCTTCCTTAGCACCCTTTAGAGCATACTAAGCAAAGTAGGCAGGTGGAGTCTTTTCAGCCAGTGATAGACCAAAATCATCTTCTAGCAACTGGTGGTACCTAACAGATGCCCGCAGATGCCTAATTAACATTCATGAAGCACTTGAATCCCTTAGATGAAGGCAGTATACAGTAAAAGCATAAATTATTATTATGAGTACAAACTGCTTCAGAAAACAACTGTGACTATTCTAAAAAAAAAAATGACTCATTATTCCTTTTGCTAAGAAAGAATTGAGTAAAGACCAATTGAAAAAGCTTTTTTTTCCCTGCACATTAATTATTTTACTACCATGTAAATAGCAACAAACAAATATTAAAAGCTGCTCAGGTGTTTCAGGAGTTTGGATTTCTAAAAAAATCTAAAATTCCAGTTAAATCTGACAGAAAGTTGGACAATCAACAATCATTAATGTGATTGAAATTTTAAAGCATACTACTCAATCATGCTACAGAGCTGCTAAGAGCATTCTGCGTCCTTTCCTTGTCCCTGACCCTTAAGCTGCTTTGCATCTGGATATTTAAATACTTTGCACAGCTGTGTCTTGCAGACTTCGCCTTCTCCATCTGCTTGTTTGTTTTCCTGGTTTTATTTTTCAGGCTGCTATTTTGTATAAGCAGAATTATCCTTTTATGCCTCCTCCGCCTCTGTTATTTCTTCTAGATATTGTAAACTACAGCATCTGTAGTACTTCTGTTATAGATTTATATTCTTCTAGGTAGTGTGGGATAAAGATAAGAAGCCTCAGTTGAACATGAAGCTGATGCCCTAGTCTGACACATAAATCCCCAAAGCTTTTTATTTCTGAAATTTACAATGGAGTATCCCCTTGGTGTAAAATGACTTCTCTTGATTTTTTACATGTATCACAGGTCAATAGAAAAAAAAAAAAAAAGAAGACAAGCCACTGGGCATTTGACAGAACACAGTTACCCTTTACATTAGCAAGAGCGACACTTTTTTTTTTTGGTCAGATAATCTGAATACTCTAACAATAAAATTACTTAAAAAAGGGTTCATGGCCTAAGAAAAGTAGGGATTCAGATTTGATTTTTAAAGCATTTCTCTGTCTTTGGGTCAGCATGTTTGCAGAATGAAAGGATGTTTCCTGACCTTTTTATCTCTGAAGGGTGGGGAGTAACTTTAGATTCAGAGATTTATCTCATATCCTAGAAACAAATTGAGCCAAGTTTTCAAGTTCTATCACTCAGTTATTTCTGGATTACTGAGCTTTGCTTACTCTGAACTGTTCCATAAAGGAAGTTAAAAATTAATGCTGCTGCTTAGCTATATACTTAAATATGAGCTCAGCTTTCAGCACAAACAGATGTTCTTTGCTTGGTTGGGATGGTCTGGAAAAAAAAACAATTACAAAATTGTTTTGATGTGTTCAATTCTAGGAATCTGTTAATGGCTTATGAACAAAACACACTGGTGGTTCTGTTAGGTCAGGACCGTGGTTTTCTCACCAGATATCAGAAGCAGATATAATGGGACAAAAGGTAGGGGGTCACATACTGAAAACCCACATGGATTATAACATCCTACAGCTTTTTGATGCATTAGTGCATCCCTGATTATTTGTTTCCTGTGTTATCCTGTACCGAGCCCTATCTAAGTGAAATAAATTGCAAGATCAGAATCTTACCTGCTTAAAGAAATCTCTCAGATTACCTTAAAAATTTCATTTTTCAGGTTTTGTAATAGCTGTTATATCCTGGTGAATTATTGTGAAATGTCAAGAGCAAGGTAGCAAAGCATACCCTACTGAACAGAAATTTTGGAAACATGAATCACTGAAATATAATTCTGACTGACCTTGGGGAGAGGGAGAGAAAAGAAGATGAGGTCAAATTTAGAAGAGTAACTCCTGGTCATGAGCTTTGCTCTTTGACACAGTTTGCATTCAGTTCATGGGTGGTACACTTCCAGCTCCCTTTTGCTTCATGGAAGTTTTAGAAATGTCTGGAATTACTGTGTGAGCCTTACAGAGAAATCTAGTAATATCCAGGTAAATTGTCCTTATTTCTATAAATAATGACCACACATCATCTTGAAAAAAACACAAACCTTAAAGACAAACACATCGTGAAGCTTAGGGGAATCCATTTCCCATCTTCTTTACTCATCAGTTCTTCTAGAATCACAGACTTTAGAGGAAAGACTATTAAACTACCGAATCTTCATCTCCTGTTTATCACAGATGCCTAACATTTCTCCAAGTTACCCCTGAACTGAACTCAGTAGTTTAATTTGATGGAAAAAGGTGATATTATTGTATGTTGCCATTCATCAGCTCTTCAATGTCAGCACTGCAGCCTCCTGTGTACTAACTCTAATTAGGCCATGACTGAAATAAAAGTTGTTGCTGATTCATAATTTTGCAGTTGTTGTGCTTAAGAATCCCAGTTGTAGACCATCTTGCTTTCAGAATTCTGAAGTGCAACAGGACTTTATTTCCTGCTTCCCACAGATTACAGGCTAGAAGAGTTCACTTGGGAACAGTGAACTCCCCTTGATTTCTTACCATACTCCAAAGGACAAAGCTTTGGTTAGAAAAGTACTAACAGTTTTTTATTGCTAATGCTAATTAAAGAGGAAGGAAAGATTCAACCAAATTTTTTAGACAAAGTTTAGCAAAATGAAGAGCTACGTATCATTCTTACCCATTTAGGTTTTAAGCCCTACTTGAACAGTGAAAGGAGGAAATGTAATAAACTTACTGACTGCCCTAAGGATTGAGGCACCTGAAGGATTTCCAGCAAGTGTCAATAACAGTCCTGAATGTGACTCTTCTTATGTTTACCTGCATGTTTGTCAGTTATTCTGAAGTGCATTGATTTATGTACCCATAATAGGGGGACTTCAGGAGCTCTGTGTGTTTCATTACTTGAGGCTACAGGTGTATAAGACAGTGAATGTTGGCTTTAGGGCTCCTGATGCTGGTTCAAAGCACAAAAGCTATATGATGTAAAAGGCTGATTCTATATTATTTTCATTCAGCTGGCTCACTTTTTTTTTTCTCCAAAAATAACTGAAGGGTTGAATTTGTACCAATATTTTTCACTGGAGTAGGTATTGTTCATCTTCACCATTTCATCCTGATACCAGAGCTGATATCATTTGTTGTCCTGTCTTTGGAAAAAATACATAATGCCAAAATAAACTCTGTTCCTGTGTAGTCTGGCTAATATGATAGAAGTACAGTCATCTGATCACAGCCAAGCTGGATCACATTTGTTTCATGCGGGATTGATTTTGCTGTTGATCACTAACAAAGACAGTATTTGTAACAGCAGGATTGCAGTGAAAATTGTCTCACTTGAAGGAAGGCTTTATGAATAGTCTTTTATATTATCTCTTGATAATATAAATAATAAGTATGACATAATTATGTCCCAATAAGTATGACATAAGCAAGTCTAAGGTGTGCAGAAATCTTTCCTGGCCCAACTGAAACACCCTCTCCTTCAAGGCTGCAGCTGTTAGTGTCCTCCACCCAAACGACCAAGGCATACACTTAACCTCAAACTGAAAAAGGAAATAGTTTCATACCTGACAAGGGGGTAGTTTTTCATTTCCCCCACCCAAATACCACATGGGAAATTTGTTAGGTGGGTAGAGCTAATACACACCCCAAATAATCCCATGGTTGCTCTAGCAGCCAAAGCATCTTACACTGTGTTTACACCATGTCCTCCTGATGAACGTGTCCTGGGTGAGGCTCTGTGGCTGGCTTTATTTTCGAAATTCTGCAGTTATTTGTGTGTCATTTTCACAGAACTATACGAAAATGCTTTCAAGTTTTTACAAACTTTTTTGGAAGGAACTGCTTTTGCCTTCAACAGAAGAACAGTTTTGTTTCTTAACTCAGGATAAGCCAAAAAGCACTAATTTCTCCTCACTTGTAAAACGTTTAACATATCACTACCCACACCCTGTAATTTCAAGGCTCCTAGGATTTATATTTTAAAAGCATAATTGAAACTTCTTGGCAAAGGCCCTATGACTTCCAGTCAAAATGGTTATAGAAGAAAAATTTTCTGTCTTAATGTAAAAGAAATCCTGCCTAAATTAAAAGCAGTTGGTATTAGCTCTTTTTCCCGTATAATAATATCTACCATTAAGATGACAGCTAAAATATAAGGTGTTCTTGCATTTCAAGAGACTATGAGAGGAAAAAGGATTGGTGGGGCTATTTTAGTGATGCCACGTGGAACTCATAATATATTTTGTCAAAACAACTGTTTATTCATATACATAGGGAAATGTATTTTTAATTTAGAATTCATTCAAAATCTCATACCTTAACTCATTGAATCATAATAACTCAATGCCTAAACTAGCACAGGAAAGAGAGTACAAAGGTTCATGTTGGGTGTGTTATCTTGCAAGTGTAGTTTTCTTAATATTTGAGAATAATTTAAATAAATTCATCTTATTATCTCATTACTACTTTTTGGAAGAGTTGAGTGCACGGGCATTGTTGAAGTTCAACCTAATTTTCTTCAGACACAAAAGCACTGTAGAAGTTCTGGAGAGAACAGATGTCCAGATCATACCAACATAGATCATACCAACACAGATCACACTAATACAGGAGGCACACTCAGCCTCCCATAGAATGCAGATTCTCATATATTGTCAGCAAAGAATAACTTAAAAAAAGCAAAATGGATCTGATGACAAGATAGAACAAACACTCTGAGTAACTATCTAACACCATAACCTGAACCCAAAGGCATATCTACAGCTTTCTGGGCTGTTAACCTTGCATTTGTCTGAAGAGCTCCTAGAAACTCCCTGTACCGGTATTGCACTGTCTATTTTCCCTCCAGTTTCTGCCAGGCAGAAGGCAAAAACCCCAGTCCAGCATCTGTGGCCTCCAGTGCCATGAGTCTAGGGCAGCAGCATTAGTCTTTTCTCTTTGGAATCACAGCATTCTACAGTCATTGCCTGGGCCAGTATTAATCTACTCTCCAAAACAATAAGAATGCAGGAGTTGCACTCAGTGATCCTTGTGGGTGTCTTCCAGATCATGATATTCTGTGATTCTCTAATTCCCCTGTCCTACTCTGCCAGTGAATGTCTTTCTACAATAATACCTGACCCATAGTAATTCCTATTTTATAATATACAGACTTTTTTTTTCTATTTTTCTTGCAAGACTGTATTTTGCTTTCTTCATGTCTCATTAGCTTACAGAGAATATTAAAAAAAAGTTTAGTGTTGACGGTAGTTCATTTCCTGCTCAGCTCTGTTGCCCGTAGGCCAGAGACTTATGACATGTCTACAATACTAGATCAAAATGAAAGGCCAGCTCTGAATTTCAATTATTGAACGTGGTGTTTAAAAAAATGGTCTCTCCCTGGTAGGAACTGCATTAGCAATTACACAATGACACTGATGCAATGGTAACTATAAAACAAAAATGTGAGATTCATGAAGAGGACAACATTTACTCACCAGTTTACCCAGAGTTATGAAATGTTATTGCAAAGGGGATGAGAATGATCACTAATCTTGGTGTGGTTATAACAATTCTCTTATATTAGCAGTCACTTATTGTAGGTAAATGAGAGATGGCTTTATAGGTGATAAGAAAAAATGTTAAAATCATGCTAATAAAAAGCCAAATGAAGTGCTGTGATTATTGTTATGAAATTTTCTTTTTATGTTTTCCTCACCTCTGTAGTCTTGTCTGTAGTTGAACTCTAAGACCCTTAGAGCAAGGAAGCTGTTAATTCATCAGAGAAAGAGCTCTCTTTGTTCTAGATCCTGTATAATACCCACCAAATCGGCCTTAATCCCTTCAACGTAAATAAAAACAAAGAAAGGTAGCACAGTTGTGTAGTATTAGAAGAGACTTCAAAGATACAGAAGTCTATCTGATTGCTTTGAGGAAAAATAAATGTACCTAGGCTATCCATGACGAGTCTATCTAACCCATTCCTAAAATAGATTTCTCCTTTCAGAAGAGGCATGGGATTCCTTGGTTACTTTCTGAAGTCTGCCTCACTACTTACCTCTTCTTATATTTAGATTGTTTCCAGTAGCCCTGTGGATGGGAGAAGTAAGAGGAAATTTTGATTATGATTAAATGTTGTTTTGTTTTTTTTGGTCAGGTACCTACATATGACACATGCGGATAAGAGAGCAAAAGCCCTAAGTCTCAGCTTAAAAGAAAAAAACCCAGTTTATCTGTACCATCAAAATACTTCTGATGTCAGTGCCTAGTTTCATAAGTAGCTGTCAAATACTAAGTTGTTTTCAAGTAGCTTCGAAGCAAAAATCCATGAAACATGTGTTTGTCAGGAATGTAGTAAAAAGTTATGAGTATTATCTCTCCTACCCTTTCCCAAAGTTTTAATGCATGCTACCTTGTTTCCTGAGGACATCTGTGTGGTTTTCATAGTAAAGACAACCTCTTATTTTGCTAATATGGATAGTGTGTCCTGGTCCATCATTTCATTGTTCGTAACATCTACTCTTGAAACTCTAACATGAAAAATATCACCATTAGAAGCTTTTTTTTTAAGGTGTTTTCTACTTTATTTTGTATGCATATATATTGAAAACATTCTGTGAAATAATCTATTCCAAAATAATATTTTGCTTTGGTTTTTTGCAGTTCATTGAATATGAACATATATGTCCTGCTGTTACAGTTTGAAGGTTGTTCTGTGTAAATTCAGGTTAGTAATAACCAACGATGTGTGTTGACAGAAAGCTACATCTAGCCTGCAATTAGGATACAGGTTTGCTGCATATACAGGCATAACTGGGCTAGTTTTATCTTGTCATCATCTGCTTTTTTCCTCTAAGGATGGCAGAAAACCCCCCTCCCAGAATGCTGGTTTTTCTGTGAGCCAAGTGTGCTTGCAGACAAACCTGAATAGTTGGCAGCTGTATCCTATGGTATGCAGTTTTAGATTAAAACTAGCTTGGTATGTGCTGCATGTGTTACAATTACACTTCAGTCTGAAGCCCCTATATATCCTAAATTGAAACAGCAATGAATACTTGAGACTCAGAAATGATCTTCCATCTCAGGCCATCTGTGGGGCAGATGTGCAACACTTTTCTCACAGCTATACCAAAAGCAGTTTCAAACCCACCTTCCTGTTGTGCTTCTTCTAATCAACCCATTTCCAGACCTTGCTGCTGGTAGCAGTCATATTGCATGTCTGGTTTAATAGCTTTGCACCCCTGATATAATCCATCCCTTAGGTGTGCACACATTCTCCCGGGCTCTCTTGGCAAAGTTCCTGAGGTGTACCCAAGTAAACAGTGAGGAAGATGACAACTGTGGCACCGAAATGAAAGTGCACCTTCTGAAAAGAGAAAATGATGCAAACTGGGAAAATGTGTGGTAAACTCGGGCACTGAAACTATTGGAGCAGGAATGCTGGACTCCCAACATATTTTAGGATCATGTGGCTAGATTTTGTATAAAAACCCCAGCATAGTCCCTTCAACCACTATGATAACACAAACACAACCCCTACTGCACCGATAATCTAGAAGTGACTACATGTTCATTGCAAGTAAAACATAAGGGTGTCTAGTGCACTTTGGGGAAGAAAGAGATTAAGCAAACACACCGCAAAGAGCTATAATTCTATATATTATATTATATTAATTATATTATTATGGAAATACTTTAGTGAAGAAAACACAACAGGGTGCTACCATAATATAAAATGTGAGATTTAAATGAAAAACTTCTTTGTCATGTTTCACTACCTCGTCAAACAAGTCATCCAGTCCTCCACAGAGCAGACTTCACTTTCACACAGGATGCTGCTGAATGGAGATGACTCCCAGACAAACCTGTGTCCCTTCCAGCAAGCCGTGTGTGCCACAAAGTGCCCGGTGACAGTGCATACTAAAAAAGAGAGGAGGGCAGGATGAAGCAGGAGACACTCAGTGTATTACCATTCAACAGCAGAAAGTGCTGGTTTTGTCTGATAATATTTGAGTCAGAGCACTGCACATCATTGACCTACAAACTACCCTGCTGCTTCTTCTGTGGCTGCAAAAGGAAATAGGAATGCATGGAGAAGGGGTCTAACATATTTTCACAGTTAAGTGAATTTTACTTGACACATATCTTCAGATCTCCTGATGAAAGTAATTATAAAAATGAAATATGTGGTAGTATATGATAGCAACTGCTTGTTTTCCTGCTCAGTATCTAGTGCATCTCTAGTCGGGGAATGCTGGGTACCATTTTCATATAAATGTCTTGTTGCTTTGTTACTGCTGGATAATAATAATAATAAAAAATGTCTATTGTTAAGAGTTTTGTTTTGTTTTGTGAAGAAATAACACTTAATGAAAAAGAAAAGTCTTTATGGTAACTTTTTGGTAACCTGACTTGTAGATTTTGTTATCTGAAATAATCTTTTCATCCTAGTTTGAATAAATAATTTTTTCTTTGATTTATTGTCCCATGAAGGACAAGACTAGTAAGTGTAGATTCATTAAACAAGAATAGTTCCTGGCATAGATATCCATTACAGCCCAGCTAACATTAGCCTGTTATATTCTGTTTGATACACAGTGCTATTTGCTAATGTTATTAATTCTACACTCAAATAAAAGTGAAATGGGTCAATATTTGGGAACTGTAACCATAGTTATGGGTAGCAGAATTCCAGCATTTAAAGGAGAACTGCTTTATTTTGAAGATTGAAAATGGGAAAGTTATATACATATATATATTTATATAGAATGTAAAGGACCATAGCCTGCCAGTAATTCTAAAGGCCCAAACCTGCTCCTAGTGAAGTTATCCAAGCTCCTTGACAGGAGCCCACTGGAAAGAAGAACAGAGCCTAGTCTAGCAATGAAACACCTTTCCATATGAATTAAAATTGCTGAAGAGGATGCTCCTGCACTTGGCAACTCAAGGAGTCCCAGCCAGGATGAGCAGCTCCATTCCCTAGTTCTGCCCTTTCCCTATGCAAGAACAGAAGGATGCACACTCTATTTCAAACAGTTAAATGTTTGGATGATCTTTCAAAAAGCTTCATCTAGTACTAAAAAATTTACTTCCCTCTGTAGCACCTTACAGTCAATCAGCAGCCAGTCCTGGTGCAGGACGTAAAACTAATAAAAGGGAGCACTCAAGCAGACCAAGTGTGTGCTCGTGTGCACAAACCCAGCACACCCACACACACATGGTGGCAGGCCTTGCAGAAGCCTGGAGTGAGAGTTTCATTTTTCAGAAGGACATAGAGTGACAGCTGCAAAATATTATTTTGTATTTTCCTAGAGCTCCCTTTGTAAAACATGATTGATTGAAATAAACTGTCAACTGCAATTTGTTAATTTTATGTGATTTATTCCCAATGTCTGAATGTGAAAACCTGCTAGGAAAAAATGTTTTATAAAACATCAGTGATTTTTATCACCACTAGTATTCTAGAAAAAGTTTTTCAGTACTCAATCCTCCTGAATCCTTGTGATTAGCAGCCAGGAAACTGACTGCCACATGCCATATGGTAATGAGAACAGCAAATCAACTACTAAGAAACTGTTAGCCTGTTTGAGACTCAAAGCATTTTCTAAAGTGGGAAAAAAGGCCATGATAATCATTGTCATACTGGAGTTTAAAAAGAAGTCATGTATGGAAACTGTATTTACTGATTATACAGAGAGGACTGCATTTAAAATAGCTGCAAGAATTTGTACAATATTTACTATCCCAAGAGATTCCTGTCATAGGATGAATATTTCTCTTAAATGTAAATGCAATATAGAACACAATATTGCTGAAAATAACATCACCAATTTAAGAGGAAAAGAAAAGGACTATATTTGCCTCAAAAGAACAAGTTCAAAATTGAATTATGTGGTCTGAGATTTGAGCAGAAATCCATTATTTGATGTCCTCAACAAATCAGGATGTGTTCATTAAAAGGTTTAATAGACTTTAGAGAGAATGGAAGTGTATACTGACACCATCGAGAGACTGAGAGTGAGAATGGAATGATATCACCTCTGTAAGCAGCACTGTCAGCTCTGGGGTGGGTAATGCACTAATATGGGTTTCTGATGGGATAAGCCACAGCAAACATCCTGCAATACAGTATGTAGAAACACAGAATACAGCTTCAGAAAATATCCACAGCACTTAGAAAGTGCACAGGTCTTCTTTTTAATCAGATAAAGAATTCCCTGATAACATGCTGTGTTTAGCCAACACCTAACATCCTGAAATATTGCCTTTAATACTTGTCAATTTTTTTTTCCTGGAAAGAGACTGGATTTTACTAGTGATGCATTTGCAAGGAATGTCAGTTTGAATCTTTCCTATGACCCCAACACAGAGATATTCAGATTTACTAATGGACTCCTTGGAATAACTATGAAAATGGCTGTTACCCTCTTGAGGAGAATAAGGAGAAAGAGCATGTCCTCCACTTATTTTGAAACTACAGATCTGCATCTGTCTGTACTGGCAGCTTCAACTTAAAATTGGAAAAGGTGACACTGCTTGTAACAGACTTGAAGAATTACCTGTTCCACTTATATCTGGCTGAGAGTTAGCCCTGAGATGAGCTGCACAGTAGGTCAACAATAGCAGAAGGTCAAGGAAAATGGGACTGGGGAATTTTACTGGAATTTAGTATTCCATAGTAATGAGTTTGAAGAATTTGCAGGCTGAGATACTCTCTGCAAAGGAAGCCATATAGACTCAGAGCATTGCCATCAATTTAGATTTATTTCTGTATTTCCTGCTGGCTGGTTATTAAAGTTCTTAATTTTTTTCCCCATGTTTTCAGTGAAGAGTGAACTTATCCGAGTAAATGATAAAACCCCATATTGAAAAGTCTTTTTATGGTCTGAATTCACAAAATATGGTATTCTGAAATGCCAAATGTGTATTTAGGATGAGGTAGCATTCCTTTAATTATTTTGTTTACATAATTAGATCCAGGTCATTAACAGAAGACTCTTTTCTGAATGGTAGAAAATATATCAACAGTTCAACAACAACTGCACTCTAAAGATTTTGGTTTGCTTTTGTTCCTGATTAACCATTTTCACTGTAGTCTGTGTGATTTTAACAATTTCAGTGTAGTACATAAGGGCTTATGTATAATTTCAGAAGAAGAATCTGTGAGTACTCTTCCAAAAATAATGGTGGACAGAATATTGCACTTGACCTACACCCTAAAATTTCTGTTGATCTTTTCTTTGAAAAATTCCAGTAGCCTATTATTTGAAGCTTAGGTTTGAAAATAGATGGAAAAAAACTCTTTTGTATGATACATCTCCTTTTTTGCTCCTGCAAAAATCCATTAGAACCATGCCACATCATGTTTCCTTTGAGAAAAGTCAAGCTTCTCTCCAAGAAACAGGCCAGCTCCCTTCCCTGTGCCTTTGGCACTCTCTGGTGCTGAAGCCAAACCCTGTGAAAGAGGAAACTGCTGCATGGGAGGATATGTTCACATTACGGACAGAGAGATGGACAGGAGACAAGGATATTAGGAAAGAGGACCAGGGGGGAGACTTGAGCTGGACTTTTACACAAAACCAAAACAGAAAACTGATTGATCGTAATTAGCCACCTAAAGAGCTTAAATGTGAAAGTCAGAATCTTAGTTTTGAATGGAAATACCAGCCAAACACCCATGAAGATTCTGCAGTCCCACAGTGGAGCAAGGACCAGAGGAAACACAGAGCTGCACTTGCTGCACACCTGCCTTCCCCATGTCACACATCAAGGCACACAAGCCACCCTCAGGTTGCAACCAGTGTTCCGTGTCATGCACCAAATAATCCTAAATTGAAAACACTGGTGTTGATAGAAGAAGCTTTCCTGTAAAAATGTATGTCCAAGTTAGACATGGAGGTGCTACACAGGATAGAACACAGTTCCTTCTCTGTCATAATCCCCATCTTTGTCCTATTTTACTAAAGCGGAAGGACAGTTAATGGCAGTGGTAATGGTGGTGTTTTTGTTGTTTGTTTGAAGTGGTCATTGCCTCCTAGGAATGGATCTGAGAGCACAGCCTTCACTTTACACATACCAACGAGCTCACCACATTTACAATAAGTTCTTAGGGGGCTGAAGATGAAACACCAGAAGCATTTCCCTCTGTGGCTTGCATGTATTGAAATTTAAGTGGATGCTGATTTGTGCTGACATTCCTATTTACTTTCCAAGGCTGTAATGACTAATACTTCTGTAGACACTGTACTAAAAGCTTCCACTTTCTCCAACAATAAAATTTAAGGATTCACTCGAATTAGAAACCTCCTCTGGCCAATTATTTTGATATGTAAGGATGTTGTAAAATAAAGACTACAGAAAAATAATGTCCATTAGTTATTCTTTCTGATTTTTCCTTCTAAGACCTCTATATCAATTGATGGACTGTAGCTTTTAATTTGCAGTAAAAGAACCAGAAAGAAGATAAAGTGGGTTTTACTATCAAATTTAGGTATCATCCTAGCAGGACACAAAATTGTAAATTGAATCCCCATGCTCTGCAACTGAAATTTAACACCTTGGAAATTATTTTTAGGTTTGTGTTCTTGTTTTTTTTCTTTTTCTCAGAAGAAACAGAGGATCATCTGGAAAATATTCCACCCTTTGATCCAATACACATCAATTTTAGACCTACCTTAACAGCTTTAAGGTTGGAATTCCTTATTTCCAGCCTTCCTTCTGTTATCAGAACAACATAGAGGGTTCTGTTTACCAGCAGTCAAATGATTTGCAGATGACAGTCAAAAAGGAATTTTAAAAGTCTCTGTTCCAAGGAAAGCCATGATCCCCTTAGCTTAAAAAAAATCTCCAGGCTGACATTTCCAATATTTTCAAGAATGCCTAAAAATCTAAAGCTCCACTCTGAAGCTTTTCTTTTTTTTTCTTCTCTCCTTTTGTTCCAGCATAGGTTCAAAATATTCCTATCCCTTGATTCTATTGTAAATATGAATTCACATTTCATATACAGACCCAGAGCTCTTCATAATTTACAGGTATTTTAAGGGCAAACTTGTTTAGAGAACACCTTTTCTTCCCTTTAAACTACTCTGAAGAAGAGAGCCACGTGTGAATACCAAGCTCTCGGCCTCTGTAATATTCTTCCTTGCATGTGTGTGTTTTCATGGTCTGCTCTTGCAAACCTTGCTTACTTTGGATAATCTTCCCTTACATCAGTATTTAAACAGAAGTGAATGGAACTTCTTACATAACACACTACTTGACGTGAGCAGCGGATGTTAAAGCCAGGCTCTTTGTAGGTATTGCAGGATGTGATTTTTCCCTTGCAACAATAGCACACTTCAAAAGAAAGGGCAGGAAAGGAAGAGTCCTTTGAGCACCAGCCTTTTTGAAGCCACACGCTGAAGTCTCAAGTCCTAAATCAGCCTTCACGCAGAGCACAGATCACCTTTACCATCCTGTAACTCTGCATCATTGTCAGTCTTTAGGGACAATCATATTTGTGAATAGGGATTTATTCTGAATTTTATTTGTCAGCATTCATTTGTAAAAGAAACGGTCCCCAGTTATTAGGTAGTAAAATGTAATATATAGAAGTGGTATAACTCTACATATGTCAAAAAACAACAGGTATCAGATTTTATACACACAAAATCTTAACTGGTATATTAAAAGAATTTTGCTCTGTTCAGCCTGAAAATTTCAGCATGTGGTACAGTAACAATGTCCAGATTTTCCAGCTTTTAGGTATTATGTATGTGAAAATTCATATGAAAAGTGGACAGGACACAGGATCTTTTTGGTATTACTTGTACTTGAGAAGCATTAAACACAAGTGTGAAACTGTAAGGAAATTTCTTAAGACTGAAGACCATTGTTGCCCCAAAATTCTAAAACACCCAGAGACTGATGCTTCTACATAAGTCCTCAGGAAAAAAAAAAAAATATTAAAAGAAGGGAGATTATTTATTTTCTTCATGTCCAGTATGTTAACCTGAGAATCAAGGAAACATCACTGAACTTGATGGTCAAGAACTTCATAAATCACATGAAAGACAAATACCACATATCTACCAAAGGAAGCATCCTTAGAAAAGGTGACAATTCTTCACATCCCCTTCTTCTTGCCCATTAACACCAGTATCATTTGTCACTTACATTTCAAAACAAAATAGATTGCTCTTTTTTCCTCTATGGAAAAATACATAGATTTTATACACACTTCTCAGAAATCAGGTTTTAAGTGTATGCCAGAAACCTGGAGAAAAGACCTAGGGCTTGCCCTAAAAATAGGAATATTCTTTCCAGAGGTGCTTGTTTCTAATTTGCGTGGCCAACAAAGCGCAGCGAGATGTGTGGTACCCAACCAAATAGATATGAGACAGTTTCCAGCAGAGGATGGATAGATGTGTGAAGTAAACCTGCTTGTCTTCATGAGCCTCCAGGGAAAGAGAACTCCAGGCTCTGATGGTACAACTCAGCAGTTCTTCTATACACAGAGGTCCCCTTGGAGAGTCACCCAGCCCCTTCTGTGTGCAAAAGTGAGAAGCTGAGCAACCAAGGCTCTGTCCTATGACACTGTGAACCAGTCTGCAAGGATTAGAAAATGTTTAGAACCAGAAATAACTCCAGGTGAAAGCCTTTGATTGCCATAGGTCGCAAATCATAATAGGCAAGCACAAGAGAGCCCATAACCTTACGAAACATTCCAGGACAGTTAAATGGAAGACTTCACTTGCACAATTTGAGAAAAGTTCATCTCTAAAGCATGACACGGAAACTCTTGCTCAATACTGTTGTTTTCATTTTAACTCAAAATGAATAAACAGACCCAAATGAGTCTGGCTTTAGGGCAGATTGCCTGCATAGGTACTCAAGCGATACAGATAGCTCTGTAATGAAATGAAACCTTGCCAACTACTTCAGAGTACAGTATTCATTGTTCTGATACCTAAAGAAAAAACATTCTTCATGGATTGCCTTATGAAGATGTATTTCACTCTCTTCTTACAAGTAAGAAGGTCTCAGTACAGCACTAACTCCCAGGCCTGAGCATTGCCTTCAGAGGTGTAGCAGTAGGAGTCGTTACACTGTGAGAGTACAACAGATCAGACCACATCACAAGACCACTCAATGCTGTATATTTTTGAAAAAAATATACTAAGCAAGAAAGACGCCTTTATTTTTCTAGTAAAAAGAGCTTTTTCTTACATTTTGTTCTACATCCCATTCAAGAAAAATTTAATATATAGAATTATATATATTTTGTATAGGTCATAGTTCTTTTCTTTAGCAGGGTCCTTAGGTTTTGATTGAAAAATTTTCCCAGCCATCCACGATGTCTGTTACCCTTTGAACTTTCTACTGAATTGCCAACACAGATAATTCAGGATACTATGGGAATTAATAGAGTCAGGAAAAGAGATATTGTCTAGCAGGCATAACACTGTAAGCAGAGGACATTTTACTTGTTTATCTCTTCCTACATCACAAAACACTGTTCAAAGTGAGAAATGTTATTTTCAGGGAGGTTTTTTTAGCATAATCTACAGACACTCTAATTAAATATGGCAGTACTTTATTAATTCTCTGTTAAATAGTCTGAATTTGATGTGTTACAGCTAAATCATCTCTATATTTGAATGCAAATCTCTCTCGTTGAAAGACTTGACACTAAACACTGTTTTGTCAGAATTACTGAACATTAGACTACTTTAATCCTAACAACTTGTGCTTCAATTGCAATAATTTAAGGTATCCCAGTTTCAGAGCTTGACAACAGGGGCATGGGGAGGTAAAAAGAAACACAGATATAGTAAAAGGTGGCACAATTGAAGACTTCTTTGAATTTGGTAGCTGTATCTAAGTCTTCCATTCTCTGAATTTTTGTTTTCTGGATTGAGTTACACATGTTACCAATCTATGCTATGAGTTATAATAAGGTGGTTTTGTAAATCAGTCCAAAAAAAAAAAATTGTGCAGGATATCTGGTAGAATATACAGGACTAAGTTTAAAAAAATTAAATCTGAATTATCACTTTAAAGAGAAACTTTTATTCCAGATTTTAAAAATATTTTAAAAATAAATTTAAAAAAAAACCCTACTGAAATTGTTATTAAAGAGGATGGGGCTAGGAGTAGTGGGAGGAGAATTTTTCTTTAACTGAAAACAAAAACACGCTTGGATTAGTTTAAGGTTCAATCCTGCAAGTTGCCAAGCTTTCTGGTCCCAATTCAGTAAATTACTTAAGCATGAGCTTAAGTTTTAAGCACATCATCAATTCCGAAGAAATGATCTGACTCACACATCCCTAATAAATGTCTGGGCTAGAGCCAGAGATCTCAGCACTTACTAGTACTAGGACTTTCATTTCCTAATTGGACTAATAGTGATAGGTAGATTGCATAGAGAATAAAACCTCCTGCAAACCTTGCAAGCTGGGAGTCGCAGCTGGCTCTGCTGTAACCCACATACCTCACAGAGTGACTCGACCATTCCTGCCATGGTACAAAGCTGGCCACAATGTTCCTGCCCTCCCAATGTTCCCCCTGTCCAGGGTGAATCACATTCAGTGTTGCTGAAATTCCTAGTTATCCAAACAAGCAATAATAGAAACATTTGAGCAGAAAGAATTTTTGAGTCATGTAGGTGGTTTTCTTGTGTGGGAAACTACCCGCTTTGTATCTATGTGATTAGGAAAGTCAGCTTCATTTGCCTCTGGCTGTCTGAGGCAAGCAACAAAAAGCACATTCATGTTCCTATTCCTTCCTCCTCTCAGTAACACAGAAGAAGGGAAAAGATTATTAACTTCTATGTCATAGTCAGGTTAAGAGAACACATTCCCTGTCTGTAAGGCCTCACTTCTACCAGGGGGAACTTTTTCCAGAATTTTACACTGCCCACCCTGAACTCACCCATCCAGCAGGATGAAAAAAGTGCTACCTGAATGCATGCTGCCCAGTGCACAAAGAATCATGCTGGGATAGCAGAAATATTGTTCTGGTGGTGTTCAGCAGTACACCAAACCCTCACTGGACATGGCATCTGCCCAAAACTGACTAGACTGACTAAAAAAAGCAGCTACTGAGTAGAGGTGAGGAAGATACTGCAGTAAGACTGTCCCATTCTCTATATGTGCCCTTCTGGTCTTTGGCAAGCTTCAACAGAAATCTTAGAAGAGTTTTCATGGAAAACCAGAAAAGAACGAATTAGCTTTGGACAGCTTTATAAATCAAGCATGAGGAGCAACATGGGCTGTAGTTCAAAAGGATTTCTCTGAAAATTAAAAAAACAAAAAACAAAAAACCAAAAACCAGACAAGAGACCTGAGTACCACAGGCAGAGGAAAGACAGCAGACAGTAGCTTCTCACAGCAGCATAGAAATGATATGATTGGGGGAAAAACAGGCTGGGATGAGGTTTTAGTTGAGGCAGATCTGGAGTAAAATATCAGATCTGGAACCCATCAAGAAACAAGGAGGGAAAATGAGGACAGCAATCCCTCAAACATGTTGAAAGCCCAGGGAGGACACGATTTCAAAAACAGCAGGCTGTGAACATGGCTGTGTTGAAGATGGCTGATGAGCCAAAACCCCAGTCCGAGGCGTGTTGGCTGAGCAGAAGGGGAGGAGAGGGAGAGGACTCGGCTGGGATAGAGGAGCTCAACAGCTCAGCATGAGGCCAGGAATGGCAGGGAGAAGGTTTTTCATGCCAGAGCGGGAGACAGGCTTGCATGGGAAGCTATGCAAAAGCTATGCAAAACAATGTATTCCTGTGAGCACATGGATGAACTGGATACTAGGGTAGAATTTAAACCTTTCCCAGCCCTGATCAGCTTTGTCACCATGTTGACAATGGCACTTTTCAAGAGGTATTTCAGGAACTTTACCCAGCACCCAGGAGATTTTATTGAAGTCAATATGACAAATTGTGACATCTTTCCAGAAGAGAGCCTAACAACAGGTTTGCATCACTTTGCAAGGAGCCCTTGGGCTGCATTTTCAATCTAAGTATTGTATTGGGTTGACCCTGAGTTGATGGACAGTCTTTAAGACCAATTACGCTTCTCACAATTTACATATTTAAACCGCACAGAAAGGCGGGACTGCCCCTTTGGTCGGAGCTCGCCTGCTGGGAGGTGGGGGGGACTCCGAGCCTCCCGGCCCCGCTGGGCCGGGCCGGGGCCACTGCCCCTTTCCCCCTTTCCCCACGCTGCGGCACGGACCCTGGGTGGCTGGGGGGGGACTGCCTCAGAGCCACAGGCAGCTCAAACCAGCCATGGACTGCTCACAGCTAAATCCATCCAGCGCGGCTTCTGGGGACCGGCGGGTCCCTCTCCTCTCCATGCGGAGCCGGCGGAGTCAACGGGAGCCGGCAGAGCCTCCTGTCTGCAGCCAGCACACTTCGTGCTGAACTGAAGAAGACACCATGCAGCCAGCAGCACAGAGGGAGCGAGGCTTTCCCCACCGTAAAGGCCGAACAAAAACACCCTTCAGCATGGCGGCGTCAGAGTCAGAGAGAAAGAGAAGTGAGTCACATGGGACGGAGCTGGAAATGGCGACGGGAGAAAAGAGGGCGGTGCCGCGATTCTGGCGCACAGCTTAAAAGAAACCTTCTTGCATGCCGTGGTAAGAAACTGTAATACCACAAACTGTTTGTCTCTTTAATCCATTTAAAGAACATGGGGGGATGGAGTATCTTCGTGTGCCTGTGAAGATTGTGAAGAATGCCGATGCCAGGCTTTATAGTAGTAAGAGGCTGCTAGAGACTTGTGGCGAAGAAAAAGCTTTTGTGTGCAGGCCAAAAGAACTTATCCTTAAAAAGATGAATAACCCCATGTGATGGCCCATGTTTTGCAGTGTGAAGGAACTGTGAGATTTTTCATGGGAGAGATGTTCTACACACAGCAGATTGTTTGTTTCCGGGCGGATCTGCTGTTGGTGGCAGTTTGGGAACCACGTGCAACTGAAGGAAAAACCCTTTTTTTTCCCTTAAGCATAAGAGAGAGACTTTTCAAGAACTGGAACACTGACTAACATCCCATGTTCTGTTATCCCTTGTGTGAGCTAGGTAAAAGGAGAGAAGTGCTGGGGGGGGGGGGGGAATTTGCTTTAATTTTGTTTTGTTATTGTCTCTTTACTTTTAATTCTATTAGTAATAAAACTCTTTCATTGTACTGCAACTGTTTAAGGTTTGTGCCTGCTTTGCTTTTCTCCTAATTCTTATCTCACAGAAGGAAAATAAGTAAGTGATGAATATTTTGAACCAAAACCACTACATTTAATTGGTGTTTCCGCCCGGTTTCGAACTCAACCCGCTACAGTATACAGAATGATGTCTGTTGAAAGTGCTACACTGAAACCAGTGACATCACCAGTGGCAAAGAATGGGAAGAGCCTTCATGCTCCTCTCAGCAGCCTTAATAGAAAAATGATTAATCATAAGTGCAAAAAAAAAGTTGTCATATGGCCTCAGCTGTTTTATCATTAAATTATACTCTCTATGTTCTTTATTAGTTCTGGACTGACTTTTCTATTTTTAACACAAACAAAGGGTAGGTAATTATAAGTGACATCTGCATATATATTTCCAAAATGTGGATAAAACCTTTCAACACACTGAAATATACTCGTTAGTGCATGCACTTAGATCCTGTCATGTAATAAGAAGGAAATTAATAGAGAAAGATAAAAAAATAAATCATCTAGGGTATCACTGGTCACCTCCTTATTGGCATTTTAGATAAGAGATAATTAGCCCAAGGAAATAGACAAGCTGCCCGCATTAGTACACAAACAGAGCTATAGCTTCCTGTGGTGTCGATGAGAGAGACAGGCAGTTGTGAAAATTTCAGAGAAAGTAGCAGAAATCACAAGGGTGGAATCATAAAAATCCTTTCTAAGCAAACACCTATGCAGAGCAGGAATGAATGGGTTTTTTTGGTGGTCAAATCTGAACAGAATAGTCTGCAAATTAAATTATCATGAAAATAGAAATTTTCTGGTAAATAATACAAAATTTGCATCAAGAAAAGTCATCACTGAAAAATTAAGCACTGATAAAAAATATTTCAGTTGCAGATATACACATGTACAGATGTACAGACAGGTGCTCCTTGGTATCCATAAGAAGTAGATAAAGAAATGCTCTAAAGGTCTGGCCTATTCAGCACCAACCTCGGTGAAGATTGTTCAAGACTGCAGGTGAAACAGTGCATTTCAAAGTTTTTATGTTTAAAAAAGTAGAATATTTGTGTCTCAACAAAGTTCCTTCCTTCCTTCCTTCCTTCCTTCCTTCCTTCCTTCCTTCCTTCCTTCCGAATTCCTTCCTTCCTTCCGAATTCCTTCCTTCCTTCCGAATTCCTTCCTTCCTTCCTTCCTTCTGAATTCCTTCCGAATTCCTTCCCGAATTCCTTCCGAATTCCTTCCTTCCATTTTTACCTTCAGGTGTGTGGAAATACAGATTTGGAAACCATTCCTGAAAACTATTTTTTCTCTAAACTACTTTTAATATTTTCCTAGTTTGAGGGTAAGCTATTTTTGTGTGTGTTTTCTCTATCAGAGAATAGTTTACCTTCCTTTTTGCAATTAAATATTATATTCTTGAGGATTATCAAGACTAAAAACTATTGATTTCTTCAGTGTTTCCTCCAAATAAAAAAGATCATGTTTACTAGATCTCTGATCATTCCTTCTGATTTCTTCTTGAACCTCTCCACTGTTCATGTTTCTTGAACTCCTGTTCATGCTCTTATTTCTCAGCATTTTTACTACCTTTTACTGAAGTAGCCCCTTACTTTTGCAAAAGCTATTTTATAGCTCACAAAATATTGTGAGGAAAAATACAATGTTAATTGTATCCCTACCTCAGAGATTTTAGAAGAAAGGCTATTCAGTACATGCAGATAACTATATAAAAAGAATATAGTTCACATCACAATGATATACATAGTTACAATCACCATGACAGTCCCTCACAACCTGCATTCCCTTGTGAGAGAGGGAAGTACTATTATTGCCTTGCTACCATCAGGGACATATCAACAATTATATATATATATCAACACAGTCATCAACAATTATAGATGCAAATCCACACAGAATTATATGTCTTCATTTTCTATTTTTATAGAAATAATATATTGATACATATTTATATTTCTTAGTCTCATGCTAACGTGGATATTGCTAAATTACCTCTGAAAGACCTAGTAAGAGTACCAGAAGAAAAATACATACATTTAGATGAGCTCCATCCACTCAGACAATTTATTCAACAAGGAAACAAGATTTATTAGCTTGTGTTAGTATGGTTATTCTGTTTCTGATGCACAAGGAGCTTAGGACACTCCAGACAACCCAGACTTGTGTCCTGACAAAATTCTTGAGATCTGTTATCACCAGATCTGTGGTAAATTGAGCATGTCTCCCAAATTATACTTCTTGCATGCCCAAATCACCCACAGTCCTTCCTTTTCACTTTGCTTGGGTTTGGGGTTCTTTTAGGAAGTTAAACGACACGAGAGGTAAAGCAGAAATACGGGCAGAAGACATGTCACCTCAAGTTGAGGTTCTTTCCACACCCCAAGCACAGCCCTTTCATCAGAGAGGAGGGACCCACCCCCTCTTCCGGGTAAGAACAGTGTAACTCAAAGTCAACTAGCTGAGACTCGTGGCACACAGACATGCACCAAATGCTCCATATAGGCCTAACAACTGTAAAAACCACTCCTTTTGAGAATGGGAGATGAGTCTAATGATAATTGATGTAGAAACACAATTTAACATTACCCATCTAGACAATTTCTGAGTTCTCCATCTAGACAATTACCCATGTAGACAATTTCTCAGCCAGCCCAAATGCATGAGCTCTGCGCTTAGAAACTGCGGGTGAAACTAGGAAAGGCAAGGAGGGAGAAGGCCAGAAAGGGCAGGGGGAGAGAACTGAGGAAAGAAGGAAGAAAGAAGGTCAAAGCCTAGAAAAGAAGAAGTAGTGGAAGGAAGAATATTTGAACACCCTGATTTGTCTCATCTTTATGCATTTCACTTTTGTTGGTTTATCATCAAATAGACTGCCACTGCAGAGACCAGAAATTTGGAGAGCTTTTTCAGTAGCATTTGCAAAATGAAAACAGAAAACATTTTAAAGTCTGTTGCCCTTAGCAGTAAATTTTATTTTTGTACTCTTGAAATGTGGAAGGTTGGTCACCTTGTTGGTTTGCACACTGTCTACTGCCTGACAGGAGCCAGCTGACTTATCAGAAAGGGAAATCTGGCGACAAAAAGTCAGGAATGACTCAGATGTGAATTCTGCCCCATTGTATTAAAACATGTAGCTGAAGCCATGTGCTATTGCTGGAAACTCAAGTCTGTGTTTGGGGCATTACTGAAACACACTTACCAAATTTGCCTCTTAACTGTCAGATTTTTTTACTAATTTATGCTGATTTATAATAAGTATATTGTTAGTCCTTATTGTTACCATGTTGTTATAGTTGAGAGGTAAATATTAGAAAAATTTCTGGTTTTCCTTTTTTTTTTCCTCCATAAAAGAACTAGATGATTTGTCTTTGTTTTGTACTCAGAGTTTGGAAATCTTCTAAATAAATCAAGTAGTCTGTCAGTCCCCACAGGTATTTTAGCTGCTTTAACAACTTAGCTCCAATCCCGCAAATTTGTATGCACAAAGATGGCCAAGAATAGGACTTATCTCACCTAATCTAACAGATAGGAATCTAATCTACACAGTTGTCTAGGCTACACTTCTGTTGTCAATTGAGAGAGGCAGAAGTCTAAGATAGGAGGTATGAATCACCCCTCCGGAGGCGAAAATCTCTCTCCATTGACTCTAGAGGGAACCTAGGAAGGTTGGTTAGACTAGACATCTAACATTTAAATGATCAAAACTAAGTGAGGTAAATCACATTTGAAGTGCACGAAGAGCATGCTGAAATCAGTGCAACTATTCCTCCAAAAAATAGTTGTATGGATGTTAAAATATTTGTATAATAAAGCTTCCACAATATCAAGTTTTTACTGGAAAAGATTATTTCTATGTGTTTAGAGGAACACAGCTTTGATCCCTGACTGGTATTTTTTGGTAAAATTAGAAAGGGATGCAAATCAAAAAGTTCAGATGTAGGAAGAAAATTATTTAATGGTACATTACAAAGTATTTTAGAAGGTAACTTTTGCTACCTTGTCTGATCCATCACTCATTGTTATAGCTGGTCAATCTGCTTCTGAGAGGCAGTCTTCACAAAAAAAAAAAAATCATACAGTAAAAATGACAGTATAGAGGTATTTGGGAATATCAAACTTAAGAAGAACTTGTTTTCACATATCAGCAAAAATGAATGATGTTACCTCTGCTCCCTTGAAACTTCAGGAAAGGGTAGTTGTGATGCCTGACTGCCAGGATACTATTCAAATAGTTGGTTATTGACAGGAACCTGTATCAAGTACATCAAGAGGTAAAAAATATGAAATTGAAATTGAAAATATGTTGGTAAATTTCATCAGCAGAAGATAAGGACTTGGTGAGTCTTACAGGCCTAGTTAACACAGATCCTGAAATGAACATTCAAAGGTACATTTTTCTCTACACTACCAAATCACAGAGTGTTGGGTTTTTTTCCTCTGTGGAAAAAAATTGCTTTAATTTTGTAGGGACAGAAGGAAGCAAATGCCACCCACCTTGAGGCCTCTGATTTCAAGGCACTTCCCTTCCCATTGCATGTGTTTGTGGGGAGCAGAGGTTTCGTGTGTGCGCAGCTATAAACTTGCCAAAACCCTCTCAGCGGCTGCTGCCGCCCCACCAGTGCAGCTGAGGGGCTGACTGCCATGCTGAGGTACTGAGTCAAACTGGAGTCTGTCCCCACACACAGCCCAAAAACTTGGGAATTTCAGTGCCAGATGCAGGGCGGTTAGGAAATCCACCCCCATAACCCAGGCACAGGGTGCACAGCTGGAGCACAGACGCAGACGGGGCCTTCCCAGAGTGGCTGTGGGCCATGTGGGATCGGCAAAATTTTGGGACATGGCACACCCCAAAAGTCTGCAATATGCCCCCTGTTCACAGCAGGTAGGGAACGCGTAAGGGAACACGTGCCGCCGTTCAGCCAGGGATCTCCACATGGCACTCAGCTGTCAGCTTTGTTCCGACTGCCGGGATTCAGGTGGATTTCACTTGGCGCTGCAGGGAGACAGACTTTACCACTTTGTGACTCACACCCGATCGGGGGGAGTGGGAACAGCAATCATTTATGACTCACTACATTGTATAAGGCTGTGGAAAATCATTTGCTTGCATACTGTACAAATACATACTGGAAGTATATTAAATATGTTGAAGTAATTGGAACACAATTAAAATGTTCTGAAGCAAAAGAGAGAAAGGTTACTCATTACCAGTCTCTTCCTTTTCAGAGAGATAACCTATTAGCAGAAATTTGCAGTATTTTCCTTCTGAAGTAGTCAAGGCTTTAAAATTCTGTCTAGAAATAGAACCGTGTGAATAATTTGGGGTGGGGGTTATATTCAAAGAAAAACTAGCAGTTTTTTGTCTTCTTGACAGTGTAGTTTTTTTTCTTTTCTTGAGCAACTGTTCCTAGGATAAGAAAAATCTAAGTTATTCTGAAATAGTAGGAATAAATATATTTTGAAACTTTCTCTCTAAAAGCAAAGCTGTGCAAAAGCCTAATGCTCAAACCAGTGTTTGAATAAAACAGGCTGCAAAGGATACTGTTACACAAGAAGGAAAGAAACCATAGCCTGCAGGTTGGGGTGCTGGTCTACAAAGTTCTTTGCTTTGCTAGAATTTAAATGAGGACCTTAGAAATAAATATCTCTGGCCTAAATCTGCAAAAAATCTGAGGTGCCTGAATCCTGTAGAATTTGGAACCTGGGGTTAGATGACTTGGATGGGGCAAGTGATGGCAATATCAAGGAGAGCACTGTTTGAACACTCCCCTTTCCTTCAGATCAAAGACGTGAGAAGCAATACTAATTAAAGTACTTCTACCTGGAAAGGAAAAAAATCCTGTCAAAAATTGATATTTTTTGAGACAACTAGTTCACAGAATCACAGAATATGCCAATTTGGAAAGGACCCACAAGGATCACTGAGTCCAACTCCTGGACCTCCACAGGACCATCCCCAAGATTCACACCACATTACCCAACAGAGTGAAATGTGGGTTCAGACAAACCCCATGAGAGAGTGATGTGTGGTGGGAAGACGAGAGCAGGACCCAATGCTCTTCCATCAATCTTCAGTGCTTCAATCTTGAGTCACAGACAGGTCAATCCACAGAGAGGAACTTCTTGTTATCAACCAAACCTAAAGCTGAACTAAAAGAAGTGCAGGGAATGGTTAGCTGATTGCTAGGCAATGGCTATCACAGCAAACACAAGCTAAAATCAGCTCACGCCAAGACAAGCCTAGGCATGTTTTTAATCTCTGTACTCTCAGGTCACAGAAAGGCCCTGACCTTTTATGTGTAGTGACAAGAAATCACATATACTGGCTACAAAATGAGGGCTAGGAAACAGAGAGGAAGAGAAGGATGGTCTTTCCTCACCAGAAACAAAACAGATCTATGTATTGCCTTAAATACGTGTGGTGTGATTAAAATGAGGCACTCCGTATTCTGAGGTTGGACATAAAAAAATTTCCTTTTAAGAAAATCCTTGTTGAAATAGACAAATTATTCTGTTCTGTCAGAAAACAGACAGGATACCTGGAGCAACTCTTTCCCAAACTATAATCTCAGGATCAGTGCCTTTCAACAAGGAGCAAACCTTCCAGTATCTCCAAAGTTTCAGGCATTTGTGGATTGCCTTTTTCCCCTTTTTTGAAGTTTACTTTCCTGCCTGTGCAGCCAGAAATACAGGATTCATGGGGACAGAAAGAAAAAGCAAGACAGCCTGAGAGTCTGAGGACTCACCTGGAAGGGAGAAATTTGAGTTTACATTTAAATGTAGGAAAAACAATAAAACAAGTACAGGCTCACTTCCAAACATCTGACATTTAGTAAGAATTTTGCAAAGAGCTTGGGATCCTGCTCTCATGCTCATTGGCTTCTCCTAAAAAAACATACTAGCTCTGTGCATATTGTTGTCCCCCTTGTCACCTGGACCCTTAACATCCCAAAGAAGCCCCTCTCTCTCCTGCACAGAGCACCCTACCCCTGTGGAAAAGGACATCTCTCAGTGCAGCCTCTTTGGGACATTTCTGCTGTAACATCCAACGAGCTCCCTGGGACCTTGGTGACATCCCAGTGTCATCCAGTATAGTGCAATTCCATTCACTCAAACCAATCTAGTGCTGACTTCTACTCCAGACAGTGAGAGGTGGTCCTCAGTCAACTGTTAGTTGAGGCTGAGCTTAAAAGACACAATGAGTCTCACATAAAAATTTATGATACAACTACTCTGTGTTTTCCATTTGTCTGTTCTCCCTTTTTATCTCCTAGGCAAGGGCCCAACTGATATCCCAGCATAGCTGATGAAAGGACTTTAAATTTTGGAACATTGTCAGAATCTTATTCTGTTAATGTGTAGAAACAAATCTAGTGTAAACCAGAAGGTTTTTTTACAAACCTCCTAATATCACAGGCAGAGCCATGCACTTATAGCTCAGTAAAGTGCCCAGAGCAATACTGAGACAAATCAAAATCCAGTATTTTACAGGAGACAGAAAATCTTTTTGAATATGTCAGATGTAAATTGCGGCTTGTGTACTACCTGAGCAGGGGAAATATAGGAGAATTAATGTCTTAATCATATAGAATATCCTGAAATGGCTAATATAATCAGCTAAAGCCACTACATTAAATTAATTACTGGATTAAATTTAAAAGATCAGTCTAAGAATGCTGGTTTTGAATAGACAGAAAGTGGTAAAAACATTATCCACTTCCCAGTGTTTTCTAGTGGTTTTAAAGATTTAACAGACAAATAAGGTAGATGTTATTGTAAAAATCATTGTGATTACTAACAAACAGGTCTATAGGAGAGCAAAGAGCAGTACAATAATAAAAAAAATGGACCAAATAAAATAATAAGGAAAGGAAAATGGTGGTTGCAAACTCTGTGGGTTTCAAGCAAAATGACAATATTGATTTGTAGCCCAGATGTCAGAGTAATAAATACCATGGGAAAAACATACTCATTTTCCTTGATTTGGGGAAAGTCCCAAATTAGGCTTTTAATTTTTACTAAAAGGAAAAATATGTGAAGAAAAGAGGACAGGTTACTTTAATAATTTTTTTTTTTTTTTTTTGCATCTGGGACAGTTGCATATAAATTATTTTTGGATACAGAAAAATATATAAAGGCTTTGCAGCAGAAAAGAGTACCAAAAATTTCCAGTGTTGGATTTCTCAAAACAAGATAACTAGATACGGAATCTGAGGGGTGGGCAATGAACAGCCTTCAGTTTTAGGGGAGAAGACAGAGGTTAACCACCACATTCACTAACTCAGATTCACAAAATATTCTGAGTTGGAAGGGACCCACAAGGATCATCGAGTCCAACTCTTAAGTAAATGGCCCATAGGGGGATTGACCTATGGTGTTTTTAGCACCATGCCCCAAACAACTGAGTTTGTCTCCTCATTCTGTTATCAGAATAATTTCACATGATGATATGAGGGTATTTGAGTTGAGCCACATATATGTGGAAGGGCTAAAGAGACCTCTTTTATCTGGTAAGATTCTGGAGAAATGTGAAAATTGCAGATTTTTTTCTTCAACCTCAAATTTAATCCCTTATACACTATAGATGAGGCACAAAATAGTTTTTCAAGGAAAAAGATTAAAAATGTAGCTGTTTGCTTTTCAAACAGATGAACAAAGACCTCTCTGTTCTATTATCAGTACTCATATGTGTTCTGATACAGGATGTGTCATTGCTCCCTGTACCAAAGTGTTACTGCATATTGTAATGTTCATTGAGAAAAATAATTAAAAGGAAAGCTCAGGATGTGGTTAAACCCTACCCATGTCACTCTGGGCTTTACATGCATAAATCATGTCCAGGGTTATGGAAAGAACACAAGAGAACAAATTCTCCTTTTTTTTTTTATATCTCTGGATACTTCTGAATACTTTGGCAAATTCTTGCTCATTTTTTTCAAGTATTGTCTTAATATTCAAATTCATGAAGCGCATGAAGATGCTCTGGGTTTATTAAAACTTGTTTGTACTCAACATTTTTGAAATTCAAGTCACTACATCACTATATATAAAGAACCTCAGTAGGCTGGCCTGATTTTTGGAAGTGCCAAGTTGCCACAGTTTTTACTAAAGCTGGTGAAAAATGTTACTGTTCAGTAATTGGAAATCCAGTAGGCTTTTGCTCAATGTTTTAGCTATATATGAAAGACTCTGGCTAGCTAAAGATGAAAATCTTAAACTGAGGCTTAGTCTTATAACTTCATAATGGAACAGAAAATTGGGTCATCATAATAAAAGAAGGAAACAGCAATTGGGTCATTGAGATTGAGGCAGGAAAGCAAGTTCATCCTCAGTTCGCTGAATTTATCTAGTGTCTTTATCATTAAGAATATCTCAATGTTCAGGATTTTTCCTGAGGTTTCATTTACAATGCAATTAAAAAAATGCATACTCTCCCATGGGTATTTCAGACAGTGGTGAGATCTGGTGTCATATTTAAATACTTGCCAGAATAGAAAATTTAGAGGTGGGATGAGGATACAGGGTGAAAATTTCACTTGGGAAGGACTCTCATTTCCACTGGAGTCAATGAAAGAATTCCTGCTGACTTTTAAAGATGGCAAAAGCAAGTCAGCACAAAAAATGCACATAAATAGAAGCATTCCAAGCCTGCTGAGACCTCATTACATAATTTTTAAAATATGAAGGATAAATCTAGGCATCTAAATGACATATACATGTGTTATGCACCATTAATAAGTGATGAGAAATAAATAAATTAAACCGAACATGCCCAGTGCACCGCTGTTCTTCCCAGGATGTGAGTTGGAGAACCTAAAAATAGAAAAGATGATTTTATGTGCGAGTGCCATGAAGGAGTAGTGGTTCAACAGGGGAAGATGTAAACAGAGAACCAGCACAGTCCCAGTGGGGGTGTAGAAATCTGAGGAAGGGCACAGCTTCTCTCTGTGCATAACATGAAGAGACCCAGGTAAGGCACAAACTGCACAGATCTAAAATATAGCAGGAAAAGCCCTCCCACTGTGAATTATAGCTGAATTTTTTCTTCATTTTGATTTTTCTCTTCTCCCTGAAAAGTTGTTTTTGGCTACTGGCTATATAAGTGTCTTTTATATGTCTGTTTGATTCCTATTTTTTGTGTCTTGCATGTCTGCTGAATAATTTATGCCATGAAAAACAAGTTAAGCAAACAAGCTGCTTCTGTGCTTCGTTCAGGAAGCAGTGATGTTAGTGGTCACTGACTAGGGAAGGAAAGATGGTCCAAGAAACTATTTGAGCCAAACACTTTGAAGATCAAGACCAGATCCTTAACTTAATTACATGATAATAAAGGCCAGTTGTTAACTTCCTCCATTTGAGAATGATATGTTCATTCTGTTTCTAATTGGCAGCTGCTGCAGGGACCCACAGCTCTGCAATGATGTCAGTACAACAGCTCCAAGCAAGAGCAAACAAAGCATCAAGAAACGTATATGCACAGAGCACAACTGTTTCCTCTTAGCTGATGATTTGCCTACAAAAATAAATCCCACTTGTTTCAAGACCCTGACACAATAATGAAGCAGAAGTGATACCAAGCACCTTCATAATTTCTAGAGTAGACATTTGGAGACTTCCAACAGCCCCCTGTGACTGGCTGGTGGGTGCCAACAATAGACATGGGGATGAACATGTGGTAGCGGTGGTTATTCTCTATGTGCTGTATATGCAGATTCTGTTCTTTACAAGAAAAATGCTATAAAAAGTAAATCAGATTATTCTGAAGAGCATTATCTGTTGTGATTATGCCCTTAATTTCTTTTGGACCTCCATGTCTCAGTGTATGGAGGGTCCCGTATCCAAACCCAGGAAAGAACCCAAACTGCTGGAAGCTGCTCGAAGCAGAATGTCCAATTCAGACTCTTTAGAGTAAAATACAAAATAGTTAAAAAATAAACATAGAAGAGTGGAACTTACTGCTTAGTAATGATGCTTAACAACACCAATTTCCTTGCAAGTCTTACGTGTAGCTGGATTCTTCCTGTGGAGAAACATCTTCCCAAGTTAGATCAATTGTGTGCCCTCAGCAGGTCTCCCCATTCACTCAGTTTTCAAGGTGTTGTGGAATAAATGCAGATCTGGTGTCAGTATTCCATTTGAGAAATAAAAATTGGGGAAAAAATGTTTGAATGTCTATTTCAAAGGCCAGTGTGAGAATCAAAACCAAAGCTTGAGCACAGTCAAGGGCTATGGGAATGAGGTAATCCTCAATTCCAAAGAAAGATATAATAAAGGGTAATACCTGCATCTAGAAAGAAAAGGTTAAAAAGCACATGATAGGCAGCTGATTTGAAGGGTGTTCTGGAGAAAAGCTGAAAAAACAGAGCATCCTTTTCTCAAGATGTTGAAACTAACTGTGAAAGCTAACCAGAAAATATTACTAGAACTAGAGTCCAACAGGTAAGGGAAAGATGGTGTTGTGAAAACATGGCCCCTACTTGTCCCAGGGTACACCATCAACGTAAGAAGGTTCCCAGTGGTGGCTGTGGTTATCCCTTGTATCTCCAGTTTGGTAATCTGGAAATCATGAAAGGTACAGAAGATCCTAAAGAGTCTCACATACAAGGGCTGCAGTGAAGAATCCAAAATCCAAAGACTGGGACCTTGGATTAAAACTCTTTGTTTAAAATGAAAAACAAATGAAAAACAAAAAAATGAAAACCAAAATTTAGCTTTAGGAAATGTAAAGTAGAACTCTTAAGCCATAAATCAAGAACACAGTGTACACCTATCCTGGTGCCTGCTGAGAGATCCAAGGCCTAAACTCTGCACATGATAACAACCTTGCACCAGAAAATGCTGGGGACTGTAATACCAAAAACACATGACTGAGAATATACTCAGCATTGAAGCTTGACAGCAACATTTGCCATATCCTGCAGCTGAATAGAGCTTATTGATTTACCTGGCTTTGCAGAGACCAAGGTTATCCTGATTATGGAGCTCAAAAGATCATTCCATGAACGGACAGTACCATATCATGCGGATTTACTGCCACAGTCTTACCCCTTTTCAGTGACTGCTACACCACACTTCATTTTGAAGCACTGATGTGTTCTCAGAATGCACAAAACAGCAGAGATCTATTTTGAGTTGAGGCATCTATGTAGATTTGTACCATCTGAAAATCTGGACTATGGTATCCCCACATTCCTTTCCTGCATGCAACATAATACTGCTGGGCTGCAAACAGCTGTTGGAACTGGCATGTGGCAACTAAGGGCAACCAAATTCCTTCTAATTAAACAAAACTTTGTCACATACAATGAGCAATTACTTGAGATTCCACCCTGTCTCCTCTGGAAAAACAGGTAACATTCATATGAGGAAGCTAGGCTGTATCAGAAGAATTAATTTTAAACCAATAATGTTCTGCTGCTAATTGATGCACTATCATATCAAACAAAGAGCCAGTATCTGCAAAAATGAACACACTTGTTGCTTCTATAATTAGAAAAAAACACTCATAAAGTGTGCATTGATGGAAATGCAAGTAGGAGTCACCATATTCTCCCATGCTACGCAAATGTTGCAGCCAGTCTCCCTTTCTACACAAAGTTATTAGGTAATGATAGCTCACATGATTAGGTAATGATAGCTCGTTATTAGGTAATGATAGTTCACATGATCTCCTCATGTATGTGAGGAGACCTTGCATCAAAGTTCACTTGCAATTCAGAATATTCCTAAAGTCTGGAGTAGGTAAAATATCTGAACCTCTGCTCATCACTACTGCTGTAATTCTTTTGTTTACATGCTGGTTTTTAAGTGGTAAAAGCCTTTCAGCCTGTGAGCCGAGATGCTCAAGCTTCTCAGAAGCAGGACACCTTAGTTCATGTGAAAGATTTCTTTGTTCAGGCTAGAAAGCAGGAAAGTCTGCATTAAATAGTCTGAGTGAAATAATTGCAATCTTGATACTTCTTCATGACTCCCACACTGAAAACTTCTCTTTCATAGAAAAGGGGTTGGGTGAAGTAGATATATATCTTTTCTTAACTCCAACTTTACTGAATTTCTATATTGACCTGATCCAAAGCATGAAAGTTGACAGAAAATTTAAGGTGGAAAACGTATTCTAACAATAAATGACAACAAATCATTTGCAGCAGGGAAGCTGCTTGTCTGCCTGAATGGCTACAGAGATCAGAACATGGACTATTTACATAGCTACCTGAGACTCCCACCTTCAACACAACACCAGAGTGAAATCTTGCAAACAATTAGGAGTCTATTAGAAGTTTCCATGAAAAGCAATGATGGTTAAATGCCATCAGTGAAGGATTCAGCAGACTGAGAAGGAAGGCAAAGCTGTAAATCAAAAGCAACAGTTGGCATTTACAGGTTTTAAAGCCTTTCAAAATACACAGGATCCTTCAGAGAAGGAGACTATAATCGTACTCATCTGAGTGGCACGTGATGCTAACAAGTTGCAAAGTGGAAGCTAAAGGCCAACAAGGCCAGTCAGTCACCCTTTTTAAGAAAGCGGCACATAATGGCTGAGATTTTCTTGGCAGTCCTCAAAAACACTTCTTAACAGCTCTCTTCTTTGGGTACCTCAGCATAAAGCAGAGGAGTCATTTGATAGATCAGGCTTAAGAAGGTACTCTGGTGAAGACAGTCTGGCAGTAAAGGCAGCAGCTAAACTGCGAATTTCAGGTTGGCTCTACTGGCAGAGCATGATGAACAGGGTATGTTTGCTCATTATTGTCATGATTGGCAGAGTATTTCACTTGAACACAAGAAATGAGAAAGTAGTCTTAGAGGTACCTAACTTCTCAAGAAGCAGGGCTGATTATAGGCCTTAACAAGTAGCCTTGCTTTAAAAGCTCTACTAAATCACAAGGTAAGCCACAAAAGAGCAGCAGTATCTCTGCAATCACAAGATACCTTGCAATCAGCACAAGTTTTCCTTGAATTCATTACAGCATTCTAGCAGAACTACTGTTGCAACAGATGTCAGAAAGAGATGCTGCTACATACCGTCTTTCCAAATCACAGGAATAATCCTAGCATGTGAAGTAAGATTTAGTAAGGAAAACAAGCTGAGGAGTTGCTTTGGGTTACATAAACCCTGGGAAAGAAGCAACAAGAACTTTTTTCTTTGGTTTTAATCTCTGTTAAGAATTCTCAAGAAATGTAGTGGAAGAATCACTCTTAGATAATTGGCCATTTTTGATGGAGATTTATATACACACATACATATATATATATATTTCCTGTACTCTGTTTGACAACTTGCTTTAGAACCAGATTGAGTGAGCACATCAAAAATAATCTCAGTTATTGAACAGAATTTCAGAGGCTTTCTATGTCACCCTTACAGCATTCTTTTTTATGAAGGTTTCAAGACCTATGTTACATATTTGAGACATTGTTCTCTGACCTGGTTTAAGATGGATCATATGTTAGCATATGAACCAGTGAAAGAGTTTCAATTATGTAATGCTGCTCTGTGGAGTAAAGCTCTGAGTACTTGCATATTGAAGTATTCATGGAACACAAAAAATGCATTAATTTTGTTCTACATCTGGAAAAATGGATGCCTGGAAAGTTGAATTAGTTGAATTTAACAGAGGTGGGAAAAAGTTTTGGAGAGTAACAGTAACTAATTTAGGTTATGCAAGTTAAAGTATCTGAACACTAAAAATACAACAGGTCCAGTGTCAAATACCTTCTCTGACCTTGTTCCAGATTATTTTTTCTCATGATGCTTCTAATTTCTGGATCTGCTTCACTGTATATAAATAGCTGACCCATTAGTTATCTTTTCCTGACCCAATACAGTGTCCAATTATTTTCTTTTTTTCTCTTGACCCAGAAGAAATCTTTTCCAGGGCTGCACACTGCTTATTCAAGGAAGGAAGATGCATGTATCAAGTCTTGCCAAAGTGCTTAGATTTCACAAAGTTGACATGGGTATTGAAAAATCAAATAAATTAATGTAGAATGCAACAAAGGAAAAGTTAAGCCACAGCTCAATATGAAAGTGTGAGACTGTTTTCAGAGAGTTTTGTTTGGGCAGACGAATAATGGCTTTAAAGCATATCAGCATCTACTGTGTATTTGTTCTAAAAGACCAGATTTCCTGAAGCTGAACTTAAAACTTATGCTATTTTAGTACAAAAGGGTCAATTCCACTTGACCATTTATACTGAGTATGAATGGTTGGGAAGCAAAGGACATTACGTACAGGGGATGGTATGCTACTCAGGCAGGGAGTTTATGAAACAACCCCTAATCAAGTCTTTAAAAGCAAAGTAAAGAAGGCTTAAAACAAGAACATAGCTCAGTTTGCAATAACCTTTGCAGAATGTTTAGGACAAAATCAATTATATTAATATGATTTATTCTCATCATAACTTTCCGTAAATTTCTTCAAGGACTGGAAAGTGAAATAATAGCAAAATATAGTAGACTAAATATCCCACCAAGCCTTTACTCCATTCTTTACACCAAGTTTTTTCTCCATTCGCACCAGTTCTAAGGCTGCTGCTGTTACCACAGTGTCTCAGTGCCTTCTAGTAATGCACTAAACAATATGTCCAACATCTGTCAAATGTTTGTGCTCTGTTTTTCTCCTCAAGGGAAGATGTGTGTTCAGCAGAGCTTTTTTCTTTTAGAATTTATTTTTAATAAAATCTAAATGGCTGTGCTATTTGTTTGTTAGAGAAGTCAAAGAAATGAGACTTGCACTGAGGACAGTAGGCACACAGGATGCCATAGGCCAGGGCTACCTCTGGGAGAAGAAGGGCAATTTATGCCCAGGAGTGGGAAAAAGCTGTGGGCAGGTCCTGAGGGTGAAAAGGTGGGGAGTCTTTAAAAGGAGCTGTGACAGGGGGTTACTCATGCAAACTGTGAATTCAGGAAGGAGAGGGTGAGACTTTATTTTTGCATCTTTTACTGCTTGCATTCAAATTTCATGTTGCAAATGCAAATGCAGAAAAAAAGCTTCAGCTGAATTCCCACATACTGTCATCAGAGCCATTCATTACTCACTTTGCTGCTGCTGCTCCTGAGCACCCCAGATTTGGAAGAAGAGGCCTGTGACAGTGATGCCTGTGGAAGACTTGGGAGGGTATGTTTGTGCATTTACTGCCTACACTCTTTTAATGTCCAGCTCCGGACAACCTTAAGAAATCCAAATGTCTCTCACACGTGTATTTTAAAATGAGAGTGAGAGAAAGGAAAAAAAAAATTGCTAGGATCTTGCAGCTGGTGAGAACATAGGTGCAAAGTTCCGTGTATTGAGAATTAAACACTATGCAATTAGAAGGTAAACTTAGATGGCTTTCAACTCAGCAATGTGCTCCTTTTCAGTCATTAAGAGGGATTCTAAGATACTCTTATGAAAAGCCAGGAGGGTCCAGCTCCATCCCCCTCCCAGCACTAACAAGTGAATTTACCTTTGACTGGAGTAGATGTGTTAATGGCAAATAAATAATTGCGGTGATTTATTCAGTGGGTTCTATTCGTCTGAAATAATCACTTTGTGTGACTGTTTCTCACTTAAGCTTTAAGAATAAACTCCTACATGAGCCTTCACATAAATAGTATATCTAGTAAATTGTCCTTCTGTGGTTGTAAAAAGACTTTAACTACAGCCCTGCAGCTAAACCAACTCAATTCTCAAGGAATATGATTAAAATAAACACTGCATATAAAACATTACGTTTTCTTCAGGTGATATTTTACTACCCTTTCTATCATAATCATCATTTTTATTCATTCCATTGTTAGCTTTTAACAGCTAAAACCAGCATGATTTAGAAAGTGAGACATCCCTTGAGCTGGAAAGAAGCAGCATTACCAAACAAAGCTTTAAAAATATCATTGTTCTCTGGCTGCAGAGACACATGTGCATTTCCCTTGTTACAGACAAATGTTGTCTATAAGGGAGGATTTATTCTTCTCTGTCCCAAAACATAAATTTAGTCTCAGTGCTCTAGTCCCCAAAACTCCCACACATTTCGTTGGAAAATATACCTGAACAAAGACAGCAAGTTCTGTCCTTGGGGAGGCCAAGAGTAGATTTTTGTCTCAGATTTATACCAGCAGCATGTGGAGACAGAAAATATGCAATAAGTCAAAGAGATTTTACTTATCAGAGATTTAGACAACCGTTTGTCAGTACTTAACTGTATTGCTGGATGACTCATTCCCATTTCTAATACCTAGGAATACAGGGCATGTGTGGGAACACAATGTCTGCATTGATTTTAATCTGGTCTCTTTTTGTACTGTCTACAAATAGCTCAAAACGAACCCAATCAGATAAGCAGAGCAGAAAATGATTGCGAAAACACATATAGTAAGCCACTCATAGAGGCCTCAGAGAGGCCAAGGAACACACAAAACAGAAACACAAAGGTAGCAAAGAACAGCTCGTAAAAGGATACCATTTCTCTATGCCATGGATGCATAATTTAGGTAGGGAAAGTGATCAGGCAGGGAAGAGAAAGATTTTCTTTTTAGGTGCAGGACCAGCAGCTGCCCTACTTGAAACCCAGTGTTAGCAACACATCCTTTCTAAGTACTTCAGTTCTGGATTCCAGGCTTCATGTCAAAGTAGGAATCCATTATTTACACTAGACAGGTTGGAGATGGCAGGCTCTCCTGCTATTGCACTAATAGTATTTAGAATACTCTTATGCGCTCTGATCCTCACTGAACTCCCTTTCACAGATGCTTGCTGCAAACCTTGGCTCCAGAAGAGTGGTTGTGGTAGACTTTTGGGGAAGAGTCTTCCTGTTCTGGGAGAAATTTTCAGTTTTTGAAGT
This sequence comes from Coloeus monedula, assembly GCF_965178545.1. NCBI lineage: Eukaryota > Metazoa > Chordata > Aves > Passeriformes > Corvidae > Coloeus > Coloeus monedula. The sequence goes on along the minus strand of NC_138782.1, from coordinate 106,693,463 downwards.
TTTTTCTGATACAAAGTGAAACAAAAAATTGAAATTTTGTTATTGTTTTGCAAGCTGTTCCTCTTAAAATTACTTGAATCAGGGAGGTTCAGAATTCTTTTTCAATAACAAGCTCTTTGTTTTCAATCTTGACATTTGCTTTTTTGCTCCACCTTTCAGTGAAGATCAACATTTCCAGGTTGCACACTCAAATGAAAGTACTAACCAAACCAATAATTCTGTTTTAAAATTTTCCAAAGAGTCTCTGTCAACAAATTCAAAGCTTCTGATGCTGGAATATCCATCATAGATACATGTCTCCAGAGTATTGTCATAGCCTTGACAAGTCAAGAATGTCCAACAAAAATTCCTTGCTGGTCTAGCCCCTTAACACATATTTCTTTTGCCATCCTGAAGGTACCCTTTTGGGAGCCAGGGTGGAAGGGGAAGAAACAAATGTGGGTTGTGGGATAACAGGCTCATCCCTAATCCAGAAGGGATGATAGGAGGAAGAAGCAGTCATGGAAGCTTATACAAGGCAGAGATGACAATCTATCAGATGTTAAAACGGTCACAGAGTCAGAGTAGCATCTTTGACTACTCATATATAACATAAAATCCTTTTTCCACATCAGAAGAAACTGTAAGCCCCCTAAGGGTACTGCAATTACACTGATTTTACATCATAATAAATCAGAGAACTGTCAAAATTGCTATAACAACAAGGACCAGAATTTCATCTTGCCTTCTCTGTGTGGCCATGGGTCTGCCCTTCATCCTTTCTGATAGGCATTTTTCCTTCATGAACCATTTCTCTGAACACAATTATGTGGAAAAATGGAGAGGCTCATGGAAGCTCCTGAGGCAGTGCCAGCTGAAGGAGGCATACATTCCCATAGCTCAGAGGAGTCCTTAGCTACAGCAGAGACCGAGAGCTACTGCATCTCCCTTTCCTGATCCTGGAGCAAGTTCTGCTTACAGCAACCCAGGCCCTCCCTGCCACATCCCAGGGCAGAGCACATGGCTGCAGTTTGCCATCCTGGGACAAGCTTCATGTAATTCCTGTGTAGTTCACAGCAGGAGGAGCGCAGTCTGCAGAGAACAGCCACGTAATTCATGTTTGCAGTGGCCCCCTGCATACATTTTCTGAGATCATCCTAGCAGAGAGCTATGAGTTTCCTCCAGTTTGCCAGACCAGATATGCAATATGCTCAGAACTGGGAAGAACAGTGTTGTAGTGTTATATCACAAAGACCATCCCAAAAAAACCACAGGGACAATAAGAAATATTAGTCTCCAAAAGCAAGTGGGAAAGCAATTACGTATTTGGAACTGTGGCAAGCCCAAGTAAAACTTGCCTGTATTTTCCATCTAGGATGGAATCAGGTTTTTAAAAAGCTATTCTAAAGAGAGCGTAGGGTTTCTCAGCCTGAAGGCTTCATGTCACCCTGTGTCCTGTGACGATGACTACCTCCCTGTTTACTTCAGAACTGAATGGAAAGTTGCTTATGTACCTCCTACACTTTTGCTAGCATCTTGATCCTTGTCTTCCAGCAGCCTCAGGGAAAGATTGAGAGATAAAGAATCCCCATAAACAGAGAAAGAGGGCTTCCTAATCCTATTCCTTGGAATAACCTGTTCTACAAGGGCAGTATATTTCCTTGATGGCAGAAAACTATTGTGGAATGTCTCTGAGGAAGTGGTTTCAAAACTCTAGTCCAAATTCACGGCAGACACCCCAAAACTCTGTGTAACACCAGGGAACCTCAGGGATTTCCCAGAGCTTACTGGGTTTACTGGAAGTCTTGCATCTTCCTCTGCCAAGTATGGATCTGTTGAAGCCACAATGATGGAGAAACACCTTAATCTCTGCACAGGGTAGTCACTGAACAGAAACACTAATCCCACCTTGGACCACATTACATTCCTCTCATAAATTCATCCAATTTAGGCAGGTAACAGCAAGCTTTCCCTCCCTGCAAAGCACAGGGCAGGGAAGACATTGAAAGTCATCAGAATCTCATCTACTGCACAGAGAGGTTCATTTGTGTCTGTGGAAGCCCCATTGTACCCAGATGTCAGGGACAGGAAGGCCTGAGGGCCAGCAGGATGTCAGAGGAAGAAATTCAATAAGAAGCCACTTAAAACCCAATAATTCAAGGGGATTATCACCTTAGAATTCAACTAAATGGAATATATTTCTTGCCAAATAAAGGAAAAATAGGTAATTCATTGTTTTAGCAAAGATTTTTCATTAAAGCAAACACAAAGTTTATTGTATTCAAGTAATAAAGATAAGCAACAAGGAAACTTCTGAGATTAAATAATCGTCTTCTCCAAGAACTAAATTTTTTTTTTACTGTTTTCTTTCATTTTTAAAATGAAAGTTTAGTTTAAATTAAACAATTGAATACTGAACCTCACATTTTTTGGAACAGGCTGCTAGAAGGGGTTTTTTTTTGCCTTTAGCTGTCAGCTGGAATGAGTATCCTAAAAATACCAAAGACAAAGATATAAACGCCCCTGACTTCAATCTGTACAATTTAAAATCAGGTTAGATAACTGAAAATATGTGGCTTATATTCCCCATCTCTGCATGCACACCAAGTTTACTAAAAATAAAAATTTTGTCTGATTGACATCTGTTTTATTTTTTTTTCTGTTGAGCTAAGGGTTGATTCTCCACCCACACATGTAACAGCAGCTAACTCCCAATTAATTTTAAAAGAACTTTAGTAAAAAAAGCATGCTGGAGAGGGACTGAAGTTACTGGAAATTAAGCATCTGGACTTCTCTAAAGTATAAGGGTTTTTCCATCATGTTGGAAGGTAATTTGACTTTAGGAAAAAATATACAATACTTGACTGGTTGATAGATTCTAGTGATTCATTTTGCATGTAGAAACATGCCCACTCTTGCCATTTGAACCAAACACTAGTTTGTTTTGTTTCTTAAACAGTGTGAAACGGCAGGATTTATACATCTATAATAGTTGCCAAAACTAGATTAAGACCAACCTAGTGCAGATGTAATATGACTTTCCATGGATGTAAGATCTCCAAATGACAGGAGTCCTTTTAAGTGCTGAAACACCAGAAACTGAAAAACCTGGAAATGGAAGTGAGAATACTTGTGTTATACAACACTACATGAAATCATGGAGAGACTAAACAAGCAGATTGGCCTTCCATTAAGCCCCACGACAGAGACATTGGTGCAGGGCATGTTGATGGTGTCCCATCTGGCTTTCACAGTGTTTGCTCCAGCAGATGCACCCCTTTCTGCAAGTGCAGAGTGTACCCATCTCCTGGGGACTTTCCTCAGCTGTAGAGCAATGAGAGGGACTTGAAGTAATCCTAAAAAGAAGTGGTAGTTAAAGAGAGCAACCCTGAGGGAGAGATGTCATAAGCTGCATCAAAATTCAAAACAAGGTTTCAAGGAGATGTTCCTGAAGCATTCACACTGAGCTCAGCTTCAGCACAGAAGGAAAGCATTACCTCAGGCCTCTGGCCTCTGTGTCACACCTAAGCAACTGAGGTGAAGCACATCTTTAGCTTTAAGCATTTAAAAGTTAAGTGTCTATATTAAACCAGTAATAGGACAGAGTGAGGCATAGACCAGGGATGCCTTATCTCACTGGAACCAGGGGCCCAAGTGCATGGATTGCTGCTCCGCACTGGCCACAGTCTGGCTCCTCTCCTGGCACCTCACACACACAACTTCACACACCTCCGTGGGGTAAAGGCATGTAATCCTAATGCTCAGCCTTCATCTGCCTTGTCTTTGTATCAAAAAGAAATTACAGTTTTATTCCATACATTTATTTTTAAACCGCATCACTTTTAACATACCAGGGCTAAATGGAGAGATCAAAACGATTTCTAGGGATGGTGTTCAGTCAAGACAGCATCCATGGTGCTGCAGCAGAACAAAGGGAAGCATGCAGGGAGACAGTGCAGAGAAAAGCCTCAGAAAACCTGCAGTGCAGCAGGATGAGTAAACTAGCTAACGAAACACTTGATATCTTTGTACAGCAAGCCACAGCAAATGAGGCATGAAAGAGTAATCTGGACATGCACTTAGTGAAAGGAACAGACTGAAAAAGAAAGAACCAGTCATATAGCTTCAAGCTGTGATGTTGAAAAAGATAATAAAATAAACAGTTCAGGGTTAAAGAAAAAAATTAGGTATATTTGGAAACAAAAAACCTGAAGTATGATTTGCTGTTTCTTTATTTCACAGAACTTAAAGACAGAAGAGACCTTTATATCATCTATTTTGACTTCCTGAATAATACAGGCTTTTACATTTCTCTCCTCTTTTAATAATTAGGTTACCTTTTCAGGTACATTTAAACCAATGCAATGCTTAGCTGCATGAAAACAGGTACCCCTGATTAACTGTGTCATTGAACTACACTGTCAGGCTAAAGGACAGAAGGATTATTTCTGTCCTTCTGGGAATAAACAGTTCCACTCCACAGGCAGAGGACAGGGAAGACAATTCAGCTCATAACTGAAGCCATGCCAAGAAGATAATAATCCACACCACTGACTGAAAAACAAAATCAAAACCTATCCAAACAGCTGTTTTTTCCCAGATGCAAAATCTGTATTTTCCCCAAATCTGGCTAGACTTTAAGTGCACAAAGAAAGCTCATCAGTATATTTACCTCCAGAACAGGCTTCCCATTTTTATCCTAACCTCTGCTTGCTCTTTCCATTTTCATCCTCAACAAATGGCCCTCCTCAACAGTTTTGGAGAAGTCAGGAGACAAGCTAAGCAAAAGTCTAAAATAAAAATGGTCAATTGTTCTTAAGGAAACAGAAGAGGGAGAAAAAGAAAGAAAATATTCTTCTCCATTCTTACAGACATTCATAAAGCCCTGAAGCATAAGATTTGATTAAAACTGTATCTTTATTTAGAACTGCAAATTCTGTGGGCATACCTAAGGCAATGCTTAACCCTCTGTCCCCTAAGCGAGACTCAGTGATTTCCACAGGGTTGCTTGAGAGCTGCAGCAGAGAAGACTCCACCATAAAATATTACTGTGGAGAAAGAGCTGCAAATCCTGCAGTTACAAGGGGAGAAACAGTAAAAAGGCTAAGTAAAGGTTTCAAAGTAAAAGAAGGAAAGAACAGGGGAATGTAAGACGCCTAAATACACAGAAGGCTATCCAGTTTAATACTTAATATAAAAGATGACAGGATTTTGCCTAAAGTTGAATTCAAAGACAGAAATATATGTAAATCTCATTTTAACAATGTGAAACAGAGAATCCAACACTGCCTCAATACTCTGTTTATTCACCCTCATCTGACATCTGGATTGAACACCCTGTGTTCAGTATTCCTTTGACACATACAAGGTTCACTAAAGACAAGGTCATTTTCCTCTTACTTAATATTCTCCTGTCTACATATCCCAACACAGTATCAGTCTTTCATGATAAGCCTTTAACACACTTCTCAGAGAGGTGGTTATCCATGAAGGCATTATTCCTCCTTATTGACTAACAGGAGGAAAAAAAAAAGAAGTGGAGAAAAAGAATATAAAGAACATCAATGTCTACCTGTGGATATAGTCTGATGATATGATCTTCAGATCTACCAACTGTACTGCCCTGGCTGTTAGTCTACTAACTTCTAAACTGATACCTCACACCACTGTGTATCATGAGACTGTTCTCATGATTTACTACAACTTGTTATGTCTTCTGCAGACTCACTAATAATGATTTAAATAATAGTTATATTTCTTGTGAGATATATATAATAAGTTTATCTATTCTGAGATAGAAGTATCTCACAATGGACTTCTTTCCAGATATGTTTTTTTAAAGTGTCCTGTCATTGACTTCAAGTACATCAGTGTTTTCATTTGTCTTTTAAATGGTTTATTATTAAAGCAACCAGTTTTCTGGATTTTAAGGAGTCATCACTTCTCACTTTCTTGGAAGGAAGGATGTAAAAAAGTCCCACTATCTTTTTTTAGTACTGCCTACATGAAGGTGATAATTTTACTACACCAACAGTCATTTCAATTTTGGGGGAAATGGCAGTTCTTAAAGCTCTAGGTATGTTCATAAAAGTTTGTGGTATATTCTGCTAACAGAAATGAGCAGACAACACATGAGAGAAAAAGGTGATTTGCACATAAGCAAACATCATGTGTTTAGGCCAGAGATACCTTTTTTGTCCATAAAAATAAAGTCTCATTATCTTGTGCAAAGTGGTGGAGCTTGCATTAAGGAAAGACTGTATATTAGTAATAAGTTTGCTCCTGGTCACATCGAATCTGCAGCAAATACAATCTGGGCTGAAGCTATCATGTGAAGTTACTGTGTCTGTATGCTTGTAGCTGCCATATGCAGGCAAAGGCCACTTTTATGTTGATTTACAGTTTGTATCATCTTACCTCACCATTTTCTGCATTGTTCTGCCCTGGCACAGGTTCACTGCCTCTACCTGAAACACTCCAGATTTATACACGGGTGAGAAGAAGATAATTAGCTTTATCAGGTTGCTGAGGAAAGAAAGTGGTAACAGCACTTGCCACCATGTAAAGAAACTGGAAAAAGAACTGACCTGAAATATTGCAGTAGATACAAAGGAAGAGCAAAAGTCCATTGCAGTGATGAACTTGCTCAAAGACAAGGATTAAGCAGTGGTTTCCTAGGAAAAATAAGCCAGGGGCATAAACTGCTTAACCTAATCCCATGACATAAAAAGGGAACAAAGGACAACTGACAGAGAACAAAAAAGGGGAAAGAGAAAACAAGAGTTTCTTTCTTTTCTGTAGTGTCTGTGGTTTATCAGATACTACACACCTTGCAGAGCAGTTTAATTGGATGAAGAGCTCTCTGTTATTATCCAACCACATAATCACATTAAAGTTTGACTTACTCACTTCAACCAGAACAAGTAGGTATCAAAGGGTCAGGGAATTATGTAAATTGGAGCGTGCATTTCTCCATGAACCCTGAAAGACTAAGACAGACTTAAACTATATGAAATGTTTTTTATCTTCTTAAAACTGATTTTTCAAAAGCAAAATTCCAAAACTGATATAATCAAACCTGTGTTGTTGACCTGTCCTCTCTTAAACAAATCAGCGAGTGATGTATGTCACCACAAAGTCCGTTAGCTATTCTCAGCAGCTTTTCATGTGTGTTATGAACTGATCTGTGTCTTATTTTAACTATATGTAACAGCAGCTGTGGGGTAAAGAATTTGAGATGTCAACACCTGACAGAAAATGGTCTCTTGTGGCTTTTGAGTACGTCATGCAATGGCTGCTCTGGACCGTAATTCTTCCTGATAATCATCTAATTCCTTCTGGTGTGCAGGCACAGAAAGCGGATGCAGCTATGGTGAGAAGGGGAGATAAATGCTTCCCTGCAAAGGGGCAGTGAAGAGGAAGGAGGCAGGAGGAGAACTGAGATGCAAGATGTGCAGCAGAACCCCTAGTTCTCTCCACCAAATCTACCTGGGCACTAAATTATGATCTCTTCACATTCATAATTTAGTTTCTGTGCTGTTTTTCTGAAGCTGAACCCATACTTTAGTCCAGATGCCATTTAATATGAGCATAACAGTAACAGCTCATTTCATCTTTACTTAAGTGGCCACCAATTGCATTATTCACAGATGCTACGTGCAGATCAATGATCCTGGCCAGGCATGCCTTTATCACCATTTTTACTTATTTCATGCAACTTAGAAGATCCCAAACCATTAGAGTATTGTGAGAACTCTTTTTGTTGTTTCAGTGTGCAGTAACTGAAACTAAATATGCAGTAGTGAAAAGTGGAACATAAATGCAGTTGAAAATGTGATCCTTTCCCTGTATTACTAAACCACCAAACTTCCTTATTAAATTGGAAAGTTTTATTAGAGATGAAGCTGTCTTTCTGCTATTGTTTTGATGTTAGCTGCAAGAGTTACATATTTAACATACAGAAGGGCTTAACTGGCTCAGTGAGATAAAGCTTTTTCATTTTATTTTAAACTTCCTGCAATTCACCATTAAGATACATCCACTGTTTGAGAATAGGAAATTATCAAAGGGTCTGGGAATTCTCTCTGTTCAGGGCAAAGCGATGAATCTTCATGCACACTAGAGATACCAAGTAGCACTTCCACAAGAGTAGGGAAAGGACTGAAGTTAAGATGACTCACACTAAAGAGCTCTCACTCTCTTTCTCTACCCCCTTCCCTTCTCTCCTCCCCTCTCCAATTTGGCAGACAAGAAGGTAGGCAAGTTGGAAGCTTTCAGTTCTGTCTGATAGTCTAACAAAATACCTAGTACAGATGCAGGGAGCCAGCATAAAAGCATGGTGTCTGATTAGATGAGATACCAGGAGCCAAGAAAAAGATTGCGGTGCCTGCTGAGTTGAAACGGAAGTCAGGTTGAAAGGAGGTGTTCCTCGCTCAGACAGGCAGCACAGGCACTGGGGAAGGGTAGGAAGTGAAAGACAAAAAAATGTAGGGAATGCTAATGTTTTAGAAGAAAACCTGCAGCAGATAGCAATTAAAAAGAAAAGCCCCCCATCAATAACATTCTCTAATCTTATCACAAGGGGTATCAGTATCACTAAAAGACACTTGGGGATACATGGAAGTAGCAAGCTCCACTGAAGGCCAAAGAGGAATTTCAGATACTCACTGTCATCCACAAGGCTGTACACATGGTTTAAAACATATATGTCTATGCTTAAATCCCTTCCTGAACAAAGCTATTGCATTACCAAGCTCAACTTTCCTGTCATCTGCAGAATAGAATAGAATAGAATAGAATAGAATAGAATAGAGCAAAACAAAAAGAATAGTTCAGTTGGGAGGGACCTACAACAACCATCTAGTCCAACTGCAGTGTACATCAGCTTTTTCATGAATTATAAAATATGACAAAGGTATTAACAAGTCTAGAATTTCACCCAGCTTGCTGTAGTATCTTCCTTCCTCTCTGATACACACAAATAGGTGGGGATACTAAAACCAGAAAATGAGTGAGTAAGAAAGGTAGGACTGAAAATGTCACTGGGGTCAGCAGAGAGAGTGAATCCTTTAAATAGAAAGAGGTGTACACAGTCCAGGAGAAGTTTTTAATCAAAAAAGAACTAAGCAGACTACCCCCACTGAACTGAATTGCCTTTGTTCCTCAATGTTATTAGTTGCACTGGCTGTTCCATTTAATTATGATTAGCACTTGTGGGAGCCAGAAGTGGGTGATGGGCAGGGAGACACAGGAGTGCCTGTAACGCAGCAAGTGACTGATCATGTCACGATCCTCCATGACCTCCTCTATCCCTCTTAAGTGGGAGGGTGAAAGCAAGCAATAAAAGGACAAGCCATTTTGTCTCTTTTTCAGTATTATGCATTCCACATTTCTAGACTTCCTTTAACTCCCACTAGACACTTGAAAAAAATCATGATCTTAAATACCAGGCTTTAAGAAATCTTAATTTAATTTTCTTTAAAAATAAATATTTGAAAAATAATTTTAAAATGTTTGCAATCATGCAGATGAATCTTGATCAAATCACTGTTCAAATTCCTAGTCCCTGTGTAATTACTTGCATAAAACACCTCTTGTGAATAGCATGTAAATCATTAGTGATTAGATTTTTTTGGATTGTTTTGAAGAGACCCAGCTGCTGTCTTTATGTCAAAGAACATCCATAAGGCACCAGTGATTAAACAGCATGGTATTTTTGCATGTCAGACATCACATGCTTGGATATTAATCACGCTTAGTGCTTTTCAGATGTGAATTGAGAAGCATCTCAGTGAAAAACAGTTATAGGCCCTGTTTACAGACTGGGAAGCCGAGGCACAGGCCAAGTGACTTGCTCATTTCATACAGCAGATCTGAGGTCACAGCCCAGATTCCAACAGGGGAGAATTTCCCTTTGTTTCCTGACTTTCCATCCACCTTTCATTTTTCAATTCAAATGCTGAGACAAAGGAAAACCTGGATCATTTGATAATAAAGAAGAAAAAAACCCAAATTACAACACAAAAAACCCCCCAAAACCCTAAGAACAGGGCAAGCATATTGCCAAGATTAGAACTGAGTTTAAATTAGAAAAAAAACTCCTAACCTTGTTTAATCTTACTTTTTTTTCTAAAAAGAAATATAGCAAAGCATTTTCCGAATATACAGCTCTTCATCTGCCCTAAATCACCAACTGAAAAATAGCTCCTCTGTCCAAAAATTGTCATCTTGAATCATAGCTCTATCCTCATTACTGAGATATATATGTAGGAAAAGAAAGAGAAGCATGAGGATTTCTCTGCTTAATTGTGATAGCAGCAAGAGCTATTTAGTATATCTGCAAGACATGTTTTCTGCATAAAATATGGTGGCTTTGCAAGTGACTCTCAGAAGTAATTTTTCACTGTTTATATATAAAAATATACATATGAAACATTCATTGATGCATACATACAATGTTTCATAAGCCAAATGGAACAACAGCTGTAATTCATTACCAAAGTGAGAAATTAAAACCTTCTTTTGTGTCAGCTGCGTAGAGGGCAGTTATTTATAAGATACCCTAAATATATAGTTGAGTTTCCTACTAAACTCAAAAAAAGGTACAGAAGCTGCTCATAAAGCTGAGTCAGTGACTGTAAAAAGATGAGTTTGTGGAGCAGTGCTGAGCTGGACCAGAGAGATCATGGTGACATTTAGTGGTTATAATACCACTGGAACAGCAACCAACTCCTCCAGAGGAAGTGGTAATGTGCTTACTCAAATTTTCTGCCCTCCCTCAGGTTCCTGAATTCACAATCTGAAAGTCTTCAGCAGGCTTAAATCCGGAGACAATAATGCTCCTCCACTTCCTTGCGCAGGAAGCTTTAAATTACAAGGATGGATTATTTTAATTGCTACTCTTTGGGTTCTCTGCTTGAACTATTGGTAAACATCCATGGCAAAACATATGGATGGTGAAGCAATAGCTGTATCAGACCATGGTGTTTTTCAGCCACTGCATTATAAACTTTGCACCCAGTGTATTCAATAAAGAATATAACTGGAAATATTTGTTAAGAACTTGTAGGCAGTAGCTTTATGTCCTAACATTAGTAAACTGCCCACTAAATTAACCAGCATGTGTTGTCAGTAAGCAAGTCTTGAAGATATGGGGCAAGCTCTGAGCTGCTGCAAAAGAAAGTCAGGGACCTCATAGTGCTAAAAGCCTGTTTCAACAATTTTTATTTCTGCATCCTTCTGTTAGTAAAATCCTAATGTGAGTGCTTCTATAAATTAATAAATAGAGAAAAGTTCAAGCTCAAATTCTGGATCCAAATGTGTTTGGATTATGATTTTTTCAGGGTCCTTAAATGAGAATTTGGGTCAAGACTGCTGCTACCAAGAAATATTTAGTAGAATTTAAAGGCACCATTCCTTATTATGGGGATCACAAATCATATCCTCCAGTGCAGAAAGAGAACTGCCTAAAATGTCCTGCAACCATCTCTGAGTCTTTCCAGGGTGTCATATGCAGCACAGAAGGGGACAGGGCATTTACTCCAGCCTTGTCTTCACCAGCCACTAGCCTGGCTGCCTGCTGGCACTCTTCAAATATCAAGATACTTGCTGGTACCACATCAGATGTCATACAGCCTGGTTTTGCTTTTTAATCTTAAACTACCACAGCCTCCATGGGCAAGCCTGAGAAGAGACAAAGGACAGGAGGGGAAAGAGAAGGAGGTGAGAGCTCCTGTTGCCCAAGGAGAGATCAGGATCAATAAAAGCTTTTCCATTAGTTTCAGCAGAGAATGCAGCTAATTCTTCTTTCCTTCCCTTTTCTGAGAGATTGCACCTCACTTCTTCAAGCCCTCAGCAGCCAATTCCCTTTCAGACCTGGGCACCCTAGGTCTTCTTGCATTTGGGGGTTGAGGAGTCAGCCCTACCTTGAAGTGCATGTTCCCAAGCCATAGCTTGTAGTAGTAAACAGCACCATGCTCCTCCATAAAACTTTTTACTCCCTTAGGGCTGGAAAGAAGGGCATGTTTTGCTGTTTCTGTTTTATAGAGGGAAAAGTTAAGGTTCTAAAAAGGTCATCCAGTGAACAGGGAGCTCCTTGGGGTCTTACTGACCACAGCTGAGGTGTCTTAGGGTCCTATTTCACTTTCAGTTTGCCTTTACAGCAAGAAGGCAGCATGCATGCAGCATATATCTACACATCTGAGTGAACAGTTGTTTGTTCCACATCATGATTTTATGTCAGTTAAATTTCAAACAACATGGTGCTGCATACAGGGATGCTGATCAAGGGCTGTATAAACTGCAGTGCTCTTCTACCTACCTTAACATGCAAACTGCTGTGTGAAGGCAAGAGGATTGTAGTGCACACATGCACAAGTCCCAGTAGACAACTGAGTGCAAACACAGCAGATGGTGACAAGGCAATAGCAGCAAAGAGATAAAACTGTAAATTTAAAGCTGAGCCTAAAGGCATCTCTACCATGCTTTTATTATCAGTGCTGTTGAATTCCCCAAAGTTCTAATATATAGTTATAAAGAGGGTAAAAAAGGAAATACTGGCTCTTTGGTACACTGTGGGGTTCAGAGTTTGCTCTAGCTGAGCAGCAGCTGTCTCCTCTGAGCCAGCCAGGGTGAGTGCTCCTGTGCCTAGGTTTGCTGGGATCACAGGCTCATGGGAGGAAGGGTTTAGCTGTGCTTCTCCCCTCAGCCACTCCTCTGGCCAGAAGCTGGACAGACCCAGTGCTTTACAAGGGAGGGGGACATACTCAGGACAGGTATAAAACACAGCTGATTCCCCTATTGCCCAGAACAGTGGGCAAACATCTTCTTTGTTAGTAGCTTATGCAGCTATGAAACACCACATGGAAAATCAGGGTGTTCCAAATAGTCCTGTGTTAAGTAAAATACAAACCCAGATAAAAGAACTAGGAGAATGTGTATAATTTATCTTCATCCATTTTCCAGCTAACTACTTAATCACAAAACCAAATAGTTGATTCATATGGATTCATTGTAAGGGGAGGCAGTCATAGACAAATTGTCTTTAGACTCATTACCAAATATTCTGGAAAAGACAGGAAGCAAAGTCCTAATCTAATTGTGCTGTTGCCTAATGCCAATAATTATGTACCCAATATGAGAGCTAAATTACTGGGATTTATCTGTCTTATCAAAAAAATATTAGATTAGCTTGTCTTTTCAGCTAACCAATATTACTTTTAATTTTTATAGTCTTGTTCAATCTCTTTGGTAATTTTGCAAAGGATTAACACACTTTGGTTGGCTAAACTAGTTCTGGTTGCAGTACCACACCAAATGAGCAGATTTCTCTCTTGTTCTGGTCTAGTTATTGCTTCCAGGGTAAGAGATCTTGCTCATGGGAACTCTGGGGTAAAGAGCCAACATGACCATCCCTAAGATCCCTACCCCAAACAGTACATGTGTAAGGTTTAACAGCTTTTTCCATTCCTTTCTTCTTTACAAGGCCTGACAGTGAGCTTCGGTTGGAACAGCTCATAACCCTAGTTGCACCCATATTGCCTGTAAGGACTGAGTTTGATCTTACACCTAAAGTTTTCCCAATCTATGCCTGAAGAATCAGTTACCTCACCCCAATGCTAAGCCAGGGTGGAAGGCAACACACAGGCTGTGGAAACACAAAGGAGCTAACATAACAGCATGGGCATTCCCCCTGACATTGCAATATGCTTCCTTCAAGCTATTAACACAGGATTCAGATCATGAGTCAGCCCCTTTCCTCCCCTAATCTCCACCCCCTAAAGCAAAGAGTCTGGCTTAAAAGATGTAAATACATACATACACACACACACACATATATATACACACAAATTTTTAAACAATAGAGTTCCTACCTTTTTAACCTACTACCTCTTAGAACTATTAAGATTTTCCTTATGTTTTCTTGACTAAAAGGGGTCTATTCATCTTTGGAAAAAAACAAATGAGCATTTTTGCATAACTGCTTGAATTCAGGATGTGGAGAAAGCTAGTAATTTGAGCAAAATGAATATGCTACAATGAAAAAAAAACCCCTGTGTATGGGTTTATGTGCTTTACTGGACTGTGTTCAGCCTGGTATGAATGCAAACCATCAGTGTCATGCCTTCAAAAATAGGGAAGACACAGGGGCAAATCCTGCAGGGTAAAGATATTAAAGGAATTTTTTGTACCACAAGCTGGAGTTAAAAAAATTCCACAGAAAAAGTCCTAACCATTAGAAGTCAGTGAGGAATCTGCCATCACCTGTCCAGACAGAACTTCATTTTTGCTGTTAAATATAGTCAGCTTGTTGTATTTTATTATCACCTATCATTTAAAACTAATATTTTGCACTGCTAGTTCATTCATCTAAGATGAGAATAAAATTTTTTCAGGTAATGGAAGTAAAAGTATTACCACTATTTTAAATTGCTATAAAAAACCAGCAAAAAGGATATTAAAAAGCATATTAAAGCATATAGTTTAAATTAAAATTAAGAGCTCATAAATGTTTCACATGCTAAAGTTGCCTTATTAGGAGCCAGAATAGAATGCCACTATCCTTCCTGTTTATCTATATCTATTCATTCTCACAGCACAAATCCCTTTGTAACACATTTTTCCCTCTAGTGGCCCAACTACTTTAGTTTTTAGTAGTCATTACTTTCTAAAAACACTGCAGCAATTTTAATCCTCCAGACATGTAAGACTTCACATAAAAGAGTAGAAATGTCCTACAGAATGCAAAGAAGTCACTTTTATATAAAAGCAGCCCTGACTAGATTAAATCTCTGGCACAAGAAGCTGAGTATATAACTATTCAAATAAACATCCACTTAGGCTATATATTAAGCCTTTTTATCACTTGCTGTATTATAAGAAACAATAAACTATTATAGCATGATTGCTACAGTCCTGTTCTCTGGGAAGTAGTTTAAGGCCTCTTTCCTCCCCACTGCAATTTTAAACCGAATGATACACTCATTTCCTCAATGGCAGGTTTCTTGTATAAAACTCAACAGCAATTTTTAAATCATTCTTATGCATATGATTCAAAGTAAATTTATGAGTAGAGCACGTGTATGGAATATTTAGAAGTATTTATCTTGATAGACACCAGGAACTTCTCTTTGACTTTTTACTTAAAGTACAATGAAGAGCCTTCATACTCTGTATTTTTTTTAACTGGAATTCTCTATTTTATACAGTCCTGAAGTTTCAAGGACAGAATTCTAGAGGAAAAATATTTTTTTACTTTCACATATCACAGTCTAAACACTCGCATTGACTGATGGTGCTATTCCGGCTTTGGAATGGTTGTATTTTTGTCTATCGTGCAGACCAACTGATCTTTCTGGAACCACTCAGTCTCTGAAGAAATGCACAGAACTGTTTGTCTGAAATTCCAGACTTAGAAAAATCCACATTTGATGTGTTGCTCCAGTACTTGTAGTAATGAAGTTAAGGATGACAATATGCATAAGCATTCACAGCAGCAAACTCTATAAGATAAAAGTGAAAGAAGCTTGACTTTTCTGGAGACAATAGACACTTGCGCTATCTTGAAGGGAAAAAAAATGGAAAAAAGTGACAAATGGCATCTTTTGTCAATCCTTCAGCCTGCCACAGTCCACACTGAGAACTGGAGCAATTTTTATACAGCAGTGCTCAAAGGATACACAGATGGAAGTGTTATCACAGGAAATGCTAGGATGGCTCAACACTTTTTCTCTGTGATGTTAACTAATGAATGTACAAACGCATGTTTTCCAAAGAGCCCAACATGCATGTTAGTGAGCTCATGCCATACAACTTGCATTCCCAGAGCTTGCCCATCATTTGCTCTGAATCAGAACCCAGACCTCTTAACTTTTGTTACCAGGTGGAGAAAACTAATTGTTTCTTTCACAGACCATTCTCCTTTACTTAAGGGGCATATAACGTACTTCCATTACAACACTAGCAGCTTGTCTGTGTGACAGGAACTTTTGGGTCCAAAGGACAAACTCTGAAGGAACAAAAACTTGCTCTTCCTGAAGAAGGAACTAAATGGCCCTGAGAGTCTCTAACCTTCTCCTGTAACAGCTGTTTCCAGGCCACAGATCATGTTAACAGCCAGTGTGGGTGATGTAGGACTGAATTTCTAGCACAAGTCAGGGATTCTGAGCTGCAGGAGGGGACCGTGTTCTGATGGTCTCTCTTCAGAGAGATCAGTTTCAATTACTTCAGACACTTGATCGAGGCAAGGAGGTGTCTTGGTTCAGTTTTCCTGTGGAGTCAACAGAGAGAAATAGGGAGCTTCCCAAGGCAAATCAAAACTTCTCAGCTCTTAAGCCCCTTGGTCCCTTCTAAAAGGGTATGGTATTCAGGTTTATCAAGGCATTACTGGGTAAAATAACCGCTACAAATGTTATTGGATGTTATTGAATGCCCCTCCTTTCTGCTCTAAGAGGCATCCATCTCAGAATGCCTCTGATTTGCACTTCCTTTTTGACACACTGTAAATCAAAATCTTTTCAGGGACTGCTCCTCAGCAGGCATATTTTTGTGGCTGATTTTTGATGCTTAATTGTAGTATTTTGCCCACATCTCTCTCTAGTCCTATCTTCTTTGTTATGGACTATCTTTGTTTTTTGCAAGATGACAAAAGACAGACTGCAAGTCAATAACAAGACGGTATTGCTTACTTTACACTCATTGTGGCTTATCCCATAGTGTGAAGGTTGAGTAGGTGATGCACCTATTTTAAGGAAAAGAGAGTTTCATGCTGGCTTCCACCCTGCTCTGTTACAGATTCCCCATAAGGAAACAGCTCAGAGGAACAGAAGAGACGCTGAAGGATTAATCACACTGCTCCTTCCTGATGAGAACACAAAGTTCAGCTATTAGCTGAGTTCAGGTAGAAAGCCCTGGGATTTGCTGCAGAAGAGGCTGAGGGTGAAGAGAATAGCTCAGGGATAGAGAGCGTCAAGTTAAAGAAAGAAAATTGTTCTGTTTGAAAGCCTTGGCAGGAGCAAGGGAAAAGTCCCTGCAGCAACATTTTAATAAGCTCAAATCTCAGGAAAGTGAATTCTGCAAAACAATAATTTGAGGTTCATTTTAGTACTGAGAGAACCTGAAGAAAATTTTAGCAGGGAATCTCCACGGGAACGTTCTTTCTGGAACTATACACTTTCCCCAGAGCAGTATGACCCTTCATACACTCCTGCCACAGACACCTCTCTCAGGAAGTCTCTTTCCTGGTAAGCAGAAAGGTGCTGACTCATATCAGACAGGAGGAAGATGTATTGGGCATGGTGAGTAATAGGGCAAAGAATGGCAGAGTTGAGCCATTTGGTGAGGGAAGGCAATGGGCGTCTCTCCATGAGAAGATTTTGAGCCACAGTTTCACACCCTGTGACTGTAGATGGGCTGAAGTGGCTGCATCACATTACAGATGAGGGAGACCAGCTGGGCTACCACAGAGGATCAGAGATCAGCAGAGAGGTCTTGGCCACTAAAGGCTTGCTGGGTAGGAGGGGAACATCAGACCGGAGAAAACTGTGGGAGCAGAAGACTGAAAAGAGTTGACAGGTCTGGCTGGTGGGAAGCACAGGACACTGTCTTTACAGGCTTTTCAGAGCTATTGCAATGGTGTTAGAGGCAATGTCCTAACTGCTTGAAGAAGCTGAACTCAGCCAGATCTCCCAGCTCCAAGTGATTCCTGAATGCATACCTGCATGCCCGTCTTCTGCAGGGCTCTTCCAACAGCTGAAACCCTCCAGAGGGTCAGATCACTCTGAGTGCTGGGGATCACATGAACCCCTCATGTCAGATTTCTATCTGTCCCAGATGAGATGTTGTGTTGAAAACCTTTCTAAATCCCAACCTTCCTAGCTGCCTCTTCCTCCCTATAACTGCATGTATTCAGGTTTGTAAATTAGCAAGTGTACCTAAACAGAAAAGTCAAAACAGACTTTGTACATATTCTTAAAACTAGGTTTTGGGAGTTGTTTTATCACTCTGCCCTTATCATCTGACAGCACCTCCTCCTTAATTCTGTTCATTTCTCCTTCAAAGAGGGCTCTTGCCCATGTTACCCCTTTATGAAAGCAAATTCACCTCTTACACGAGGATATACATACATGGTTGCATCCCTAGAAAAAGCACAGACAGATGGGAAGTGGGGTATTTTAGGAAACCCAAAAGGTGATGAACATTTCATGACTTAAATTAGATATAAAGGTTACATGTATGTATCTCAGCAGGAAAAAACAGTGCAGTCACAAAGGGACTGACCCCTTCCTTGCTCTCATTCTGACACCATGACAAAAAAATCAAAATCGTATGGATCCACTGAGAACACAAGGACACGACCTGCAGTCCTGCAGTTCCAAACAGCCATGACTCAACTTCCTGTACTTGAAGGAGAGTCAGAACAAAAGTATCTTGGAGTCAAGTTTCTGAAGTTAGAGAGAAATTATTACATGTTCAGTGCAATGCAATGTATATGGTTCCAGGTCCAATATGATCATGTGTGTTCTCAGGAATCTGAGAGCTCCAAGTGCCAGTGAAGAGGCAGCAAATGCTCTGAGCTCATGATGCCAGGAAGCTCTGAACACACACTGATGTGTACACTCACTTTATCCTCTTAAAATACAGAGCCACTGTGCTTGGATAGCGTGCCTTAATGGCTCACAAAGGAACAGGAGAACTTGTGACCTGACATCATATTAAAATAAATGTTTAGCAAATAGATTGCAAAAATTATTTGGGAAATTTGCCATAGAACATATTCAGCCCAACATCTCTTTACTTTTCCCCCCACACCCCTCTAAGCAAAGACCTCTTTTCTTTTGCCTCTTTTTTTTAGTTTGCTTTGTATTGGTAATTTAAAACAGGAAACAATTGCTTGACAAAGGATTTCTTGGTGTATTATGAAGAATACTATTACAAATTCTAGTCAGGAAAATGCTCCTTTGAGTAACTGTCTTATTGAAAAGAGGGCAGTGGGTAAGAAAATATTTACCCCACACATTCTTGCCTCTTACCCAGAAGAGAAAAATGTCATGGCTAGAAACTTCCTGCAGTCCAGGAAGAAAATGACGTTATGTATGGCATGGAAAAAAAAACTGAGCTTTCTAATCTCATATTCTGAGACAGGTCAATTCTTCATGCTGAATGGGGTGATCTTGGAGTGGTCACAGGCAATGAGCAGTATCCTTTGATTAAAAAAAAAAAAAAAAAAAGAAGAAAAAAGAATTAGGGAAAAGTGAGCAATCTGCAGATATGGAGAAACATTTGATCCATCATCCAATTAAGTCAATTGATCTACTATACACCATGAATGAACACTAGATCATTCATGGGCTGTCTCAAAACCTCTCAGAGACCGCCCTTCTGTTAACTTCAGCTGGCTTTCAGGCCCACAGATGCTGTGCATTGAGATACACTATGCAGCTAAGCAAGCACATATTTAACTTGCTCCATGATAATAGTCCCATTGAACTACCAGGATTATCCCCACTGCATAAACACTCGCTTATGTGCTTTGCTTTGGTCATTGACCAGAATTTCAATAGTATTACTCCAAAAATTAATTTGGCTCAATCTTTAATGAAATACTGCAGATATTTGAAGATGTTTGAACAAAATTTAGTGCCAGTTTCACTGCAACACTAGACAGAGAACAGCAACCAGTAATTATTTCTCTTAAAAATTTTCTGGTGAAGAAGGCTAGGAAAAGGTCTCTACCCAAAGCATTACAGTCCATCATTATGATCATGTCTGACATAATGGGAATTTCAAAGCAGGACTTAAAAGTGGCAAGCGCATATCTAGTGCTTGCTAACTGCCTCCTGTAAATCTTACCTGCAAGCATTTCATTCATTGTAGGGGAAAATTTGCAGTGGAATTGCCTTCTTCCTTTTTTCTTCTTCTTTTTAATAATTCCCAAGGAAATACTTCTTTAGGATGACTGTTATTTTTTCATGAATAGGATTGTAAATATGTAATGGAACATAAATATTTTGTATTTAGACTAATAAAAAATTTAGTTCTATAAAAGATTTATCCCCACTAAAAATAATTTGGCCTCAAATAAGAATCAGTGGCAGTAACATATGAAGCAAATGTTCCTTCTCTAAGAAAAACAGAGAAGCCAAGCAAATACTCCCAAACATGTTTGGCAGGGATTTGCACAAATGTAAAAATGAGTTTGTGTTAGACGTGCCTACACCTGAAACAACAGAGAAGAGTCCTTAAAACATCCTAAGACCCTATATTAAGGGCAGGTAAACTCAGATGATAAGATATTGTCCTACAAAAGTGTCCATTAGGGAGAATTAGACCTCCCACATAAAAATAATTATTTTATGGAAACACAGGTACAGAAAAAATGCATTCACCCTCTGCTTGTAGCCAATAGTCAGGTCCTGTCTTCATTTTACACTAAAGCCTACATCTTTCAGATGATCTGTAAAGACCGCTTCCACCCCAAACCATTCTCTGGTTTTATGATTCCTACACACCAAACAGTTTTGAGAAACTAAAATAATTCCATGTATGCAGTTCATCAGCCCATCCCAGACAAACGTTATCCCAAGGCAATCTTTTCCTGTTCTCGACTGCTTTCACTTCTGTTGTACTCCTGCCATCTCATGTAACTAAATATGAGCAACTACAATTAACTAACACGGCTCAGATTTTCAGTTCAAGTACTTGAAGCAAATTCTGTGTGATACCTCCTAAGCATAAAAATAAATTTTCAGAACACCAGGCAAACCAAAGTCATAAATAAATGTCTGGAAATTACAACCAACTTGCAGACTTTCCGTGAACCAAGAAACAGACTAGTTTTGGCAGGTCCATCTTTCATAGTGAATTATTTACCCCTCTCTTAACACCTCTACTTTAATTATTTTTAATTTCATTGTTATTGGGCAGAGGTGTGAAACCACAATAGTAAAATGAAAGTCGCCTGAGGAATTTCTCTATATGAGTCAAACTGAAGGAAAATGCCTTAAGGAGTACTGACCTGAACATATTCAGTGTCAATGCATTTTATCTTTGCTAAACTGAAGAAGGGTGCTTCACCCACACATGCTGGTCTGTGCACTGGCAGCAATTATATGGCAAAAAGTCTGGCCAGGTAAGTCAGGAACTAGGAAAGGTATCAGGGCTCCTGCCACTGCTGCCAGTCCTTGATGAGCAGTCCTCCACAGCTGATGCACATTACAGAGCAGCTTCATATTCTTAAGGAGTGATGAATGCCAGAGGAGACCTGTAGCTACAGCACCTCACTCTCCAGAAGCAGCTGGGATTTTAGCCCTGTGTTACTTCCTCTGAAGACTGGCTAATTTACAAGCCAAGTATATTTTACTGCAAACAAACAGGCAGACCCAGAGTGAATTGCTTGGGTCAAGCTCCTCAAAAGCACGTGGGCTGGAAGTGCTTGAAAGTCTTCCAGTACCCATTGGTAAAATCGGGATAATAATCAAAGTAACTATTGCCCCCCACAGCAGACCATGAGAATCAGAACCAGATTAGTCCCTTAAAATTCTGTAACACTCCTGTGCCCACAAGACTTTGTTTGACAAGGGCTGAAGTTCCCTGTCACAGAAGTGATTCATTTAAACGGTGAGTGCTCCAAACGTGGCCTGTCTTCAGGTTTTGCTCACCACTGCTTTGATCTATTGGAAGGAAGCACGTTGTATTTGGGAAGAGCAAGACAAATTTTCAGCTTTAGAGTAACCAAAAGGGATTTTTTCCAAAAAACCAAAATTTGTTAATTGTAGTATATTTTTTGTGATAGATTAAAAATGAGGAAGCATTAGAGTGGAACTTATGGAAAAAGCTAGACATTAATCAAATCCTTACATGAACTAATTCCTATACTCCCACATTGGATTTTACTGGCTGCAAGACACTGTGACATGAGAGGTTTCTGATAAGGATGCAAAAAAGTCTTCCCACTTTTGACTTCTTCTTCATTATATTTACAAATGGAGATTTTATTTTCCTCTGGAAGATCGTAAGAATATTCATAATAGGTGCCTTTTTAGCAATAGAGCTCATATACTTCTGAAAGGAAAATGTAGTTTTCCATTGAAGATTCCATCCGTCCTGCCCAAAATCGCACAAAGTACAATCCTAAGTAATGAAAATGTCTAAGCACTGTAATTAGTAAAAAAAATCTGAAGAAATTACAGATTCTTAAAGCTACTGACTTTGTTGTAAAAATATTGCTGAAATTAGGGTTTAATTGCTGTATTTTCATGAGACATCTAAAAAGATGAAGATAATAATTTCTTGTTGATATCCTACATATTTGAAGCCTAAAGCAGAATACTAATATTCCAGTCACAAGCTGCATCAGTTCTGAATAATGATCCCTTAATATTCACAGATTTTACTTGGACATATCTACTTACATAAATCCAAGAACTTTTTGATATCTACAGCTCATCAGTGCCATATGCAAACTTATCAGACTGAGCACAACATCTGTCTAGCACATGCTTTTGGGTCTGTAAAGAATCAACTTGGAAGCACAAGCTGCAAAACTATTCTAGCTATTCTTTTGCATTCTGAGTCAAGGTTGTGACAGAAAGTTTAAGAGATGCTGTCTGGTTTTTACTGGTTTTGTGAGTGGCTCATGGCTCTCTAAGGGTGTGATGTTCTCACCATAATGTCATTTTAGTGAGTTGCTGTTCTCAGCGATAATTCCTGTATCCCAGGTGCTCTGGCCTACAACTTTACAACAGAATTAAGAGATTTCTTTTAGTGCATGGTAGTCTTGAGAGTGGGCAGACAAGAAACCAATGAACTTCACTGCCTTCCCTTGCATTAGCACGAGGTAAAACACATGAAATATGAATATGTCTCTGAAAGCAGCAGTACATGAGGAAGGCACCTGATTGCTTGGTGAGCATTTATGCACTGGCTGTACTTCGCCAGAGTTGCATTTGCCCAAATTTATGCTCATCCTGCTAATGGAATTTCATACTTTTGTCAGTGACTGTCAACTCCAACATTTTCTATTTCCTTCAAGTCTACATCTCCCTAAAGAGGTACAAGACTAAGAAGGGGGAAAGGGGGCGGGAAGAAGGTAGATTGAGCATTTCTAAATTTGTTTTCTATTACATCAAACTGACTAAATTTCCAGTTGGAGCCCGAAAGAATGAGAGGAAGAAGCAGATCCCTCTCCAAACTGAGTTTAGAATAAATGAGGATTCAAGCCAATGGATCACTCATCTCTAGCAACTTAAACTGGCATTAATCAGGAGTTAGTACCACAAAGGCTCAGGCCATTGCTGAAGAAAACATACCAGCTTATTTTTCATAAAACAGAAAAGTTACTGTCAAGAACAATATTGTGTTGTAAAGAAGGAGACACAAAATGATACAAAAGTCTCCATGGATAAAGGAAGGACCTGGAAAGGGACATTCAGGAAGCAGCCCCTTTGGAAATGTGCACTTGGGGTTTTTTTCAGCTAATATAAATTGTCTTCTTTTCTAAAAGAATACTGCAGTTTTTCACACTTAGAATCAGACCTGTGAAAGTCCGTGTTAAGGTGTGGCTTCGGTTGTGGTGGCTCCTCAGAGGAAGGAGGAGGTTATAGCCCAGATCTAGAATTCACTTATTGGTCATTGATGGAATGCAGTTATTCCAAAGAGACGTTTGACTGAAACAGTCATCTGTCTGTGCTTTGTTAGGAGGAACAGTTTACTTTTGAAACACAGACAAAGCTTTCCAGCTTTCTGTTACCTATTAAGGTTCAAGGTTATATTCCTGCTGAAAGCAGACACTAGATTCCTCACACAGTTTTGTCAGTGTATTTCAGTAGTGCATTACAATACCCTTTCTGTGCTTCTAGCAGTCGTTTCATGGACTGTTTTGAAACTTGGACAAACAACTGCAGCCAGATTTGGTTCATTCACAATTTAATCCAGACATGACCATGTCAATCCAGTGCAAAAGATTTCTATTTTGATTTTTTTTCTTTAGTTTGAATTGCTTCATCATACATGGAAAATCCAAAGAAAGATACAGAAACAGTCAGAGATCACCTATAAATATCTTTCCAAAGAAAAGTTCCACCTTGGCCAAGAAGAAATCCCACCCAAAAGAAGTATGCAAATGCCCTGAAGCACCCCTAAATTTCAGTGAGCAGGTCAAGGGATTATGTGTACCCATGTCTATTACCTCAGTTACACAAAGTCATTCTTTTCATAAATACTTTTTATAACTCTGCACATGGTCCTCTGGGTCAAAACTACACTTGGAACCGAGCAGAGCAGATCCCAAGGGAGCTGAGCCCATTTGGTTATGAGCATCAAGTAACCTGGTCAGATGGAGTCACCTGACTGTTCCTGACCTCCCATGGCAAATGCAATCACAAGTCTGTTCTGCCAAGAACGGAAGTTGCAGAAAGTTATTATTTGCAAAAGAACTTCTAACCTTCAGTATTTTTATCACTGGTTTATTAGTATTCCAATGTAGGTTTTATTTTACTTTTGGGATTGCACCACCCCATTCCTGATTACTTTGTTTTTCCTAACGTGTTAGCTGCTAAGCTATGTATTTAAATCCTGAGGAAAATATTAGCTCCTATCCTCTGCGATAAGAAAGGGCAAAATAAGCCCCCAGTAAAAATACTGTCATCTCCAGGACACTACCTAGGCTTGCATCATATCACTGAAAAATGAATGTGCAATATTGGAAAGCTTTTCTTTGTGGTCTTTGCACATGACAGTAGCGTCTTAATTTATGTAAATTAATGACAGTAGTTGCCTTTGAAAAACTTTCCAGTTGCAACTTATATTTACCTCAGTATCTATAATTGCCATACTTAGTGTACTGTTAAATTCAGCCAACTGAGCAGACTGTTAAAGTTTACAGAGGCTGATAGCAACAGAGATATTTTACAAGGGATGTACAATTTCAGAAATGAGACTTGTCTCCCAGCTGGTGACCATCTGGCATCCATGACTCTATGTTTGAGTATTAGTCTAAGTCATTATTGTGTCAGTCTCACACACACAGACCACCCAGCACCTTACTGGCCCTACTGCTCAATGCCATAACAGCACCTTTGTTTCTCCCTCAGGAGTGTCATTTGTGCACTGCAGACTACCTAAGGGCTGTTTCCTGTCCATGTGTTCTTTGGCCTTCTGCAAAAACACAGTCCCTCCAGGGAAAAGAGTGAGGTTTAATATTGCTGAAAAAAAAAACACTTTAGGAAATATATTCAGAGCTATAATTAATTACATCAATATATATTTCCAGTCCCTTTTGGAATCTAATTATATTCTTGCCCTTGACTCTCTGTAGCTGTGACTTCCACAAGCTAATTACAGGTTGGCTGAAAAAGCATTTCCTCCTATCTCTATCTCAGTTGTTGCTTTGCACACTTTTTTCACATCAATCTCCTGCTATGTGTGGTCTGTTTCCAAGTTTCTTGAGCACTTTCAGTTTGTTTTGAATAGCTCCTCAAAATACTTTCTTCAGACAACAATAATCTTTACTTCACATAAATTACAGATGAGGACATTTCTGATTTATAGAAGAGTACATTAGTAATCTCTATTTGGATTGTACAAAAAAATTAGCTACATTTCTGATCTTGACTTCAAATTGAGCTAAAATGTCTTAGCTGAACTATCTATGAAGTGCTCTAGTTTATTCTCTTGAGTCATATTGATTCAGCATCACTTTTAGATGACATGTTTTCGTGCTATAGCAATTTCAGTTGCCAGTTATCAGAACAAAGTTCCACATGAGTATTAGAGATCTACATTTTAATTCAGACAGAGGCAGTCCTTGGCCACTGGTAGGACATTTTCTGGCTTCTAAATTGAAGGAATCTTCTCTGGCACAATAAGCAGCTACTAAAAGTCAAAGTCAAAATTCCTAACCTCTATCATGTGCATGTTTGTGTAGCTGCAGCTCTTTATTCCTCCAAAGGTGGACTCTCTACATTCTGGTATAAATTCCTTTTCTGCTCAAGCTGACAGATAAAACACTTATTTTAAAACGTATTTCCATATCCAGGCACGTTAAAGGTACAATTGCTCTCCATATTCAGGCATGGTTTTTCTATATAGACTTAGAAGACTCGGCATCGCTGACATATTTGATTTATTTTGATAACTTATTCATTTCTCTAGTCCTCACCACCAAATAATATAGGAGAGTTCAGTGCATAGAAAACAATTAGAAGCTAAAAGCAGGGAAAGAGGGGTTTACTTCTTGCCTATAAAATAAAGAAAAAGGTTCATCTAGGTGTAAATTTAAAATGCATTAACAACATTAGAGCTATACATTAGAAACAGATATGTATATATAGACTATGTTTGTTGCTGCCTGTTCTGAGCTTCCCCTCCCCGAGACACGTGCTCCTGCCATGTGCTCCGAGCTCCTTTGTTCCAAGTGCGGGCAAACCCAAATGTAACTCAGACTCTTCAGCAGTGTCTGATTGGCCGCTCACCCCGGGTCCGCCCCCAGTCCGCCCCTTTCCCCTTCTCCGAATAAAAGAGACGATGGAGGGAGGCCTTACCCTCTCTTGGCTCTGCTGCCTTCCTGTGAACATCTCTTCTTGTCTGTTTCTTTTGAAAGCTTCTAACTGCAGGGAATTGAGCGAGCAGGGAGCTATATTTCTCCCTCTTTGCTTGTGCTGATGGTATTTGCTCTGCAGCTGATACAGGTACCGATTTCAGAGCTACTAAAGTGCTGGATCGCCCGTGCTACCTCTCAAGGCTGCTCGAGGCTTTCTAAGGCATTGAAATACAAGCGCTAGCCGGTATAAAGCTGAAAGATACCGTCCACATTTGGCGCCCAATGTGCTATCTCTGAACCCCAGTTCTGAGAGACTTTCAGGGTGTCCCAGCAGCTGCATGTCTGCTGGAGTTAGCTCGGCACCTCCTGCTGTGCCAGCTCGGTGTAGCGAGCTGTTACTTTTTGTGTAACAGCGAACCCAGAGCCTCAGCCTATGTTCATCTTGTACCTCATTCATACCTTCTCATTTACCGTGCATGAAACTGATGGCATTTGAATTTTAGCATCAACGGTAGAATTGCTACTGATTTAAACACCATGCTGAAAAAACTTACTTTTGACTGAGATCTCTGTCTAGTGGCAGACCCACCAGTGCTGACCAAAATACCAGAAAATTTCCTTGAAAACACATGGAAGTCAGTGAGGAACTGCCAAGCTGCTGACAGAATGTCCCCAATTTGTGTGATAGGATCTGCTCTGTAGGATTTGTACAAGGATCCCTTATGATCACCATCCAAATCTCAAATGGAAAAGAAGCAAACAATGGCATCTGTCTGATATAAGGTGTGGAAATGATCCATAACAAAATAAACCACTACTCAGTGGGAGGAATAAGAAAGGATTTAAACCTGGCCTCAAAGGCCTTGGGCAAGCACTGTGCAAAGAGCAAAACTTGTAAACAGTAAACACATTGTAGTTCTGAAGCCAGTTAGATATCTTACTGCTTGTTGGGACCTTATTTATTCAGCAGCATATGTGGTCATCATCTTCCTCTTTTTGGAGGAAGATCAATCAGACTCTGCCACATCCCTTTTTCCCTGTCCCAAGTAAACAATTACATCAAGTTGTCTAGAGCAGAAAATGAGGCTCAAGAACCTAGTGTGTCAGGAATACTATCTCTCATATAGTAAAGGTAAAACCACAAGCAGTTATCACTATAGAGATTTCCTCTCCTGTTTTCTGTCATAAAACTACAACCTCCCTGTCTCTCTTAGTTCCCCATAATCCCATCAAGACTGCTTCATTTCTGGGAAACAACAGCAGAACTACCAGCTGCAAAACCCCAAGACCTGCCTGATTCCAGAGTCTTATGATGGTTCCCTCCATCCCAAACTAACTGTACACCCACACCCCTCACCCCACCAAAAAAAAACAACCACCCTCCCCTTCCACCCATGCTAAAGAACATGGAACAGCATAGCTCAGTCTTTTAGAGATGAGAGAGCCTGGAGCCAGTCAGTTCCACATACTTATAAGGTTCAGCTGTGGTTTACTGAAAGAAGTATTAGAAATGGGATTGCAAAAGAGAAACAGGCTCCTAGCACAGGCCCTGAAGAACAGGGATCTGAGGGAGGCTTTCATAATAAATAGTAGCATTTCATCTGAGCACTTCCCTAATTTTCATGAATCAGAAAAAATCCGTTTGAAAGAGATGTGACAACAGGTGCTCCTGGCACCGGAGAAACAATCTGATTACTCCAAAGGTAGCAGGGGCTGCCCTTTCTTCAGTGAGAGGCATAATGCATCCTTGGTCCCAGCTGAGAGGGAAGGGATTCACCTGGAGCCTGACCACTTTAGCCAGGACATTCTGTGACAACCTAGTCAAAGTTTTACCTGCTCTGGTCCCCATTTCTAAATAACATGTATGTTCTTAATTTCTGAAAATTTACAGTGTGGCAGTTTGGAACCTTATTCCTCTTTACTGTGTGCATTTTTTTTTTTCACACAGAGGCTTCATATGGTCTCCATCCTCTAGCTTTCTTACTCCTCTGAAGTAGATAATGGGTTATTTTTGAGCATCTTCAGCTCCTCTCTGCCATTGCTGTGTGAAGTGACATCAGAATGGAGAAAAACACGGGTGTATCTGTGTAGGAAACCAAGAAAGAGTGTTCCAAACTGCTCACTGCCTCTTATTATACACTTGTATAATCCCCCAAAAGGTCAGAGACTGTGTCAGTACACTGAAGATTTTCAGATGACTCCCTGGTACTCTCTGCACGAGGTGGGGAAGGCAAGCACAATGACGGGATTTTCTCACAATATTTTTTAAATCCAAGGAAGGATGTAGCCTTTTCCTGTTGGAGTAATTTCCAAGAGCAGGACTCAAATCTCATTTCTGGTGTGTATAATCTCTTGAGTCAGTAATATTTTACCCAAGCACATAGAAAATTGGTTTTGTTTCTTTTCTGGCTGCATTTAAGCTCTCTAGTTTCCCTTTGTTGGCATATTCAGTGGGCATCTCCCACAGCTTTCAGGCATTTCAAAACAGGTTAATACACTTTGGGACTGACCTGAAAACAGGGCCTGAGCAGTCCTTTAAGTCTCTCTTAATGGATCAAATTTAGTAGGTCAAGTTATTCACTATACACAAGTACTTGGGTTCAGTATGTTCATTAAGATACTCCTTTTTTTGCACCACAATTTTGCCAGAAATGCATGGATATTAGATGGAAAACAGCACAAATGGGATGCTCTGGGGAAAGGCATATTGCAGAAGCAAAATAAAGTTGCATAAAATCACACCCTCTCGATTCTTCCCACCAGAACTAGAGAATTAGTAGTCTTAGCATATTAAACAAGAAAGGTGGTGGCCTGCAGGACTTTGCAAATCAGACTAATTCAGCTCAAAATGAATTTGGTTTCAGTATTGTAATAAAAAATGAATCCTCCTTTTATATGACAATTTTGTGTTGGTTATCTAATATAAGCAAAGTAGCAGCTCTCATCTCAGGTGCTGTAATTATGGAGCTGAGCTAATCCACAGCCACTGAGATCTTTTCCAGCCTTCTATTCCAGGACCAAGAGGCATAACAGATTGAATATAGCTACAAATAGCTATAGGCTTTCTCCTGTTTTCATGCATTTATGATTTCATCTTAAAGTCAATGCTGTTATAACATTGTTTACTGAATGTTTAATTTGCTGAACACACAGAATTCCAGCTGAAGCTAATGTGAATTGCAGGTGCTCAAACTGCTGAAAAGTAAACTGCCCCTTTTGTATTTAAATGTATGGTAATAGGGATCCATCAGGTTGCTGTGCTACCACAATGATTAAAACATCAAAGAAGTCAATAAATACATTCATAAATAAATAATTATTTGGGAAAAAAAAACCCACCTCATATTACATTGTACTTCCTGTCCTTCATCCCAGCTCTTCCCAAAGGACTTGAACACAACTTCCTGAAGTCAGTTAAAATCTTTCTTTTGCATTTAGCAGACTTTGAGCCAGGCTCTATATGCCTGAGAAGAGACATGAGCCTATATGACCTAAGCAATGTCAGTGTGGGCCACCATGCTCCAGTGCAGGGGAAGCACTGAGGGGTGGGATGTGGCACAGGAAGTGTGGCTTTCTCAGCCCAGTGTTACAGCAGCAAAACCAGAGATCCTGGCATGCAATAGAGGCTGTGGTACACAGCAAACCAGGACAGGGCTGCAAAAACACATTTGTAGGCAGGGTCTTGTTCACCCTGCCAGCTCTGCAAGGCTGAGTTCTTGGGCTAAGCACGGGGCTATGTTAACAGGATGTCAGGGGAGATTATGTATCATTTCTAGCATTCATTTCCTTTCCTGGACTTCAGCCTAACTCTTCAGTTCTTTTCAGGACATTTCAGAAAGCATTACATAAAGTGAAAACCTCAGGCTTGCATCTAAAATCCAAAATTAAGCTGGTTTTCATATCTCCTGGTCACCTTCAGATAAAGAATAAACAATGCCACTGGCCAATATGTTTGCCAACTTTTGGGGGTCATCTGGCTTTGGCTATGTGACTGAGAAAGAAACTGCTTAGGCATTAGGACCACAGACAAGGGAGGACCTAAAAAGAGAAAAAAAAATCTCCCCTACCCATTACTGTTTAGTGGAGCAATGCTATGGAATAGAACTTTAGTTTACACAGTAACTTTACAGCCTTGTCTGTGGCAATACATCCTTCCACCATCCCCTTTGGCTCACTCCCCTCACCATACATCATGGAGAGAGTTACAAGACAAGGGTAAGGAGGTGGCTGCTTTGGGGCAGGTTGGTTGTTCTAAGATTTAAAACTGTGGGAATAGGATCAGATAATGCACTTTCATATTTTTTAAAGCAGTTTTTTCTGTATCTGTGGACGAAAGGCAAAATTAATGTAAGTTGTGGCCTTTCTTGAGAACTTTCTAACAGGCTCATTTCTTGACCTTTCTGAGCATGGAATCTCAGCTTCTGTGTACATCCTAGGACCAAGTGCAAAACTGCAGACTTCTGAGAGGAAGTTCTATTTATTGAGCAGGCAAGAATGTATTGTGAGTCACTGTGTTTTTCTGCTGTCTGCATTAAATTGGAGTGAAATTGAAATCATACTTCAGTCCTTATTTAAATGCCTTTTCTTGGCAGAAAGAAGGAAAGTTTGGCCTCTGCACTCTTATTGGCAGCATGCTGCTTGGTTGGTAGCTAGCACTCAGCCTTACTGGGTCCTCCCTGTTGTCAACAGGATGGATCTATTCCAACAAAAGCAACATCCTGTCAGATACTCCTTCTTCCAGGAACCTGTCTTTCCCTTCCCTGCAATTGCTCTCTTGCTCCAGGTTTGGGCAAGTAAACAGTACTGCATGAAAGAGAGAGAGCTACAGAAGGAATAGCCATCAGACTTTAAATTCGTGCTTCCCATGGGCTGTGTAATAGTCTTCCCCATTCATAAGGTCATAAAGAGTGAACAAAGTGCAGCCTTTGTCTTTACCTGTTAAGGAGAATTAGATAAAGGGGGAAAATATTTTCATGTGAGGAAGTCGTAAGGAAAGAAGAGGAGATATTCTTAGGAATCTCTCCAAATGTCTTACAAATATGATCTTGGGGGTGCAGCTACAGGAATCCCAGAAAGGAAAACTGAGTTATTTGGGAAAAGGAGAGCAACCAGGCAGGTAGTACAAAGACAATGCTCAGCTTCTGCCTGCATTCCACCGAGACGAGATCCCACACTTAAAGGCTCTTCTGAAGGACATATGATAATGTATTTCCAGACGTTAGAAAACAGCTGTGTAAAAGTGGAGCATTCTAGGAAGAATGAGAAAAGGAGGAGGGAATGAGGATGGCTGCAGACTAGGTGTCAGTTTCTCATTTCAGGCTGGACAGACAATAGTCCTTTTTTTGATGATCTCTTCTCTGTGATTCTACATTCCTCTGTCTTTAGCCCAGATTTGGAAAGCCATCAGAGAGACATGATCCATCAAAAAGAGGGGGGAAACAGAGCTGCTCATGGATGCAACTATCAGAGCAATACCAAAGTCCTTCCATTAGCTCCAAGGGAGACTCAGGACCTTAGACTGTAAGGTACAGGGAGAAGACCAGGTGTTGCCAGCCAAGAAACATGCAAATGTCTCTTCATAAAGGAACTATATGGCAGAGAAATTGCTTTCTTTTCACAAGGGAAAAGGAAAAGGCTGAAAAGCTGACCTAGAAACAGGGGATAACACACACTATGGGGAACACGCAAGAGAGCTGATGACAGCCTTAGGCATGACTTCAATATAGCCTAATAATTTAAAGGAATGGTTTAGCTGAGAATATCCCATAAAGAGTGCACAGTGTTTTCAATTAATACTTAGGTATATTCCATAATTACAAAATACCTTTGGGCTATCCATTTTTCAATAACGTGTCTATATTAATCCTGTATGGCTTTGTCACTAAGTGATGGCTGCTACTGACTGCTAAGAATGTTCTGCTTCAGTAAACTTTGATTTCACTTGCAGTTGTGCATTTATTAGGCAAGATTATCATCATCCAAGTTTCCAGGGTTGGGAATTCATTTGAAAAATATGGTCTATTTGCATTTAATTATCACATATTTACTGAGGAAAAATATAAACACGCCTGTTTTAGGCAAGGAATGGAGCCAGTAATGTACTGCAGACTTGGGATTGTGCTTTTTAATATAATCAAACTACTGTTATAAATAATTCACAGTTTCCACTGTGAAAAAAAACTGAATATGGATTTCCTGATAGGTTGTTGTGGGGGGGTTTTAATGTAAAAAAAAAAGGACATTTTACAAAATACTAAAATTACTGAGATTGTTTGTAGCACATGAGATATTATTAACATTCACCTTGAAAGAGGATGTAAAGGAGAAAAGAATCCCCTCCATGAGAAGTAGCTACCAGCTCCAGCTGCTAGGAGAAGAAAAAAGAAGAAATACATTTTT
The DNA here is from genome assembly GCF_965178545.1 of Coloeus monedula. Lineage (NCBI taxonomy): Eukaryota > Metazoa > Chordata > Aves > Passeriformes > Corvidae > Coloeus > Coloeus monedula. The sequence continues at coordinate 106,660,549 of NC_138782.1, read as the reverse complement.
ATAAGACACCGAAGTAACACAACCAGACAACGAGATGAGGAAATGTCAAATTAACTTTTGGAAAACAAATCCTCTGTTCAAAGTTCACATAGTTCCAGTCACTGCACAGACACTTTATATTGTCACCACTATAATTGACTCACAAAGTGCAGATGAGGGATTCTGACTTTACAACAGACAGGAGGAATTATTGAACTGCTGTTAGAGAAGAGAAACAAATCTTATGGCATTTCAGAATTCCTGCATGTGTTATTTTCTTGTCCATCTGCTGTGGTGTCCTCTTTACAGATTTTGGTGGATTCTAACTGAAAGAACAATCAGCTTCCTTTCAGCAGAGGATTCTCATCCTTCCCCAATGACCTGAAGGACTGTCACTGACACTTGCCAAGCTATTAGTCAACACCAGCACTGGGCTAGAAAAGATAGACCCTGCAGGGTACTGGTGGGCTGATGGGTGGGTGCTTGCTGCTGAGCTAAGGAGCAGGTAACTTGGGGGCAAGGATGTAGGATTGAAGTGAGAGGCTATAAACTGCTGAGAAGTAAAGCTGAAAATGTCAGCAGGGTTTGTGAGGCATGTCAGGGGCTACATGGAGGTGACTAGAACAAGATGAGAGGCTCTATGAACTTCACTGGTAGCCCAGACACCAAGCTCACATGTAAACACACTGTCAGAGACCTAAGCAAGTGTCTTACTAATATCTGAGATGCATAAGACATGCTGCTGTGACAGACCTTACACAGACCTTAGAGAACACCTGCATCTCCTCAAACAGCAGCTGAAGGCTGGGCCAGCCAGCCCAGGGTGTCTCAAGCAGTGCCAGACACCTGTTTAAGTAACTGAATCCCACCTTAGGTGAGGAACTCCGGTGCTGCTTGATGGCCCCTGAAAGGGACCCTGCAGCTGAGAAGAACTCTCATTAGGTGAGGAGAAAGGAAACATGCTGCATATTAAACAAGGTGGGGAAGCATCCCATGTAATTACAGCTGTGGGAGTGGCAGAAGACCTTCATGAAGTAAATTCAGAAGTCTGCACATAAGACTTCCCCAGATACCAGTCATTTCAAGCTCATAGTTCCCCTGATGTGATCTTGTTGAATTACAATAAATTATTATTGCCTAAAACATTTTAAGCAAGTTCAAAGTGGGTTTCTCCTTTTTAGCTTGATTTTGAGACTCTCTGAATGTTTGCTTGAAAAGCAAACATTGTAAATTATATATTGTAAAAATTACATTTTGTAAATTTCTACAGGTTTCATTTTTTTATTATTGAACAAACTAATATTAATTCCCGTTGCTGCTACTGCAAGAAGTCTAATATTCCCTTTCATTATATGCTCTATAATTAGTTTTTACTTTTCAGCTTCCTTCTTTCTCTTTAGATGGTGTCATTGTCAACTTTGTCACATCTGTCTTGCACAGTCTTGAACTTAAGAGTTTGGTATATCAAGTAAGACAACATTTCCTCTGCACTAGTATGTTCTTTCAGAGAAATCAATACTCAGTGAGATTCTAATGGCATGAGACAGATCCAATTTCATATTTTTACTAAACATTTCAAGAGCCTCTATCTTTGCGCTAAACACATCATCCTTTGCTTTTGAAATTACTTGGAAAACAATTTGCTACCTCTGAATTTGATTTCTTCTACCTGCCTTTTTAAAAATTAAAAATTCCATAGGGGTGTATATGTTGCCAAAAGCAAGTAAATTTATGCCATCAGCTAAAGATTTGTGACAACTAGAACTTCAGTCGTAGGCTTAAAAGACGTTGCACAACCTTGGGTTTTTTCCACCTTCAATTCACCACTACTGTCAATAGGTCTGCTTAGGTGTGTACTTGTAGTTATGTGCCATGAAGAAAACAAAAAAGGCTTCGGGCAATTGGCCAGCTGATTGTTGATGACTTGACATTTATGCAACTCATTCTCCCCATGAACAATAACATTTATTGTATTAAGAGTTCAGGAACTGAGTGTAGCAGGAACCAGAAAAAGATGACTAAAATGAAAGCTAAGCTTTACTTTTAAGAAAGGAAGGCCATCATGTAGAGCCATGGCTGTTATTTAATAGTCCTTCAGAAATGAGAGGAAAAAACCAGGACCATTATTTTATCCATTCTTCTTCTCTAAAAAGAAAAAACCCAAAACAACAAAACAACAACAAGCCAAACAAAAACAAACAAACAACAACAACAAAAATATCTAAAAGGAAAAACAAATAAAACCCCAACCAAAACAAAAAAAACCATAGATACAGACCACATAAACTCCAGACCCAAGATTCAGCTTTTGTCAAATGGGCATAATTAAGAGTGTGGGATGACTCCAAATGAAAGCAAAACTGAAGCTGAGTATGAAATATCTCATTCCAGTATCCACTAAAGAGAATGGCATCCTGAGGACTGAAACACCCCTCCATCTACATGCAAACCACAGGATCCAAAGGGAATTAAATACAGCATCCATGCAGTAAGACAGCATGGAAAAAAATCAGCCTTTTTTTTTTCATTTTTCCTGAAAAGTACCTAAAAGGTTAATTCCTATCATCTTGCTCAATAAGTAACCAAATCCTGAGAGAGAAGATGGTCATTACTTTTGATGAACTTACTCTGTACATTACTGTGTACATTACTGATGTATAGTACTGTGTAAGCAGTTTTAAAGGTTTTTTAAATCTTTAGATTTTCATTTAGAAATTAGAAAGAAAAATAATTCAGTGGCCCTATAGAACATCTAAAATGAAAATCTGGTCCCAGTGAGGTCAATGCCTAGGCTTTGATTCTCTTTAGCTGGTCCAAAATTTCCACCAGAGAGCTTTTAAAAAATCCATGTAAAACCCAGGCTTAGTTTTTCTCAATATTGATGAATGTTTGGCTAATTCACTTGTGATATTCAACCAAAAGAGTTCTCAGAAAGTAACTAACTGATTAGAATTGACAAGAAGTGAGAAGCAGAACATACACCTCTAACTTATGTTAGCAAATTAATTTTTCTGATTGCAATAGTACTGTATGTAAACCCCAAAATGGTAAGCCATGGACAATAGTCCTAAAAATAGAGGAATCAGCATTATTTTAACCTGGAATAGCTGGGATATCTTGATGCTGGTTTAAGAAGGAGCTTTGTGCCCAAAACAGTTTCTCCTTCAATTGTATGCTGTCCTGGGTTGCAGTGTATTCCATTACCATCCCCATCAGCTGTTGAAATCAGGTGGGGCAGTGTTTCCTTGCCTCCTCCCCCCAGACTGTCTTGCTGTTAATTGCCCATCATTGACTCATGACTCAGAGATAACTCCCTCAGGACCATCTTCTGTTAATGAGCCCAATCAACACCTGGCCTCATGACTCATTACCCCATTGTGAGATGCTCCACCCAGAGGGAGGAACCAAGCATCCCAGCGTGGATATAAGCTGAGGCTGAACACCAGAGAGGGAACCTTTCCACTGGATTTCCAGAGGACAGGAGCTACACAGCCACCACTGGACCTTCTGAGGAAGAGCAGACCCTCTTTTCTACAGGATCACCGCTTCAGAGGACTGCAGCCACCATTCTAGCAGACTGCTACCACCACCCTGCCTAACAGGGACTCAGGTTGTATCTTGACTCTGTCAGTTTGAACCAGTGTTTTCTTTTAGTTTTTTTTCTTTCCTTTTCTTTAACTTCCCCATTAAACTGTTATTCTGACTTGGTGCCTCCCACTGGTTTGTTTTCAAACTAGTACATATGCTCTCTTACAGCATCTGATGTGCAATATAGTGAAGAGAAACAAGACTGAGAAAATCAATATACAAAAAGTTAAAGTCAGTAAACCTATTCATCCACCTGGAAAGTATCTTGGATGTGTATGCTTCATATTTAATTCCTTTCCTGATGGTGATTGGTAATTAGCAACATCCTATTCAGTTGACCACACAGAGAAGTAAGCACATAATTATATTGGCCAGAAAAGATAAGAAGAACCCTTCTTGTGGGGTTTCTGGTTCATTCACAGCTAGAAAAACAGTGTAAGAATTCCCTTTCTGACAGCATTTCACAGTCCTGTTTTCACATGTTCTGGGGGGAAAACCCCAAAACAAACAATTAAATAGATGTGAAAAAATAAGCTACAAAAAACCACCCCAAACAAATAAGCTGAAATTACCTGATGTCTTTTGATCTCATTAGATTGAGGTTGTGTAGTTTGGGTCAATTCTTCATCAGCCTGGTTCACAGGTTGCTACCAAACATGATTTAATACAGTGTATTTACAAATTCTCTCTCTCTAAAACAGAAAAGCTGTTAGAATGAGCTTATTCTTACTGCATGCACACCAGTCCCACTTCAGCAAAGAAAAGCCTTATTGTTTAACAGATTGAGACATACTAAAGCAAAATCAAGTGACTTGCTGTCTGTTGGACAAACTATTGACTGGAACATTATAATTTATGCTGATTTCAAAAGGCCAAATCTTACAAAATCTAAATTAAATTCTGCTACAGTGCATTCAAGTGTGATTGAATGTAATAAGAGTTGGGGATAGTGTTTGTGCTACAGCTTGAAGCCTTAACTGTCTTGCAGCAATTACAAAAATCAAAAATTGCCCACTCTTTTCAGTTTCTGTATGACTCTCCAAACGTGGGAAATGGAAGGGGGAATATTTCCCTTTCAGACTGTGGATTTTGAAGGGGAGAAACTGCAATACAGCTTTTTCTCTAACAATAATTTACTTCATCAGATCACTGCACTCCTTAATTCATTATTCAGGAGCCACAGCACCATTCACAGGACAGGGGGAAGTCCAAAGGGAACAAGAAAAGGGAAGGGTAGGGCAGGGCAGGACAAGGCAAGGCAAAATTAATAGATTCAGATCAGGAAGATGATGGATGACTATGGAGATTTGAGTTCTTTCAATAAGTTTGCTGCATTCCTTCCACCTACATTTTTATCTTATTTCATGTAGGCATTGGTACCATCAGTCACCTGAGTCATTCTGCCCTAGAAGCTCCTCTGTGTGAAAGCAAATCTGTGCAATGAGGCATCTGCAACCTGCTCCTTTTTCACTAATGGTTCTGCTTAGCCCTGTTTATATGAAAGGAATGACAGAGCAGCCTGAGGAAACGGCCCTTTGTCATGCAGCATGAGAACTCATTCCTTACCTAGATGAACAGAAGAGACCACAGAATGGACTTCAGGTTTTTGTCTATGTATAAACACATAGATGTAATATGTAAGTATTTTCAAATTACACTCATACAGAAATATATTTTATTACAGTAATTTTAATATATATGTGTTTTATGGTATTAATAATATGCAATATTTACATAGATGTAATACAATTTTAAAATACCCAATTAATAAAAATAAATAATGATAAAAAATACTTTTTGTATATTGAAACTCGGCTTCAGACACAGTTATTTCTGAACACAGGTCTGAAACTTGTAAGCTATTTCCAACATGGCATGGGCCAGAAATGGGATCAAAACAGCATTACTCCTGTAGGTTCCTGGTGTGAAATGGCCAGCTAAGTGCTTTTCAAGTTGCTCTGATAATATGCATTATTTTTATTTTCATTATTTCTGATATTTGGGATATTTTGCAGAGGAATACTGAGTTGCAAAACAATGATGTATATTATTAAAACTACTTAACCACAAAACTTTTAAAATCCACTGCTCTTAAAGAATATAATTTCTGAGAGGCCTAGAAATTACATAAAACTTTAGTTTCCTCCTCTGTCCATCAATGAAAGTTGACTTTGGACATAGGTACACAAAAATTGGTGATGGCATGGAACAAATTAACATTTTTTTCACTGGAAAAGTACTCAGCCAGGCCTACATTCCTTTCAGTGGCCATATAAGCCCGCAGCAGCTGAATGAAATAAGATTACAACACAGTAGTTAGAGTTGTGCTTACAACATTTCTTGGCTTTTGTAGTGCAGTTCAACTTCAGCACCAAAAATAACAAACAAGTCAGGCCTCCAAAACACACACAGGTTGTTTAAAAACTCTGAACTTTAAAAAAAAAAAAACAACCCACATCTGAAAATACTTTACTGCATTTTGTCATTTTAGTTTCACTGCAAAATCATACGAGACATAAATACAAAGTTTAAACCAGGGGCAGAAAAAAACACTCCAGAAGATGAGGTCTTAAAAAAACCCCTGAAACTACAAAACTTTTGTTAAAATATGAGAGGAGAAAGCAGTACAGTACAAGCTGGAAAAATGTCATGTGTAAATGTATGAAATTCTTGAATGTGTTGACTGGGAATTGTGCATTGCAATGGGAGGTGGGACAAGTGACAGAGTAGCAACAAAAAAAATACTTTTTTTTTTTTGGAATGTATTGGGCTATGAGAAGGAAGAGAGAGTGCTCTGCATTCCTCTCTCTTTGTCTAATTTCACTCTTTTTTAAAAATAAATTCATATTTACTCTTCCCCTGTTTCACAAGCTCCCCTTCATGAAGGCTGTTCATTCTGAGTAAGGAAGAGGGATTTGTTATAATTAACCTACCATAATTAATAGATCAGGAAATGTGCATTGCAATAATCTCTATCAAACACTAAGTACAAGTAATTTGCAACAATATTCCTTTACAATAGCATGTCCTATTGCAAGAAACACCATACAGGGTTATAAACAAGAGGACATCATACCTCTACCTCATGAAGGTACTGAGTTTGCCTTTGCAACACTTTTTTTTGTGTGAAACCATCTAAAGGCTGGATTGGGGGTATGTAGCAGAACTGAGCTGAAGCATATCCTCTTAGGACTCTCCTAAACTCCACAGCCCTTCACACAGTGGTGCCCACCTGGGTCTGCCAGTGCTGGCTTTAGGTAGGAAGATGCTTTGAGACCCCGAGGAGGGGCTTTGCATACTGACTGCAGCCTGAGTATCCTTGGAGAGAGAATTCTTTCTTGCTCTGGAGTACTTGAAAGGAGGGCCAAACACTGGAAATGAATGAATGCAGCTCACTGAGTGGCACAGGCACCTTCCTAACAGAAATTCAAGGCTATGACTACCAACAAAAAAGATTTGTTCCTGGCAGTATTTCCACTACTTGTCTGGACTGAGCATAAATAAATAAGTAAGTATATTCATAAAATTAACAACAGCAATAAACCCAACAAAACATCAGTGTGGATCAGAAAGGATCACTGTTGATACTGTCTCACTCAGTTTGGTTTTATAAACCAGTAAACCATGCTTACCAAACCAGTAAATTTAAACTTTTGAAAAAAATTTCTATCTCTTTTTTATCTTATAAATCTGAAGAACATGATTGCTTGCTCTGAAGTATAGTAATACAGTGTGTAATGTAATCCAGTGTTTGATGTAATTAAAAATTACTGCTTTAAAGAAAGCCTTCAGAAAATATACTGTATGTTTTTGTTGAACTGATATTCCAAGGGATACATGGAGCATCTAAAATGACAAACAATACCTCAGTTTATGAGATTTTTATGTGATCTTTTATCAGAGAAAGACCACAGAAGGAAAATTACTTGTTTTCATTTACCCTTAATAGATTGTTTTCTGAGTCCAGTTGCTGAAGTAGGTTATTGTATTTTGCTTTCCTTTCAAAAGCTGGGTTAAAACCTGCTTAGGTTCTGTGCGAAATGGGTTTTGCAATATTAGGTCAGTTGCAGCTAAAGTTCATAGATAAAATTTGTACAAAAAACCCACAAAGAATTCAATTAGAAAAGAGCAGAGGCCTTGTCTGAATAACAGCATGAGGCTGCTGATATCATAAGATAGGATATGCTGTACTTGATCCTAAAACTATTCAACAATTCCAATATATTCATTTTACTTCAGTAGTCAGAAGGACCCCGTCCTAGGCATATCCAGAATTTATTATGCTGCTATATACAAAGATAGAGAAAAGTCCTCCTGTCCTCGTCCCAAAGAACTTGCAACCCAAGTTCACATTTTAATAGGATCAGCACATGAATAGATATGTTCTACCTTATTATCTTTAAATTCATAAAATATCTTTGAACGTATAAAATATCTGTTTGCACACATGTATCGCTATCTCTGGCTCTGCAGTTTCTGTGCTGGAGTGCAAGGTGTTGCGATCTCTCAAAAGCCTCTCCAAAGCGAAGCCTCTCAGCAGGACGGGCCACACACTCACCCAGGCGTGCACGCACAAACGCACGGACAGCTTCAGTAATATGGTCAGCGGAAAGAGGCAGGAAGGGGCTCTGCACAGAGTTCCACGGGAGCAGTTTATTGCTTCCACACTGTGAAGGACTCCAAGGCCAAAGACAGAGAAACAATGCACGGTCCAGGTTTAAGTATAGGAGCGGGGCGAGCATCAGGGACCAATGATCTGAGGGCACAGGGGCGGTACACAGGCGGGACTAGGGAATGGGAGCCAATGGAGAGGCTCTGGGGGAGTGGCAAGGGGCGAAGGCCAGTGGAGGAAACCTGGAGAACTTTCGGGGATATGAAACATATAAGGTAGCAAGGGGGTGGTATGGCCAGCGGCCAACCAGGGACAAAGAACTGGGGTACATTAACATAGCAACACAAAACATTCTGGGAGAGGCTTCTCGTTACCCTAACCTGCGGAAGTCTCTGTTACTAGCGACTGTCTTACCCGAGAACTCTCTTTGCCCCTTGTAGCACAGGCTAACTGGCTACCACACACATGGTTATTTTATTTCCTATGTTTGATGTTCTTGTTGCAGTCCCATAGAAACCAATGGAAATGTGAATTCATACATTTATCTTCTTACTGTTTGTGTCAGGCTAGAAGTAGGATACAGTTGTCTTGATTTCTGCTGACAACTTTGCCTTCTATATTTGAACTACATGTTTTGGTTACTGTTTTAAATAACAAAACAGTTCTCAGGCAATGGACGTAGGGCACCGCTCATCTGATCAAGTATCAGTGTCTGCTTTGGGATGAGATTAATCACTCTCTGGTCTCCACAACCTGGGCAGATTGGGTCTTCATGAACTGGTAAGAAATAAGACATCCTTCCTGCGGAAACCTAAAGCTCTGTGTGCTAAAACCCACCTGAGGGTATTTAAGGAATCTAAGAACTGAACTGGTTGCTTCCCCTGTTATACAAAGTAACAGAAATTGTCAATTATAAAACCTGTATATTTGCATGGGCAAGGATTTCCCAAAAAGGTGAAGGACAGGGTGCTGCCACCTCCCATCAGCTCCCTCCCTTTCAAACTGACAGTATTGCTTGTTTCAAACCTTCAGCCTACAGAAACAACAAACCTTTCCCATCTCTTCTTGCTGGAGAAATAAGCTGTGTTGCTCTGAAGCAGCTGAGGAATACGTCATAACTTCCTGTTTCATCTTCTTCCCCAGCTTGGTGCACAGAAGCAGAATGGTGCATGCCCACTGCCTCTCTCATTTGGGACTGTTGATTTATGCAGGTGCACACACAGCCTCATGCTCACGTGCCAGTGCGCAAACCTGTTCATTTCCATCCTACCTAAGATCCTGTTCACGGAAGAAAGACAGGGATAAAGTTCCAAGATTTTATTTATTCAGAATACAATTTTGCAAGAGTTGCATGTGTAATTCATCATGGGTGATGGGATTGCAACATCAGGCATGAACCAGTCAACCTGTAGAGACCCAGCTTGAAGGAATTCCTGTACTGCTACACTGTTGGCTACAGAGGAACAGGCTGCAGGGATTGTGTGGCTATTTTTGTGGGAGGAGAGAGTGAAATAGATAATTTCTAGGGCATTATATCTATCAAGGCCGAATCTTACAGATGTAGTCTTTGATATTCTGTTGGTAACTATTAGCTGTGCCAGCGTAACACAGAGATGAGCATACACTAGAGCTGCGCTGATACTGAATGGACTTTTTCACACATAACTTTAAACCTACCATTATACTGCTTTTCATTGCTTATAAAAATTCATCTCCACAACCACCCTGAAAAAAAAAGACCGTCTCAAACCCTACACACTCTTGAGATAGGTATGTGATGGCTCAAGCTGGAAATCCAGCTCTGGTTTTCAGCTGGAAGCCAGATATCATTTGTTGTGTCCACATGGTTAAATCCCAGGGAGCAAACACATTTCAAGCTACCATCATGACACTGTTTTCATCTTTGCTTTGTTGATTAAAAAAATTAGTGTTAGATTCCTAGCAAAACTGTAACACCAAATAAATATTATGTAAGGGCAGTACATAAATAGGTTATAGAGGGGCAGGATAACATCATAAAGGGAAAGTATTTGTGACTCATTTTTTCTAATTTTTTTAGGAGTTTTCCTAATGTGCAGTGCACAATTGAAATAAATGGAAACTTTAAGAAATATTCTACATAAGACAGAGTCCAAAAATGCAGAAGGTTATGCAAGGCTAACTGTAAAAATAAGCAGATGAGTCCTCTAAAATAATATTGCAACATTTTTTGGCTTCCATTTATTGGTTGCCATAGGATTTTTAGTCAGTGAGCAACTGCTAAACACAAGGCTGCCTCATACCATAGCTTGGCTTTTAAGAGAAGAAAAACATTAACATTGTTTAATGAACACACTTGTCTGGAGAAGTACTAGCAAATGCTAGGAACTCATTTTCCTACTGCCTAAAACCAGAGAGATTTGCAAGTGTTGTGTTTATGATGCTGTGCCCAATTTGAATCTTCATCTCTGACAACACGCAAATCTCTCTCCCAAATAAAAAGCAACTTGTTTTTGAGGGAAGTTGTTAGAGGAGAAAGTCCAAGAGCAAACAGGTTAAAGTGCCGTGTACACAACAGAAAGGATCACAAGGCACTTTTAATGAGCTGTTTGAGTTACATCAGCTGCTTCTGGGGACAGAGAGAACATCCACTGGTGGACACTAAAGGGGAGAAATGGAAAATGCTTTTCTAAAGCACTTCATTTCTCTACTGAACAGGTGGTTAAGTCTGCTCCATGTAGCACATCCTACATGGAGGGGTAACGAGAGGAAAATAAAATAGTGACATGCTATAAAAAGTAAATAAATGCATTTGTTCTTGATCTTTTATCCAGTCTCCCAGTATATCTTGATGTATCAACATTCATCATTACTATTTTTTATTATTCTGATTTATGCTCTCTCTCTGCATTTGGGTTTATTTCTGTATTTTGTCCAGTGACTGCTAGATGTAGAAGGCTTAAAGCAGCCATGTGTGTCCATGGCTGAGCTCTTACTCACGTGTTATATAAGGGTCAGGCTCCTTTGGCCTGAAACCCTTCTGGGCCAACAACATTTGCAAGCTTGTTTCGCAAGTGACCATTTCCAAAGAGGGAAGGAGAGCATTTTCCCACATAAATTACACATGTATTTACATTTTTTTAAACACCCAAGGGCTGACACCTAGGAAACTCTCAAGCAAACAAGAGAATCCTGTTCTGAGACTTAGGTTTATAAAAGTTAAAGTCTTCTGGACCACCCTACATAGATGTCCATATAGATGTGTCCACTCGCTGCCATTTGAGATGCTTGAGGGCACCCCACCACATCTCCATCTGTCTCTTCACAAGAGATCCTTCTTCCACAGCCTCTGTCTCTCATCTGCAAGTCTTGTGTGGATGTCTTGGATACCTGGTGTATCTCAAAGGAAAAAAGACTTTTCTGTATATGCAAACAACTTGGGCTCTGGCAAGCAGGGAAGATTATTCCCATTTAACTTGAGACATCTATGCCTGAGCTAGTCATGCTGAGCTCCTTTTATAGCCAGCAGAGAGAAATATAGTTGTCAACATTTAGCTGGACAAATCCTACCCCCAAATTCCACTTGTGTAAGCCCATTACTTCCAGCTTCAATAGCATTAAATAGTCTGAATCTTGTCTTTGTCCTCCTTGTTACATATAAAGCTGTAGTGGGTTTCTCTGCAAGGAACTTGACTTAAGAGCTGAGTAGAACAAAGCTTGGGCTTGACTATACTGACTTCAGAAGTGCGGTCAATCTCCCCTGCTGTGCTCTGACAGGGTAACCTTTTCCTGTAAAAACAATCTTGGAACAAGCTTTAAAACTGCCCTAAATATCAGCCTTTGGTCTAGTTCTGCAGCAAGAGCATGATGATCCCACCCCAGACAATGAAGCCTATAGCTTAATCTACTAACCTCCTGAAAGAAGGTCTTTCCCAGGTCTCTGGGGATTATATCTGTTATTGATTCAGCTGACTGGAACTCACAGTAAATTGATGGTGTCAAGAAGTTGCAAAGAAGTATAGAAAAATGTGGTTTAGACACTTCTTTCCACTTCCCTGAACAATTGGCATCCAACAGCTACCATGTTGGAAACATTACTTATGGATGGAAGCAGCAACATTCAGAGTCTCTTAATCCCATCTACTATTAGAAAAAGGATGGGAAGCCTTCTACTCTTTAAAAAAGTCTGGTGTTTCTGAGATAGATAGCCTTTGGCTATAATACACAACACACACATTTCTCTCTTACTTCTATGGTGCGCTCACCATGGTGGCCTCCAAATGCACTCTGAGTGACCTGGCAGCATAAGCCCCATGGTAACAAGTGTCACTTACAATTGCAGGTGTCCTAAATAAAAGTAAAGTGTATTGCCAGTGTGGAAAAAATCAGGAGATAAAACTATTTAAACAGAATGACCAAGGGATTTTCATTTTTGTTTTGTAATTTTAGAAAACAGATTACCAAATATTTATGATTGCTTGCATAAAATACCCTGTATTTGTTATGTTTTTTAGTTTCAAGGCTTATTTATAGGCAAGACTATCCAAAACTTAAAAACTTAATTTCCCCAAAAATTACTAACTACAGAAAATGGTGATGATGCTGTTGAAAAAGAACTGTAGAAGAAGGAGCAGATATTGTTAAATCGTAGCATTTTTTCAAAATCAATTGTACAATCCCAGCATGTTTGATGGAAAATATAAGGTACAGCCCCCTCTTGCTCAAATAGCAAATAAGTAGAACTCAAAATACCACTTGGCCCTTGGCAGGTTGGCATGACTATTATTCTGGAACAGCTCAACAATGTTTCTACTACACAAGGGGCAAAGGGCATTATCTTCCCTACCTTTACCTATGCAGAAAGACCACTCATAAGGGGGGAAAAAAAGAGGAAGGGCACAATTGCTCTGCATCTCATGCTCTGAGGACATAAATGCAACCTTGACCTTGTCCTGGCTGTCTACACAAAGCTAAATTTATCCAGGAAAAGTTTAATCCTGCAGGAAAATGTGGGTTATCCTCATGGCCTGATCAATCAGCAGGGATGAAATCAGGCAACATTGACTACTCCAGTTTTATCAGCTGCAGACAATAGCCAAATGTCGCTGGATTTCTCTGAATCATGCATTCATGTTGCTGATGTTCCTTTTTTAAATTAAAGACAGCACACTGCGAACTTTCTGACAAATCTCACTGCTGTCCTGAGGTTACATGAGATCACTGGTTATTCATGTTAGCAGCTCCTCAGACAGGGAAAGGACTCAATAATCTACACAGTACCAAGAAAATGGATTTGTCAACATTTCTCGTCAAGTTGAATAGAAAAAAAAGGAAAAAAAAGATTTTTTTTCTCTGCCATAAATTGTCTGTTGCAATCAGGCTATTGCTCTTCCAAGATATGTTCCTTTGACTGAATTAGAGAGTTTTTAAAAAGTAACAACTGGTAAAATATGCATGTACTTACTCATCTTGGGCATCCTGATTTGATTGGTCTTGATTTGAGCTACCAAGGAGAGTAGGCATGTTATGTAATTTTTGAAGCAACATTTATTCTAATAAAAAGTTTGTATGTAGTAAAGTCCTTTTACCCTAATGCAGCTGGAGCCCTGTCAGAAACTCAGTACCCAGAAGAGCTGCAATTTTTACCCACAGATAACACTCCATCTTACATCAGCTCTAAAGGCTGTTTGCATGGATCAGACACATTTTTGCTAATGTGAAAACTAAAATTAGTAATTACAAACACTTAGAAATCACCAATAATCTTCTCTTGTGGTGATTACACATAGGAGGAAGTAGAAATCAACACAATATGAAGCAATAAAATGCACATTGATGACCAGTAAGCCAGAACTCTCCTCTTCTAGCAGGCGGATACTGAGCTTTTAAAATTAAACCACAAATGCATGGAATTTGACACCTTTTTCAACCTATGATATTCTAATTCTGTCTAAATTTTTTCCTTACTTCCAGGGACTGAATTAGACCAAATTTTAACCCTACAATGTTATGAGAGAAACAATGAACTCGGAATTAAAAAAAGAGTCAGGTCTCAGCATGAGTAGAAATCAGACACTTAGCCAGCTCTGCTCCATACCTTGAAGAATTTGTCTGGATCCATAGAGCACACTATTGCTAGGTGTCATCTTACTTGGTCTGTTCAGCCTGGAGGAGACTGAGAGGAGACCCAGGTGCAGTTACAACTTCCTAGTGAGGGGAAGAGGAGGGGCAGGCACTGCTCTCTTCTCTCCGGTAACCAGTGACAGGACCTGAGGGAATGGTCTAAAGTTGTGTCAGGGGAGGTTTAGGTTGGATATCAGGAAAAGGTTCTTCACCCAGAGGAGGGCTGGACACTGGAACAGCTCCCCAGAGAAATGGTTGCAACACCAAGCCTGACATAGTTCAAGAAGCGTTAGGACAACACTCTCAGGCACAGGGTGTGACTCTTGGGGACGGTGCTCTGCAGGGCCAGGAGTTGGACTCAATGATCCTTGTGGGTCCCTTCCAATTCAGCACATTCTGTGATTTGTGGTTATGGGTGGAAGTCTCTGCTTACAAGGGTATGTTTGGTCACAGCTGAAGGAAGATATTTGCTTTCTGTTGCTTTACTCCCCATCTACAGCACATCCCAGCAGATGGGGGAAACAGAGGCAGCGTGGCTTGGTCTCTCATGGCAGCAGCTGGTGCTGTCTGTGTGTTCTGCACGGTCAGCAGATGAGGCAACTGTCGGGAAAATGGGCAGCGGCTGCAGGTAGGGCAACAGCCAGAGCCAGCAGCCTCCCTCCAGCCAGCAGCAATTCTCTGCTGACCAGTGGCCCACACTTAGGTGAGCAGCAGGCAGAAGAGGAATGTTTATGCTCTGTGTCATAGCATCCCTTCTTATTTTGTCACTTTGATAGGCTTTGAGAATGCCAGAAGTTCAGACCTGGACTCCCCTGTAAGGAGGGGCTGCCCAACACCCACCTGCAATAAATTATGTGCTCAACACTGATGCTTGGAGATTCAGATGGAAAAAAGTCCCTCCCAATAGTAGCACCACAGATTTTTACAGGAGCCTTATCAACATGTTTCAGTCTTTCCAGGACTGACTCTGATGTCAGGGCGAGTGGGAAGCATGGACAAACAGAGTTTCCTTCTTTGTGTACTGCTCTCTCAGTACACGTTTTGCCAGCCTAATCAGATGGAGATAAACACCTTGCAATAGACTGTGCCACTGACGTCAGCTTTTGTGTGCTTGGAATGATGTCAGCAGCAGCTTTGCAATGCTTTAACCTCCTGAGCAGAAATAAGCACAGTAGCAACTAACCTATTACCTATTCCACAAGCTGCCACACCAAGGTTATTTCCTTTTGCCCTGCTGGCTACAGATGCTGGGTGAAGGAGGCAGGAAAATCAGAACAATGGGATCCACTCCTGTATCGAGCCAGTTTTTGAGAGGAGTCTAAACAAATTTAAATTGAGTAATATAAAGAATAAATGACACCTCTCAACACAGAAGTCAGCCCTATCTAGGTCCTTAAGAAAGATTCCGCTCATTTGTATCAGCGCAAATAATATCAAATTAATTTCTCAGAATTTATACTACCATCACTGTAAATGTAATTTTCCACACATTTGCATGCACTCACCAATACACAGAAAACTTTACAAGTCAAATACGGCCAAGAGTTTCAAACTTGTATAGAGGCCTCTGGCAAGGCATCTCTAGAGGATCAAAATTTCACTCTAATAGCCTATATTTGTTTAATTCAGGTGTCAAAAAAGCCAAAATGGAGGCACGGAAACTGGTATCAAGAACATAACTGTTAAAAAGATTGGGAAAAGCAAGTGGCAGTGGCAGAACTGGCCTGGTTTAAAGGTTTTTTTGGTTTCTTGTTTGGGTTTTCTTAAGAAATTTTCCTCAGCTGTTTCTCCTGTTCCAGGGGAATTACACCATATTACAGGTCATTTATACCCCACTTTTCTTACACTTTGATTTCAATTTGTCTCATCGTGTTACTAATTTTCAACATTTGCTTCTACTGAAAGACTAGGAAAGTTATAAGCTAGTTATGTTGTTAGCTAGACTGTCACTTATTAAATTAGCAAGTTTTTCATAGAAATCTTAGCCAAAATTTTAAGAATAAAAAACTGATCATTACTAATTCTTTTGGTATGCATTATGCTATTAGTCACAGAGCTCACTCATACATTTCCAAATTTCAACACAATCATTTCAGGATGAAGAGTATTATTTTTTTCCCTTCTTAATAATTTTTCCTTGGCATCACATTTCATCCCCTTCCTCTCCAATTGCCAGGAAAGTGCAGTTTGGGATTCAAGAGTCTTGGGTTGGGCTTTTTAAGTTTTTTTCTTTCCAGAAACACAAGTTTACCAAGGTTATTTCATCTACAAGAGAAAGCATTTTTAATTGACTTGTTTATCTCCCTAACACATGCACACCTCAGCAAGGCTAAGGGATCAGGTTATATGACATCATGGTGCCAAAGGAGTAATTGTCACTTGTTTGTGCAGTCCTGAAGAAAAGCCTGTAGCTTGAAATCACACACAGTGCTGCACCAACAGAATATATTTTGCACTAAATAAAACCCCAAACTTTTTTTTCAGTCGGGAGGGGTAGAGGAGAAGGAGGGGATGGAGGGCTTCCAAAGCCTGCCATGGGGTCATATTCTGTGAAACGGTTTTGTTTGTAGACATGGCTTTTCACCCTGCACAGTTGTGAGATGATCATCCTTTTCCCCAGGACTGAGGCAACTATCTGACAGCCTGCTCAGCAAAATCCTGAATCCCACTGCAGTTGCTACCCACACTGAGGGTTGAGCAGCACTAAGAAAGCTGTCTCAAGCATTTCTGCAGCAAGCAGTGCTATACCTGTGTACTTGACTAGAAGTGCCCATGAAGCAGAAATAAAAAAAAAAAAATGAGCCAGGAATCAGAATCACAAATCCCTCTCTTGGGTTTAGATTTAGGAACAAGGAAGCTCCAAAAACAAGACACCCTTCAGCATTTTACAAAACTGACTTCAGCTGCCAAAGGATTCCTCTGCAGCAAAACCAAGAAAGCTTTATCCTCAAATAAAAAATTCACTGCAAATGAGCAATCATTAGTCAGCTGCATTTTCCGTATAATTACTGGCAGTGAAAAAGCAAGCATGCAGGTTGCTGAAAAATAAGGTCTAACTACTTCCACCCAAACAGAACAGAAGCTGTTCACAGAAGTTTTAGTGGGGGAGATGGAAATCCTCAGTGCTCCCCTTCTCTCTATGACTGATTACAATCTGGTTTTATTCTATAAAGCACATTTATTGTGGGAGTTTGATTTGAAAGAATTTCAAGTAATTTAAACTTTGGCTGCAGGCATACAGATCATTTAAAAACTGATCTTTAAGTGTTTCTACATGTTAATAACATTTCTGGTTGGTGCTATAATCAACAGTTTTAATTCTCAACCTACCGGCTCAAACACATGCCAGGAATTACCTAGGATGAAATCATGTAGTTCACAATTAGCCAGGCTGACAATAAACCCTGTGCTAGCAGTTTTGGTGCAATAATCTTTATTTTGCAATGGGGAGTCTTGAGGCTGGGGGGTTTCTTTAAGGGTGACTGTCAGCCACCTATAGCTTTTTCAAACTACAGAGGTGCTGAAAAGAGCCTGCACTGTGGTTCAAATCAAAGCCTAGTTCAAACTTTTTTTAATAGATGAGGATTCATTTGTCCTGCCTCACATTCACAAAGCACCTTATTTTACCCCACATGCTCTTATGTATGATGTCACTACCTGCATCTGTTAATTATTAAGGTAAATGACAGAAACAGAATCTGGCCTTAAATAAAAGACATGAAATCAGGAGGTGCTAATTCAGATCCACCCTGTCTGGAACTGAGGTGCAAATGCAAGATGCACATTGCCCTGGGATTTTGGAAAGTGCAAATTCCAGCTCACTCCATTTTGGTAACTCTCTTCATCAGCCAAAGAGCCTCCCACCACCAAAGTTCTCAACACATTTCAATACCCTTCTAAAAAAGGTAAATGGGCTTGGTAAGAGGCAGGGACAAGCCAAAAGAAAATAAAATAAATGCCAGTTTTGTTCATAGCAAATGGTAAAATTTTTGATGAAAAGGGTTACAGTGTTACCTTGTAAATAAATGTAAGTGCTAAGTTTTCTCAGCTCATGGGACTGGCAAAAGAGCTTGTCAGCAACACAAAAAATACCAGCTGAATGATCCTAACAGAGCAAACTCTTGCAGCAGCTCAGACATTCAGTAAGAATACTGTTCACCACTGAAGTTTAGTTAAATATGCACAATTTTATTTATTGAAGAGATTAGGACAAAAACATGAAACCAAATACATGACAAAGCACCAGAGGCAGTAAAACCCCACCATGCACATCACCAATCTTTCCTCCTATAAGGTACTTATAAAATAAAAAAAAAGTCCTTCTTGACACAGCACCATCTTCAGAGTGTAAAAACATTACTCCTTTATATTCTTAGTTACCAAAATAGAACCAAGGCAGGTCAGCTGCAGCTAGCTTTGTCTCTTGATAAAGAACTGTGAAACATCCTCTTGAGAGTGGGACCATAACTTTCCTGCAAGGCAGGCAAATAGCATCCATACGTCAAATGCCAAGTAGCTGTACGCACATGCCACATACTATAATTAAGCACAAATTCAAGTAACATTTACATACTACAGAGTCCACATGTACCTACCCAAAAAACATGACCACTTCACAAAACGTATACAGGCAGTAATATCAGAACAACTGAGGTACTGGAAACACAAATATTTATGCCAAGAGATTTCAATATCATACAGCAATATAAAAGCAGTAATAAAAACATTTGCCAGTCTAAATCAAATAAAGCTATCTAGAAAAAAAAAAAGAAGCTAAATAAAAAGTTATTTAGGGACAGAAATACCTGAACAGAAAAGAAGTGTGTTAACTACAGCATGTAACATGTCATCCCAAGTCAACCCGTAATTGAAGTACTGGCTTAATATATCACTACTGTGACATTTTCTTCAATAAATAGAATAAGTCTTGACAATACAAAAGGTGCATATTACTGTGTATGTTTCAAGAGGAATATCTGTAATATAAATGTTCAGCTTATTAATACCCTCTTATTTCTTAGTCTGGACATAAACAAAAATCAAAACCAAACAATTCTATTCCCAAGTTTAAAGGAATTCAAAGAAAAAAACCCAGAATACTCTTCCTCAATAATAAAGAGCCCTCTATTTACACATGGGCCAGTCAGTAAAGAAGAGATTGGTTCTCAGATGAAGACACCATTAAGGGCTTTCTGCCTTCTCTAGTCATATACGTGCAGCATGGCAGATATGGAAGCCAGTATCTCATATCTTTAAAAAAAAATTATACAGTTTTCTTCTTTTCTTCCCCCCCCCCCCCATTATAGCAGTAATGCATCTGGAAGTTCGAGTTATAATAGCTTCCTGCAACAAACCATTTGACACAAAACAGAACAGCCTGTTAAATGACAGTTACTTCCCCTTAAGGGAACAAAGCATTAAAATGTCATTTCCTGACAAGAATATTAAGTAGTTTATTTAGAAGAAATGACTTGAAAATAGCTATCAAGAGACATGAACTGAAATTTTGCTTGTTTTTAGCACCCACTTTTCATGTCCATCTTTGTGCACCTAATTTTTTTCTTATATTAATCCCATTAATTATTAGACATCTGATTAAAAAAGTTAGCCAATTGTATTTTCCCTGAATAATGGCTGAAGTTAAATATCTAACAGTGCGATGCCAAGATGTGAGCTGAGGCAAAAGTTTCTATTTGTTGTGAATTACCACTGTTTTTAATGAAACAGAAACAGGAGTGATACAGCTGCACCAGAATTGGCATGTGCAGTCTCCTTGGCTCCAAAAAGGTGAGAAGCTACAATTGCTCCATGCTGCCTTTTCTCCTCCAAATCAATCTAACCTGATAGCAAGCTCCCCCCGCCCCCCCAATCTGTCCCCATGCTACATTTGTTATATTAGCTCCTTGTGGAGGTTCCTTCTCAATCCGAGGACCTCTGAGTGTCTTTTGCTACCAAGCTAGGCTGATGCAGGATGTGATTGAACGCGGTCAGGAAGGGCTCCTTCATGTGTCCATCTCCAGGTTGTGTACCTTCTGAACACCAGTCTTTGTGCTCAGTTAAAGAATGGGTCCAAGTCTTCTTCCATGTTGACATCAGGCACCAGCTGATCTGATACTTCCTTAGCACCATATCCTGAATTCGATACATTAAAATCTGTAGAAAACCATGGATGGTCCAGAATTTCCTGTGAAGTCAGCCTTTCTGATGGCTCTCGACGCAGTATGCTACGTATGAGGCATTTTGCCTTAGGTGATAGAGTTTCTGGAATGTTAAACTGCCCACGACGGATCTTGCTGAAGAGGGAACTAGGCTCAATGTCATGGAAAGGATAGCGTCCAACTAGCATGGTATAAAGCATGACACCTAGACTCCATACGTCCGCTGCTTTGCCAGAGTAGCTGCCATTTGTGTTCAAGATCTCTGGACTCACATAGGCTGGGCATCCATGCTTATCAGAAAGAGAGTCATCATTTCCTCTTAAAATATAAGCATCTTCTAGGCTTTCCAATTTCACTCTAGTCCTGCGGGCAAAAAAACAGAAAAAACAAAAAAACAAAACACTATCAAGGTAAGCAAAGATCAAACACAAATTCTGGCTGTTGCAATTACATGGTTGTAATAGTCATACTCTACAAAATTTGACGACTGCAGAAGTGAATCAGTTTAAAATCCCACTCGCAGCACTTGTAACAGATAATTGATATTGTCTCTTCCATACTGGTTAGATATATTAGAGACATATAGGGAATACTACCACACAGACAGATACAAGATTTCAAATACAGTTATGTCCAGTAAACTCATTAAAAAGTTTATCTCTTAAAAAGAGAAAAGGAAGTGCCATATTCATGCTTTTGACTAATTTTACGTAGACATGTTTTCCAAAAGGAGACATAAACCTCAAGATCTTTTCTGTGCTGGCTGCACTCTAATGTACCCACATAGGATTCATGCCCAAATACAAATCATGTTCTAACTACACAAGGTTATTTTGATACCTTCATGCTGGCAAAGCTGCTTCATACACCTGTAATTCCACAAGGTTTAACAGTAATAAAATGGTCACTCCAGCCCTAAATGATCCTTCTGACCAACCAACATTTTCCTTTACCCCAACAATTTTAAGAGAAATTAAGGAAGAGCACTTTTAACCGATTTCAGTCTTCCCAAATAGACTTTTGGGCAAAGGGAGATAGGTGAGGTGAAGGCCAAGATTAACAGCAAGCTTATCTACCCAGGCAAGCCAGAGGAGCTCCTCGCACTGGAATGAACAGAGAAGCTGGCAAAGGAGTTGCAGAGATGACAGGGATGCCTTATCTAGATTGCAAACTCCTGCTGCCTGCAAAGCACTGTGAACTTGTCACTGTGCTGCAGTAATTATCTCTGCAAGAGAATTTTCTTCCCTTATGGATATCACACAGGAGCAGAAAAAATGATGCAGAGCTGCTTGTCATAGCACTAGATGAACATAACCTTTCTTTCCATTCAGTTCTCACTGCTAGGCTCCATATCTATATTTAAAAATCTCTCCCTGTTGGAGGTATCCAAAGGATTACCAAGTAACCTTTAGACTATTTCCCAGCAAAGGATGGTTTTGAGAACAGAATCACTACAATGCAACAGGGCTTGTCCAGTGCCTTGGGATGGCAGAGTGACCTAGCAGTACTGCAGACTTTCAACAATTTGGGGTCATAATTCAACTTAGGGTATTACTGCCCTCATCCCTCAACCCCACAGATCTGTTACAATCACTCTTAGCCCTGTGTCATGGCCATGTTCCCATACCACAGACATTCACAGGCAGGGACTGAATTTCATCCCAGAAAGCAGAACTTGCGTCTCTTGACTAAAGCACGTAATTTAACAGGCATTAAAATAGACAAGGAGAGCCTTGTTTCTTAAATGTTTACCAAAGACAACATTGCTTGAGCTTGAGCTGCAAAAGACATCTGGGCCAGCTTTGGCTTAGATTTAGTTCCAGGGCAGCTCAACCCTATCTTTTTTGAACCAACAGAAGAGTATTTTACTCCGTGGAGTACTCCAGAGGCAACTGTGCCATAAACTTTCATGACACTTGGACCTTTTCAACAGCTAGATACATTTACTAGCAGAGGTGAAAGCCCCTCTGGCAACGTGGCCCAAATGAGGAAGTCATAAATACAGAACTCCGAATACCTGGCTCCCAAGCACAGTGTGTCAAGGCAGCTCCTTCTCTCCTAAAATAGGCCAGTGTTTGCTCCTCCAGTTCACTTCTGATGAGCTTTGCTCAACACACCTGCTTCCTCATTAATTCCCACTGCCAGCCTAACAGTACTTCTGGCCATGGACAACCCCCTCATTAGCACTCAAACAATACTTTACAACAGCAGTGCCTCACACAGGAAGTAGGCTGCAAGGAGAAACTGAACTACAATTACCAAGACCACAGAAATTTCCCTCTGTACACAAAGCAGAGGGTCCACAACAGGAGAGTGACTTGAGAAGAGTCCTTTCACAGTGCTCAGCTTTGACACATTCCCGCACCTGCACAGCATAGGGAGAGAAGCAAGGAGAAACGCCCAGAGGGAAAAAACATGCCAAAGAGGGCAGAGAACAGAGAAGAGGAAATGAAAGGGAAGGCAGGGACATGAGTTGTGGTTCCATTTGCATTGCCCACCTCAGTTTTTCCATAGAAAAGCATGTGTAGCAATAAAACAGTGAGGCCAGCTACTCAAACATGCATTAAGTCACTGAACTGCCAGACAGGAAAGCATCAACTCACTCCTGCTAACTAACAGAAGCGGAACACACACACAGGGAGTGGGGCAGAGCAGGCTATTTATAAACAACTTCCAGGAGGGAATTCACCCCCACATACACACTTGCCTGCCATCCCAGTGTCAACAGCACAGGGAAATGTTGTTTACTTTCCCATCCTATTTTACATTTCTGGGAGTTGCCAAAGACTTTAGAAAAACAGTTCAATAAGAAGCTTTTATATTACATAAAATTATTGGAATTCCCTAATCTCTCATTTCCTGCAACGGACACAGTACAAAACCACAGAGAGCAGACTGCAAGGTGTGTCAAAAATTCGTATTTTTTTCCAAGAGAAGAAATAACTTCTTGATAATAAAACAGAAGCAGCACACAAAAGCCATGCCCCTGTCTTGCTTTCCTTGCAAGGTGCTGCAGCCTCCACACGATACAGCAGGTTTTGTTTAAGCAAGCAAATGGAACAACAGCTGGCCCTTATCTGCCTGCTCCTCTGTCAGCTGTGGGCAAATGACGAAAGCACTCAAACCGGGTTTTTCATGCTGCTAAGCTGAAAGGCTTTGAGGAAACAAAAGGTCCCAAATTAAACAAAAAAACAACCTTCAGTCCTCTTCCTCCTGGTCAGCCCCCAAACCCTCACAACCAGGAACACCCTTGTGTGCAAGGTGCAAGTGGTGAAATGGCTCCTCTGCAAGCCGGCAGCGTTCCTGCAGCACCGGGCACACATTTCTCTGGCTGACTGCAGGGCCTGCATCCCCTGAGCACACACTGCCAGCTGCATGGCCTCAGTATGGCTTTCTCCTGTCCCAGTTACACCCAGACATAACTCGGGTGGTTCCCAGTCTCATTTGTAAAGCCCGGTGTCCTTGCACTAGATGATAACACAGGTTTTCCAACCATACAGCAAGGAAAGCACAGGAGTACAGGAAGGGCTGTCTGACTTGACACAGCTGGCAATAGAAAGAGCTCACAGGGTGATTCTGCCAGCACCCCTCACCACCAGCCAGGACTGGGGCTGGGCAGACCCACTGCAGCCCATTTTCAGTGACAGATGACTTCACCCACCTCAGCCTCGCAGATGGAACGCAGTCTGTGCAGTGCTACCACTGGGTACTGCGCAGGTGTACATGGCAACTCTCGCTCCCCTTTTATCAGTCAGTTCACGTCTTTTCAGGCAATCAAAAAGGAGCAGCCTGGCTCAGGAGCTGCTATTTCCCAGTGCGCAGCAACCCATCCCTGCGAGAAACAGCTTCCAGCTCTGTTGGTCTTCCCTTCCTCTGCATTTCAAGCACTGCCTAAAAGAGCTCTGTTTTCTGCAAGAGAGTTTTTTGGGTTTGTTTTTTGGGTTTTTTATTGGGAGGGGACAACAGGCAGGGAGTATGGAGAGGAATGGGAAAAAGGGGAGTCAAGGTCTAAATACACAGAAATGCAGAGACACACTGAATGAGAAGCAATCTCTCTCTCCCCCACACTCTCTCAGAAAGCACTGAAATCAAATAGCCAGGAAAAGGAATAAAAGCCAACAACAACAAACAGACCCTGAAAACTACAAGTCGATTCTGAGAATACAGAACCTCCACACTAAAGGGTGGGGAGTGCATCCAACTGCAGAGTAACTGGACAACCTGAAATTTGACGTTTGTTAAGGCAAAACCAAACATGAGATGTGAAATCATAATCAACTTTGAAGTGCCTCCCATCACAGAGAAGAAAAAGGAAAAAGAAAAATAATTCTCCAGAAACCTCTTATTCTCTAAATAATTAACTCACATTAGTCAACTAAAGGATCCCCACAAGAGAAAAAAGTTTTCCAAAAGCACCAGCATTTGAGCTCGACAAACAGTTGCAACAAAATTAATCCCTGAAGTTCAAATTTAAGCTACTGCCACAGCCGGATGAGAATCAGTTTGTACACATACTGTAGGGCAACAAAGATTTTTGCCAACACTTATGTAATTACAATACATAATTTCAAGTTTTAATGCAGATCCCGAATAAGCACTTGGAAAAAGAGCATTATGAGTCTATCAGATCATTGATAAAACACTGCATTAGTTTAATGCATTAAAAAAAAATACAGCCCTGAATCATGGCTATGTAAAAAGGGGAAGCTATTCTGCCTATGAATGCTTTCCCATTACTGGTGAATGAAACCACAGAAGTGCAATCAGAGGGCAGCAGCAGCACTCGGACGGGAAATGCGTCTTTGTCCCCATAGAAACCGTCAGGGAAACCCATGAAAAACAATACCACTCTGAGTTTCTTATCAATATGCCATTCATTACTTGGCTGCATTCAGACTTTGCTCTTCAGTAATGTAACAAAACCTAATCAATTAAACGTCTTCCAGAAGATTCTTCAGTGCAACCTCCTGAGTTAGCACTCACCTCTGCCTTTCTTGCACATCCCACACCTTCTTCCAACAGATTCACATTATTCTTCCCTGCAGAGCTTTGGGACTACCAGCAAATTGCTATCCTGCCTTTTGACACCAAAGAATCCAGCATTCACACTTGCTCTCCAAAAGCAAACAATTTCCATACCAAAATCAGTGGAATTATTCAGAGGGCTCTAAACACGTAAAGCAGGAGAAAAAAAAAAATCTAGAACATTTAAAGCAGAGATAACAACTGATAGTCTGAGTGTTTCAGAGGAAAATATCTTCACTGCAGTGAAATAAGCAGTCACTAGTAAAGGAGCTTGCACCTGAAACAATGAAAGCAATTGCCTCTAGTCTGTCCCCAAAGCCATCTGTATGAGAAATAATACCTGAACAACACCTCAGCCACCCTTCCCATTTTGGGAACACTAACTGCAGACCAGACCCACAATTTTTGCACAGCAACACTCCCCATATGACAGCCAAATAAGCTGCTTTGGGAAGAGACTGAAGGAGCCATCCTGCTATGGACACTCCACATACACCATCACACCATCCAATTGTTACTTAGGCTGGGTCAAATTAGAAGATCCAGACTTACAGGTTCTATGCAGCAGACTCCAGCAATCAGGATACAACCATCACTGCCATCTAAATTGCCATTTTATTAATACAATTGCAGGTAAATATAAAATGGCAATTTCTAAAGGTGCTTCACAATATTCCTCCAACAGTAAAAACTGAAAGCACCCAAGCAATGTTATCTCATATTTCAGTATTACTCTGACTGAGGCCAGGAAAGCCTTTCCCTAGGTAGAGGCACTCAAGCCACTGACTGCCCAGTAGACCAGGGATTGCTCCTATGTGGCCAATAATTTACAGGTCACTTAATCGAGGTCAGTTGCTCACACCCCATCATAAAGATGAGAAGAGCATGCACACAATTAGAGTCACAAGGAGGCAAAAAAAATAAAAGGCAAGCTTGACATTGGAAGCAGTTATCTTTCACTAATTGACTTTTTTTTTTTTTAACTAAGGGAATCTCTCCTAAATAATGCAGAAGTAAGCTGCCATCAGGGAGCCAGTGAGACAGGGAAGGCGGTAACGAAACCCCAGGCAGATGATTTGCAGCTTGGTGCAAAGACTCGTTCTGAACTCACAACTACCTGATCTCCTTGGGGGCAGAGAGGCACACAGGAGCAGGGGGGAAATGTTATGACATCAATTTAAATCCTGCTCCTTTTACCAATAGATCCCTTTCCAGTTTGTAACAGCACAGAGCATGGGAGTTCACCACATAACATCCTACACAACTTCGGGGAAGAAAAAAACAAACTCTGCACAAAGGCTGTTAGATAAACAGTCTCTTGCATAATGAAACAGGCTCAAGGATATGTTTCGAAAGACAACTGGGACTTGCAGACAGCACAGGTTTACAGGATGAACCTTGTTCCTAAGGGAAGATTTCCTCACTGGTACTTCCACACAATAAGGAAGCCTCTAAAAATTACATCTCCCCCACCCTTCCTCTACAGAGATGCTAACAGCACAGTCAGCCCTGCCTTCACCCCCTCCTGATGTGCAGTACCTAGCAACTTAGAGCTTTTAACTTGTTTTAAGCTGGTTTGGGTTTTTTTCCTATGGAATTCCACTTAAAAATGCTCTGACTCACCTCCAGGAAGGGCTGGTGCCCCAGACCTCAGCTTTACGACACTCAAATATGATTGCTGGAAACAGCCTGTCCTGTATGCCATGTACTTTGTTTCTTCCAATGCCCCTGTTGCCTAACCACAAAACATGTTCCCCAGAGAGTAGGTAGGTAGTGATGCATGTGTTGGGGTGCAGGCTGTGAAATCCAGTGCAGATCTTTCCACAGAGGAGCTCAGTTACACTACCCTGAGCAATCCATTTTTTTATAAGAATCTGGCTCAGGACAGCTACTTCACCACCTCACTTTTATATTTTTAGATCACATTGATAATCAGATTTTAAAAGGCTGTGCTGTCAACCGTATGCTGTGTTCCCCATCTTCTATAGATCTCTTCATACAGTGCACGATGAAGCTCCACAGGGAAAGAAGACCACAATTTTGTTAACATAATTGCATGTTGTTAAAACAGCCCTGCACTTTCTGAGCCTACGATGGGTACTCAGCATCTCTAAGGCACAGCCATGCCATTATTTCACAACCTTACTGAAAAACCTTTTGCTTAGATGTCTACAGTCCTGTTTCCAAGCAATACAATCTACCAAAAAAGCAGGTGCTTAAGACTAAATATGCCCCAGGTTAGCTCCTGTTTACAATCTCCACCTTTCTTCTCCCTCCCAAGCCTGAAGTAATCTCCCAGTGTGATAGATAATAAGAACAATTAGAAGAGAAAGCAGCAGAAGAATTTCACTCTCACAATCCACTGTAGCTGTGGCTAGCTGGGCTCCTGCCTCCCTTCCTCACCCCCAGCACAGACATCCACAGACACTACCCTCAGTCTCCACTCGTAAGTCAACATGGACCATTTTGCAGCAAGTTTATGGATGTAGGTTTTTAAGTCTTCGAAAGGACCAGCTGTTGAACTCAATTTGAGATGTCCTAAGACACATCTACTTCCAGGGACTACAAAGCACCTTTCATCAGAGATCATTCCCATGATGGGCATCTCAGAAGAGGCACCACCCATGACTGGCATGCCAGCCAACACATACTGCAGCATCCTGCCTGAACAGAGAGAGTGAAGACAAGGCCCTACTATGAGCCACAGACAGTCCAGGGATAAAACCTCCTGCAAACCCCAGCACTGGGTACAACAGCAAAGGTTCTTGACACTCCTGATCTCACTGAAAGGCCTTGAGCTGACTCAAGGTCCACTTGAGTACCCATCCCCATCCCAGGGCCAGCCAGCAGCCAAATCTTCCCTGGCTTTTGCTTTAATTTAGAACCTTAGGCGCAACAATTAACCTCTATGACTACCTATGCCCTTAGGGGGAGATTTACGAACTTCACAGGGCAGTGTGATGTTCACCATCTGCAGCTATCTTCCCTCTTTCCTCCAACTGGGAAGGGCACCACACACCCTACAAATTCAGTGTTGCTCCCAGGAACATGGTGAGAGAATAGAGACTTAGTAACCAAACCACATAAAGGGAGAGGGGGGCACGAACCCTTCTGTGGAAAACAGTTGTGCAACCACTTCATCTTCTACCCTCAGCCTGACAGCAAAGATTTGCTGCCCATGAAGAAATTCACCTTCCTCCCATATTCTAGGAATAATAGTTTCTGGTTTGAAATCTGAACTGTGATTCTCCACTATTGAAGAACCAGTGCTCTTTGGCCCTGTGGCCCCATTCAGGGTAGTGTGAAGTGCTTACATGACAAAACAGATGAAGACTGTTTTTATTTACAAATCTTCAGGTACTTTAAGAGCATTCCCATTTTGTTTGATTTTCTTCCACTTTAGGACTCTCTAGGACTTTTTGCATGTTCTCTATGGAACTGTAGGGGTAACAGCAAGTCCTAACACATTGATGAAAAAGATGCTAACCACATTACAATTTGACAAACGCTGGGAGAGAAAAATTACTACTAACTGTAAAAAAAATGAAAGGTCGACATGCAAAAGGTTGGCATATGCATTTGTATTTTTTGTGAGATGACGTTTCTATCATGAGGATTGCGAACCACATAACTTAGTCATGTTAAAGCATCATCCACTCAAAGCTGAGAAATTATAGAGGAAAAAAAATATTCTAAGAGCACCAAGTAAATATGTTATGCTAACACAGGCTTTCTAAATTAGTGTATTGTACTGGCTGCATTCCTCTGGCATAGACCAAAAAGTGTCAAATCCTATTTATTTTTATTGAATCCCACCTGCCTCATATTTACTCAAAGAATACAGGAAAATTACAGTATCTAAATACCAAAATTATTTTAATTTTCCCTTCAACAAGTATGATGAACGTACAAGGTCTTTAAGCTTCAAATATTACGACAGCTAATATTTTAATATAATTAAAGGCTTAAAAATGCAGTAAAGAAATTAATAATTCCCTGACAGCAGAAATGTTCTTGTATTAAGCAAACCATTGAAACAACCAACACAGAAATGCTTCATTTAATTCTGAGATCCTTCAGATGGCTCTTTCTCAAAGCATCTGCTATGGATCAGACTGATGAACTGCTTTATTAGCTATATACTGTGTATAGCACTATTTTTAACACAACCCAGAAAAACCTGCCTGTTCTACAACATCATTATGGGACACCAGCTAGGAGAAGGGCACAGTTGTTCTGCCCAAGGGCCTACTATGAGGACAGGCTGTACATGGAAAACAGTAAATACCATGCCACAAACACAGATAAAATACTCAAAAGCAAGAGCCATACAACATCAACCTGGCTTAATACCCAGAACAAAAAATATTTAGCAACATGGATGAAAGCAGAAAACAGATAAGACCACGTTTTATTGTAGGTCATCCACTGTTTTGGCTTCAAGTTTCATTCTGAAGTGTAAGGACACAGTTTTTGAAGTATTCAAGTATCTTAGAGGTACCTTAGAAAGTCTGTTGAGACTCAACATGGCAAGTCAGCATTGTTTTCCATATTTTCAGTGTTCTGGAAGCCACTGTGCTCATTTAATAGATGTGCTGCTGCTTCCTAACCCAGTCTTACAAAACATTTCCAGCCATGCTGTAATGTCTTAGAACTTCTGCTTCATCAAATCAGCTGCAGGTTTATGGAGTTTAACTCTGAAATTTCAATACTACAAGACTGGCTATTTCACCTGTAGTTTACAAAGGGATCCACAGACACACCTCCCCCTAAAAACCACAACTGTACTACCTTTTACACAAAACAAAAAACCCATGTTGCAACAGCACACATCATTTTTATGGAATGCGATTTACCCTATCTTCAAACTCCTGCAGTCCAGGATTTAAAGAAACTATAAATTACCTGGAAACACAGACAAGTTGTTTCTGTTTGTTCCCACACTGGAATTCCGAGTTTCATTTCAAGCACTGATGTACATACACACACGCCATAGTGTAAAACACGATCACAGTCTGGCGTTGATTTAGCACATTAAGAGAACACCTCTAGTACCATTAGGGCCCCTACAAAATGCTCAGTGCTACCAGCCTACAACAATACTTTATTCCACCTTCTTACCTCCCAGCTCATTACAAACATCCCAAGGCACTGTGATTTGCAACATCCAAGTAACACGCATTTTTAGCAGGGACATCAGTTGAAGCAAAGAGCACTCACGGTGCTGGCTAGATTAGGAGCTCCATCTTTGCAAATTCCAGCTGTAATTTAGGTAATGGGAATGGGGTAAAAAAGAATTTCAACACTGTATGCACCCACTTGCAGAACTTCAGCAGCTCTGTTTTCCTATTGAACTACCAGAACCTCATTAGGATTAATGGAAGAAAATGTACTAAGAAATGCTTTAATTGATTTTCTTTTTTAAACAAATGGAACTGCTTCCATCTAACCTTCACATTTCCCTTTGGCTCCTCCAGTCTGGCAGCTCTCAGCTAACAGCAGACAATCATCTTACCAAAAAAAAAAAACCCCAGCAAGTTTTCCATTCATGTGTTGCCTGCATGCTGGATATTCCATCTTTTCTTCTACCAAAATAAAAGCCATGAGAGTCTTCAAGAAGAGGAAGTTTCAAAGTGGTAGGTACTTAAAAAGAATTGCAGAAAAACAGCCTTGAAGAAATAGGAAAAGAACTACTAAGAAAGAGCTCCACTGAAGAACAGGTGATGCACAGCAGCAGGGTTCACACACATTTCTCAAAACATCATTTTTATCTCTTCTCTCCCTCTTTGGTTCATTATGAGTACGAAAGAGCAAGGGATGG
The DNA here is from genome assembly GCF_965178545.1 of Coloeus monedula. NCBI lineage: Eukaryota > Metazoa > Chordata > Aves > Passeriformes > Corvidae > Coloeus > Coloeus monedula. The sequence continues at coordinate 106,629,264 of NC_138782.1, read as the reverse complement.
TGCAGCATCCGTCTGCCAGGCACTGCTGCTGAAGGCAGCTCCTCAAGGACTGCTCGGCACACAGGCATCCTCAGCAGCAGCCTCAGACAAATGGGAGCTCAGAGGGGTGCAAGCAACACACAAACACCTCTGTGAACTCAGGAGGACCAGGAAGATTTTTCAGTTCTAAATATAGCAGCAGATTGAAAGTGATGACTGATTACAGTATGATGATCAGAGGATGTGAAAAAAGGCAGTCACTGCTGTTTCATTCTATTTCTATCTCAAATTATTTCATCTCTGTTTATTTAGCAGAGAAAGGATTACAATACCTTCCTACTTACAAACCAGCATTATATCCAGAAGAAAACCGCATTATGATTATCTTAAAAATAACCAGCAAGTCCTATTTGACCTTTAAAATGAATTATTGTATAATTAGAAGACAATGCTCAAAAGTGAGTAACAGTGTCATTTTGCAGACAACAGCTAAGTCAAAAACATTCATAAAAGCCAACACTGCTATTACAGTACACACCACTTTTCTTGGGTGGCTGAAGGATTTGGCCCTGTGCCTCCTGTGTTGCATTCAGTTCCTAGTAAGCAGCAGGGTAGGAGTTCAACAGCATTCAGCACAGGCCTGTGTCTGCTCCCACTGCACTGCCTGAGCTCACACTGCCTTCTCTCAGAGGAGCTTTTCCAAGTTCTGTTCTTCATGCAAAACCCCACAGGTTTACATATATCCCCAGGAAGAAAAATCCACTTTAACATTAGGATGTTATCAGCTACAACAGAAAACAATCCCCCCTCTCAGCTATTTTGCACAAGTTTCCTTCTTATCTGCATCAGAGGTGCTACAATGGTGTTTAATTATTAAACTGGGAATAAAAGTTGTGGAAGTGCAGTTTATATCTACCTTCTCTGCATTTTTCTATGAATAGACATTAAGCTAGTTTCATTTTAGGCTTATTTATTTGGAAAGGATGAGAGGGCAATCGGACATTGGGGTTGTGGTAGAAAAATAAAGAACTAAAAAAGCTATTTGCTTTGTGGACAACTGTCTGAACTGAATTAAGAAGTGAAAATATGTATTATTTTTCAGGCTGCAAATAGATTAAAAGGAGAATCCTATTTTGCAAAACTCAGCTTGCAATAAAATTTAAGTAGAGAATATTTAAACGGGATAGATGATCATTTCTATGATGTCGTTTTTATTTTAAGACCAGGAACTCCTCTTTCCTGAATGAATTGTGTATTAGTTTTTTCTAATTTTTGGATCACCAACTTCCTGAGCCTGTAGAGAACTTCAAGAACTTGTTTCTTGCTTGCAATTCCCACAAACAGGATTGATATTCACTGGTTATTTTTAACAAAGCTCCCCAGAACATTCATTTCACTCTGCAGCAGTTTAACAAGTTTTCAGACAATTTTTAGGATTTAATTAAAAGGGCTAAACATATTCCCATCGTCTACTAAGACAGGAAGAAGCACAAAGGCAGACTCTGCTCCCATTTACATGGTTTTTGGGTTTTTTTATGGTCATCTTTCAATTTAATCACTGTGTGAAAACCTGACATTATTCTGACAGTATTTATTGCTCTTACGTGGAAGTTGCAAATAAATTCATCATTCAAGACAAAGAAGACTGGTAAATACAAGGAAAGAAATAGGAAATTTCACAGGTACAACAGTATAACTATCGCTCCACATCAGAAAGAATACTTCAACAATATACCCAGAGCATACAGCGCTATTTCTTTCCCTGTCTTCCCATACTCCTTCCCCAAATCATTTACACAGGAGGGTGTGTAGAAAGGTGATATTATTAAAAAAAAAAAAAAGTAGTTCCCCAAGTACCACAGCAGCTGATACTACACACAAGCACCCACAGAGCAAGGCAGTTTTAGTCTGAGTACGATTAGTGACCACATAATACCCTTACAAGCAGCCTCCAGACCCTTCCAGGATGGAAAACAAGATATCCTCAGAACAGTCCTACAGGTAACACTTGACTATTCTTCCTCTTTATGCCTCCTCACTGGAATGAGCCATTTCAGCCCCCAGTTCTCTTTATCACACTGGATCGATCCTCTTTCCTCTTTTAACACCAGCAGCCTTTATGATAGTACAGCTCTTAACCAGACACTCTTTCAGAGCTTTCCTGCAGCAGATGTCTCCCCATGAGGAATGAGAAAACTCCTCTAGGTGGAGATGAAGACACCAAGCACGGATGCAAACAGTGCTCTACATTTACTTTACTTTGCTCCAAAACCTAAGCCAGAAGATAAAATGGCACATCCACCCCACAATCAGGTTGCAAAGGAGAATAAAGTGCACCACAAACAAATGGTACAGTAATAACAAAGGACACAATGTCCTGCAACTCCAACTATCTGACCTCAGGCACCCCCAGCCGTAAAGTCAGGGAGACTCTTACCTTTCTTCATCCTTGAAAATAAATTTTCGCAGCTTGAGATCTCGCAGTACCAGTCCACCATCATGGCAGTGTGCAACAGCAGAAGCTATTTGATAGAAGAGTTTGGCTGCCTCCTCTTCTTTAAGCTTCTTGCAGGTACGAACAAACGAATGCATGTCCCCATAGCTCCTTTCAAAGAACACATACGCTTTTGTCTCCCCAAGAATTATTTCAGTAATTTGGTTGATATTTTTATGCGCAGGCAGACAAAAACATGGTGCTAATAACTCCTGGTAGCAGCCAATATCAAACACCTGCAGGAACAATGACAGTAAAGCCAGAGTTAGTGACATGAAGGACAGTGAAGTCATGGTACATCTGATTCTGCTAACAAAACCATCTCTAAGTACAATTTATGTTGCTGCTAAAAGCTACACTGATGTAAACAGGATGTTACAAGCTCACGGGACTGAGGACAAGACAAAGCAGACTGTACAACCCCACACAGAAGACACACATAACCTTAACAGGAAAGGCTAGTCTTCAAAACTGGTAGCAAGCATAGTTAGATTAGCTAACAGCTGCTCACATCTAGAATGTAATCTAAATTAAGCTGTGAAGACCAGTGATGTATAAGGGCAATACTCAGAAGGAAACGTGTTTATCTTCTATTTTCCATCCAAATAAACTTATAAAAAATACAGCCAGTAGCTTTGTATTGAGAGAAGCTGTCACATTAAATCCACCCTGATACACATGCCTGACTCTTCTGATTTTATTAACCCATTAAAGCCTTAAGGATTTTCAGGCTTAAAGTATCATCTATTGCTATTCCTATTTACTTCCTGCCTTTCTTTCATCTCTGAAAAACAGCAAAGTCACTTTCACTTTCCAACTCTCAGTTCCACAATGGCTGTTTATAAGATCAGAAGGGAAATAGCTCTGCCTGTTGGAGCACAGACAAACACCCTTCAAAAGGCAAAGACAAAACCACCCTGAACTCTCTGCATTTCAATCAAGTGCTCCATTAAAAGCAAAGTGTCCCTTTACTACTAAGTATGTTATCACTGATCTTATGAATGAGCTGTAAGAACTAAAAAAGCTGCTGGGAAACCCAAATATAAAAAGTTACTATAATCTAGTGATGACGAATGAATCAGTATTTGAGTCAATTGAGAAAAGACCACATTACAAGAAAATGAAAGACTTCATTGAGAATAACTGAAGTCAGTGTGTGCTGAAAGAGACTATGAGCAAAGTATTGATAGGAGTGATTTTTAATTATACCTGCTGCAGAGAACTACAAAGCAAGGATTAGCATTTCCACCAGCATAAAAATTCAATTAATATGTAACTTACTTGTGGGTGTTCTGTTTCTTTGGTAAAAACAGTTTAAGGTAGTCATGTGTCCTTTGAACAAAATATAAAAATGAAGAACTGGTCTAGTTCTCTAACCACTATTTTAAACTTCAATTGTTTTTTTCTTTTCTGTATTCTAGCATTTGTGTTCTGATAGTGGGTATTTGTATCCTCTCTGAGAAGCAAATCTCTCCCTGCTTTCTCTAAAGCTTTAAAAATTGAGTGAGAAAGATACAGTTCAATCAAAATTTACTTGAGGCTTCAAAACCCGCATCATTTAATGCTTCAGAGCACAATCCTAATAAAGTCCTTCAACAGAAAAGGACCCAAATCCCAAGAAACTGGGACACCCCCTCCCTTTCCTCTCATCCCATACCTGCGCTGCCATACACCGGCACAGGGAAAAACAACCTTAAAGGCAGACTGCCAAACAGACCCAGCACATTTTACGGGGGGAGGATTAGCACCGAGGCATTCTGGTGACATGGCGCACCAGGGAAGCAGAACCAGGGCAGGGAGGAGGTGTTGCTAAAATCCCTGGTGTGCAATTCATTCCAGAGGAGAATTCATTGATATTTGGATCTCAAAACTTCTAACTACTACATTGTAAGTGAATGGCTCTTCTACAAGCAGCTACTTGTAGAAGAAATAAAATTTGAAATAAAATTTAAGCAGGAATATTCATGTAGCTCAAATCCTCATGTGAAAAAATGTCTTTCCAGAATTCTCTCCTAAACCAGATTATCATAATGTAAATTAGTTACATTTTATGGTTCTCAGACTATGTTAAATAAGTAGTTCTGGATATGTACCAGTACTGTGTTTGAAAGGGGGTAAATAGGAAGCACTATCATCCTGCTACAGTCTCAAATACCTTCTATAAAGGGCTTCTTTGTATCCCAGCTTTTAAGATCCCTGGCCTCAATTCAGCAAATGTCCAATAAGCTGCAGTTTGATTTAGTTCTCGCTAGGAATTGGAAGTGAGAAGTTACCATTGTTTGGATGCCACAGAGCCTTGAAGCAAATAACAGGATCTGTACAGTCGGTGGGTGCAGCCAAATGAATCTCGAGAATCATCAGTATGTGTCTGTTATCCAACCCAGCGTTTCTGCAAGCAATCTCTAAGAGCATCTTCAGTAAGATACCAGAGAGCAGGTCTCTTTGCCGGAAGGCTACTTGACAAACAGTTGTCATGATACTGCAGGCATTTTAAAGCGCACATTAAATTAAGCTGAGTTCAGGACTGACAACTCCATACTCACAAACTAGCAATCCAGGCTAAGATCATATTTTTGGAGCACAGCTAGTAGTGCCTCGCACATATGGAAAAACTGATACTATTCAAATGTCAGGATCAGCTCAAAAACATTAGCAGCTTAAATGGAAGGGGAAAAAAAATAACAGCCCAGTCTCTGTGAGCTGCAGTTATACTGCTCGTACTGTTATCAAAACAGTGCCTTAATCCTGCAAACCAAACAGGAAACAAAGAAGCGCATAGCCCTGGCTTTACCACTTGCTATGCAAGTTCACCTAGAATTTCATGCAGAGCAGCAGCTTTGTGGGATCTGTTTATTTCATGAAAAAATGGCAATGTCCTAGAGTGCAGCACTGCACTACTGCATCGAGCTGGACTTTCATTCTCGAAATTCTCATGTTCTGTTTCAGTTTAGTAACAAAGCATCCAGTTCAGCATGCAATATTAGTTCTTTGCAAAGCCATGGGCCTTTTTTCCCCTAAATAATCACATGAAGTCCTAGGCTGCCTTAATTTCAGATTTTATAACTCAATCAGTAAGCATATTTAAATTGCCCTCTGAACTCCAATCTTCACAAATAGCAAGGAGGAGCAATTATTTTCACTTCTCTGCTACAGCCTAGTCCATAACTTTTTATGAATTAACTATGAGAAAGTATGGAACAGTCAGCAACACTATTATTAATCCCTGGAATACTAGTAAGCTACAATACATCTACTTTTCCATCTAGAAATTTGCCAAATGGCATAATTCCATGTTTTGGGAATAACACAAACACTGCAGCATGTGTTGCAAGGTTGCAATTTGCTACGTAGTTATAAAAACTACTACTGGGTACTGCTTCAGTTTGCTGGACATAAGTCTGTCTCACTATAGACAATGAGAATCGCAATTTGGGAACAAAGGATAATATTCCCTCAGCTCAAAAGGAGAAAAACATCCCTCCACAGATGTGCACGCATGTGGATTTCTTTTTCCCACAGCTCACCTTTTAATAGTAGGAGAAAATTGGAAGGAGGCAGAGAAAAGCCGGCAGGCTACAAAGAGTGGGATAGCTATTCTGTCTGCACTTCTAAAACCCGTAGGTGTGCAGGTTTTATTCTTGTTCAGTTGGGCAATGGGGGAGGATGCTGTTTGCAAACAACCTCCACCGTGAGGGAGCTCAGGCTGATTAATTAGATGTGCTTCTTGTTTTTAAATCACTATTAAGACAAAGCTGGTGGCAGTCGGCTCCCACCCCCTGCTTCTCCATCCTCTTCCGTACCCCAACACACAGAACTGGGGGCAGTAAAAATCGAGGAAGCCAGCAGGTCCCAACACCTGAAAATGAGCTGGGGATTCCCTACTCCATTTTGAAAAGTGAGAGTGGGGAAGATGAGGCTTTCTCCTGGTCTGAAGTCACGTTAAAACCTACTTCAAGAACGGCTCTTTCCAGAACAATATCCCCCTGCCAACAGAAGGCAGACCTGGCTCCGGGCCACCGCTAAAACGTGGCCATTGTCTGGAGAGAGGGAAAAGTTACAGGATGCGCCTTTAATCCTGTCTCCCCGCCTTTTGTTTCTCCACTGTTCAATAAATGAGGTACACGGCCGTGCTCGCCCTCCTGCAAGACACGGGAAACCCAGGCGCGACAGGGGAGAACCCGGGGTGGGGGAGAACAAGGAGAAGCATTACCTTGCAAACCAGCTCCTCGCCGCTGTGCAGATGTACGGCTCGGAAAACGTGGTCTCCCTCGAGAGGCTCCAACAATAAGTATTTCCCGATGCAAGAAACGCAATGCGACAAGTTCGGGGTCTCCGGCGGGCTCGGCGAGCCTAGATTCGGGCTAAAACTCTGGCTTGGCTCGATGGACCGTATGGACGAGAGCTCTTCAAAATCCTGGGTTTTATTCCGCGGTCTCCCATATCGTGCTATCGTGATAGGGGTTGACCTTTGTATGTTCATGAGTATGGAGGAGACCAGCCGAGACGCTACACCGGAGCCCTGGCGTGGAGCGCGGTCCCTCGCCCGTCCAGCTGCGGCTGCCTTTGTGTGGCGGGGGGGGCGGGAGCGGGAGCGCGGCGGCGGCGGGCGACCAGCCTCAGCGCCGCGTCCTGGGCACAGGGAGAGAGCGCTCAGCCCGCGGCCCTTTGTTCCCGCCGCCGGCCGGGCGCGCAGCGGCGCGGAGCAGCGCGGCGGCGGGGCAGCGGCGCCCGGGGCTGGGGAGCCGAGGAGCGGGCGGCGGCGCGGCCAGGGCTGGGCGGCCGCCGCTCCCGCGGGGCGCGCAGCGCGGGCGGCAACAAAAGGTCGGTAACGCGGTGTGCGCAGCGGGACCGTCCTTCCGCTCCCCTACGGCCCGGCAGCGCCGCGCTGCCGCGGCCCGGCTGTAGATGGCGCGGGAGCCTCGCCGCTAGCGCCCGGGGCGCTCCGAGAATGCCCCGCGAAAACAGCGAGGGAGCATTTAACTTGGGGCCGACAAAGGAGTGGGACCGCGGCGGGAGGCTCGGGGGAGCCGCACCGGCACCAGGGGAGCGCGGCGGAGCGCGGGGCAGCGTGCACCGCTCCGCGCTGGCGGAAAGGAACGTGCTGGCGTTGTCGCGACAGAACAAAAAGTGCAACCAGGGAATAGAGAGCGCTCCCACGCTCCCCCTGCACAGCGGATTTGTGAGCGGGGGCTCGTTGCCTTCGCCGCGTTTAATGGAGTTCACGCACAAAGAAAAGAAAAACCGGCGCGGCGAGAAGGGGCCGAGTTCTTACTGCAGGGGCTGGGAGGGCGATAAGCGGAAGACCATAGGGGGTATTCAACTGGAATCGCTTAAAAGAATAAATGCAGGGAGCAAATTTTGTTTGATTATATATTTTTTTTCCCTTGGGGATAGGACAAGGGGAGGAGAGGGGCAGCCGCGTCGCTCCCCTCCACCGAGGCACCGTCTCCCCCCGGCGTATCAGTAACTACTTACGTGGCGGGGACGCTGGCTGCCTCCGTGCTCGCTGCCGGCCGCCGCACGCCCGCACGGTGCCCAGCGCGCAGCCCGACTGCCCCGCCGCCGCCGCCCGCCCCGGCCCGGCCCGGCCCGGCCCCACCGCCCACTGCGCCGCGCCCCGCCCCGGCCGCCCCGCCCCGGCCCGCCCCGCCGCCTCCCCCCGCGCCGGCCGCGCTCGGGGTAAACAAGGTGAGACGTCCTTCCGCAGCCCTGCTGAGCCGGGCCGGGGGCTCGGGGGCGGCCCGCCGGGTCGGGGCCCCGAGGGTGTGCCGGTGTGTCCACCAGTGTGAGCAGCGCTGTGCAGCGGTGGGATGCTGGCCGCGGCTCCCCGGCTGACAGAGCTCCGGCAGGTCCAGCCTCTCGGGGGATTGCCCTTGCGGCCGGGGGTGAGATGTTGTTATTAATTTTAATATCAAATAAAATTATTATTATTATTAATAACAGTAATAATAATGGCTTAAGCGCCCCTAAGAGCAGAGTCCGCCCCGCTGCCGGGCCCGGGGCCGGTGCGGTATCGCATGTGCTGGCCGGCTTTTTTTCTCAATGAAGCAATCGTTTTTTTCCGGGCAGCGCGGGGCCGCGCATACTTAGGGGAGTACAGGCAGTTGTGCCCCGGTGCTGTCGGGTGGGAGGAGTTCTCCCGACTCCAGACTTGTTTTAATCCGTCCCAAAATTAAAACCGGCGGGGGAAGGAAGGAGGGTGTGGGGGGGAAGGGAAGACGGGGAAAACGTAAACCTTTTTACAGAGAAAGCCGTGAATGAGGTCGGTCTGTCTCCGCCCAGCACCACTGCGGGCTGTCGGTTTTTTGTTTTTTTTTTTTTAATCGGTCCCCTTTTGTTTATATAACAGGAGTTTGGATATATATTGAAGCTTGATGAGCGGTTCCCTGAACTCCTAATGAGCCTGACATATACTCCCTAGTTTTTGTCTGGGTGTTGGTGGTGAATGTCTTTCAAACAACGACCGAAAAAAACCCAACCAAACCAAATACTCATACCTCTTCCCCCACTTCCCCCCCCGCCCCGCCTCTGCCCCCCAAAAAGGGGGGAAAAAAAAGCCAAGCCGACAGTAGGAAGAGAACAGGGCTGCGGGGAGAGCACAGCTCTGTCCCAGAGCTGCAGCCTTTGCAGGGTAATGCCAAGGGACTGTCCATGTCTTTGCGTTTCCTTTCCCCACATCAGCACAGGGGAGGATCAGAAATGGGAGAAGGCTTGTTTTGGGGTGAACACCTGCGAGTTTGGGTGTTTTCAGGGGGTAGAAAGAAGTGAGTATGACAATAATGAAATAATCAAAGGAGGAGTCAGTCCCAAAGGTGCCTGCTTTGAGACAAAGAGAAATCATCTCTGAACAGGGCTCCAAAGAGACTAGGGATGCTTCAGTCAGGGTCTAGTCTTGACGGAAGGCTTCAGAAATGGCTCTCTCCATAGCATTGCACCTGCCTCATGTCTTGTTCTCCACTCTAGGAGCTGTACATGCCCTGTTTTGCAGTTATAAGATAAATACCATGAGAAGACAGTTGTCATGATCTTAAATTTGGCGTGGAGAAGACGAGCTTCTGGCAACAGAGGAGATTTGACCTGGCGAATGTCACTTGGGTAGTGAGGAAGGACATAGACCCAATGATGTGCAACAACCCACAGGACAGCCTGCAGACCCAGTGTTTGCTATTTGCTGTAAAATGAAAGGGTGCTGTTCCTGCCTTTCCTCACTTATTCCCATCACCTCTGAATACTTTGTAACTTTTCAATACCATTTTTAGAAATGAGATGAGCAGTGCCGGATACTGAATCATTGCAAATAAGGACAAGCCATAAAGTTATGCAATACATTCTCCAGTATCACATCCTGTGATCCAAATCAAACATTCTTTTCTTAGTAGATGGCTTTTTGCACAATTTCTCCCTTCCTCTACCCCTGCATACTCCTTCTGACTATGACAAAGACCTAGGCTCTTGCATCAACCTTTGTTCTGTAAATAAATGTTTTCTGTTTAACTTTCTGGTTACCCAGCATCAGCTGGAGCCACAGTCCCTAGCAGCTCTGGAAAAGCTACCCAGAGCCTTCAAGCCCAACAGGAGAAAGGAGCAACAAGGGAAAAGAGTGAAAGGAGAAAGGGATGAAAAGTCTAATTCATCCTGGTTGAAAACTCCTGATTTTTATCAGAATCAGGATCTAAATCTGAAGAAGGGATTCAACATTCAAATTTGGAATTAAGGGATTGTAAATTTTGGGTTCTGAATTAAATCTACACTATAAGGCATAGAAGGATACATGTAGTGTGGAATGACACAGTTACCTATGCATCGGATGAGTTTTGCTCCTTCAGAATATTTTAATCATTTCACTCCCTTTGCTATGGAATCCCTCCCCAAACCTAACACTTCGTAAACTTTGCTTTTGCTCTCAGATATGTCAATGAAGATACTGCCATTTTAGTCCAGTGTTAAAATAATAAGCTCTGAATGAGAAAACCCCTTTACGTGCCTCATAGGGACATTAGGTGTACATAATTCTGTGCCCCTTATTTTAGTCTAAGTCTGTGTCAGTCAGCTGAGGTTGTAGAGGAAGATCAAATTATAACATGTGAGATGTGAAAACTAATGAGATCATAAAAGACAGATCAAAGTCTGAATACCGAGTCAGCATTGAAGTTTTGCCTAACTGAGGCCAGTCTCCCATAGCTGTGGTGCTTAACCAGATGAGAGAGATGTGACTTGAAACACATCAGCCAGAATGTCAGGGCTAAAGGGATGCCATTGCCTGTTCCAAGCTTAAGTGTCATGTTCACAATACTTAGAAACTCCTGTTTGAAATAAACTGTGTTGGTAGTGGCAAATATTGTTTCCTTGTATTTTCTCATTCAATTGAATGAGAGAAACTTTCTGAGTATGTATTATAAAACAGTTACTGAATCAATGGCACCTACCAAAGAAGTAGCCAGCAGATTGGCATATGACAAAACTATCATATCTCTGCATGATCTTTCTGGAGACACATCAGAATGATGTTAGTTAGGAAGGATTCCTTTTAGGACTGTTTACTGACCAACTTTTCAGACTTCATCGTGCTGATCTACCTTGTCTGGAAACTGTCACCAAGAGAGACAATCGAATAGAAGTTTCTTTATCTTTTAAGCAGATCCTACAATTATCTACTTCTTTGATGATGTTGTCCAGTACTATAGTGCTGAGTTCCTTGCACTTTCTACAGGAAATGCAGCTGCAGGAGGGGAAGGCGGGGGGGGGGGGAGGCAAGGATGTGTGTGGGGGGTGTTTTCCCTGGAGCCTTTTTCCTATTTTAAGTATCCCAGAAGAGTCTATGGAGAAGGCCTTACATTTTCATGCTATGGAAATCATCCACCAAAATCTCCCCTATTCTATATCCAAGGTTTATCTGCAGGTAAACAGCAAAAACAGGTGTAGAAATAGGAGTTTCCTGGACTAAGAAAAAATTACCAAGTGAAAAGTGTGTCATAAATCTGAGCTTGTGCCATAAATCTGAGCTTGTGCAAAGAAAGGTATCTTTTCCTGTAACTCTGATTTTCAATCTGTTTTATCTTTTAACATCTGCTTTTGCAAGTATGGACTCTGTGTGGACAGGAGCCAACCCTCCCCTCCAAGCCAATAGCAGTCTTTCTTCCATTGATGTCAATGAGCTTAGATCAGAACACAACTTTGTGACTGATCAAAGACAGTTCTACATTTAAAAGACTTCCTTTTCCAGGTCAGTCTGCTCCTTGTCCCTTTACAGAAAATATATTATCAGTGTACAAACACAAGCTAGAACAAAAAGGATAATAATTTTTGAAGTGGTAAAAGAAAGACCTTAATTTTATTTTTTTGCTGATTTACGAAGTGCAGAGCTGAGCCTACTGGGAACATTAAACAACTCTTAAGTGCTGAGAACTGTCATATTGAGAAGACAGTCTTATTTCAGCACAATTAATCCAAGTAGATAGCTCAAAATATGCTTGCAAGTACCTCCCCACCAGTTGTCAAGGCTGGATCCCCATGCCAACTTAAATACATTTTTCTATTTTTTGTAGTTGTTTTTGCTTATCATTTACACTATAATTCTAATATGTTAGTAAGGAAAGCCAAGGAAATTGATAAATCATGGGACAGTAAAGGGACAAGTCTTTTCTCCATGCATCGACAAGGCAATTCAAAGACATGGAGACAAGCATCTCTTCTTTAAAAAATCTCATGATTTTGACTTTTTGGTATGTGAATCCATTTTTTTTTCTAAATGAGCTGCTGTCAAGAGGTAACTTGACAAGAAATGTACCCATTTGCATGAACTGCACGTGTGGGGCTTACGTGTGTGTGAAATAAGGATACAATAAAGTATGTAAGGATAAATACCAATGTGCCATATCTGCAATCAGAATCAAGCCTTAGGCTTCATTCTTCACTTAGACAACAAAAAGAAAAGGTGTTATTGAATAACTCAGTGTAAGATTTACAACTGACTGCAGTGCAATAAAAAATAAAAAAAAACACTCTAAAATATAATTTATGTACAGAAGCCAGTTAAATGAGGTAGAGAGAAGCAGGTCCAACATTTCTGCAAACTGCCTTCTTGTTATATTGTACAATAATTGCGAAGAAAAAAGCTATTAACCAAAGTGCTTTGAGGTTTGCCATTATATGTTTATTAATCTGGAACCCAAAAAGTGTCTTAGTTGTCTTCAGAACAAATTTCTATGTATAGAAGAATGTTCTGCCTAGGAAGCAAAGCAGTCCTCAGCTCAAGAGTCAGTGATCTTTCTCTCTGGTTCTGGATCCCAGTTAAGTATTAAATATTTCTAAGCAAGAGTATTTTATCCCCAGGTAACGACCGCAGTATAGTCCCAGCCTAATCATTCCTGGTAGTTTACAAATCTCTGTCTGTATGTTGAATGCATTGCTGATGGGTTTCAGCATTACCAAAGCAAATTGACCTTCTAAATCACAACACTGCCCTCCAAATCTGACTGTCAAGTCTGTGGGCTGTTGGCTCCCACAGTAAGACCTTACATTTCTCTGTTACCACTAACTCTCATTATTCACAGATGGCACCATTCCCAGAAATTAAAAAGTGGTTGTGTTATGTATATCCATACCAATGTTATCCCTTGCTAATTGAAATCAATCTTACACGGTAGAATTCTCTTCTGAACATCCCCCTCTTTTAGCTTTATGAAATAACCTGAGGAAAAGCACTCCCTCACTGGTCAGACATAAGTGCCATTCATTTTATATTTTCCACATTTTAAGTTATATTGGTATTGCTAAGAGAAAGAAAAGGGGGCCGGGGGGGAGCATATTTCTTTTTATTTCTTTTGTAATGGACCAGGTGAGTAGAGCACAGCCATGGATGTAAGATCAGGAAGAAAAGTGCTATGTTTGCACATTCCAGGGAAACCTTTATATGCAAGAGAAGATATGAAATGCTCTGACTAGTTATTCCTAACCTTTTAAGATTGAACATACTCCAACCAGTTGCCATTAAGGTCTCTTTTCTTTTAGGCATGTATAACACTCATTTTTCACTTGAGGAATAAGTTTCCTTGGGAAGTTGTTTTCCAGACAAGTGCATGACCTGAACCAAATTCCTCGTAAGCAGGTTTTGCTTCCTCAGTTGCACCCATCAGCATGATGCTGGTGGAGGCGAATGTGAGATGGAAACATGACAACTGGATGTGCTTCTAGGAGCTGTTCTCCAGAACCTCATTGTAATCCATTGAGTTGCCAGCTTTTTGGGTAACAGTGAAAAATAAGCAGCCTCCCAAAGCAGAGCTAGGAAGAAACACCACCCCCATCATTCACAAAGTCCCTCTTGACATACACAAGGAACTCCCATTAGCTAAATCTGGATCTCATTCTTCACTCAAAAACATCTTTTTTTTTTATTTACTTAAAAATATATGTTATAGCTCCATTCACAGATGTAAAGGGATAAACCACCTTAAGACCATTTCTGACTCTTCAGCATGGGTCATTAACTTACCTGGAACTGATTCCAGTTGAACAAGAGCAGGACTTGAGAAGGACTACATAGAAAAGACATCCAGCTTTATCACAGGTAATGGTAGTGCCTATCCTTAATGTAACTGAAATGATGTGCCTTCAACTTTCCATTTGACTTCCTTTTAGATTTTTATACCAGAGCAAAACCTCCCCTATTAGGCAGTGTCCATTCCACATGAAAGCACTTAAAAACCATAATCAAGTTACTCCTTAGCTTTTGCTTTGATATACTAAATCTAAATAGACTTACCCTGTAGAGTCATTCCATTTTACTGCCAATTTTTAAAATCATATTCTTGTGGTTCTCCTCTGAACTACCTCCAATTTGCCAACATCCCTCCTGAGCTGCTGATACCAGGACTGACATTACTCCAATACCTTTATCGATGTCAAATGCAGAAGTAACAGAAGCCCTTTGCTGCCCTTTGATGGATAGCATCTCTGCACACAGAAAAAGATTGCACTGGCCTTCTTGGCAACGTGATTTGGGGCTCATGTGGGGGTCTCTCAGGACCCACAGTTCGTTCTTCTGTCTCAGCTTCCCAAAGAACTCTTATGTGAAGTACGACCTGAGATACTTGTTCTTAAGTAGATCCTTTATGTTGGGTGACATGGAAACACCTGGTATTTCTTTTGCACCTGCTCCTCAAGCAATGCCAAAAAGGCATTGCTCACTTCTGCCTGCTTCCAAATTTTGGTTCCTTGAAAAGTAGTATTAGCAAACGCACTGCTTCCTTCTGTATTGCTGGAATCATTGTTAATTAACACAGGGCTTATAAGCAGTCCCTGCAGAGCCCACTCTCTAAGCCCCACTTCAGGTTAGGCTGCTGGATCCCATGCTAACCAGCTTTAAAACAAGTTGATTGTCTAGGAGAGTTCATCATGTTAGTTCTAATTTCCATCAGAATCACTCATAGTACTGTATGGCAAATGCATCCAAAGTCAGAGTATAAAATATTACCACAATTCCTTTTATCCACCAAATTTGTAGTCTTATAAAAATAGCACATTAATTTGATAAGATCTTTCTTCCATTAATCTGTGTTGATTGCCATTAATTAAATTGCACTGTTTTAATACTTTATTAATTGACTTTCCTATCAGCAACTCCATCACTATGCCTGGAATAGACATCAAACTGACAGGCCTATAATTACCTGGTTGCCCTATTTTGTCTACAGAAGTATTGGCAAAATATTAACTTTCTTCCAGTCCTTCCTCAGATGAATATTGGTTTTAACCAGTGTGCATCTCTCTCAATTGTGCCTTTTTGAAGATCTAATGAAATTTCTCTGAGTTGCTGTAAATTATTATTCACATTTTTGTTGGTTTAAATTTTCTCCTCCAGGATGGCTGATACATCTCTTAATTTTTTTTTAGCTTTGTAGAACCGGATCTTTCAGGACAATGATATAAATTTTACTGGTTAGGACTGTATCCTGCTTGCATGTAAAATGTAAATTGCATTTTAAAAGCACAGAAAACAAAGTCATTGCAACAAAGTCATTATGACTTCCACCTAAAAAACTCTAAATTTTGTGATTAATACTTCCCTGTCAGGATGAGGCCTAATGTAGAAGTTTCCCATGCCAGATACAGCTCTTTTTGAGTCAGGAAGTTGTTTTGTGTATTTTTTCTTGAAAATCCAAGAATGCCTTAGTACTTGCATCATGAGACATCCCTTTGCTCCCCCTTCAGATTTATCTTGCCAAGACTGAAAGTGCCATATATAGTGAAAGGCTTTTAAAAGGCTAATCGTGAAGGTCACCCTACACCCAGAGGTAGGGCTGGTTAGATGAGCCAATTCTGTGTTGTTTGGAACAAAGCCTTGCTTCATGCTACGCTATCAGTGTAACCATGCTGCTGGCACTGAAGACTGAAGTCTGTGAGAGGACTGAAATCAGAGAGTTTTCCTTGAGTGCTGGCCTGGGTATCACCAGAACATTAGCCAGAGAGAGTTACTGTCTTGATTCTGGCAGTTCTGTGCTGCTGCTGTGCAGGTGTGTCACAGTCTTTAAATGATAAGCATCAGATCTGCCCCTATCTAGAGAAGAAAAAAAAAAGATCATTTCATTGTCCTTCTGCATCTGTGCTCTGCCTGAATGTAGCAGAGGTCTCTTTCAGGTCCCATGGAGCATGAAGAGTAGCAGCTCTGCAGGCACCAGCCTGTGCCTCTTCCTTTGCAAAGTGCTTCCCGATTGGATTTCCATGGGCATTTTTTTACCCTCCGTTTACTTAAGTGATGACATTGACCAGACAAAAAGATATATGATCTTACCTAAAATAAGGTTTTCTTCTCTTCAAGGAGTTTTGTAGGTACACTAAAACCATAAAACAACTGTACAAAGTCAGACCAGTTGTACATCTCACACAGTGTCTTCTCTCACACACAGGGCAACAGCAAATGTCCATGGCAGAGGACATGAACAGTGCAAGCACATAATTGCACAGCCTCAGAGCGGTCTCTCCAGCTCCTCTCCCAATGACTTGCAGCCCACTTGCTTGCTGAACAAAGTCAGTAGTGCCTTTCTATTTGATGGCCATCAGTGGATTTCTGTACAGCAAATCCTTCTGATTTGCTTTTGAGCCCTCATATGCTCTTAGAAACTGCAGCATCCTCTGGCCATGCATTCTATAACTTAATTGTATATATGAAGAAGTTACTCTTTGTTTGAACTTGTGTCGTTCATACCTCCTAATTTCATTTGATACCCCCTTGTTGCTGTGTTAGAAGAAAAAGCAAACAGTAATTCTGTACTTACTTTCTCCTCATTCATGATTTTATAAGCTGTATATTACATCCCATCGCTTTTCCCAGATGAAAAATCTCAGTCTGTTTAATAATTCCTTTTATAAAAGATCTCATTTCACTGTTCCTTTTCTGCTTCTGTGATAACCTTTGGGATGGGAAACCAGAATCCTTCTCAATATTCAGAATACAGCAACTGTGTAGATTTATAGTGACACACTGTTTGTTCTGTGTTTCTTTCTAATAGTTGTTGGTACTGACTTGCATTTCTGATCACTACCAATTGCTATGCTGAATGTGACAGTCTGTGCCTATGGCTGTATTAATGATTCCAGTGTTTCTGTATCCCCTCCATGATCAGTGCCCATTGTTGGGTCACACAGTTCAGGTTATTTTCCCTCTTGTGAACTGCTTTGCATTTATCAATGTTGGATTTTCTCTGCCATTTTATTACCCAGTCGTTCTGTAGCATAAGGCCCCTGTGCATCTCCTCAGAGTCAGTTTTCCTGTTTATTACCCCATGTGAGCAAAGAATGCAGGCACATTACTTACTCCCATTTCCTGATCATTTTGAATATTGCCTACAGGACAATACACGTTCAATATTGAGAGCAGCTGGCAACACGGAGTAATGCCAGAGCCCACCTCCAAGGGGATGCAGTCTGTGAAAAAAAAGGCTGGACTAGAAAGAGTGAGCTCAGCCTTCCTGCAAGCTTTTTGGAGATTCAGAGGTATCCTTGTCTCCTTTTGTTCTTGAAAATGATGTAAGCACCTAAGTGGAAATCAGACTCACCTTAGGCTCTGTCAGTAGCCAGCAATAGCCCTCCTTAAGGATAAGTTAAATACTAGGTGAGCTGAAAGGAAGTTTTCTGTCTCTTTCTGTCAACAATAGGTTAACATTTTCTATTGTTAAGCACCTCATTTAAGTATCTGCAATGAGATGGGATAATTCCAGACTTCAGTTTGTAGGCTTTCTTTGGTGAATTGTAGACTGTGCAGTTTTGCAAGCAGAGAGAAAGCAGAGTTATATAGTATCACCTAGGCTGGAACACTGGCTATTTGAAGCATGTTATAGCTGATCTATAATTCACATGCTTATTTTGACAGGCTGGCTCTTGTTAGTTTTCAATGGGTGTGGGAGGAAATAGCAGTGCATAAAACTTGCACATTACTAATACCATTGCCATATAAAACAAATATTTGAATAGGAAGTTTCAGAAATGATTCAGTGCTCTAACTACAGAATATCCTACAGGAATTTTTTATAGTAACAAAATTAATGAAAAGCAAATCCTATTTCACCATGGGCATAGGGTGGTCCCAATGCAGCAGAGCCAATGTGATACTCCATCTCAGGGATAGAAAAAGCAGCCTCTACAGATTGCTGGCCCCCTGGGTGACTGAAGCTTGCTTTGAAAGGACTCCTTGAGCTGAGAGGTTGCTATATGCTTTTTAAGTGACTGCACCAGATCGTGTGTGGGTGCAGCAGACAGGGGCTAAAAGCCCTGAGCTGCAATACAGAAGCAATTGAAAGACACTCTGTTGTTGCTGCTCTACCAACTGCAAAGGAAAACTCTTCCCACCCCTGCAGACTATATATTCTAACCACATCCTTTGAAGGTACTGAAGTTATTCACTCACTTAGCCCACAGTTTTCTCAACATTAAGTCATAACTTGAAAGCTATGGGGTGAGGAGATAATTGTTACGTCAGTAACAACATTTCATTCAGACACTGTCATAAACGAAGGATTTCTAGGTGCTGAAAATGTCATATGACTGCCAAACAAAGAAGCCAAAATATAACTTTAAAAATAACCACCTTTGCACCATGGATTTTTAGTTCACTGGGAACAATTTGCACGACGCTTAGTCTCAGTTCTCTTTCTTATCTGCAGTATGACTGTTCCTCTGTAGTTGGGAACAGCCTGCAAAGTTTGACACAGATGCTGTGTCTTCTCATGTTTTGTGCTGACTTTATCACAAAATAACTTGGAGTTTTCTCAGTTTGTGTCTCAGATCTCTATTGGAAAATGGGGGAAAAGCACTTCGTTAACTCCTGGAGGACTGTGATTGTTTCAGATGCAACAGTAAAAAGGAGACACATGAATTTGTGAAGATGAAACAAATTTGATACATCCCTGGCACCGCTTTGGCAACCCTTACTATGTGCAGTGACACAACATTGTCTGGGAACTTCAGCAGCTTGGCCAAGGAAAATTTCTATTATTTTCAATTTCCAGTAACTTTTAAAATGTTGATGAGTGTATGATAGGTTTTCGACTCTGGAAAATCCACCTCAGACTGAAGAATCCCCTTTGTCTTTTTGAAAGAGGAAAAGCCTGCATGTCATGTCTGCTTTGTTCCTAGAATCACTTTTAGACTGAAATGTATACCACTATTTTTTACTTGTATCTATTTTAAAGATCACATATATATGATACTGCAACAGGTGGGGTTATTTATACACATGGAAAAAGATGTTAGATCTCTAAGTTGTTCAAGATCTTAAAATAACTTGTGTACTGAAGGAATCCTTTCTGTTAACCTTAGAAAAGGGTGGAGGTGTGGGGAGAAAATGAACATAAAGTTGTTTTATTTGTTTCACAAGGCATGAATGAATAACTGTTGTCATCTAATCTTTCTATGTGGGTCTCCAGTCTGTTATTTCCTGGGATTTCATGTTGTTTATTTTTCCTGGCTTCCTCAGCTAAGATGGACAAATGGTTATTGAACAGAGAAGTTTTAAATTTAAAAAGTGCAATAGATTTGAGAAGTGAATATTTTTTCCCAGTCTTAGGTATGTGGAAATTATTGAAAACAATACTAAGACTAAAGTAAAGAGGTGTTCCTTAAACTTAAAAGCGTGTAACATCCTGCAGCGGTGATGCAACAGTTCACAAGACTGACTGAATAGCCAGGTGTAATTCTGATCCCTCTACTTTACCAGGCTGTGACACTGGCAGACTTCCAGAATAAGCCAATTTCAGAAGAGTGGAGCCTCCAAATATGATCTTTTGTCAGTCACAGAGATTTCAGCTCCAGGAAAAGAAAGATTCATCTGGCAGATTATAATCACTACTGTACGAGATGGTGAAAGAAGTGATCTTTCCCTAAGCGGGATGCCAGCTACTCCAGGACCAGTCAACACCCTGAGCTGTGCTGGGAAGCAGCGGTGACTTAGCTCAAGTATCACCATGTCTCATCCCACTCTTGTGATGCAAACCACTGTTTTTTCAGTAGGTGCTACAACGGCAACTCCCAACCTGTGCTGAAACAATTGAAATGCTTCAGAGTTTCCAGAGCCATCCCCATTCTGGGCTTTCACAGCGAAATCAGCAGCAGGGCTGACAGTCACATCTGAGTTTTGGGCTCTTACTGCAGGACAGACCAGCCATCCCCAGACCAGTTCCTAGGGAATGCTCTGCTCTGTCCATCCCATTGTGGGGTAACAGCTAGAGGTTTCCATGGCTCAGTCTGGACAGTGTGTTGCAGTACATCAAGGCTTCAGCTTGCAAAATCGTGGTCAGAGGGAAAGTTTATAACCAAGAGGTGCAGTAGCATCTCTCAGCTCCCCTGCTGTTTTTATCTCCATGGGATCCAGTGCCAGCTTGCAGAAAGAGGGGAGTTTGGGAAAAGGTTGGTTTTAAATTACCATGGGAAGTTCCTCAACATAAGGTGTGGGACCCAGAACCAGAATGTCTGCATTAAATCAAATAACCCTGATACACTGGCTAGCTGTGATAATAAATAGACCTGAATGTATTTCAAAATAACTAAAAGACTGTTGTTATTTAGGTAGAGTGATCTTCATAACCTTTTTCTA
This sequence comes from Coloeus monedula, assembly GCF_965178545.1. Taxonomy (NCBI): domain Eukaryota; kingdom Metazoa; phylum Chordata; class Aves; order Passeriformes; family Corvidae; genus Coloeus; species Coloeus monedula. The sequence goes on along the minus strand of NC_138782.1, from coordinate 106,608,706 downwards.
ACCTGACTAATCAACCTCCCAAATTTTCTCTCCTTTCTAGTTTTAGAAAATCATATAAAGGAGTATACTGTGTCTGTGACAAACCTGAGTCACTTGGGTGGTCCTGATAATAGGATACTTTGTTAAATATGAGCTTTGGTTTTGGTGCATTCTGTGGCTCCTGCCAACACCTTAAGAAGATTACCATTTCTGGTAAAGGCTCAAAACATTAAAGGAAAACTAAAAAGAGAGCAAGTTCTTTCAAGAGAATAAAGCTGATGCTGTGGGCAATTGGAAGGAACTACATCAGCTTTCAGAGATTAAAGAGAAAAACTGCAAAGAAGATTTACCAGTTGAAACTCTGTGTCATTAGAGATCCCCTTTTTTGCCATCAAAATAAAATTAATTTAAAAAATGAAGCTGTATGTGTGTTTGCTTAGGAGTAGGAACAAGCAACCATTCCTCCACCTACCGCTCATCTGCTGCTTTATATAATGAATGACTACTCATTTTTAACATTTTTCGTATCTTACCTAAATTTAAAAAAATGAAAGGGCAATATTCATTCAAAGAAACAGCTGCCCATCTTGATACCTGTAATTATCTATTATAACTTACTATTATGGGCAAAAATGTAATAGTCTGGCAGTCAGTAGTTCCTTATTACAATTATGAGCAAAGTTAGTTGAGTGTCTGATATTAAGGTTGACTAACTCTATTAGTCAAGGGGAATGTTGTTTTTTGTTGTTTATAGCCTTATCAGACTCCAACAAATTGAATTGAAAATACCCCTGCCAGGAACCTCTCTCAGGCTCATTTTATGTGTTTCCTTTTCGAAAATTTCAGTTTAAATGGTGCTTTGGACAAAAAAAAAAAAAAAAAAAAAAAAAAAAAAAAAAAAAAAAGACAATGGACTCTGTGTTTGGCCTCGTGTCATTCGTGGCTCTCTAAGTCCTGTGCTTAAACAGCAAAAAAAAGCAAGAGAGAGAATTCTTTTTTCCTACCACTGGAGAAATATTTTTGGTGGCCCCATGAAACAAACCTACCTGGCCTACCCTAGTACTACTAAAATATGAGACCTAAGTTCACTGAAGAGGCCTCTGCAATGACCATGTTCTGCCAAGAGCTACTGAGGCTAAGCAGGATTTTCTGCACATTAACAGGGGAGGTTGTAGAAGCGTTAGGCAGGAGCCATTCCCCCTTCTCCCTTCTGGGCTCTCCTGTCATTCTACATTATCAGATAGGTATAAAATGACAGTAAAGGTGCATATTTCTCTTGCTTTAATAAAGTGCTTAAGTTACTGAAGTGTCGATCTTCCCCTGCATTTTTCTCAATGTCTCTTGCATGATTACTTATGAAGAAATAACAACAAAGAAGTCAAAATGAGTTTAGTATAAATTCTATACAAAGTACAGATTTAAGGTAATTTTCTTAATATAACTGAAGTCCTTACTTTGAACAAAAGGGCTAAAAAAAATTAACCTGCACAGCTAGCACCCTGTACAAAATGGAATTATTAAGGGAGGAAAAAAGCTAAAAACTAGTAGAATTAATATTAAAATTGTTAACATTTATATATGATAAAACAGTATTCTTAAAAGGTTTATCTCTTTGGAATTTTAGGGACTAGCTAAGTTATCTGCAGATGTGCCTAGCCTGGCTCCCTGTGAAGAGTGTTCAGCTTCATGCCCTTAAAGAAGAGGTCACTATTTCAGTGACAAAGAAACTATATCACGTACTAAAAGTTCAAAATATTTATTGTATTTACCAATGGGTAGGAGGAAAATAGTACATATAGCAGTTAGACACAAAATGTCCCCTTCAAATTTAGTGACACACCTCTCAAATTAAAGGGTCATATACCAGAATACATGCCAGGAAAAGTTTTGGGTAAAAGATCGAATCTAGGGTAGATTGATCAATAGTAGCAAGGAACTTGCAGTGAAAATTGCAGTGCTTTAACAACTCAAAGGCTACTTGGGGAATAAGGTAAATATTCTGAAAGGGCATTTTTTTTAGAAGGGTATAAAGGAGATTTTGAAAGTTAAGTCTCTCAGCTTTCTTATTACATCGTGTTTACATAATCATATCCAGATGCTTTAGGCAATAGTCGCTTCCTGTGCTTACAGTTTGCTGTTGTCTTATCATTCCTTTATTAATCTTTGTGAGGATTAGCAAAACAAACAAGATAACTGTGAAGCTGAAAACAATTTCATGCTGCTTCCTATGAGAAATTGTTTCCAAGGAGCAGTGTTATCTTTTTACATAACCTGGATTTCCTCACAAAGTGTGTTGGGAATTTTTTGCTATAGGTATACCTTTCAGTCTCAGACATAGCAAGGCATTCCTCTTTCCTCTCTCTCAAGCATAGTTAGGATTCTGCATGCCCTCAGCTCACAGCAGGAGCAAGGCACTGGCTTTTTAAAGTCTTCCATCCAGCCGTTGTATGCAAGACCAGGCATTCCCACAGTGGCCTGTAAAGAACAGCACCTTTCACATTATTGTCTAGCTAAAAATAGGCCATACACTTACTATAACATGACATTTACCAAGCAGCTATTTCCTCTGCATGTCAGCAGAATAAAATATACATAAATAAAGTGTCTTCTACACACTGAAAATAGCACTCTATAATGATCCCAGTACACAGGACAGAGTTATTGTGCAATGACAGCACACCTTGTTGAGTGATAGTACAGAGCTTTTGCCCTTTGCCTAGCAACATACCAAAGCATGGGATCAGAGTCTACACCCTGCCTTATTGCTCAATTAGGACCTGGCAAACGTCCCTTGATGTTACCCTGGCCTATATCCACATATTTTGCTAACATATGTAACTTCACACTGATGTTGTTAAGGATAGACATGGTTATGTGTCTTCAAGGTCTGAGGCTGTTTGTATCTCGAGTTCTCTTGCAGGAATCAGAGCCATCGAAGGAAGAGAGGCTTTCGTGTCTAATGCAGCACAGATAGCATTTAATAAAAAGTCTTAACTGTTGACTCAAATAAATTAAATTGAATATTGCCACCAAAGAGTTGCAAAGTAAAGAAGAAATTGCAATAACCCCTGCAATCTCCTTGATAAACTATCCTAAATACTACATAGGTAAAATTACATTTTAAATGGAAAATATATATTCAAAGCATAATAGTTTAATCTTTAGAAAAACCTGGCTTTTTTGTTTTACTGTAAGTGTATGCAAATGAAAGGCAGTGATTTTAAAGAATTGTCATCCCAAAACTAAAATTATTCAGGATTATAATTATTCAGGATTAGGTGGTCACTCAGAGTCCCAGGGAAGTAGGATCACTGCCTTTCTTCTTGTCACTGGAGCCACACTCATTTCATTTGAGTCAGAGGAATGACCACCTTGAATTCAACCTCTGTGTTAAACATGCAGCTGCTGGGAATTTCCTCTGCTTTAAGAGCAATTCAACTGTAAAGCATGTCTCATTTTTGTGAAACAGTAGTCACACAGAGTATGGAATGGTAAAACATCTTAAAACGCTCTAACATATCAAAACACTAAATTGCCACTTGTTCCGGTTTGGCCAAATTTAGAAATATACCTCTGAGAGAAGGTACAAACCCCTTCCCCCCCCCAGGTTCGGGAAAAAATAAATTTTCCTCGAAGGAAAGTGAAGGAGATAAAACTATTTATTTACCAAACACATGGGAAAAGGAAAATAAGGCTAAATAATAGAATGTTTCACTGTGGAGGAAAAACCTGGGAAAGTGTTCGAGTCCTCCCTTTGGTGTCCTCGGAGCTGGGGCTTAGCCCAGGGCCAGGCCCTCTGTGCCCGACGGAAAGTCCTCCTGATGTGCTCTGAGGTTGAAAGCAGTCCAGTAGAAAAGGGAGAAAATCCAGAATTCCAGAGAAGGAAAAGCAAAATCCAACTCTCAGTCTCTCTCCAGAGAACAAGAAACTGAAAAACAACTGGCCAAAAGCTGACTGGAAAGCAGCAAGCCGGGTGCTTCCTCGCTCCCCTGCCGCAGCTGGGGGGGGAAAAGTCACTATCTCTACTTGACCTTGAACAAGCCGCAAACTGCTTTGAAAAAGTTTTGCTCAGTTTTTCCTTCCCCCTCTCAGGCTCAGTTTAGAGGCACAGAAAAGCACAAAAATTAATTTCTGGGCATAAGCAGCAATATGGGATACACATCGTAAGGTCACCCCAAGACACCACTTCTTCTAGGTTTATCCTTAGTTAGTATTTCAAAAATTGGCTTGAAATAATTTTAGTCATTTCCTGGTAAGATTTTACCAGTGATTAAGGTGATACTTCCTCTACCTTAGGAGTCAGAAGAATCTAATTGTATGCTCAGGATTTTGAAGTGAATTGGACAAGGTTTGGAAAAACAGAACTCCCATCTAGTCCCCTCTTCTCTCCAAACTGAAAGGTTGATTCTCCCCGTAGAAGAAGCTCAAGATTATGAAAATGTGTCCAGAGATATTCTCTTGTATTTCAGACGACCTAATTGTAAAAGACTTTTTAATTGCCTTTTTTACAGTTTCCACGGAATGACGTTACAAGGCCTGGTAATCACAGGACCATCAACAGAAGTCCCAGAGTACCAGTTCAGCCATACCTTTGCCCTGGATAGGGCTCAAAGCTGGAGTGGTGCCTATGTTTCCCTAGGACTGGGTGACAACTTTCCTGAGTACTGAAAAATGTTGACGTTTTCCTAACACATGCATTACAGGAGACCCCAAATTCATTAAACAAGGTCCATACATTCACAGGGCAGAAATGTGTAACAGACAAAGTTGCATACAATCAAAATGGACCTAAAATTAGCATCTTTACAAAATTACGGAATATTTTCTTACAGTAAACAGGAAATAGAGGAAAACTTTTTAAATGAGTTCCACTAAAATTTCAGCCCTTGCTACAGCTCAGTGAAACCATGCTAGTGAGGCACTAACTGATAAATAGATTCTCTAGCATCAACTAAGGCACAATCTCACAGTAAAATTTTTGCAATGGTTGTGACAATTCTGTTTTGTTTTGTGGATGCTCTGTTGTGTAGTCAGGAGGGAGTTCATATTTCATCCTTAATCCCATTTGGAACAGCTAACTAGCTCTGTCCTATGCAGTTCCATATTTTCAAAACACTTCTAGCAATAAGATAACTATGAAATTTCTATTTCTCTGAAATTTTTCAAGAGATCCAAAATGTCTTTGTGAAGTCAGGAAGATAGAATGATGTAAGACTGATGTACAGGTAAGTGCATAATGGTTACACTAGCTCTTATTCCTAGAAAACTAGATTTAACAGTAAAAAGAAATGATGAAATAATAAATAATATTTCACAGCAGCTTTAAAGCTTTAATGAAGAGCAGAATTATGCCTTCTTGTGAAAAAGTAATACTTAGTAATACCTAAAAGTTGTTCCTAAAAGAAACCTAGGTTTAAAAAAAATTGAACAGGGTGCTATTTAAGAGCCTGTTCCTGCAATCCTGTATGAACAGACTGAACTTGCACCGGTACAATCATTACCTTTTATATGTTTGAATAAAGGCTTCTCTTGCAAACAAGCAAACCTCCACACTCTGGAGGATTTGAGTGCTTATGTGTTTACATTCCACAAGACCATCACTCTCATGGATGTACCTTTTCTTCAGTTTGTGGAAGATGGAACTTCTACACCTCTCTTATTAAGAGGATTGCAAAAAGTTGGTGATGTACAGAGAAGGAAACTGTAACTGCATCCAAAAAGTTGGGACCATAAAAATTACCTTCCTATGTTGCAATTAGTTTTTCACTTGAGACCAGAAAAAAAATAAATTACAGGCTTACACATACACTCATTAGAGCTGTGCATGACAGTTAAAAAGCCATTCCTAGTCTCATTAGAGTACAACAGAGAGTGTTGTGGCCAGACCTTTCAAAGAAAGGTTTTCAAATGCAAATTACCCAAGTCACTGAGAAACCTGATCCTCAGAAGCTCTAAGCACCTCTGACTTCCATCAAAACATTGAAACTGCCAGATATTAAGATTGTAAGGCTTTGCAGCATAGGATTTTCCATAAAATTTAAACAATTTCAGAGTCAGCATCAGTTGCACCACCATTACCACCCCTGTCATCAGTGCACAGCTAATCAAGGCTCTTACACAGGAGTAGACATAATATCCTTGTTTGAAAATGTTCAGAAAAAGAAGGGAGAACAAAAGGACCAGCATCTTAGGAGAGATAACAGACTCTGCAAATAGCTGTATCCCCTTTGGTGTGTAATAGATGGGCTGCTGGGACATTGCTCTAGAATTCATGCACACATCTTCTAAGAGCCCATGTTTGCTTAAGGGTTCATCTGGCCTCACACTGAGTGCATGAGTGCCAGTTCAGGCTCCATTGGCTTGGACTATCATAATTTTAGAGAAAGAAACTGTAGTACAACCCCTGGTTTTACAGACGTAGATGTAATTGTACCAAAAAGGAATGTATTCCCTGTAGGTTACATTCTCACACACATCTCCAGCATAAACAAGCCATCTGAGGACCATCATTTGCCCCTACAAGGAGATGCTTGCCCTGTATGTTGAGGCAAAGTCTAGAACTGCTTTGTGCATCTTATTAATAGAAGAATTTTACTCTAGCAAGGAATGTTCCATGTTGACACAACTGGTTGTTATCATAGCCCTAGTTCCAGATCCATCCTTTAGAGAGGTGCAGATTTAGCTGTAAGATAGCTGTGTGCAGGTAGGCTCTCCATTGGCATTACATGTTTCTGTGTCATGTTATGATGGTTTCACTGTCCCCATCTTCCTTCTTTGAGTTTGCATCTGTGTCTTCTAATAAATATTGAATATTTACAATACCACTCAGTTAAGTCAGTTAAGAATGATATATAAATTCTGTATTCAGCAGAACATGGAGGTTACCACTATTCTAAGTCACCCCCACAAGTTCAGTGCTACTATTCACTTTTTTGAATAATCCTGCCACGTGTACACATTTGCACTGTCATGGCTTTAAATAGGATCTTTGTCACATATTAGAGAGAGCAAAGTCTTTCAACCTTCATACTTAGCTTGATCGTAAAAAGAATAGAGTGCTGTAAGGGAAAAATTTACTCAATTACCAGACATTCAAGACTTCCAGGACTGCTGCACAGTGCTGAAGTGCAGAAGTGGATAAAGGGGTAAGTATTGGTGTTCTTCCATTTCATTGTAAGCACAAACTCTTTCTGAAGGCATGTTGCAGTTGTTTATGCTCTGAAGAGAGCAATATTTTTAGATTTACCACTTACAGTACTGGGATGTATTGCAAACTTTTTGATTAAGCATCATAGGCTACAAGAAAAGCTTGGAGCTGTAATGCCTCTAGCACATTTTTAGGTAGTTACCATGCCAACCGTAAAAATTATGAGCAGAATGAATACAAGAAGTCTTTTTGAAAATAAAATAGTACAAAGTTAATGCAGAGCCCAAAGTTTTGGATCGTGGTATTATATTGTTGGAAGATTTATCATGATCCATATATAAACCTACTGGTTGTATCAGGAGCTCATCAACTGTCACTAACTTAGTTTGCAGACCTGCAGAGCTTTCACTCAAAGAATAAAGCATCTGTTTTAGCCTTTGCAGAGTTTGGAATTACTGCAGAACTATGAGCAAACTTTCAAGCAAAGAATCACTCCAAACTTGAAAACTGTATGTTTAGACACATGTTAAGTAGTGCATAGAAATTGTGGGATTCCATTGAAATTCCCAGATAAGATCTCCATAATGCTGGATGAAAGTTAGTATGCACAGAGAAGCACAGATGCAAGCTGTAAGGTGAGGACAGGGGGAGATCACTCACCAATTACCTTCATGGGCAAAACAGACTCCACTTGGGGAAATTAGCTTAATTTATTGCCAGTGAAATCAGAGTAGGATAATGAGAATTAAAACCAAGCCTTAAAACACCTTCCCCCCACCCCTTCCTTCTCATAGTTTCAGCTTTACTCCTGATCTTATTTCCCTCCTCCCCTCAAGAGGTACTGTGGGACAGGGAGTGAAGGTTGCAGTCAGTTCTTCACAAATTGTCTCTGCCACTTCTTCCTTCTCTGGGAGAGGGAGGACTCCTTAAGCTCATCCTCTGCTCCAGTATGGAATGCTGCAGGAGCTGCAGGGATATCTGGTACTGCATGGACCCCCATGGGCTGCAGGGGCACAGCTGCCTCTCCGTGGGCTGCACCAGGGGCTGCAGGGGAATCTCTGCCCCAGTGCCTGAAGTACCTCCTGCCCCTCTTTCTGAACTGACTTTGGGGTCTGCAGGGTTGCTGCTTTCACATATACTCCATCATATCTCTCTCTGTGGCTGATGTCTGGTTGGTTTTTATTCCTTTTTCCAGCTATGCTATCCCAGAGGTGCTACCACCATCACTGATGAGCTTGACCTTGGTCAGCAGTGGGTCTGTCCTGGAGCCATCTGGCATTGGCTCTACCAGACGTGAAGGAAGCTTCTGGCAGCTTCTCAGATGCCAACCTGTGGCCTCCCTGCACAAAAACTTGTCGCCCAAACCCAAAACACTGGGCTACCATATTTTCCAAGTGAATTGTTTTCAGAAACTTGGGATAGAAGGGTGAAAAAAAATCCTTTTCAAAGAATGTTTGCTAATGGCAGATCTGCAACTTCATTCCCCTGGAAAACTGAGTTTTGAATAACTAATTTGAAAAAAAAGAAGCTATTTGTGGAATTCTCTGTGAAAGTAGAGTCAACTCCAAGTTCCTGTAATTTAGGAACACAAATACATATATATATATAAAGAAGACATATTATATTATATTATATTATATTATATTATATTATATTAATTTTGAAGACAGAAATAATTATTAATGTCAGGAAAAAGTAATTCAGATCCTAGTTCTTCCTCATCCCTTGTTTGCAGCAAGCCCTTGTTGGCAGCTGAGAAAGAAAATCTCAGTGAATTTTGGCTGTGTTAGTGGTTCAGAGCAGTTGGGTGTGCAGCCTTCTGGTCAGTGCAATCCACATACCTTCATCTGGAGACTAGAAATGAATTTGTCAAGCAATCAAATATAAAAGACTGCTAGTTCTTCTGGTGACACCAGAGTTTGATTTAGGCAAAGAAACATTCTGTTGTATTTTGCCCTGTTTCTTGCATTTCTATTTCAGGGTCAGTTTCAGATAAAGGTGACAGTTTTGTGTTTGTTAAGATCCTTACTAAGGACTGATTGGAAAGGGACAATCAGGGAATGGGATGCGCCTTTGCTTTGGCAAACTGGACCTAAGCCTCAGGCTTGGGTTTGATATTCCTCTCACAAAGCCCTCTTACAAAAGTACTTAAAAAGGAAAGATACGAAGTCTATGGTTCTTAAAAAGCTGTGCTTGAAAATTAATTTAAACTTTCACATGTACCAATTTGCCTATATGTTCTCAGGCATTTCAGTCTGAGTCAAAGACAAAAGTGGAAATCCTGTACTTTCCATATATTTTCATAGTATGTTTTTCAAAAATCTGTTATATTCATGCTTTAAGACCAATCTTTATGAAATCTCCAAAGGAGCTCCTATAATAGATCTAGAAATCTTTGAATGTTGACTAAAATTATTTTTATAGATTTTTTTTTTCTTCAACATCCTGTTCCAAAGATGTAGTTTCCTAATAAATTTAAGGGATAACTGTTCCCTGCAATGGTAGAAAACAAGAACTTCAAGTATTCTGCTGTGTTTACTTCAAAACGAGGACTTCAGCTCCTATTAAACAGAAAGGCACCTTTGATGTTACTTTATCTTTTCAGTTTTGATATGGGATACTTGATTTTGGATACTGGTCAATGAGATTACTCAGGATTCCTTCTGTGTGATCAATTCCACTGGAGAGGTCTAGCCTTGGGTGGGCGGTTTTGGAGTAAATTTACATAGTTGTTAAATATGTAAAGTGGCAGAAAATCCAGCTGTCTTTCTTTATTCATTACTTGAGGTGGAGCTGGAGGAAGAGGAGGCAGTGGTGGTAAGTGCAGGACACTGAATTTTGCAATAGGTTTAGGAAGACAGCCAACATAAAGAGGAAAAAAATGTGAGCAGCAGCCAACACACAGGCTACTTTACTCAAGTTAGATGAATGTTGAGCTCTGTCTTGCACCAGGTCATGTAAAGCAGGAACAAGGGTGACATTTCCAGCTATACCCTAGTGTAAAATAATTGTGATTTAACAATCCACACAACATATGTGATAATAATTAATTAACAGTTAGCCCTTTGTAGTGCCCACAACTCAATGCTTCTAAGTGTGGGCTTGGAGCCCTCTGTGCATTCATTTACCAAAGCCTCTGCACTTGAAATTCAAAATAATCAGTTTACCCTTTGATAAATTAATCCTCCTGCTTCCTTCCACCTCCTCTCTCCCAGACCTCACAAAGCCTCAGAAATTTGGGTTATGGAAAATTGCCAAATTGAACCCATTTAGGCCTCAATTACCAAAGTGATTGTATCCTAGGATTATCCTGGAGTATGAGCTGCTCCCCTCTTGTCACACCACATTGCACCTACTGCGAGTCTGTGGCTCCATTGGTCTAAGCTAAATTTTACTCACTGACATAGCCCAGTAGAAATGAGAGGAGATTCTGGCCCTGCTTTTAAATATTTGAACAGGGTAAAAGCCAAGAAGGGTTGGAAATTATTTAGCCTGCTATTAGGAGTTATAATTAGACATACTTGGGTATAATTAGACTTGGATTAAATAAGGAGGGAAAAAAGCAGCATGCAAAAACAGCCTTGCTAACAGTAAAATCCCTTATACATGGGAATAGGGTGAAAATGTGTGAAAACCACAGTGGAAATGAAGTAGGTGACAGCATAGTTCTTTTATCTCTGGTATTATAGAGGGTCAGTTTATACCCTTTGTTTGCTGAGCCAGGAAGAAAGAGTGACACTGGTAAGCCACAAGCACAGGCCAGAGTTTGTGCTTAGGGATGCCATCATACCTGAGGTACCCCCATCTGGCCAGGGGTTGTTGAATGGGATGTGTCATCTCTCTCCAGACCCGTGTGGGTTTCCTTGTGTAAGGCACAGTATTATATTAGGTAAGATCTACAATGAGCCTTTTTTACTCCTTCAGCAAAGGTGAGGTTGTTTCTCAGAAGGCTCCATTAGGAGAATGGCATAGGAAAGAATGATGCTGCTGCATCAAGCAATGACCCAGAGGAGAAAATCCTGAGACTCTTATGGGGATATGCTGAGAATTAAGACTTTTTAGCTCCACACAGCAAGCCATTCACAACTTAAGCCGCAATTTTGCAGTTCTAGTAACTGAGGTTTACAAAGGTCCACCACAGATATTTCTTCAGAAGGTTAGCAAAAATAAAACCAAAACTGCATAAAGAAGATTAGTAAGGTGAAAAAATCAAGCACACAAAATTTAGTGAATTCAAGTAACTTAAATTCAACTGTGTGCAATCCTAATTCTACCCTTTTGTGTGTTTTGATACAGTCTTTAATTGCATAATCACATATTATTTGGTGAATAATTCCAGACCCAGGGCTGATTTGGGATTGTGTGAAGTAAATAAGGCATGAGACCACACACAGTGAATTAAATGGATAAAAAGGAATATTGAACAGCTGCCTTGTTTACTGAGTACCACCCACTAAATGAGGCAGTGATTCTAAAGAATTAAAAAAAAAATTGTACATGATCAATATAATTAAATAATCATAATGCTTAAGAACAAGGAAGAGCAGAGAGGTTGTATGGGCAAATCAAGCCCCCTTCCCTAAATCTGCCATTTAGTCAAATCACACTTGTTTTGCTATTTTTCACAGGTGCCAAGACTGCCTGTTCTTACTCTCCTCCCAGTGACCACAGTGCACTTCTGATTCAGTTAAACTAAATCCAACCTACCCTCATTATAAAAGCTGGAATTGCTTTCTCAGTCTGTTTTCCTTTTATGCAGTGTTATAGCAAGGGTGAAGTTCCATGACTTCATGACTAAGGCTATGTATATGCCATGTATAGAACAAAGTGCATTTGATCTGACATTCAGATAGTGAATGTCACTCAGCACAAGTAGCTTTTGTATTAGAATGTTGGCATATCATTGACTGTCAAATCATTTCTTTTCCATATTCCAAACTAACATAAATCTTAGGATGCATCATCTCCATAGACAGTATGATATATCTCAAACATATCATAGGAAAGTTCCATAATTCTATGGGGACAGGGATGTTTAGGGAGGATCTGGAAAAGTTAGCAAACTTCTTACCAAAGCTGTGGGTTTTCTGAAAGCCTTCCACTTCAAAAGCACAGAAACATAAACACAAAAAAATCAACACAAAAAAATTATAATCAAAATATTTTGAATCTATATGTTTCTAATTTTCAAAATCTTTGTCCCAGGCCTGATGACTTTTTAAAACATAAAGAATAAATCCTAGATCAGAGCTTCCAGTGTTAAGATTAATGCATATCTTTGCCTAGATTTAAAAGGAAGTGCACAATTCTCTCTATAAAGTATATGAGAGAAAGTATAACCCAGTGTTAGAAGTGGGAGCCAGGAAGCCAGCAAGGTGTTCCTGTTTGTGCCAGGCTTTTTTTTTGTCAGCCTTTGGAAATCACATCATCTGTTTTTGCATAACATTCTCCCTTTTAACACAGAACTAATGTGCTTCATAACTTTTATAATGTGTTTTGAACTCTGATGGAAGTCATTGCAAAACTGCAAAGTATTCTTAAAATTTGTCCGTAGCTGAAAACTCATCCACGTTGTCTGGTATTTTCTTCAGATTTCATTGGGACTGAAGAATCCATTGATCTTGATTTCCTAAAATATTTGGTTCTTCAAGGTTCAGAAGTGAAACTTTTAATCACCTGCCATTTTAAGAACTTGTAACTTCAATAAACTTACACATCTAATTTATGCACAAATATTGAGTATTTTTCTTGACCTATTGTGCAGCACCTTTCCAGATCAAGGTACTAAGCTGTTTAAGAATAATCTTGAGGTACATTGCATCTCAGAAGTTTCTATCCTCACTTCAGAGATTCATACACCTTCTAGGACATGAAAAAAATATCTGTATACCTCTTGCCTTCCTCACAGAGGTGTTGTAAGCCTTAATGTGGTATTCTTTGAGCTGCTTGGATGAAAGATGTTCAGTGAAGGTATTTTTATGTCTCATTAAGCATGAAAAGAAGGATAAAGTGAAACTAGGAAACAAAGAAAAGAGAAGAAAATGTGGCTTTAAAGGGTATATGAGTCAGTACTGTCAGTCATGCCAGCTTTTTGGGTAACTGAGAGCCTCTTCATGTTCTAGAACTTTGCTACACAGCAAGGAGGTGCTTAAACAGATACTCTACCTACCATAAGAGTACACATGGTGCTTGAAATCCCCTGTCTTTGCTCAGTACCCTCACATACAATACATCTTTGAACGTTGCTGAATGGGTAATCTATATTTCATAATTCAGACTGTCAGTATTTCCTTTGCATAATTATAACAGCAGGAAATATATAAGGCCTTTGTGGAACTTGAAAACTCTATTGCCTTGGGCCATATTTAATGTGTAATAAATTATTCAGCAACAAAGCACTCTTCATTCTATTTACAGTAAGTTAGAGCTAAGTGTGTGAGGTATACATAACTAACATGAAACAGAATTCACTATCGCTGCCAAGGCTGAAGTTTTTTCTGAAGCCATTAGTCTCATATTCAGTGAGCCAAATCCCCATCAGGTGAAAATTGACATAACCTCACTGAATTTACCTTGGAAGTGTGAAGGGTGACTTCTCTGATCGCCATCTGAGAATCAGAAAGGTCAAAGGATAGGCGGTGTGGAATCTCCCATTTAAGTAGATTATAGGATATTCCTTGTGTTTACCTCTTTGTTCATCTGCATATAGTGCTCTCAAATGGCAGTCTGTCAACAATATTGTTGGAAAAATGATACGAGTTTCTCTGACTGGATCCACCAGTCTTTTTTACCATATGTCTCAGCTTTGTTTATGGATAGTAACCAGAACAGGTGATGCACCATGTCCAGCCTTTGCTCTTGATAAAAAGATTTTTTATGTTCCATGGAACTTGGTTATCAAGATCTACGTTTTAGAGACCCATTTGATCCACATAGGTCTTCACATGCTCAGACTGGGCCTGAAACAACATATATATTTATATAATACCTTTCTACTAATGAACAAGCCATCCACCAGCTACCTTAATGTTGCTCTAGATACAGCTAGCAAGCTATGTGTGCTACAAAATAGTGATGTAACAGGTGAAAATTTGCTTTATTGAGTAAGAGTTCAAGGTAAAATTACAGAAGTCAGAATTAGATTTAGGTATGTGTATATCAGCAATTTTAAGAATGGCAAAGTTTTTGTGACAGATCAAAGAGAAAATAAGACACCTGGTGGTTTTTTGTCTTAAATATACCAAATATTTGTTAATTGCTTTGTTCCCTGAGGCTCATAAAAGAATAAAAGTCCTCCTTGAATAAGTTTCTAGATTCACAGTTTCCCTCAATTCTCTTCTGACACCCAGCACTGTCCCTGATTTTGCAATCTTTGAATTTCTGCAGAAAAAAAAGCAGTCTATTTTACCTCTGACTGGTACCAGGAGTGGGTAAAACTTTCTTAGCAGCAATTACATTTCCTGTACAGTTTCAGCATGTTATTGTACCTGACTGTCTTCATTACTGGGCATGGGAAGCACTTAGCCTTGCCAGGAGAACTCCTGCAGGCATTCCACCCAAACCCTCACAATTTATGAGGCAATTTGATGTTCCTGATCATTAAAAAGATGAGTTATAAGCAAAAATGTTGGCTTGTGGAAAGGAAAAGAGGCAAGTTTAATGTGTGAAATGGTCAATTCTTAGAGGTTTCAGTGGACCATGGAGTAACTTGGTTTTTTCCAGATCTTGAATAAGAAAAGGAGGAAGTCAGCTTAGGTGACAAATAACAATTATCTTCTCATGTTCAGTGGAGTCAGTCTTTCCATGTGCATGGTCAATAGGCTGGGTTCCTTAGAAGATGGAGGCAGCCTGGGTTGTACTTCTCGCTCAAAGAACAATTTCATATTTTTGTAAAAAGAACTAAGTTCATGTCTTCATACTAGAAAGTAACTTTACTCAATTGTCTTTAATGGATCCAGGCCCACTGGAGTAGCAAACTGATGAGGAGAGAGGTGTCTGCTATGCACTCACACCATGGCAGTCTGCAGGTGGGTGTTGAGTGTTCTTCCCTAGTAAGCAAAGGTGTATTTCAGTTCCTTCTGCAAGCAAAGGAACTCTGCTTGTTTAGTTGAAGAATAAGCTACTGAGGAAAAATGAAGTCTCTGCCTTTGGTAGAAGGAAGGAGCAATCCCTTGGAGACAGAAAAGGGTTTGTTTAGGTCCTATATCACTGTAGGCTGTGTCCTGAGCTAGGTATTAGCACCTGGAGAAAGGGATGTGGCTGAACATGGATAGAAACAGAATTGGCTACAGCTGAACCTATCACTGGCTCATACCTCAGCAAGTATGGTCTTGGAAAGTTTTCCACTCCAGTCAAACTTCTGGATCTTTCTCTCTGATGCAGTCTAAAACAGCTTTCCATGAGCCCTTTTTTCAGACCGTCTCCTTTCTCAGAGCTTATGTGGCATGAGAGGCAATTTTTAGGCCAAATTCACTCCTTAAAACTTAATTTGAAAAACTCCAAATTAAACATTTTGTTTTCCATGGAATTCTGATGGTGTGTAACTTGACTGTCAGCAGAAAGGAGCCATTCAGCACTGAGTCTGTAGCTTAAATTCTTGCAAAACTTTTATTACTAAAGAAGGATTTGCTAGTGTAATATGTGTAGGAGCAGATCCACTAAAATAATAAAATTAATAAGCATATATTTTGCTTTTATTTGGTCTTAAAAATCTGTATAAGTTTCATGGAATCAGCTCAGCAAGTTTTAAATGTACTTATGGAAAGAAAAGTCTCTGCCTACCAAGTTCGTGGTGGAAAATGAGAATCCTTTGCAGCTGTTGCTGTGTTATTTACAATACAAGTTTGGATCAAAAGATGGGTTTTAAAGAATTCCTAATGCTTTACTCTGCTGCCAAATATGTTCAGCTTTTAACAATGTTGAAACAGGCATTTCTACAGTGGCAGTTCCTCTAGGGTGATAAATCCCAGTTTATGTTTCACAGGCAGAAGGTCTCCATGATCATTCTGCCTGTGTTCATAAGCCAGGATTCAAAAAAATCACACAAAGACAAATCATATGTAGTATTTGCCCCAATCCCCTTCTACTCTCTCTAATTAAAGAATAGGCATTTTTTCATTAAAGATCTTCTATTAAACATTTCATTTTCATTACTAAATGCTCCTTTCCACTCACAGGCTTCGCATCAATGATAGCTGTAGCCAGTCATGATCTGTGTTTCTTGTGATTTTTTGCATACTGAATCCTTTCATGCCCTTCTAAATTGCTCAGAGTTTGTTTCTGTCTGACTTTGACAGTGCCTTGCAAGAAGTTCATGTACTGGACAGTGTGATTGCTAAGCTGAGATTTTGTATGCAGCTCTCTGAGCTGTTAAAGTGCCACTTTCTAATTCAAATAGAAACACATCAAAGCGCTGTGTGTACTATTGTTTTTCTTCTCTACAGCTAATCCCTGTGTCTCAGCGGTGCCTTTCTATTACACTGATTACAAAACACAGTTTTTAAGTCAAACAAGATTAAAAAACATAGCACTGTGATTCCTGACAAATCTGTGATGCACCAGATGCTCCTTCCCTCAGGATGAAATGATATATGGCTCTCTTTGGTTTATCACTGCACAGACATGTTTACTCCACCCAACTTGCTCACATAGGGTAGAAGAAAAGTCTGTTAAAGGAGGTGTACTTTCAAACGCCTTTGGGAATGAAAAGGGGAGAAGTCAGAATTCTTACTTCTTCACCTTTTGGTGCCCTTGTTCACATCTATTTTATCTCAATAGTTTGGAGGAAGGAAGGAAGTGGGTATGTTGAGGTTTTAGCTGTTAAATTGTTGGAGCTAATGCTCATTCCATGAGCCAGTCAGGAGAGCCTTCCCTGCACATAAAAGAAGGCCAAGAGCTGTCAAACATCATGATCTAAAAATACAATGAAAACTTCAGCTTTTGTGCTGTGAACTTCTTAAAGAAGACAGAAAGAAAGCAAGTATAATTTCAAAACAAAAGTAAAGTCCTTTCCAAGCCACCTTTTCAACTCCAATTGGAGGAAATTATAATTATTTATAGACTTCATTCAATTAAGGCCTGTGAAGTCCCTTAACCTGTGGTAAGCTAAAGCAGATCAGGAGTGCCAAGGTGATTTCTTTTTCACATAAACAGCTCCTGAAGGGACAGGGATTGGCAGGGATACCATGTGGCATTCTGTAACTCATGGTCTAGCTAATATTTCAGGAAATGTGAAACATGTGAGCTACAGGCCCAGTCCTGCGCCTATTCAATGTTAGTAGCAACATTACTAACGATTTCTTTAGGAGCAGGACCAAGCCTGCTTCCAGCTAGACACTCTCAGTGCTTAAAGGTGTGCAGAGAAGATTGGGACTCAAGAGGCAGATCTGTGTCAACAGGAAGAGTGAACCCATTTGGGCGTCTGTCCGTGTTTGTACTGGGAGGTTGTCATTTGCCTCTCTGTGGGCACAGGGACCCAGACAGATGCATTACATACAAGCAGTGATTTGCCCTTTCTGCCTACAGCCAGTGTGAGCTGCCTTTGCTCACACCCCAGTGCTGACTGTCGAGCCTGAGGACGATGTTGGTGCAGCAGCTACATGGGACATTACCAGTGACTGATAAAAGAATAAGCCCCCACTGCAGATAAGGCCCGAGGCTGTTTGTGTGACCTTCCAGGATGATCTTTAATATTTATTGCTGACTGTAAGCTAAGTAGGCACCAGAAACGTAGCAGAGGTTTGTTCACCTAATCTACCTGTTACAGCTCCACAGCCTGGGGCTCTTTCAATAAAAGCCTGAGCCTGAACATCACTATGTGGAGTCATCATACAAACGAGCTCTTTTATCCCCCTCATTAGTTAGGAACAAAATAAGCTGAAGCAACATTTTCTTCTGTGAAAGCTCCTCTACAACCTCAGGCTTCATTCAGTCAACACTGATCATAGAAAAAATATTTAAGAATGGGAATAATGTTTTTTAAGACTTTAAGCTCCATCATGATTTCATCAGTAAAATAATCTTTAACACTAAGTATTAAAAAAAAAAATAGGAGAGGAGTCTCTGTTAGGCCGTTGTTGAAACCTAAGTGCTATCAATGCATGTCCAAAACTGTTTAAAATGCCAGTATTGAATTCTCCTCTTCCTTGAGTAACTCTTCACCCTTTTCCTTTCTTGACCATATATGGTTATTCTACATGTTTTAAGTTACAGCTAAAAGAATCCTTTTGTTTAAAAGTGATGTTTATTTTATTCTCATGAGGTAAAAAAAAATCACTAAAATTACATACTTTTCTTTGGATGATTGCTATTTTTTGATTTAATTTCACGTCCTAATCTCAATCTAGCAACTGTGTTCTAGGTCTCTGCTGAAAAGTGGTTGTAAATTCAAGATCCCCATAATCAGCAACAGTAGAAGGATACCCCAGTTAATTTAGCCAACATAATTGCTTCAGCAAAGGTCATGAAAAGTGTGCCTCTGGAACTTTAGATTGAGCCAAAACCTAAATGTATTCATCTGTACAAATACTAGTGAAAAAAAAATCCTCTTCATACAGTAATGTCATCTCCCAAGACTAAACAGCAACTGGATCATTTGGAATCATCAAAATAAAAGCAAGGGAGCTAAAAAAAAACTCTTAAGCTCTATAGAAAGAAATATTAGAATTTAACGTGAATTAGTGATGTATTGCGCAGAATAATATGGTGACAGCAAGCTAGAAAGGGAGAGAAACTTAAAGAAAGCAGTGTTTTTACACTGCTGCTCTGTATTCCTGGTATATCCTTTCTTAACATAAGTGTTAGCACTAAATAGAATGCAACATGGTGCCAAATGCTTCAGAGTTGATATGGACTGTGAGTAGGCTCTGTATGTAAATGTATCATTGCAAGGATATGTGAGAACAAACCGCTCCGCCTACAGAGAGAGGTGTAAATAGATGCATATACTCCACACAGGACCTGATGATAGCATGATTTTCATATATAATCATTAAATGTTCTCAACCCTGATTTCAAATGGACTTGTCCATTCTTTCTGAATTTTCAGTAAAGATATTGAAAGGGCCTGTACAGACTGCCTGAGACAATTTTGTAAAATGTGAGCACAACACTTTAAATCTTCCTTGTATGAAATGTTCGGGGGAGTATCTCAGAGAGTTTGAATAAACCTTCAGAGTCACTGATGACACATAATGGTAGGAAGGGATGGATTGCACTATAGGTTAAACAAGTGTATTTCAGTTGGAAAAAACCCAGCAATTAGAAAACACTTTCCTTCACATTATTGAAAATGTGTGTCTGCCTGCCTTTTAATTACAGTGTGTGGAGACACTCTGCTGAATCACCCAATTTGGTATGTTCTAGAGAGCTTATTGTCATCATCTCCCTCCATGGACTCCATCTCTCTCCTGATAAGGGAGAACAAAAACAAGAGCTGTGATCTGAGGCTGACTCATTAAAAATTTCACAGACAGACTATGCATTATAGATTTTCAAATCATTAGCCTAAGCAAATATTAGGTTGCACACCAAAACAAATAACAAAATATACCTACCATCAGATGATTGGTCTCAGCTTTAAGTCAAGCCCTTGGAAATCATACTCAACCAAAACTCTGTCCCCTTTGTGGAAAAAGTTAAAACAGAATTTCATTTGCTAGGAGTTTGTCCTTAATACATGCAAAATTGAGTAGGTTTGGAATGTGACCTTCTGTGAAGAAAGTCACAGGCAAACTCTTCAGTTCATGAAAGATAGCAAATGTGATGTTAAACTAGATTAACAGCATTGATTTGAAGAACATAATGTGACTGTTGTATCTATGCTGCAAGATGAATAGTACTTCATGTGTAGAGAAATGGTTCTGACATTTTTACTTAAAAAAGTAAGTGAGTAGCAATGATGGTGTTTGAATTACATCTGTTCAAGAACTGCTTTCTGTCTGTCTTTGAAGTCTCATCTTCCTATGTTCATGTTTGCTCATGGCCATCTCTAAAATTTCAGTGGCAAATTAATAAATTGTACTAATATATCTAGAACTGTAATTTCATAAATGTAGCCTCTCTAATCTGCTTCATTTCTTTGTACTGAAAAACTTTGAGACACATAGACAAATTCCAGTGCACACTAAGAAGACTGAAAGACATGTGCCAAAATTAAAGAGAGCTGAGACGAAATTTGCATATTACTAGAAGTGAATAGCATAAGTAGCAACATGTTATTTAAAACAATGGGTGCCTCCTTTTCATAAGTCAACGTGTATTTTCATCTGCAAAAATGCAAGTGATATGGGATTGATCCTTTTGAAAAACTGGAAATTACCCATACCCTGATACTTTTCCTTTTGGGAAAGATTCTAAAATGCACACAGAGCATTCTGGTTTGCAAATTTTTGAAATTGTGTCCTTTCCCTAGAGGATTTGAGAGTTTCTTGCACTCCTTGGGAGTTTCTTGGGAGTTTTCATTGTTATACTTTAAAAATATAAAGTAGGCATTTTTATTTTTTGGAAACAAAATCTTTTTTGTATTTGAACATCCTGAGCCATACACAGTGGAAGTGGTCTCTACAATGTATAGAAGGTGTTTACCTGTACTACTTTGCTACTATTACTTTAGTTTGGAAGTGATCCAGTACTTGCTTCAAGTACATTTTTGAGGGCTGAAAGAACATGATCATACCTGTTGACTCCACTGAATTTCCTAGCAACCACTGTTCCTTGTTTTTCTCCTTGTATTTTTTTACATACCATGTTTCCCCAGTTTCCAGTAAATTGAAAAAGTTTCCTTTCTTGGGAACTAATGACACCTAAAGCATTAAATCTGAGTGGTGGCACAGATGCCACTCTTCTGGCTTGTATCAATGATATGCAAGTCACAGAACAGTTACAGATAGGCTGTGGGGAGGAACTAGTCAGATACAAAGCACATTAGTTGGTTATGTTGCCCCTTCACATGATAAAACCCTGATCTTGATGTTATGTTATACTGACCTTTAAATTTACTGACTAAAGAGAACAATTATGTAACTGGGATCAGCTAAACCAACAGAACAAAAATATGAAGACATGGAATCCAGATGTAGAAAAGTGCTAGTAGAGAAATATAAACTGCTGCTCAAAAATTTCACTGAAGGACTAGTTTATTACAGTGTTAAAATGTCTTCCATTAAAAGAGATCCTCCAAGTATGATACAGTTCCTTTTAGTCTTCTGTGTTAACAAGATAACTTCTTACTTGTTTCATCAGAAAGAGAAACTAAATGGTCCATGAGTCCATGTGGATGTGAGAACAGATGGGCAGAGGCATGTATTAGTGCTTTGTTTCCTTTTTTAAATTTACTTTAAATACCATCAGGTATAATATGCTTTTAAGTAGAGCAGGCCCTGATTAGCTGAAAATAGCTAATGCTATTTAAAAACGTGGCCCTTCAAAGAGCAGGTAGTTCTGGAAGGGCTCCCAGGCTAGAGTGGGAAGGAGGTCTAGGCACAGCTGAATAGCTGTCTCTGAAACCAGGTAAGAGTAGTCTTGGTTGGGTCCGGGATTTCCTAGCGGTTGAGTATGTTCCTAAAAAAGTTCCTTATGCAATGACTGCAAGAAGAGGACTGAGGACAGGAAAGTGGTATGGACATGGTTGTACGATCTAGCTGAACACAGAAGAGTCCTCCTTTTAACAGAAGTTTAGAGGCAGAACAGTGTGGGACCACAGCAAAGGTAGCCCATGTCACCTAAGAGCAGTCATGGGGAATCTGCATGGTCCTTTTCTCCTGATCAAGCTTGTTTTCATCTTCCAAAGGCTCATTATCTCCAGTACCCTGAACTCTCTATAATGTACCTTTTCTTCCTTTTTTTAATGCTATTTTCAACTACCAGCTACTTGCTATTTTTTTTTCTGCTGATGTTCAGTGTTTTTAGGTTGAAATCTTTAAGGCAAGAGTGATTTGAGCCTTAGTGGGCTGAAAGACCCCTATCAGTGAGGCTATGGCAGGAGAGCAAGTGCTGCTGAGGGAACACAAACCTCTCTCCTGGAACTAGCTGTACACATACTTCACAGTCTGCTTCACGACATCACCCTGGAAAGCTGCCACCCAGCTACCTGTAGAACTTAGCTGACTTAGCCTTGCTAGGAATCATCCTTTTGGTTCTCACTTCATTTGCTTTTTTTCCACCTGGGACAATTCTGTGCTGCAGATCGAGCTCAGAGCAGAGGCTGCCCACTGAGGAAAAAGGAGGTCAGAGGTCTGATTCCAGGGAGTCCAGAATTTCACCTAGAAAGATTTTTACTACCCTATGCAATTAAATGGAATCAATTTTTATTGTAGGAGAATGTAAAGGGGTTTGAAGTGTCCTTTCTGCATGAGAGCATTGGGCTGTGACAGACAAGGTTCTCTGGGTAGCTCCACAAGCACTCAAGACTATTAAGAACTCCTAGGTTTTTGTTTTGTCAATTTGAGTTATAAAGGTCGGGCCATGGGAAGGAGGAATGAACATGCAGTGCATGTTCTACCCAGAGAAGAGTGGGAATGCACTTGTTTACATCTTCTCTCCCCAGCTTCCTTTTGAATAGTAACCAGTGTGCCTCAGAGACCATCTCTTGGACTGCATTAGGGATTTTGCTCTCTGGCAAGAGGGCAGTCATTTAAAAGCCATTTGTTTGTTTTGGGTTTTTTTATTTTGAGAATTCAAATCTAACGCTGGACTAATGCCCAAGAACTGGGAAAGGAAGAAGCACTGAATTAGTCTTGAACACCAGAGAGAAATGTTATTAAATGTAATAGTTTTGTGTTGTATTATAGAAGCCAGTTGTTGCCATCCAGCAGCAACACAAGTAGTGTGTGTTGCAGACATTCTTGCACCCTCTACTCCAAAGTCTTTCCCAGCCCCAGCAATGCTCTACTCCATAAGTTGTCATTTCCAGCGCAGTTTGTGTAATTTAAATATGCTAGCATTTTTAGAACATACTGAAAAAAATCAAGTCTAATGTTGTACCTACACCATTTTGGCTACATATCACTTCTACATGTTATTTTGGGCCATTTTCATTGTTCTGTATTTGCTATTCTATCAACTGCCTTGACTTGCAGATATGCTTCACTACCCATTGATTGTATCTAATGTTTTCCCTGTTCTTTTCCAAAGATTCTATTTTTCCACTTCATATTCCTTTCCTCCATTTACTTGATTCTTGTCTTCAGACCTTACGTCCTTCCTGATATCATCAGATTGCTTTTGTGCTGAAGGATAGGAACTGTCAGGGCCTTAGAGATTATCTCACTGCTTTAAAAAAAAAAGAGTTGGATTTGCTTGTAGTTCTCACTCAGTTCTTTTGTCCACACATCAGTCATGGATCAACAAATTCAACATGATGAGCCAGTAATGTTAATTTGTTTTTGCTTTAAAATCAAACCTTCTTGTCTAGTTCCTTCAGAGTTTCCATCCCTAGCACTGTCTCTTGCTCAGTTGCTTGTTATGACTCCTCTGTAGACATTTATAAGAGTTAAACATTAGATATTTTTCCTGAAACAAAAACTTGCTTACATGCCAAGGAAAATAACCATTAAGACTACGTGTAACAATGCCATCTGGTGACTCCTGCCATAACAAGCTTATTCCTCTGTCTCCCACTGCTTCCCCCCTCCCTTTACCATTTATGTCATCACTCATTCCCTGACTTTCCTCCTCCTCCTCAATCACAGTGTTTTTGAGAGCTCTAATCACCTTTTACTGTAATAATAGGATCACACAATCACAGAATGGACTGGTTGGAAGGGACCTTAAGGATCATACAGTTTCAACTCTCCTGCCATAATGTCTCTTTTTTTACTCATGGTATCTACCTATAATTATGCCATTCCACCACCACAATATAGGCTCAATGCTTCATCCTCCCTCTCACTTTAGTCTGGATTTGCTCTCCCAGTTTGAAACTTTCCCAAGTTTTTGTACTCAGTGTTCATCTCTAATGTGGCTGTGCTGTGTATCACCTTGTAGCCCTGCCTACTGACAGGACAAATCTATGTATTGACTTCTATTTCTGTTTATAACAGCAACCACTTTCTACTGCTTCTCCTTTCCCATTACTCATGTCCTCTGGAGTCCAAATCAGAAGATACCTTATTACCAGGAAATAAAAATAGCAAGGAAATGGTATTGGTACAATACTGGAGCCAGTGAGTCATCATCTTCTCAAAATTTATGCTTAACCAGAAAGAATCGAAAAGAGCTACAATTTTTTTTAATATATATGAAAGATTATTACAATGGAAGATTTAGATCTCTTGCCTCCCTTATTTTAAAGTATATATTAAAAAAAGTTGTTTCATTGTGTCTTATGAGGACCTAATTGGAAGAGTTTTCTGGCAATAGATGGCTGAGAAAAAAATGGCAAATTCAGACTACAAAAATATAGCAAAATTTTATTCCTGAAGAAAAGTAGCCAATGGAATAACTGAAGTTAGGGAGTTGAAGGCCTTTATTATCACTTTGGAAAAAGTATGATGCAGTTGAAAATTCAGGCCTGCAGTGCTGAAGATGTACTCCTGACAGAAGTCAAACAAATGATGATCCACATGGTCCACTCTAGCCCTGAACTTGTCCTAGAACTAAAGGGCCTTGATGTAGTCATGGCATGTGTACACAGACGCTGCATCTCAATGAAAATCCAGTTGCAGAAATTGAAGAAGGAATAAAGGATCTTTCAAGAAAGGGTCTTGCAAGCCAAAGTGTGAAAGAAATCAAAATGTGAAATTATAAGTGAAGTCTTTAGTTTAAAAAGTTTGCATGTGAGAGAACTCGTATCTTGGGATTTCTCTGTACTCTGTGGGGCGCTTTCTAACTCAGTAACTGATCTTCTCCCAATGACATCCTGAGTGAATCTGATTGTTGATGTCTCCTAAGGGCTCTGCCAAATCGTAATTCTGCTGCCACACCTTTGTTCCTCTTTCCTATTCCAATCTTTTCTACTTGTGTAATTCAGTTCTGTAGTGATACCTTTGAAACAGACTTCATGTCTTTGATGGCTTTTGTTTTTCTTTTCATTCTAACTCTTTACTCAACTTACCATCCCTCACTTCTGTCACTGTAACAAGGTGAAATAGATGGGACCAAATACGACTTTCTTCCACCTTTCCTTCCAAAGCTCACTGGATGAGATCATCAGCTGGTGAAAGTCATCATAGTTCCAAAATTACAAAATTCAAAATTTCAAATTTTTGATAAATTTTATCACTGAAACTCTGATGATTCCCTCACTGTCTTTCTCTTCCCACCTGTTTGCCTCCATGACTGAAAACATTGCCATTCGTTTCATTGCTCACCGCTGAACTTCCCTGTCCCTTGTTGGAAGTGAAATGCAATGGAAACAGTCTATGCAATGCTAAGGAGGGGCAAGTGCTTTTCAGTTTTTTGGCAGATCCCAAATTAACACTCTTGGGCACAGGATGTGATTCTTGGGGCCATCCTGTGCAAGGCCAGGAGTTGCACTTCAATGATCCTTGAGGGTCCCTTCCAACTCAGGATATGGAGTCCATGATTCTATGAAATAGAGCTGCCTGTGAAGGATGACCAACCCCCACTTTGCAAATTGATAACCATTTGCTGCTTGGCTTTGTTTTGCAATTTAACTTAACTGCTCTGCATCGTAAGTGCTTAAAAAGCATAAAAGACAAGAGGATATTACAAGTATCCAATGCTATACATTACATTTGTATGCATACCAGGGTATAAATATGCAGGGCACGTGCCTGGACTATTAATCAAATTCTTTATTAAGCTCTTAAAACAGTATGCATCTATGAATAATGCATTATTTCATAGCATATTGTTCACCTTATTTAAAAACATGGAGCTATCCTCCATATGTAGAATTTTATCCCTTGCATGTAGAATTTTGGGGGTGGTTTTCACAGGAGATTTATTAGAGTGTCTGAAACAATTCTAATAAGCAGTGAGCCATTGAATCTGCCACTTCATGAATAGAACTGGTAGTAAAGCATCCGCACAGCTGCAGGATCTATCTACAGCAATAATTTTAGATCAAGTGTTTTGTATTTGCTTACAAAGCACCCTCTGCTGTTTGAGCTGCTACATGCTTTGTAGATAAAGCTGCATTTTGGAAAGATCAAAAACCTTTTTTGTGGGGCTCTATAAGAGCCACAAAAACATGCAGAGAGAATCTTATCAATCTTGCACCTATAATACACATTGTTTGACTTGCATTTAGAAGTGTCGGGGCTAGGAAACATGTTGCCATATCAGTAGCTTGTTTTCTTATCCAAGTAAGAACAAAGTTGAAACACAGCTAACAGTAAGGTTAACAAATTCATTAGATGGGGCAAAGCCTTCCATGTTTGACTGCTAGATTGGCAGAAGGACAATGGAATCTCCCCCACTGCAAATGCAATTCCTCATTTGACACTTGTATCTCACATGAGAGGACAATGTAGAGTGGACATCCACTGTTCAACAATATTTCATGGTTATGGCATGAGGGTTTAAGTTTTGCATGGATCTTTCTTTGGAACAGGAGTCTGGAGATGGACTAAAGCAGAGGTTTTTCTATACCTTCTCGAGGGGTGTAAGTGCTGGTATGTCCAGCTTTTTTCAAAGCCTCCATGAAGTATTGTGCTGTGCACCTTGCTTCATTTGTGTATCTATTCCTGTGACTGCCAGGAGAATCAGTGGGACATTGTGCTAGAGCACAGGTTCCAAATGAGAACAAAACCCAAGATATTTTACACATAAGATGCCAGGGTTGGATTAGCCCATTTACACTGACTGAAAATGAAGTGCAAAGTCTAGCTGAAAACTGAAAGAGTAAATATGAAAAAACTGGGAAGAGGAGATCTGCTATGACTGGATAACATGCAGGGAAGGAATCATATCAGCCCCTGAAGTTGGCAACTATCTGGTATATGTTGAATGTCACTGCAATGAAAGGAGCAAAACATTTACTTGTTTAAAAATAACTTACTCTCCATGTGGACTTCAAGGGCACTTGCAATACATGTTGATATTCCTTGGTGTGATTGAACATGTCTAATTAATAGAGTTGCTTGGGAGTTTTTCTAAGAAAAATCACTTCAAAAGACAAAGCAATTTCTGCAGAAATTGTAATATTCCGTGAAAGAAATGAAAAAATTGAAACAAAATACATTGTTGAAGGCTATTGAAAATCAAAGCACTTTGGTTCCTTGAACCGAACACAAATGTAACTTCCATTTATCTCAGATACTGGGCAATACCATAGCAAATAGTTTGCTAAGGTTTAACTGTTCAAATTTGATTTGTGACTTATGGCTATGAGACTTACACTGAACCTAGTAATCTCCAGGTTGAAGACCTGTCCCAGAAGATGGACCTTATTATGGAGCCTTATGCTGGACACCTGAAACCACAAATGAGTCCTGATAATTTGGGTCAGCACATATTAGAGATTGGGGTTGTCAGAAATACTCAGTTACTGATCTAGCTCTGCTCCCACTGACGTCACTGGGACCAAGTCAATTTGACTTCAATTGGAACAAAGTCAGGCTGATGCTGAGTTGTTTTGAGATCTCCACCCTGTATCTTCCTCATTGCATTAATTAATTATTGCTCAAGTTGCAGCTTAATTTAATAATGTCTCCCAAAGCATGATGAGTTTTGCTATATTTCCTTCTTTACCATCTCTCTGTCAGTTTACCAGCTATGTGAAAACATAGTGGTGTCAGAGTAACAATTTTCCATATTTTTTTCCCCTAGAATTTACTTTTGTGCAATGCAGTGTCAACTGTGTATATGAGAAACATTGAAATAACCTTATGTATATCTCATTTAGTCTATAGGTGTCTCTCTGTAGGTCACTTTCTGTGTATTTTGAGCAACTGGAATAATCACATAACTTGGTTGCTAATACAGTGTTCCTGATTCAAGCAGTGTTCTATAGGTAGAATAAATCAGGGAGCAAGTAATAAAAAAGGGGAAGCAAGATAAAGAAAAAATCTGAAACGACAATATTTTTAGAGACCCTCTTTCCAATGTGCATCTGTTTGCTTGGAAAAAAAACCACACACACTCAACCAGTTACCAGGGATGCCCATGGCAGTTTTGTGTGGTGGGTGAGCTTCTTTTTTTCCTGAGCATTGTTTACAGTAGATGTCTCTCTCTTTCAAGCAGTAAAATGAAGACCTTATCCTCCTTTGCACACCAACCTAGAAAAGTCAAGTTTTTAAAAATTGCCACTGTTTATGACACCAGTGATGGGAAATGGTCATTTCTACTATTGTTATCTGACCCTTGAGCAGTTTTGGCAGAGGCCAACTTGCACTCAGCCAAACAGCTCCCAGGCATGACTCAGGAGCCAGCACAGGCCAAAAGTTGACAAAGGGAAGTATAGGTGGCATCAGCCAGTTCTGGAGGCTGAGAGATCTTAGAGTGTGGCTGCCAAGTACAGCAGCTGGGCTCAGGGACAGAGCATGGCCTGCAACTACTTAGTTACCTGGTGCAGATGTGGACTGAGATATGCAAATAGCTGAAGGATGGAAAGTATAACGGAGTCAGCATGGGGGACGGTGTTACACAGCCTTGTGAAAGGCCCTGAGCTGTGATTAATTTTTGTGATGCAAAAAGAATGCATTATCACTGCAACAAAACACAACAAGGTATGTGACAATCCCAGCATTGCATAGGCTGGGAGCGAGGGACCCTGGGGGGATCGCCACTCTCATCTCTTGTTCCTACCAAGTTCAGCACAGCAGGGTGCTTAGGGGCCCATATACCTAAGGTGTGCTAACCTCCAAGGATGGAGTCCCCACAGCCTCTCTGGGCAACCTGCTCCAATATTTGACTAGCTTCATCTTAGTTTTCCCTTCTATCAGGTTGGAGTTTCCTGTATCCTAGCTAGTAACTGCTGCCTCTGCTCCTTCCAGTCTGCACCTCTGGCTCAGTCCTTTCTACATGCTACTAATAGATTGTTGCAGAGAGCAAAAGGATCGCCCTTGGCCATGTCTTCTTAATGTTAAATATACCCCATTACCTCAGCTGTTCCTTGTATTCTGTGTTCCAGCTTGATGGTCTGTCACTGGAATTGATACAGTATGGGGACCCTCTTCTTGAGGAGCTGCAAAAAGGACAAAATATCCAAATGTGGTCTCACATGTGCCAAAAAGCAGGGCAGGATCACTGCTCTGGAACTGCTGGCTACATTTTTCTCTACCCTGATGCAGACCAGGATGGCTGCCCTTACTGCAAAGTCACCCTGCTGATTCCTGCACAGTTTGCTGATGACCAGGGCTCACAGGGCTTTTTCTGCAAAGCTGCTTTCTTTAGAAATCTTCTTTCTTAAGAATTTCAACTTGTAAGAGTAACACTAAAATCTGCATTCCCCAGAGTCTGTACCTAGCTGCTAGTTTCCCCCAAAGATTTGGGCATTAGTGACCACATCCTGCTTCACTGGGATACCCAGTACACAGAAATACCACACCTTGTGAGTCTGCAAATTACAATATACAAAATCACTCTGATACATGACCAACCATCTTACCAATCTTTCCCTTCACTCAAGCAGCCCTTGAATGAATGAGGTGAATCATCCCTGTGCTACAACATATGGAGCAATTCTCAGAGTAAGCGTTCATTGATGTGGTCCATCATTCATAAAGCTTCCCAGTAGAGAAGGTGCTTGGTCAGTGAAATCAAAATTGATGATCTGTGTTCTGCAACAGAGATTAGATTGATCTCAGCCTCAGCATAATCAAATTACCATTGCACTGGGTTTAAAATGGGTAGAAGAGAGCCTAGTATAATAAGGCTTTTCTTGTACACTTCAGGCTATTGATCATGCCAGTGCAAAGAGAGAAGAAGATTGGTGTAAAATAGTAGTAAATCAGAATAGTGATGTTTTCCATGAGTTTTCATAACACAGGATTCTCTACAACTAAGATTGGACTCCTTACATTTTATTTATTAAGGTGGAAACAACTGACAGAGAAACTGATTTTCCAGTTTCCTACAACACTAAAGACTTAAAGCCTTAAAAAAAAAATAAATTCAGTAAAAGATGTGAATTTACGTGTGAGGAAAGGCTAGTCATGAAATTGCATGAATATACCCTTCCCCCAAAAACAGGAAACCCAGACTTTCACCACAAAGTATTTTACCCAGGCATCTCGAAGATGCTTTGTGTGCTTCCTATCTCCCTGGGAACAGCTGGTTTCTCTGGGACACCCAACTAAAAATAATGCTGAGAATATTTTTTATTTCAGGGATAATCATATGTAGTCTTATTGAATTTTACATTGCTGTTTTGTGGAAGGATGAATTAAATTTCTTCGGACTGTGGAAGTTTGGAATATTGGAAATGTTGGTGAGCCTAGCTAGAAAATAATACTATCTAATCATAACCCACAATCCTAACTGCAGTCAAAAGAAAACAGCTTCTCTGCCATGGGGCCAAATTTTGAGGACCTTATTTACATCAGTGTTGGATTAAGTCCCATTTTCTTACCTAAAACTTAGAAGTTTAAGGGCATCAGGATTTATGTCCTTGATTCAAAGGAGATACTGTCAATAAAATGGACAAGAAAAATCCTTAAGTGTCCCTCTAGGCTCTATGACCCTCAACAGGTAAAATGAATCATACATTCACACCTGCACATCCTAAACATGCAGAAAAGTTTTTATCTGACTCTATAAGCAATCCCACTTGATCCATAAGATATAGGGATGGGTGGTGCACAGGTTGAATGCAAAGGAAACTTTTTTGCTCTGGAAGGAAGTCAGAAACAATCTCAGGCTGGATCAACAGGTAATGGGATGGCAGCACAGTTTCCAAACAAAGGCAGATATGCCTAAAATCTCTGACTGTTGCTGCTCTGACAAAAGTGGCTTTAGATCTTTGATATGACTTATAAGAATCTTTTGCAGAGGGAAGGTGATGAAGGGGACAAAATGTCTTTTTGCAGTTCTAAGAGACATTCAGAGAAGAAAAGATGGGGGTTCTTCTCAGGCAGGGTCAGCACCAGCTGGCACAGCCACCCAGAGATGGAGGGACAGTGTGATGCTCCTGTCCAAAAGGCAGTGTCCTGCCCAGCTGTCACGCTCTTGCTGTTAACTAATAATGTAAAAGGAAGGCTGTTCTTGTATTTCTACTTTCTTTTCTGTTATTGGATACCTAATAGCTGAGAGAGAGATATTCTGGTCTTAAGTGTGCTATGGTATAAAAAAGCTGTCAAAAGACATCATGGTTACACTGAGTTTGATTGAACAATCCAAAATATTTGCAGTTCAGTATTGCCAATTATCAACTGCTCATAGCAGGGAAAATGTTCATTAGCTTACAAATCAAATTGGGTGTTATATACAAAAAAATTTGTATTAACAGATTAGAAGCAAATTATTATCCTCCCTACCTTTGGGATAGTTTGCTTAAAATACTATTAATAACAATAAAAAATCATAAAGATCTGCAAATAATGGCCACGCAGTAAGTAGAAATGATGATGTGCTCTCCCACTTTCTTACACTTGCCAAAACCTCCCGGGTAAGTGTTTACTAGCCAACAATAAAATGATACACATATAGACAAGGTAGAATGATTTAATTTCATTACTTTAGAGCCAAGGGGACTTGTTACAGTGATAAAATCTTCAATGAGGTGATGTTATATTTCCGTTATTTCATATTTGCACAAACACGAAGAGTGAAATTTTGTTCACCGTTCTGTTTTTCAAAATGAATTTTTAAATCTATAGATTTCTGTTGCAATCGAAACAGGAAAGAATACAGCAAAACTATCAAACAGAACAACGAGCCATTATCACCACAAATAGATCATTTTAGTTGCCATGGGTAACCAGTGCCAGTAAGGTATTCAGGCACTGCAGCCACCAGCACTGATACCCTGCTCTGAAAGTGCTGACTGTGCGTCACATTGCAAACTTCAATAATTATTATGTGTAGGAGGGTGGTGGCACCAACAGGATATATACTTGTAATGAGTCATTCTTTAAATAGCCTAATTTATCATCGTCAGATAAAGAGGGAGGGATTTATCCAGTACAAGGCAGTTTGAAAAGCCTGAATTATTAATAAACTGAAATAATGGCAAGGCAGGAAAAACTGGACAAATACACACACAGGCACACACGCATAATATAAAAGCTTAATGATAATAAGACTGAAGGAAAGTGCTTCTGCAAAAGTACAAAGCATTAAGCAAGTAACGTACAGAAGTATTGTCACAAGTTTGCAGCCATAATCCATGTACTCACGAATGTGTAAATGTAAATAGGCTGCAGATAAGGTGTCGGTACCTGCAACTCAAGGACACAGACTTTCACAGACCACTGACACTGGATGTGCTCAGCACTGTAGTTTCAAATAGGCAGTGTGCTTTTTCTTTCAAAGGAAAAAGCACAAGATCACCAAGACTAAGGAGAGTCATGGCATGAAGAGAAAGCATCCTGAGCGAATTTTGATCTTCTGGTGGGAAATGTTGATACCTCGATATATAATACTCCTTATTCTGGGGCAAAATTGAATATCACATGTTGTTGTCCCTACACACGCAAGCACACAAGGTAGCAAAAAGGTGGATGTGCACTGTGGGACATGCTCAGTCATTCACTGAGGGAATTGCACAGTTCTTGTTAGTTTGATTTCAAAGCAGAATTATAGCAGGAATCATAGAGTTTCAGGATGAAAGGATCCTTCCAAGCTGAGGACCCCAAGACATCAAACAAGGAAAAAGAGCCAGGTGACCAGCAGTTCCCCTGCCATCTCCTGCTGAGGTACAGGGGAGGAGAATCAGAGGCTCAAAGAGAAGGGAACAGCTGAGACCTTGTTCCAGGTTCCCAGCTGAAGTTGTAAAAGACTGAAGGCCTTGGGGTGCAGTGTGCTTCACATGAATGTCTATGGTTAGCTATCTGTAGCTAAAAAACCCCCAAACAAAACAAAAAATACCTAGTTCATCATATTGAGGCAGATCAACACAGGAGGACAAGAAAACACAAACAATTTTCAACAGACATCCATATCCAGTGATGAAAAGTCTATAGACCACTTGGTTACCAGGGCCTCTCAAAAGGACCAATTACTAAGAATGGGTGTTTTTCCCCCTGTACACTTTATCTTCTCTGCTGAATATACCTCCTTAGTCTCTCTATAGGGGCATGTAAAACAAGGGATTTCTATCCCTTTGCCAGCCCCCTTTATGGCTGAAGTCTTTCCTTCTAGGTTGCTCATCAGGCTTTTCTAGAGATTCAACTCCCTCTCCCAACAGCCTTTCCTTGTGTGTTTTCTAAGCTTTTGTTTGCTGCTGTTCTTTCAGACATCTCTATGCTGCATTTGCGTACCTCTGTGAAAGTCCAGTGCTGGATGTGGTGTTTAAGCAGCTGCATCACTGGCATCACTGGCTGCATCAAATAGAACAGCTCTCATATCTGACATTTAACATTCTTAACGTATTCAGAAGATTTATCTTTTTTTACCATGACATTGTGTTGATTTCTGTTTCATTTGTGAGCTATTACAAGTATCTACACTGCTATACTGCTAGCAGTACAAAGTTGTAAGTACACACTCTTTGTACTTGTGTTAATTTCAAATTGTTATTTGCTGAGGCAATTTCCCTTTTTATTATCTTCTGAAAGCTTCTATCCTTTTACCTGATGCTTTTTTGTTTGAGTGTCATACTTAAATTTTATATGTGAATTCTTTTTTTCCAAAATCTAGTTGAGAGCATTGACTAGGACTTGTGTAAAACAGATTATCCAGTGACCTCCCCTGCAGACACACACACCAACCCAAGCTGGTATATTGTAAGTTTTAAATGCACCCGATGGAGATTAAGTGTAAAACATAATTCTTTATCTTGTATATGGGGATGATGCATAAGACAAAATGAAGTCTTTTTAAATTGAAGTGTATCCAACCTGTGCCTTCCATCACGCCAGTTAGGCCAATTAACATACTAAATTTAAAAATAAAATTTTACTTGTATGATCCGTGACTGCTACATCAATACTGGCTGCTTTAGTCACTTTGCTGCCTTCTAGGTCAACCTTCCCATAGCTTCCAACACTTCTTGTAAAAAATTCTCTGAGGTTTTAAATTACACCAGTCTGTAATTTCTGAGGTTTACCATGATCACATTTTTAAGGACAGGTATATCGCTTGCCTTTCTCCAGTCTTCTGGGACTTTCCCTACCTTATCCTCTCCTTGAAAAGGTCACTGTCTCAGAGACTGCTCCAAAGCCATCCTGAAGTGCTCTTCAGTGACACATTAGGGCATGTTGAGTTTAACACAACCATCTTATCAAAAACATCTTAATTTTGGTCATCTCTAGCCCATAATATCAATATTGAGGAAGCAGTGTGCTGTGGCAATACAATCATTTGTTCTCATAGGCCTCAGTTTTATTTATGTTCAAAATTACCATAGATGGACTGTTTTGTAGTCAAGAATATTGCCACAAGCTATGGAGTGGAAAGCAAGGATTTAATATTTTCTTTTTGAACTCTTGACTGGCCTCCTCTCTTCTGAAATGACAGTGAGTGTATTATTTATCTAATTAAGACTTAACCTGGTTTTTAATTCCTGTTACTATTATTTTTAAATTATGCTCATAAGGAGTGGAGTGCTGTAGCTTTCTTTGCATCACTCAGTTTTATCATTTTCCATGCAGAACTGGATAGTTACTTTCTTTTTTTCTTCTTTTATTTCTGGTACAATTTTACTCTAAAAGCAATTTTTTGCCTTCTTTTCTTCTTTCTGTTTTGTTTTGGGTTTTTTTTTTTTGTAATTTCACTTATTATCCCCATTTTACACTTGCCCTTCATTTTATTTGTTTTTACTTTTTAGGTGATGCTTTATAAAGCATTCAGATAACCAATGAGTAGCTAATGTAGCTTGATAAGTCTGCTTTTATGATTAGTCTCTCGTATATGTCTATTTTGGGACAGTTCACCATTGTATAGCAACAGCCTGATCTCATATGGTTTACTAATTTTCACATTGACTTATTAAGAAGCCCTACCTGCAAGTCCTGTGGTTTTGGGTTTTTCTATTATTATATAATTAATTTTCTATCTTCCAACACTTAATTTTCCTAAGCGTATTTATTTTATTTCTCCATGATAATTTTTAGCAAAAATGTTTCTCCTCATTTCACATTCCTGACCAATCATCTCGTCATGAGCCTGTATCTAGGCTTTTGTAGCTATGTGGAGGAGAATTTGGCAGACTCCACGCAGACGCTACTGAAAGGTGAACCTTAGAGGTGACCTTAGAGGAACCTTAGAGGATAGTTTTAGAGTTGGAACCTAGTCATTTCAAGTAGCCCCATTCTCCAGGCATGCTTTTCACTGAATAGAATTCTTGAACTGGAATTATAGATACCTACATATATATACACATATAAACTTCCTTTCTCAGTGGAGACCATAGAGTATAAAAATACCTCAAAAGTTTTCGGGTTTAAACACAGCAATTACTTTAATGAGGCTATTGAATGACTTTTATCTGTTGCATTATTTACCTTTGATATCTACAGATGCTTTTGAAATGCAAACTGTTCAGGGACAGGCATTGAAGTTCAATACATTTTCTTTTCAGTATAATTTGAGAACCATGCACCGTAAGCACACATAAGTAAGAAAAATGTAGCTTATTTCTAGCTGGAGACATATCAAACGGGAGTGCAGCCCAACATACACTGGGGCAGTTGCAAGTCCTGCTTGCCCTACTGGCCAGTACCTCCATTATTTTTTCTGCATAAGGAAGAGATTCCTCCCCATTTTTCAGGGTGTAACTTGGACCCTGATAAGATATTACAACTTTGAATGAGATTTTAGCTCTTTTTTCCTAAGAGTTTGAAGGATGTTTTATCTCCTTTTATGTTTCCTTTTCTATTAACCGGTGTTGACACAGCTTTCCATTTCTTCCAGCTACAATCCTTAATATGCTTTTAAAAAAAGAGACTTTTGATTAGGTGATCCATGGTGGACATTTAGCTTGATAACTCTTCTTTTTTAAGCATTTGTCTTTAATTAAAGATTTTCAGCAAATCCTCTTCTTGTATCCTCTCAAGCTTCATAATGACTATATATAATCTTAATTAGATGACAAGACATTTCATCCCATTTCTTCTATCTGTATTTGTTAAGCAACCTTAACAAATGTAACAGTTCTAGTGTTCTTATTACCATGTCCTGGTGTCATGTATATCATAGATTTACAGACGCTCTAAAGCTTGTAGTTCTTTCTGTTAGCTTTCATGCTCCTGACATTTCTGCATAAACATATTAGTTTTCTCAATTATTCTTCTTCTCAATTATCACAGCTGTAGTCTCCTGCTCCTACTCCTCCCTTTCCCACTCCAAGTCCGTATGTAGGAATCTACCTTTTGATTCCCCACGCATATTTATCCCCAGTCCTCTCCAAATCAAATTTAAAGCTTTCTCCATTTGATTCAATTGCCATCTAAACATGGTTTGAGTTCCATCTCATCTTTCATAAGATTGATACCTATTTTAAAGTTCTTAAACAGTGAGTTGGTTTGGGTCAAGTACTCAGGAATTGTTCTATGTTGAACTTATACTTGTTTTCTTTCTTTCTTTATGCACATATTTTACTCCTTTTATGCCTATAGTTCAAATCACTTTCAGTGTTTTCTCGATTGTCTTTATAATTAAAGAAGACTGTTTGGAAACTTGTTATTGAGTCTGCATTGAGGTTTATTGAGTCTTTCTTATTGAGGTTTAAAGGCCAAAGAAGAAAAGGATTTTAATAAGAAATGGCAGTTGCCATTTAGCATAGAACACAGCAAATGCACAATATCAAGGAAGAAAGAAATATATATTAGAGTCACAGCTGACAAGTGAAACAAAGAATAATTGCTTCAATGTATTTAACAAATGAAAGAACTGCAAGGCTCTGGACTGGTAAATTATGGCAGTTAGCTATTGAGGCAAAATGGTGAATAGCTTCATAGACTCTTGGGAAATAATTTGTTTTAATTGTGTGCAGTCATATTCAAATCAATATCTGAAAAATCCATTGGGATGCAGAGAACTGGAGTAAATCAGAATTTCAGAGCAACTCAGATAACTGATTATTCTTTAAGGCTGACAGGAGATAAGACTTTCCCATTTACATACATTTTTGTTTCTTATATTATGAAATTTGCTCATATTATATCAGTTTGGTTTACCATAATGATGAAAAGGCACTTAACATTTAAAACAGGTACAAGAAAAGACTGTTAATATTGGTGCTTGTGCTTTGTCTAAGTCATCTTTACTATTTCCATGGGTAATGGTCATCAGAATTTCATTATACCCCACTCTCTATATCTCAGTCATTGAAATTCCTTGCAAAAAAGTATAGTCAGGCAATTATGGACCTAAAGTAGAATAACATTTACCAACACAGTAAACCTGGAGAAGAGCAATGAGGACACTGGAAAAATCTTCTTGTACTTTGACAGATGTACCAGCAAGATAGAGATTTGCTTAACATACCCAGAACCATTTTTTGAAGAATGTGTAGGCACCTCACGAGTAGCACCAGGAGGAAGAATTTTAGGAGCATGTGGACACTTAATCTCAAGCATGCATCCACCAGAAAGCTCCAACTAAGCACCCTTGGGTTTGTGGTCCACATGTGTGGAATATGTTTGATGTGTTTTATAAATAAGATATCTGAGGGAGAGATGGCTAAACTCATCTTTCATGGCTAAAGAACTTGTAGAGCATATTCATGAAATATGCTAGTCAAGTTTCTTTTTAAGGAATCTATTAACATAATGGTATATTATTTTGCATGGGCCACTTGATTTATCCAATAGAAAGTTTTACAAAACTTAAAGTATTATTTGTGAAATATTTTCCTGAGACTATTTTTCAGTACTTTCAGCATTTCCTTTAGGCATAACTGTGAATTAAATTTAGCATTAAAGATACGTTTGGCAATCAGAATTGTGTGCCCTTATTTCATAGGTAAGTTGCTTGTCCTATCTACACTTCTGATACCTATCTCCCAGACAGGGATAAGGAAGTATGTCCTGTTATGTAGGACTATTTCCAGACTTAATTAAATGTTTATAAAGTAACGTATAATTAGCAGGTATCATTAAAGACAGTCAGAAGACAGGGAAAGAAAACACAGTCCATTGGGCTTTTAAAAGCAGGAAAGAACAAGGTCCTGACTTGATAAAAAGCCTCAATAAATATTAGTAGAAAGACAATCTGTTTGTAAATGGACAAATATTGTCAGACATTCTATCTCATTTCAGTCACCATTATAATTTAATTCACAAATATTTGATTTAGGTATTCTTATGTATACAACACACAGGAAGTAAAAACAGTGGGAAATATCAGGGACAAGTGAAGTGCTTTTATCCTGTTCTGCCAAGCTTCACCAATCACAAAGAATGAAAAACGTGCTTTTGCCCTAACAGAGCAATTTACAGGGAACATGGCGGAGTATTAGGACCTCATTGAGTAAAATAAAACTGAGAGTTATTGAAATGGGAATACTTTGCCTACCAAGAGAAAAACTGAAGAGAGTTAGGTTGTTTGCCCCAGCTGCCTCAGACCTTCATGGTATCACATGTGTGAAGAACTTCACATTACATGCAGAACATGTTGCGCAGACCCCCTTGATTATTTTAATATCAGGGAGTCCGGCTAATGAAAATCTCATGATAATGACTGGCAAGTAGGTGGATGTAATGGTTCGATTCAAAACATCCATTACTTACTTATTTTGCTTCTGTGAGATAAGAATTAGGAGAAAGCAAAGCAGGCACAAAACTTAAAAGAATATAAAGAAGTTTATTAACAGACCTAAAAGAAAGAAAAAAAAAATCAGACTAAACCTTCAAAACACTTTCCTCCCCCCACCTTTCTCCCTTCCCTCACTGACAACGTAAAAAGACAATCATTGAGATTTTCAATCAGTTTACCACCTCTATAATAATCTTTTTCAGTTCACTTAGGGAGAGGAGTCTCTCTTACTCATGCTAGGGAGACATCGCCACAAGAAACAGTTCTCTCATGGCTTCAGTATCACAGTGAGACAGCTGCCCGGGTTGGTTCTCTGCTCACATGTGAAAGTCCCTTTCCTCGACTTACAGCTTTCCCCACAACTGCTTTCGAGGGTCCAATCTTGAGCTAATAGGGTACAATTTTAAGGTCGAGCTGTTCAGACACAAAGGTTCTCTTCACCTATCTCTGGGAGCATCTTCATCTCTAGGAATAGAGGCCCTCCTCCTCCCCTGGCAGCAAGGGTCCTCATCACTTTCATCTCTAGGAATAGAGGTCTTCTCCCTCCCTGGGAGCAAGGGTCCTCATCAAATTACAGCTACTGTCATTTGCTTATTTCAGCACAGGTACTTTTGCTCACAATTACAGTCATTCGCTTGTTTCAGCACAGATACTTTTGGTCACAATTGCAGTTTAAATGCTCCAAACCCCCATGCTTTCATGAAATTACAATGGGTACTCTGATATATCATAGTCCATCACCATAGCTTTACAACAGAATTTCTGCTTCTAAGCTTGAAGCATCTCCTCTTTCTCCTCCCTCAGGGTTTCCGCTCTTCCTTCTTTACTGACTTTGGTGTCTCTACGGTGTTTTCTTCACTTGCCTCCACCTTTCCTCTTCCTCTGACTCGGGAGAGGATTGATGTCTGCAGGCTTCATCTGTTCTGGAGGAAACTTACAGCACTAAAAAAGGGTTAATCTCGGGCCTTGCAGCTGGAGTTCGCTTACCACTGTTGGTCACATGATCTTTGCCGTGCAGCGGGGCAGCCTCAGATGAATCTTCGCCCATGCTGGAGGGGGAGGGGGTGAGGAGCGGGCCTGCACCGCCTGCATGGAGCAGGGCTGGGGGGGGGCGGCGGATGGAACAGGGCCTGGCCTGACCCTGCTGGGCCGCCTGCAGGGCCCCCCGCTACCTGTCCAAAAGCCGGAAGACAAGAGAGTCCCAGGCTCTGTTCGTTCTTAAATATGGATCACAGAGGCACATGTCAAGTTTCTTAAGTGGCTTAAAAAGTTGCCAATATTCAAACTAGCCAGTTGATTGGTTCTGTAGAGTCACAGAGGAAGCTGTAAACACCTCTTTGCAAGAGAATCACTTCTGTAGCTGATGGAGCCCTCTTTAACTAAAAACCCAAACTATGCTAAACCATGACAGTGGAAAAGACTGTGAATGCTAAAAGATGTTCTAGTACACTTAAATTATGGGGGGAAAATGATATGGGAAGGCTGATATGTCTATTTACCTTTCCTATGTTTTATTGTGTCTGCCATTACAGAAACTGAGCATGTGACTTAGCAAATCCATGCCCCACATTTCTGGCTATAGTTTGTCAGAGATGAGATATTTTCTCAAGTTTCTATCAACCAAATCAGTGTAATACCAATTAAAAAATCCACAGAAATTATACCTGTAAATTCCAGGCACACCATTTGCTATTCAAATGGAACTGAAACAATGGCATGATAATAAAAGGACTTTTCATTTTAAACAGAGTAGCATTTGAAGTCTCCCTAGACTGTCAAGTGATGAGTGCAGTATCATGAATGCCAACGCTTTTCTGTTGTTGATTTCATTACTTGTCTTCACTTGGGGATTATCAGGCCCTAAATTCACAAAATCCCCAAAGCCCCTTCTGTCTGACTGAAGCAAAGCAACCTTCTACAGGACTGGTGCAAGGTGTTTAGGGCAACTGCATGTTGCCCTAAACATGCCTGCATGCCCATACCTTTTAAATATCTGCCTGGTGATACTTCCTTATTTTTATTGATTAAATACCTTTTAATCTATTTTTGTGGTGCTCCTAGTAAGGAATTTTGGCAGTTTTTTGTTTGTTGGTTTGGGGTTTTTTTAAATTTAAAATAGGAGTGACAAATCACAAATAGAAATAAGTATCCAAGAAATAGAGCATTCCATTAGTCTCAAGAGATTAATTATAGAATCTTTATCCTAGTTGTC
This sequence comes from Coloeus monedula, assembly GCF_965178545.1. Taxonomy (NCBI): domain Eukaryota; kingdom Metazoa; phylum Chordata; class Aves; order Passeriformes; family Corvidae; genus Coloeus; species Coloeus monedula. The sequence continues at coordinate 106,567,607 of NC_138782.1, read as the reverse complement.
TATTAATGAAAGTATGCTAATTTACATATCAATACCTTGTGTTTTTAGACATACTTTCCTAATGCTTTATTTTTTTTCTGCAATTATAACGTGGCTCTATTTTGCCTTTTTTATATTTAGTTACTTTTAGAATTTTAATAAAATAGGTTTCACATTTCCCTTTTTTCAGTGTGAGTCCCTCATCTGCCAGGTATTAGCTTATACTGAAATCACTAAGTTTTATCATTATTCATTGGACAGATTGTTTGGAGAAGGGTCTTTTAACCTCCCTTCTTTGTACAATTCAAAATCACCTGCAAGTACAGACAGCTTTCCAGAAAAATCAAGTGTATGCACATTTCTTCATTATCATTTAAAATGGCATAGATCTTTCACATTACACCTAGATGGATCTTTTTTGACATGTAAATTTAGCAATGTACATTTATTTTTAAATTATTCACATTGCCACTGTGGCAATGTGAAATTCTGGCTCTCAATGTGGTAATTAGTCCCTGGTCTTTCACAGCTTCTTGCACTGCTAGTTTTCTGAAACATTCATTTTGGCTCTGGGTTCCCCATTGTGACTATTTATCTGTAAGGGTGTTTTCACCATGGCCTTCATTATTATGATATCTCAGCACCTGCATCCCACACGGGGTTCCAAACCACAGGTCAAACATTGTAACTCATCCTTTAAAAGAGCATGAGGGAGTAATGTTTTCATAGGAAAGGAGGAGCAAAATATACATTCCTTTTAGATTATTTTTATTTTTGATTATGGAAACTAACCAGCAAGGAGAGAAGACAAAACACATGGAATTTGATCTCTGAATTAATGAGTACCACCTGTCTCTTGTGCTGTAATTTCAGCACCTTTCAAGAACTCTAGATTCTATCTATGGCTCATGTTCTTTCCCTTAATTTTGTCAATGTGTAGCTCTTTTTCTCAGAGATAGATAGGCTTTTTGGACCACAGATACATTAGTATAATTCAAGAAAACTTAGAAATCATAAGAGATTCAAAAAGGTCACAGGATTATACTTCATGTCACTATTGTTGTTTTAATCTTATTAATTGACAATACTATAAAAAAAAAAAAATTACTGGAAGAAAACTACTTGTGCAAGCTAAGTCCTTAAGTGTTGCTTTTGGGGAACTGTAGCCAGTGATTACACTGCTGTTCCCTGGGTGCTTGAGGGGAGCTAAGTGCTGCCCTGCATTTGCCTGCTGGCAGCTCACGCTCTCTGTGCAGTGTCATGGCTTTTCTCATGCACCCCTGCACCACTTCTCAGGCACACGTGTCCCCTTGGCAGCATTGGCTGCTCTCTGAGTAGCATGAAGGAACACAGCTGTGCAAAAATGGTTTGGGGACTGTTATCTGCTAAAGACTAGACTGATCAGCCCTCTTGCATTCAATAAAGATCATGTAACTTTCATAGGTGATGTGAACCAAAACACCACAATATAGCAAATTTGGGTAAATGCTTAACCAGGTGGAGCAGGCAGTTTCTGTGACAGGCAAGAAACAAGCCTGAGAAGTGTAAATACAAGGTAGAGAAGCACACTGAAGCATACTGAGGACTCTCAGAGCAATTAGCAAAGAAAGTTTACTCTCTTGGGCTGCCTGTGTCCAGAGGTGGGGAGCTTTGCACATCAAAAGTCTCAAGCTTCCATGATCTGTTTTACTTTCTAAGGTAGAGAAGACTACTGACTCCAGCTTCTCATTAACCAAGTGGTTCAAGAAAGGGTAGCAGTGTTTTAGGGGCTATTTAGAAGGGAGCAAGCTGGCATGCTGTTGCCTCACTTGAATCTCTACATTATATCCATTGTGAAACTAAAACTAACACATAAATCCCTTTAGAATATGTTTGTTTGCTTTTTCCATGAAGAAACAGTGGAGGCTCAGGAACAACGAGTTCCTTTATAGAGCTTTGACAAACAAAATTATTGAATTTAAACAGGGAAAAAACCCCAGCTCCTAAAAAAGAACACTATATTATTCCTTCTTATTCATCTAGGATCACTCATGCTTTTTCCAATTTGTCTAATAAATGCGTAAAAATAAATAAGTCCTTTAGTGTTCTGGTTTGCTACAGATTTTTTCAAATGTTGCTTTCAACTCATGAGCAATTTCAAGGCTGCAATGAAAAAGCTGAATCAGCTGTGAAATGTAACTTTTGACTTAATTATATTAATTGACATACCTATGTATAATTTTTTTGAGTATTTGGTATAATTGCTTCAAATGACATTTAATTTGTCACTTGAAGTACAATAATTAGAAACAGTTCATGAAAGAAAGTCATTTCAACTTCAAATGAAGTATTTCAAAGGTATAATTATTTTGAATGTTATAATACTGAATAGCTACACTCACAGGGCTGGGGAGCCGACGCTGTCAGTGTTAAAGTCTATGGACCAATGGGTCTCCTTTGCTACGCAGGCCAAATACTCACTTATATGCAAGATTTGGAGGAATAATACTATGTGAAAAAGAGAAACCACATGTTAGTTTCTCCTCCCCGTAGGCTCTCTGCAGAAATGCTTGTCATCCAGATCTCATTAGAAATCAATGGAAAACATTCCATCAAACTCAATGAGAGCTGAATTGATCCACTAGTTTATTTTTGGCTCCACTGGAGATGTTCAAGAGGCAAGTAGCTGGCTGATGGAACAGCTGCTTGATTTGAATAGTACCCACTGAAATACTCCAGTGCAGTGCTGGGGTGGCTCCCAATGCTCTGCACGGCACCAGCCTCTGCTCCTTGGGGAAAGCCTCCATCCCCACCTCACCTCACCTCACAAAGAGACAGAAATGCAAGACAGAGGGAAGAAATTAGCAGCAGCCTTAATAATGTCAACTGGCAAGAACACTGACATAGCTAGGAAGGTATTGCTCAACATTGCACAATACCTCTCACATAAAAATAAATAAATCAAAACCGCAGAAAATTAAGGCAAGAAAAAGGAAGGTGAATTTCCTCTCCTGCTCCAGCCAAAAGATCCAGCCAAAAGATTCCAAAGCTGGAGGCTCCACTCATTTGCAAGAAAAGCAACTGTAGCCCATGCCATGCCGGCCAGGAACCAGTTCCCGAGGCACTGGCCTGGAACTGTCTTCTTAAAATTCTTGATTAGACCTCTGAATGGAGCCTGTCCCTTGGAAATCTGAGTGAGGAGTGGCTTTCTCAGCTTCTCAGCCTCAAGCACCAAGATCAGGCGCTGAAATGTGACGGGGCAGTGCCATGGGTTGTCTGCCTGAGCTCTGCAAGCTCCTGAAGGATTTAACCCATACCAACCCAGTGAGTGTCATGGACACAGCTGGAGTGAGGGATTTCAGCACTAGAAACAGACAAACAATTTAAAGTTTATTGAATGCTGAACACAGCATTTTTGTGAAGTTTATGCTTTAGCTGGAGGTACAAGAGAGAGAACTCATAAAAAATATAAATCAGGTATAGCTGTGTTTTAATGTAATCAATCTGAATGTTGGCCTAAAAGCTTTAAAGAAACCCCTAGCATTGAAACCATACCTAGAGATTTGAAAACCCTAAATACACTCAGGATGAATTTTAAAACTGTATGCCCACCTTCTGAGAGGAATTTTTCTTTGGGTGCCAAATCAAGTCAGAAGCTGTGCTGCAGGCAGGAGAATTAGTTTTCAGGAGCCAGAAAACACAGGTCAGGTCTCGGGCTTCTCCTGTCAGTCATGTTTGAAGTTACTCCTTTTCTCTGTCACTAAGTAATCTCCTTCTTCAGTTCTGTACGATATGAGTTATTGGCACAGGGAAGGAGGAGTGAAAGGGTTCTCTGGAAGTCCTCTGACCAATGCTGCACTCTAAAGGAGTTCCCTCACCTCTTGTCAGCTCTGGCTGAGGCCACTGATATCCCATTAGGTGCCTAACAGATCCAGACTGATATGTAAATACAGTTCTGTTCCTATACACAACTATATGTTTTGTTTCCTTCCATGAATTTGTAATAAGAATCAAGGTTAGTGCTTTATGCCATGTGCAGTCTGCTACATATCTTTTGCATAGCAAACATTTGTCAATAATATTTTTGTTTTGGCATCCACACCCTATTAATCTTGGTTTCAGAGGAGCAGGCTCCTGCTGTGTGAGGAAAGGAGAAGCGGAACAGCAAATTTGGGGAGTTTTTTCTTCTGAATAGCTTAGTAATCTCAGAAAAGCCTAGTAATTGAGCCTTCATCAGGAATTGCTCACGTAAAAGCCAACATTGGTCTGGAGAAGCAAAGTGCAGTTCAGTTATGCCTAAAGGCCAAAGTAGCCAAGCAAGCTCAGATTTACATCACTGCATTCCAACAGCACAGCTGCATCAAATTGCTCTCTTCAGAACAGGAAGGACTGGAAGCTTGATTACAAGTGCTGGAGAGACAGGGAAACACAATCTCATCTGTACATTGTGTATGAGCTCTCTTTTTCCCCTCAGAGAAATTATTAGTGGAAGAAACTACTCCACACTGGAGAGGTCCTGGTCCTCTGCAAACAGGTCTGGCTGTTTGTCAATATGATTGTGCAAAACAAACTGTGTTTTCAGAAAATGGTGAGCTAGAGGCAAAACAGTTTTAGTTTTATCCATGAAGGTTGAAGTGTGTCACTCAGCTTTCAGACAACAAATGGGAATAACCCATACACAATGCTTCAGGATCTTATCCCTCCAGCCTCTGACCTGCCTGAGTTGATTCCTATATTTGCATATTGATGACATAACTTTAATTGGTCCTTGTAGAGGTGGATGTTCTAGCCAGTAGGACAACAGGTTCCAGGCCTTTGTGTTCTTCTTTTCCAATAAATTAAGCCCCTACCTCTACCTCACATACAATTTTTTTTTAGTTAATTTTTTCATTAATTCCTTTTTTTCCACTGATTTTCCATTTTAAGAGGGTATCACATAGGACTTTCAAAAGTACCAAGCTAAATATTATTTAGCTGTGTTAGTTTAAAAGCAAAATATCACACTGGCATAATTAAACTGAATTTGGGCAGTTGAATATGACTTAATTTTTATTAGCCATTGTTAGTTTGGATTGTTATTATATTTTTGTTAGATTTTTGAGTAGCTGCCTAAGATTTCATTGTTTGTGCAGCATCCGAGCATGAATAAAAACAGAAGGTTAAAAATGAACTTCAGAAAATTAAACAACCCAACAAAACATAGGGGCACATTAAAATGGACAGTCTCAGAAATGCTTTTTCCTTTCTATATCTATCCGGTATCTGATAATTTTAAATGTTTATGTTTTATTTCCTTTTTTCTTTTTCTCTTTTTTTCTTTTTTCTTTCTCTTTTCTCTTTTTCTTCTTTTTTTTTCTTTTTCTCTTTTTCTCTTTTTCCTTTTTCTTTTTCCTTTTTCCTTTTTTCTTTTTCTTTTTCTCTTTTTCTCTTTTTTTTCTTTTTTTCTTTTTTCTTTTCTTTCCCCTTCTCCTTCCCTTCCCCTGTCCATCCCCTTCCCTAAGCCAGTCACTCCTGCAAAGCCAGCCAGAGAAGGATATAAAATCAGTTAACAGGGAAGCCCATGGAGGTCCAGCTAGGTCATGACTAAACACAAAAGCTAAGACTAAGACATCTCTGTTTTGTGATTGGAGTGGGGACACAAGCAAAGTGCCATGCCAGAGCACCATGACTAGTGCCTCATTTCACTCAGTATTGATCTCAAAGGCTATGATATTTGCTCTCATACAGAAAATAAATACATTTAAATCAGCTGACTTTCAACAATTCACACTGCAAGTATTTTGCTAGCATTCAACACTCTTTCTCACTCTCAGTTTTTTTTTAAATCCCATACCTTTACTACGTCCTGATAGTATTTCTCCTATAAAGATGCAGAATTTGCCAAGGCAAAAGAGTTTATTGCTGTGAGTTGGCTATGCTCGGCAGAGGTCTGCACAGTACACCACTGTACTTCATGTACTATAAGCCTTTTAGAGTGGAAATTTACTGTGGTATCTCACCTTGAAAAGAGAACCAAAACAAACTTACTGGAAGAGTAATTTAAAGACTGAACTTTAAAAAGAGGGGAGAGAAATAAACCTCCTACCACTCCTCTTAAATGATCAGGATCATGTGAAAATCAGTAAGCTGACCCCTTTCTTCCTTTTTTTCATAAGACTGTAAAAAGTCCAGCTGCAACTTTGTGCAGTTGATTTTAACAAGAAACTGTTGTAGGAAGAGCGAGCACGTGTGATGGGATGGGGTCAGTGGGCAGACCCCACTGGAGGGCAGTGCGCTGCATCCAGCAGCTCTGAATGTCACAGCCACCGCCAGTGCAGGATTCCTGAGGCCACGAGCTCCATCCTGCCCTCTCCGGGTCCGTATTTGCTGGCACACTCCTTGCTTACCTGAAGCATGGGCAGGCGCAGTTGGAGCACCCTCGCTGGCTCTGTGGAGCAGTTCTGAGCAAGGGAAACATGATCTCCGAGGAGGAATTTCCTGCCTGCTGCACAGACTTGCTTTATATAGAGATTTATAATGCAATGTTGAATAAAATTTCCTAAAGCCTCCACTTTCTGATCTCTTCTTTAAAAATTAAATACATAAGAAGAAATCCAAGTTATCCAAGAGATCTCACTTCAAAATTTGGAGCTTCTCTCTATTACAATAAGTACCAGTAGTCTATCCAAAAAACATAATGTGGAGCTGCTATCTTTACGAAGTCTGGAGGGCTTGTCAAAGAACAGATCATAGCTGAGCCTGCAAAAAGCAAAAAGTTAAAGCAAAAGTGCTCTCCTGACAAGAGATATTGAAATGGGGATAAGAAGCAGAGGTTTAGGGTTTAGGTAAGGAAACTGCAGGGTCCAGGGGCAGCCTGGCCAATTGAGAAGACCTAAAATAAGCTTGCCAGTTGGGAAGGGGACTGTGCTGCACTGGTATGTCCTTGTGTGGAAAAAGAGGTTTCCCTGAGCTTGGATGATCTTGAACAGGGTTATTCATTCATGGCTGAGTGTGTATGACCAGACCTGTACATTTGCCAACAACTGTTTTTAAAACCAATTCTCTTAATAAATAATTCAGTGACATTGAAACGCTCCTCAAAAATGTAGCAATAGTGATGCAAGTCAGCAGTCATGTGCCAGTTTTGGGATGGTATTTCTGGGTGAAATTTTGGGGAGTGAGACTCCTGAACGTGGTTAGACAGTGTAAAGAGCATTTTCTGAGATATATCAGAACAAATTCACCAAATCCAAAGGGAAATTTGAAGTTAAGCTTCTGCGTCCCAGAAAATTGAAATATTTGCCAACATGGGAATTACTCCGTTGAGTAAAAAATTTGCAGAAGTCGGTTTTGGTCCAGTCTAAACCAGGACATTTATAAAAAACAATTTAAAAAGTACAAGTTTGGGACAGATAGGGAGTTGTTTTTCTACTCTGTTCAGCTGTATGTAGGTATCCCTGATGTGCTGCCAGTGCATCCTATGGAGGCTGCATGTGCAAAGCATCATTCTACCAGTCTCACTAAATAAACAACAGCAAATTTTGAGATTCATATTTTAGAAAAACTTCAAGGGCTGTTTCCTTATTCTTCCTTTCTCCCTAGCAGTCATTAAAGTCTAAAGGGGTAGGTCTGGGCAGAACAGTGTGGCTCAGTCCAGAGAGTACCTTGTTGATATGCTCCAAGTTCTAAGCAAGGCTGGCAGAAATACTTCTTGAATCCCTCTGTAAGTTTTATAGTACCCAAACACATTATTTTTCATTGCAAGATTGATATAAACTCTCAATTAAACAAACACTTGTGCAAGAAAGAACTGGAAAGCTGCTATTTAAGGGGAAAATGAATGGCCTATAAGGGTTTCTATTGAAATGTATGTTACTGTGGCTCTGGGTATTACTTTTTTAAAAGGAAAGGTAAAATAAAATTTTACACTTATTTTTAGCAGTTCCCATGAATTAATGTCCAAATGTAAGACCAAGGTGTTAACAGTCACAAAAACAGAGGAGCTGTTCACACCTTTGGGAGGCTGACATGCTCTATGGTCCCTTCCTGAGAACAAAGGTGTGGGTTTGGGTTTGTTAAATACTTTTATTCAGAAACTTAAAATGAGTGAACCTTTTAAAAGAAAGCCACTGAGCAAAATAGCAAACTAAGTCTCCTCACAGGGCAACAGGAAAATGTCTACTTTAATAAGAAGCAAATATAAACCATTTATTATGTTCTTTCATGTCTTTATAATGTTTCTGAATGCCAAAATTTACTTAAAAACTGTTTCCTGAAGTAAAAGAAAATGTGACATCAGAAGCATCATTCTCATTTCTGCTAAAAAGCAGCAGCTGCTGGCATGTTGTTGGCACTTCTTAAATTTATGTTCAGTTCTGTTGATAGCACTGAGGAAAAGGATGTATTTTCAAATAGTAATGGAGAAAAAGTTAGTGCTACTGCAGTTGTGAGTCGCACAAACAGTGGTTAGTGGAAGTAGTCTGTGTGCTGCCTTGGCTTGTTATTGCCACTGGGAGGCTGCGGTATAACTGTGTCTTGGGAGAAGGATTACTCCAAACCATAATGGATCCCTGGTGGAAAGTTGGACATTATGTAAGGTATGAGAATTGGGCTCCAAATATGTAACAGAGAGAGCGTAGATCATAAACAGTACATAACCAGTGCAAACATAAGAAATGAAAGAATATTTAAAAAAAAGAAAAAAAAAAGAAAGGAAAAAAAAGATTATTTCATTTGTATAAAGCTGAGCTCAGTAAGAGTAATAAGCAGGTGTTCTTTACTAGAGCATTTTATACACTGATTATATAGAAATTTTACTTGTTTTTTCTCTCGGTTAGTTCTTCTGGCTATTTGGTTTGCTTAGTTTGATTCTTTAGGACAGGGTTTATGGGATTTATTGCCCCAGAATCTGGATTCTCTGGAAGTGAAAAAAGAGAGACACTGAATCCCCCATTAGAGCTGGAAGAATTATTAATATCATTCATTTCTTATTGGTGCTGCTTCTGCCTGCACAACTAAGGGATCCTCCAAGTCATGCCTTTGTGTAAGACAGTAAAAAGAGGAGAAATAATAGTGTTGTTTTGAGCACTGGATCTGGGAGCATCACTGTGCTGACATATTCCCCAGGGAGCTGCTCTGGAGCAAAGTAATGTCATGCAACCATCAGCCTCCACTGCTGCAGGACTGCACACTTCCAAACCATTAGGAACTGCTTTTTCGTCAGTTTATTTCCTTAGTAAATTAAATTGTAATTGTGGTTTACAGATGGATGGCAGCACTTATATTTGCAAGCTTGCATTCATGACTATATGTTGGTTCAGCTATAGGGCTGTGGCTGGGCAGCAAGCAAGAAACTGCCTTCCTTCTGTGTCCTGGATGTTTGTTCTGGGGAAGGTGAAACCTCTGCAATAGGGACTGGGTTAACCAAAGGCATCCGAACCTGGTCAGCAGGGAGAAGCCTGCAGCAATGGGGAATGTCCCTGTCCTTTGACCTGCCTGCAGTGCAACAGGAAATGCCTGTTGCATTTCCTGCATGTCTTCACTGCAGGGGTGACAGAGAGAACCCATTCCTATGGGCCAGGAAGGCACTGGGTAATTTATTGCAACTTTGGAAACTAACAGAAATTGATGGATGGAGCAAAGACTGGAGAGAAGGAGCTCTTCTCCAGTAAGCTAGAGAGAACACTTAATTTTGAGTCTTGCAATTTCTTTTGCTGAATATCCCATGTCTCAAGGATTGTTTTTGGTCTTAAAACATATCTGTAGTAACTGGATGTCCTCTTGGGTGCTTTCTTGAGGACAAGCCTTCTGGCAAGTCCAACAAGAGGACACACCACAGCATCACAAGCACAGGAACAACTTCCAGCAGGTCAGAGCAAGGCATCACCTGTTAGCCAGATGTAGGACCTATAATGGAGTAGTGTGCTGCCTTTTTTTAGCATCAACAAGCCTTCTCTGAAGTCTCTTTAAATGTAGATGTAGACCACGTCTAAGTAGATTAACACACAAACACAAGGCTGGGTGTCTTTAAGACCCTGCTGTTCATCTGGAGAAAGCTCATGGAGAAAAGATCTGAGGGAAAGGAGCAGTTAAATATGTGAGCTGATATTTATCTTGCTTAATAAAACTGAGCCTAGAAAAAAGTGGGAAGTAACTACTAGAAACAGGAAGATCTGGTGAGGAAGGAAATCACCTGCCCCTTGGGAAAAACAGCTGTTGGTTTATGCATTGTGTTTTATTTTGGACTTTGTTGATTCCACCATTATGTAGTGTTTGGATGAAGACCTTGAAAGGATTAAAGCAGTGATGTTTAACTTTTCCAGTGAGATTCGGAGAAGCTAGCAATCTGGAGAGACCATTCCTGCAGTAGCAGGAACAGTGTTGCCCTTCAAAAACTGAATTTATGCCCAGAAAGAACTGAAAACTGTGGCTTGGAGAGATCAATAGAAAATAAGGTCACAGGGAATAAAGTTCTCAAAAGTTTCCTGTTCTTACTTGCTCAAACCTCTCACTTGCCTGAGGCCTACTCCATCAGCGTTTTCTCAGGATGCTGAAGCTATGAGCAGCATACTGTAAGACAGTTCTGCTGTGATTAGACGTAAGGAAATACAGGGCTGTTGGTTGTCAAGGCACTGCTGGTATTTTAATTTGAAGTGTCACTCAGACTCCTTGAGTGCCTTTGCATTGATACTGAATAAAATTGGAGAGGAATGAGTTTTGCAAAGAGAGAATTTGCCCAGTGGGCTGGAAGATGAAAGGTTTCAGAAGCAGGCATTGGGTTTAGAGGACCCCAGCCTGACCTTGCTACCCCGAGCAGGTTTACCTATCTGCAATGTCCCTCCATCCTCACCTCCCTAAAACTCTCCTTGTTGCACCAGTGCAATTGCCTGTGCAAGGACTGGCACAGTGTGATTCCCAATGAATCACATAAAAACTGATTTAATGAAGTGTCCCTTGATCATACGTGTATTACTGAGGGTTTTTCCATTTGCCTGGGGCTTTCTGAAAAGGCTCAATTGCTTTTCCACCTGAATTCTTTTCTAGCTTATTCTCTTAGCACTGGTTTCTAATGAACCTTTGACATTTATCCTCATATCTTTCCACCCTTGAATTCCTAACTTCCTCTCTTTCCTGAGGTGAAATTTTATCATTTTCCTTATGAGGTAAAAGACGAAAAAAAAAAGAAAAATGCTCCAAGAGCTAGCAGCTTCTTCTAATTCTTTCTGTTATGACAATATGACAGATTCTTGCACTTCCCTGGCTCCCAGTGGAAATACCAGGCTCTGAGGAGACAGGAAGAGGGGTATAAAGACAGAAGGCATTTACTTTTAGCAGTGATTTTTCTAATGAGAGTTTTTAGTGGTGACATTAACAAACTGTTCTCCTGAAGAATTTCCTGGGGGCTTCAGTGTCACTACATGCAGCACCAGACAGGTGACAAGCTCTCACCACTGCCCCACTCACTGCAGAAACAGCATCCTCAGCAGGGGTGGGTCTGCACTCTCATTTCTGGCAGAGAGATAGTGAATGCTGAGTGAAGTGAGCAGCACAACAGCTTTCTTATAGGTGTTTGTTTACATCTTTTACTTGTTTTCAGTGCAGGGGACATTAAAAAAGAAAAAAAAAAAGAACAGTCTAATATTAAGGGATTTAAACATTTTTGCAGAGCTTAATTAAACTTCTAAATCTCTACTCTAGACAGTTAAGCCTTGCAATAGGTAAGATGAAGTGTAGAGAAGTCAAGGGACCAATCCAAGGTCAGTGACAGAGTCAGAAGCAGCCCTCAGGGGGTTCACTCCACTCCTCTGCTGGTGGTAAATCATTGACAGTAATTCCAGTCTGGCCAGCACATATCCCCCAGTCTGAGACCAGGGAGAACAGGGAACTGACTTTGATTCTCAGACATCTTTTTCTGGTCAGCAGAAAGCCTTTAGCTCCTGATGATAATTGTGTTTAATTATCATAACCCTTTTTTATCACAACAACTAGGATTATGCTGATTTGATTGAGGAAGCACAAAGAGAAGCAAGAAAAGTCAATACATAAAAAGAATAGCTGGCTGCAGAAATGTGCCAACAGACCATCAATCTACCTGCCTGAAACCTCTTTGTAGGAGCTGCATCAGGAAAAAAAATTAAATAAAAAGATGCCAGGTTGAGATACTTGGAAAACCTCTTTGTAAAAAGCAAGGGCCCTGTGAATTCGTCATACATCCTCTCACAACAGTCTGTGGTCTGTCCATTTGTGAAATCTGCTGAACAGTCTGCATCCTTACACAGGTATAGATGTTGCACAGCCCCACCAGAGGAGGAGTCCCTCAAGCAGTGTCCCAGCTTGCCCCGGAGACCAGGGCACAGGTACACACTGGAGTCCTGCAGGAGATGATATTGTGGCTAGTCCTTGGCACTTTAATTTTGGGAGCTATCTATAATTTGAATTGTGGTATGTTTTTTTTTGAAAGAACCTCCAAGTTCTATTTTGCTTTTTACCCCCATCTTGGAAGTATCAGACGTTCAAAGTCTGAGAAACCATTTTCCATCTTGCTTGCTTGTGATGCTTATTATAAACCATACATTAACAAGTGATTAAAATTGCACTACAGCAAGTATGTAAGTGTAAATCTGAATGATGCATGATTACTGTGAGCCAGCAGACATGTAGAAATAATTGGCCTTTAAAGTTCATTAGTCAGTTTTATTACAAATCGTGCATTTGCATGATGTTTGTAAATTTATGCACCAGCGGCCAAAAGTGATGACAGCATTCCACTGACTAGGCAAAGCAATTACAAAAAGCACATCCATTATTTGAAATGTCTATGCAAAACACTTGTTTTAATAATTGGACATAGTGTTTCGATTCTTGGAGTGAGAGCTGCTAAACTCTTTATTTACAGCAAGTGGCATACCAGACAAAGTGTTCTGACATGCTGAACTATTGCTTCCAAATTGTTTTTATTGTTGATTCACCCCCACTCTCAGTATGTCTGAATTAGAAATACAGAGCTTCTGAATGGGATGCTGTTAGATTTACCTTTCCCTTTGGTGGCTGAAAAGCCTCTCTGTGACTGTCACAGAGGATTTAACTATATACTGCTATATTTTATCTATACATTAATCCAATGAGAACTGAAAGATAACTGGGGAGATTGCAGAGGTTACAGTGTTATTAGTACTGATCCGTTCCTCTCTGGGCTGGATGAGAAGAGTAGTAGTGGAGGTAAAGAGGAAAACAGTTTGAGGAATAACATGGATTAGTTAGTGAGAGAAGCTAAACCCCATCTCCAACATATTTTCTTAGCTATTACTGCTGTTTTTAATCTAGCACATTTACTTTTCAAATTCTAGAAAGTAACCAGAAATTTCTGGGTCATTTAAAAGTTAAAGAAGAGATTAAAGTCTATGTGTGATTACACTGAAGTTCTGCATGTCTGAGCTGCCTCCAGATAAGGACAGCTTTAGCATCTTTTCCATTTCCAGGTTATCTGTGATTCCCAGCTAAGGAGCCACATAGTTTGGGATACCAGAACTGATACATTACTGTCAGCTTGAATGTGTTTCCTAATCACTTGCTCATCTCAGCTCCAGTGTGAGACAATTAACACACCATATGCTGCGGTCTCCATTAGCCAGTGTGTTTGACAGTGCTCCCAAATGCTGTGCCTGGCATAGCTCTTTACGTGCTCGTGTACAGCTGCATTAATAAAATCAGAGGAGGCAGGTGTGTGTATGTGCATATATAAATGTATGCAGGCGTGCATGGCAGCTCAGTTATAGAAACAGTAAACACTCACAGCAGGAACAAACCCATGACGGGTGAACCATAGATGGTTCAGTTGAGAGAAACTTAAAAAGACTTGGAGGGTTCTTTGAAAGCGGATTATATGCTCCTAAGATTTCCATTATTTCACTTTAATGGAAAAAAAAATCTTACATTAGATTAAAAATCTAGTAGCATTCTGCACTGTGAAGAGGTTATCTCACATTATTAAATCAAATACAGCCCTTACAGTTAAATTGCTTCATTGCTTATATTCATTAAAATTTGAACTTTAACACAGAAAACTTCCAAAATCTGGAAACCTGAGCTTCAAGAGCAAATTACTAAATTTGTGATAATAGCAAAATATGGGAGTAACTGCTCCGTGCTACATTTTGTTCCCCTCTTTCTATGCACTCCATGGCTTAATTGTCAGGTAGACTGTAACAGTCATGCAAGGCATAAATGCCACCTGGCTGCACTGCAAAGCACTCATCCAACCAAGTGGGTTGGTGCCTTGACTAACAAAGATGTTAGAAAGAAATTCTTTAGTCAGAGAGTGGAACAGTTTTTCCAGAGAAATTCTGGATATACCCCATCCCTGGAAGTGTTCAAGACAAGGTTCAATGGGATTTTGAGGAAGATGTCCCTGCCAATGGCAGGGGGATTGTAACTAGAGGATCTTTAAGGTCCCTTCCAACATTAACCATTCTGGTTCTGTGATTCCAAGGCACTCTGCAGTGCATGCTGCAGTGGCTCTCCCAGCATCATGGGCACTTGTATGTCCATGTCACCTTCTGACCTGTGTTTTATGTTTCCATATGCCATATAAAGAACTAGTAGGATTTTTCGCTTTCTGAGCAAACATTTTAGGAGTATCTGATATCAGAGTTGCTTTTACTTTGTCAAATTAGCCAAAGCTCACTTGAGGTTAAGGATTATATATTTTAAACAAAAAAACAGAAACTCCCTTCAGAATATCCCATGGGTAGTCACTTTTCAGTATAAGGGTGAACTTTTCAGTCTAAATCTCATCCTGAGCTTGTCAAGTCAAATTTGATCTTCTCAAGTCTTCTTCCTAGTCCAACCACTGTGTAGTCACAAATGCTCCAAGTGACAAATGGGGTCTCAGTACCCCATGTATAGAAGTGATGGAAATGTCCTGGGCTGAGTGATCCAGTACTGATGGATCACAGTGTAGACAGCTGCACTGTGCTGCCTGCAGTGCCTTTTGGATAAGCAGGCTTGATAAATTGATGCTTAAACCTGATGACCATTCATTTAATAACTAGGTGGGGTACAGAAAATGAATGCTGTCTCTTTTGCAAAAGGAAACACTTTATTTGGGCACGAGCCACGACTATTGTGGCTAAAGGATGACATTACATATTACTGTACATTTTGTGTTTTCACCACAAGGGAACAGATGAGTATCTGAACAAACACAAACACAGCTGAAAAATGCAGGCTCTCATTTCGGCTGCTTTGAGTGTATTCACTGGGTAATCATCACAAGCAAGGAAAATCTTCTGCCTTTTTTACCTTACAAGGTTTTCCAGAAACATGACCTTGTTTTAATTGCATGGAGGCTCTTATCATAGGAAAAGATTGATGCAGATACAGTAAATCATTTTAAGCTGATGTTGAAGTCATCATCTCTTAAGTTACTAACAAAATCCCCCTTGCAAAATTGCTGTGGCTCTTTGTCTTTTTGTCTCACTTTTATAGTAGGCTGCTCTTCTCACAATTCTCTCATGTAATAGCTGTTCTCTAATCTTGGCTTTTCAGTAGGGGGAAAGACTCTTCTCCAGGTGAAGAATTTTGTCTTGTGAAAGCACAATGAGCATCATAAACTCATTTGTTGCATAGATAAATTTTTATCAGGCTTGAATTGAATTGATTTTCTGCTGTGTAGATGATTGTTTGGGCATTCTTTGCCTTTTTTTTTTTTTTTTTTTGGTTATGGTAAGCATTCTCTGAAAACTATCTTTAAGTAATACAGCAGATATAAGACAAAAAGCAAGATTAAAGGGACATGCCTTATTATCCAAAGGTTAGACTGAATTTAGGACAATTTGTGAAGGCTGCATTTTACCATGGAAAACTTTTATATACACTGATCTATTTAAGGTTTTTCATAGAACAGGTGTCACAGTTTAGGAATGGCACTCCCCAATTTAGTGATCCCCCCTTCCAAACTCTCCAAAACCACACACCACCCACTTGCTCCCCCTGCTTTCTCCTTGCCCTTCCCACTCTGGGTCTGGACTTGAGAACTGGAGACATGGAAAGGTGTAAATTACGGGTTGAGATAGGAACAATTTACTGGAAACAGCAACAAGGTAAGAAAATTAACAGTAATAGCAGCAATATTGATAACAAAAGTGTACAAGAAAAAAAGAGGGTAATTTACATGCAAAATGGTCACTGAGCCTGACCAGACATGACAGAACGTGGCCACAGCTGGTGGCACCTACTCTGTCAGCTCCATCCACCACTCCTATTCCCAAGTGGAAACCATGCCCCTTCTCCGAAGTTACAAGGAGTCCTTTTACCCTTCCTCTGGCTGCGGCATAAGATGACATCGAATAACAGAATGTCTTGACCACACGCCCTCCTGCTGATCTGGGCCAGACCTGGAACAACAGCTCATACACTGTGCCAGTAACAACTTATCAGGTTTTGGTAGGATGTCTAGAAGGCAAAGCCAATACTCGTTACTAGAAATATGAATAATGAAGTAACCCATTAAATCATATTTTCTATGAAATTTCTGTTTAGACCACTAGTTGTAGCATTCCTGATAGATTTGAATACTGCATTTGCTGTTCAGGAGAAAAGCTTTTTCTCTTCATGCAGTCTTCAGCACACTTTATTTCCTGCCATGTAATAATGACATCCTAAAATACCTCATTAATCTGGACGGATACTTATCATTCTCAGAGAACTATCTCTTTAGCAACCACAACTAGCAAAGAAAAGACCTTCATTTACTGCTATCATCCCAGTTTGAAGGAGCTTTTAATGTCTTCACAGTTGTTCTAGAAAGACTGTTGGGAATTTTCAAAGCTGTAAACTGCTTTACCTTTACTTGTCAAATTGGAAATAAACACACAAATCTTTTTTAGTGAGTTTGTCGTGTCTTTTTCAAATAAAACCTTAGTATGTGCTACATTCCCAACCACCTTAATCACAACTGTTGGGCAGGCGGTCACTGTGTGCTCTTGCCTGCAGCCTTTTTGGAGCATCACACTGTGTGTCAGTTCACCATGTCCTGACCAAGGCCGTTAGGTCAATTGATGGGACTGCCAGACATAAAATAAAACAGCCACCCTGCAACTTGGCACTTGTAGAGAAAACCAAAGCAAAGGCAATTTGGTTTGTTTTTCCTTAAAAACTTTAATTTGAGGTGGCAGTCTGGGGAGAGGAGGTGGGGTAGAAGGAGGAAGTGGGGGGATATAGGTCAGAGCCTGGACCTTACAGGCATCTTGCAGTAGGAAAAGCTTCTCTCTTCTTGGCAAGTCCACCCTTGACCTAACTACAACTGAAGTCCAATGACATTTCAAGCTTACACCACACTACTTCATCCTAAAGTTATGCAGATCCCTTTCTTTTTTTCTTTTGTTGTAAATGAACTTTTTTTATAGTGATTGCACACACACAAAAACCTTATTATTGTTTCAGATTTTTTCTTTTTTAAATTCCTGCGCTGCTGTCCAGAAAACCCTATAGGAACAGAAGGCAAACCTCTGGGCCTTGCTCCAGACTGGCAGCCTGGTTACAAAGGGGTGAAGGAAAGGGTTTTTACAAACTTCAGTAAACAGTTACTTTAGTTAATAGTCTGAGTCTTGATTATTCACCCCACTGCAACTTCCACTGTTTTTTGGGAGGGTTGTATTATATCCAGACTGAAGGCAGGAGGTTATGTTTCTGCTGAACTCAACAAAAGGTGGATTGTGCACTTGTAGTACAGTTGCTTTGAATAGAATCTGGACCCATATGTTGAAACTGTTCTGGTCTCTAATTAAAGACTAGTATCTCTGCACTGCACAGTGAGCTATTTTGAGGCAGTGAGAATGCCACAGCAGGGAGTGTACTTGGAGAGTTGGTGCTGAAGGCCTTGTTACACCCTGCATTAAAGATATGTGAGTAACTGTGAAAGCTTCAACTTCACCTGAAACGGTTCCTTTCTGCTACTTTATTCCTTTTTTTTTTAATGAAACCAACAAAAACACCAACAAAACACCACCAAAAAACAAAACCAGACAAACAAACAACCCCCCCCAAAAAAAAAAACTAACCAAACAAACAAAAAAACCCTAAACCCCAAACATTTTCAGTAATTAAATCTTGTGTTGGGTTTGAAGCCTCTTTAACTTCTCCTTGAAATAAAGCAAATAAAATGTAGGAACAAGGCTTTTCAAGGATATTTAGATGATGCCTGCAGAAGAGGAGCTAATTGTGCTGATGCCTCTGTCTAAAGCAGAAGGTGTCACTGGTTTTTTTCTGTCTTCCAGAAAAATTTTTATCTTTCCTGATTTCCCTGTCACTACAGTCACTTGCAGAGTTTTTCATGTGGATCATTTGTAAATAGGACCAGTGTTAGAACAAGTAAAGATCTTCTGGTCTGACTTCCCTTCTCTAACAGGCTACTTCAAGCCTTTAGGACTCTAACAGGCCAAATAAAATAAAGACTTTCATAGTTACATCCTCGAGGATATCTTTAGTTTGAATCATGTGGACATTGAGCTTGGTTAGCTCCAGCCAGTGAAAGGGGGTCTGTAGGGTATGCCCAGCCTCTGCCCTGGAGGGAGGCCTGCTGAGATAGGGAGACTGTACGACCTCCCAGCAGAATCCCCCTGGAAAAGGCAGCCACCTTTCAGCTACGGCAAGAGAGGACACAGACCCATGATCCTCTTGGAGACCTACGCAGATCCTTTGTAACCCATTGGCTTTTACCCTCTCACACCCACCCCTGTATCCTAGAAGATCTAGCCCTCGGCCCCTGTGGGATCAGAGAGAGGTCATCGCTAGCCTCCCCTTGGCAGGGTGCGGGCTAATAAAGCTGCCCCATACGGAACTGCTATATGGGTCTCTCGTCTCTCTCCTCCTGGTCCAGCCTGGGGTTTGCCTGGCAGGACAAGAGCTGAAATCACTCCCACTGAATCACTAGAGAGCTGACAGCCTGCTGAGACAGGCACCTCCTGCGAAGGCACCCCAGCGGCCGAGGGATCACCGCAGACCTCTGGGGGACTGTCCCTTGCGGGACGCTCTCTCTGGAGCTGTCACGGCTTCCTGGGTCTGAGCCACAGACCCCATCCCGGCTGCTTCAGGAGTCCAGTCAAATCCAGCATCAAATGCAGAGACTGCAGAGTACTTCATCTCATGTACCTCTAAACATGACAAAGTTTTCAGGTTTCTATATCAGATGGCTAATGCTATTTGAGCTAAATACAAAGGGATCAAATAATTTGTTCCAATAGCGACGATCATGAAAAAAGACTGCATTTAATTTTGAATTGGTATTAATCATGATTAAACTAGGAGTTTCTGGTTTTAATCAAGCCTTTTGCTGAAGAGATTCAAGAATATTTAATTATTTAGCTTTATGGAACAAAATATCCTTTTTACAATTTGTCTGGTCTTCTTTCAGTCTTCATTTTGAAAAGCTTAGCCAAAATCTTTATATAAGGCAAGTTGCTCTGTGCTTGAAGTACTTTGGCTGAGCAGGTTAGGATGAAATGGAGCAACATGCCATTTTGAAGGCAGCCCCCCTATCAGCAGTGCTTGCTCCATAGGTTCAGAGAGTACTGGTGATGTGTGCCAGATCACCCATGAAGAAATTTAAGTGGAAGATCTGTTCCAGTTGCAGATGAAATATATTCTACCTTCTTAGGGGACATCAGGTTCAGACTAATCCTTCAGACACTTTCAAATCACATGAAAGTTAAGGATCATTTAAGAAATCTTGAATTTAATCCTAAACAGATTATCACAGAGATAGTGACATTAGTAAGAATTATTTTGATTGATCGACCCAATACTGTTGTACAGAATTTCTCACCACTGTAGCCGTTGCCTTTGTGGCTCTCCTGTATATTTTCTTCAGCATTCAGCATAATTTTTAGTCTGCATTCTTTTAGAAAGCAAGGCCAGCTGAGACACAGACAAGTGATATATATGTGATACATAAGTGATATATGCTTACTTCATAGTTGAAACCAGGGTTGGTCACACCTGTACAAAAGTGTCAATGGTTGTTTAATCATTGTTTTGATTTGCATTTTCTGTTTGTTTGTTTTTTTAACTTGAACAGTGAGAAAGTTTCCACAATCTCATGCAGATAAGAAGCAAGGACACTAGAAATGTGTTATGCATTCCTGTACTTGTCCTTCTAATCCTAGTTCTTTCTCTTTTCATTATTCAGGACATTATACAGTTCTATTAATTATACTTGCCACTGTATTTTACTAAGAGCTTGTGATGAATTTTTATCCACTGCCTCACCAGGCTTCACTTTGTTTATCTCATTCTGCAAGTAGAGCCTGAAAAATGGGTATTTTATTAAAAGGGATCGAGCTTATCCCACTGTGCAGGTACCTACATTTTCACTTTGCTCCCACTCCTGTTCTACACCTGATGTTGTACTGTCAATACACTTTTCCTGAAGAAACCATTTTTAACCAACCACCAGATGCTTGGTAACAAGGTCAAATACTATGTGAGAGAGGACTAATGTCAATACAGTTTACATTAAAGACAAAAAGTCAAGGAGTGTCTACTCATTACAGTCTTTAGGTTTCTTGGTTTAGAAAACTGCATTTCTTATGAAAGAACTAGCAGAAGATTGTTTATAGGTTTTTTGCTGCATACCACAGCTTATGAATTACTCTTAGGAGGCTATGAGAGGTCTGCTCCTGCTTGGAAACATCACACGATGAGAGATCTGTCATCTTTAGACAGCCTAAGTTACCTCACTACATATGGAGTAAAACCTATGTAAAGGAGAAACTGCGTTTAAAATTAAAATACACAGCTAACATTTTTCTTCTTCTAGTTAAAAGCTTAATCATCCTTTTTTTGCCAGGGTGTTTTGCCACACTGATATTAACACTGTCCTTGTGAAAGAGAAATCTGGATCTTACAGTAGTAAAATGCTCCATCTCGCATCTTCATCGTTGCATCTCTAAGTACTCTAATCTACCAGGAATAATATTGTTGTTTTGGGATTTTTGTTTTGTTTTGGTTTTTTTTTAATTTTTAATTCTGTGGATTATTTACTAGTGTTCTGCACTTCTGTGTTTTTCAGGGCCACCCTGTGTGTCTCAACCTGCCAATAGCAAGAAATGAAGAACATTCTCTGTTCATTGACGCAAGTTTATTTTGTTCTCTGCATTTTCACCAGAATCATTCTAGTTTGAATGCTGTGTTTCTGGGACAGTTCCAAGATGGATTTAGATAGATAAAACAAAACTAATTTTCTATTGTTTTGCTTTATCCTTCTCTCTTTTACCATTCGAATCAAAAAATTTGAACCTGGAAACAGAAAATCTCCTGGAATATTTAGATTAGGTTGTGTTTGGGTTTATTTGTTCAAAGAACTCTCCTGGTTTTCCATGACCTTACAGTAATCACTGGAAGTGATACTGAGTCATCTCTGCCTAAGTCTATAGTAAGGGAATAAAATTTAATTACAGGCAGTCATTCATAAATCTGTGGCTTCTTAGCTGTATAATTTCCCACAACAGCAAATTGTATCTTTCCTGACCATAAATTCTTTTATACGGTTCTGTTTTTGCTAGGCTTCAAAATATTACTTGTGTATACAGAAGGTACTGTGGTCCTATTTCAGCAAGCTGCTTGTTCTAGATGTGTGGTAGTTATCAGAGAAATGGATGGCATTTCATGGAATAAGACAGCGTGCTCATGCATACTTAAATGTGTTGCTGAATTAGGGCCTCAGGAGACAAGGTCATGCTTAAAGGATTTTCCATTGCAGCCTAAATAGTTGATAAACACAATGGTGAAGGAGGAATGTGACTCAGTGAACAGCCATCTGGGCAGATAACTTGAAAGCTTAGGAAGAGGAGGAATGGAACTAATAAGCTAATTTGCTAAAAGCTCTTCTTACGTCTCTTCTGTTTGTGAATCATTTGTGGGGATCTGAGCTTTGAAAAGATGATTCAGAGAAGATGTTAGACTTGACGTACACCTGGATGAACTCCCTGGAAATATGTCAAGTCCCAGTCCATGGATTCACTTAGCAGTAGGTCTATGCATGAAGAGCAGGGCTAAGCAGTAGCCTGACATCTATTGTAATGAGATTTGTAGAAAGAACACAGCTTTCTTACAAGGAAGAAAAAGGAGGCTCAAGATCCAAAAATAAAAAATATAGAACCATAGAAACCAAATGTTGAACAACTTCAAACAAAAGTCAACTCCGGGCAGCACATCCTTTAGAGCACCCTACCTTGAAGGGTTCCCATGAGGAGTTTTGCAGCTGTGATCTGGCAGAAGGGGGTTTTACCCCTCACATACCAACACAAAGACGCCCAGAGGTCAACACTGAAACCCCTCTGGAAGGCGGCACTCAGTGCCCAACACACAATGAAAAGGGGTAGAGCTCCTCACCAAAAGGGGCTGTATCTTTCTGTCGCTGTTAAGCAGGCACGCAGGCAAAGGCAGAGAAGTAAAGAGAGGGGGCTCTCCGTATGTGTTCCACACAGGCTTATTCTGGCGAAATGGCAGGGACAAAGAGACAAATTGGTAGCAGAGTCCAGGGATCATACACTGGGTAGAATAGGTGGGGAAAGGGATCTCAGCCAATGGGATAGGGTCAAGTAGGCAGGGTTGACAGGAAGGGAACCAATGGGAACAACATATAGGCGGGACTTAGGGAAGGATCCAATGGGGCGTAGAGGAACAAAGAACTTTCTAGAACTGATACATATTAAAGAAGGTAAATAAATATACATAACCTCATACATAAAACAGTGAGAGGAAAACATTAACCTATTGGGAGAAAACATGCAAAAAGAAGAACAAGGGAATCATGGGTTCTCACCGTAACTGCAAGTTACATGCTAAATTTGGGTTGTTGACCGCCACAGCTGGTTGTCTGGGCTCTCAGGAGACAGAGTCATTAGAGCCACTTGTACCACTACAGTCCAGGATCATTAGATGCTGCCCAACTGGGCTCAACACAGCAGGCATTCTTTCTAGAAAGCTTTCTTTTTCTGGTACTGTCCCAACAGTTTGGCTACAGCCAAGAGCAGGTCAACCAGGATTCTCCACCTCCTGGGACCAGGTACCTAGTTAGAGGACAACTTGACTGGAGCCAGTGTAAGTCTTACACTTTTTGTACCCCCCACAGCTCTGTGAGAGCATCATGTGACCTGCCAAGCTTTCAAATACCCTCCACGAAATGAACAACGTTCTCCCTGGTGCTATCAAGGAGAACACAACTTGCAGTTCATACGACACTGAGGGCTATTTTCACTACTTCAATATATCTTGAGCAGAAGAGTAAAGACTTTGCTTTGGGTTGCAGAAGCACAATTTTTCACCTCATTTGTGTGCTAAAAAGGCAGTTCAGCCACAGGTCAAGTACCTGCATACAAGGAGACAAAGTGAAGGCATGGACATGAGCTCTACATAATACTTTTCCGTTTATGTTGGGCGCAGACACTGCTGTGCTAGCCTCAAAAAAAGAGGGGCCCAAGTCTAAGTTTACTGAAGGCATCAAAAACATAGGGAAGTAGTAAGTTGACTATACAGTTAGGAGGAACAGTAAAGATCTCTATATTACTGAAAAAAAACCTTAAAATATAATCATATAAAAAAATTCTAGCCTTTTCCTCTACCTTGTCACATCTGCCCCAAAGTTTGAATATTCAAAAGGGAAGCTAAAAATGGCAGAAATTTTGCAAGCGCAATCCAGAACAACTTTGGTTTTAGGGATTAGTTCCATCAATGCTTCCTTGAAGACACATTACTAAGACCTGGGCTGATTGGTTTGGTTTGGTTTTGCTTTGTTTTGTTTTGTTTTGTGCAACTATGCTGGTAAAATGATGATTCAGAGTTGTATATTTATATAATTTTGTATGTATGTAAAATGCACAGACCTTTACTGGAAAATATTGCAAATGAGATTTTAGATGCTAAGTAGGAGAGGCCAAGCTGAAATGTGAAATACAGCTTGCCTTTACTAGCTTTTGTTGGAAGTATCTGGGACCTCCCAGAGTGAAATTGTTAGTTAAACATTAGCCACTCAGGTACTAGGGACAGTTAAAAATATCCTGACTGTAATAACTGATGAAGAAAGAGCACATTTCAACTGTTGTCATATTGCATAACATATGTTAAAGACAGTATTTCATTTTCACAGGTGACTGGAATCAGCACTTTTTAATTAAGAGTTTATCTGTTAAACTACTTTGAATATTTTTTTTGTTTCAGGGTACTTTGCTGCTCACCTGGCAAATGCATTATACATAATTCTCCTAATTTCTATACCAGTTCTATGTGAAACTACATTTATAAGTTCTTGCAAAAAGCTAGACTGTTCCTGTTACAGAACTATAGATTCTTCTCCTGTCTTATTTTGTCAAGCATTCTTAAAATCTTGGAAGTTTATGATGCTTAATTTGTAAATGTTAGTTCAACCTGTGCAGACAAATAAATTTATAGTCGTAATCTGCTTCTCTTCCTCTTTAAGTACAGGAGAGTCCAGTAGATAGGTTTAAAAAAGAAAGGAAAATAAATGAGAGTGCTAAATTTTACTGGTATTTCTTATCTTCCACTGTAAAACATTCTTTAACCTTATTCTTTCTTTGAGCAAGAAATCACCTTTCACCCCAACACAAAGAAGAAGAATAGATATCTCTTAAAACTTGTCATGATTTTACAGTTAAGGAACTTAAATTTAGTCTTATGCAAATTCTTGTACTAAAAAGGTCACCAGGTGGCAAATGACTGGTCTGGGGACATATTAGTTTGAGACGAAGAAAAGTTAGGTCCCTGAAAACTTACGCTGCCTCGTAATGACTCCAGCTATTTTTAGCTTCCTTAGCTAATTTTATTTCAGGGAAAACATCTACAGTGAGAGCTTATATATTATGTAAGGTACCGTGAGGATTTGAATGAGCTAGTCCTAATAAACACTTCTATGGAACTTCATGTGCTGTTTAACCTGTTGTAGCATTTCTCATCGGAAGTAGCTTGATTTTAGAGGAGAAAAGGGTGACTCTCTAATATAAGACCCTTGGGAAAGGACCCACCCTTTCTGGTTCAAATGTGTGTCATTTTGCACTCTGCATGAATAGCACTAGAGTTTTTTTAATATGTGAATTACTGAAAAAAAGAAAGGGAGGGGGTAGTTCAGAAGACAGCAAAAATAAGAAGTAAATTACTTTCTGTGTGTTAAACCCAATTTTATACTTGAAGTCTACTTCTTCCTTTGTAATACTACAAAGGCTCTATTGAAATCATTGTAGAAGCCTCCATTTCAGGGTTGTTTTCAAGTGGGTTGGGTTTGGTTTTTTTCAGTGTAAATGCTTCCAAGCATGCTGCTTCTATCTCTGTGCTGATGCTAGTTCCACACAAATAACTTACTGTCTTTCTGCTTTGCTTTTGATCTGAAGAAAGGGTTGTTTCACACTGAAAGATGCTGACTTCCATTCTCAGTAGAGTGGAACAGGTGTTCCTTCTTCTCACAGCTTGCAGGTGTTCTCCTGGGTAGCTTTCTAAAAGCATTTTAATGTTTCCCTGAGTGATGTTCACATAGCTAAAGTGAGTAGTTTTGCAGTAGACTCTGTGTTAACTGGACTGGACTGTACCTTGGTTAAGCCTGTGAATGAAATTACTCTTACCAGGGTTTATATTTGTTTTTAATACTGCCAAAACCCCTGACTTAAGACACTGTCCCCAAATGATGTCAGTTGATACTTCCCCAAGCGCTTTATTGTGGCAGTGACTTTTTCCTTCTCTGCCTCTACAGAGAGAATTAAAGGAGTTTAAAGGCATTAGTCCAGATTTTGTACTTTCTATTGAAGGCCTAGCAAGTGTGAAGCAGAGCTGAGCATAAAACAGGCCCTTGTCTTGGCTTTTAAGGAAACGTTATGAGGACAGTCCTATTTTTTATCAACTTTTTTACTATTCTGTATGTGTATAAGAGGCTATACATTTACCACACACTTAATATTGTTTTACAGTGTACAGTATGAAACATGCATCCAAACACACACAAAAAAAGTTTTACAATAAAGCAAGCTTAATCATTTACCTTGTGTCTTTCCTAGGTAGCAAATTTTTATGAGAAAAGAGGTACATACATTCTGTTAATAAGGAAGAGGTATTTACTTGGCAACATACATTAAAGAAAGAATGTGTGACAGTGCAAGATGCAATGGGGAGTGGAGCTTTGTTATGAGGGATTGCTGCAAATAGTTATACAATCAGAAGCAAATCAGAGATCATAAATAGATACTGATAGATCTTAAAAATTTTCTTAAGTTATTTTGGGATGGCATGTATTGGTGAAGGATGCTGTAGGAATGTGCAAAATAATTAAAACGGTTTTGGGACTATTTAACAAAATTGAATAATTCTCTTGTAAATGTAGTATTTATAATTTAAAATATCTCATACAAGGATTAAAGGTTTTATAAGGAACAGTAAAATGCAGCAAATGTGACCAAATAACAAAGATCTCCTTAGGACACAAATGTGTATGCAAATCTAATATTGATGGGTTTTTACCTCAGAGCATTGCACTTGAAAAGTCTGGTTGCATAACAGACTGTGTTACATGCTCTGGTCAGCTGACTTCATTCCTTTTCTCCTCTCCTCTCCCAAGCAATGGAAACTGCAGAAGATCTAGTCTGAACTATTCTCAATTTTAACCTGTTTCTCACTTCCCCCAAAATTCTAACAACTTTGAGACTCACTGCAGCTGAGGCCTCCTTGAGATCCATGAACTAGGGTGCTTGTGTCTTATTTTGCTTCCCGACCTAGTTGGGTAGGTGTTCACTGATCATGCACACTGTGCTGGTCTCTACAAATGCATGAGGAAGAGGAAGTGGTGTAAGCTTCTCTTTAACTACAAGGTGAGAGAAACCAGGGCAGTCATCTGAGAGTCTGCACATACAGAATAGGACACAGGTGATCTTGCTAGCTCAGATTGTGTTATATACGGCAAAGTCCAAATTGGTCTTCAGCCTACTGGGATAGGTGTCTCCTTCAGGATGACTGAAATTTCTCTCTAAACATTATTGATTACATCAGAAGTTTAGAAACTGGTTCACGTATAGACATTTGAGCCATCAGAATTTGGAACTGAGTTACCCTCCCAGAATTCATATGTTCTATAGGGTCCTCTGTAGAGCTGAGAGTCAGCCTTTGTCTTCCTGTGGCTTTCCTTACAAGGTAATTTTTGAGTCCCCTTTGTCACTATCTAGTCTCTTTTGCTGCAATTAATACTTTGCTATTCAACCTGAGGTGAAAGAACTTAAAAAGAACCTACTGAAACAAGTGTTTCCCTCACACAGCTTTCCTATACCTCTTGAGCAAAAATGCAGTTTTCCATATTGGGGTTCCATAGCTACCTCTAGGCAGAAAGAACCTTAACCTAGACCCCTCAACACAGCAGAGAATAAAAAAGGGGATCATCTTTCCTTTGGGAAATGTTCTACATGGAGTCTGATCTAGTTGGCATTATCTAAACTTGCTTTTTGGGCTGGTCCTAGCAGGAACAATATGTAGACAATAGGTGAAAAACTGCTAAGGACTGGGACAATCTCAGCCACAGAAACAGATGTTAAGGTAACTTGGGTGTAACAGCAGAAATGTGCTTCCTATCCTTCATTTTTTCAAAGCAAAGACCATGATTTGGGCAGACTAGCAGGGAATCAGGAGGATAAAGAACAGTTAGGGTTTTGTTGCCCTAGTGGGTTTTTATGGTTTAAATTTGGTAACTAGTACAGTGGAGGTGTCTTGATTTTTTTTCTTTTTTTTTTTTCAATTAGTCAAAGAATATAGAATGTTATCAATGGTTGCCAAACCACACAGAGATATAAATGACTGTAATGGAAGAATCTATTATCAATTTAGATAGTGCTTTTCACAGTGCACCAAACAGAAGCAGAGTTCATACACATGAAAAATATGCAGAATTTCTTTTTACTGTGAAGTTAAATCCATCTTTCCTGTGCTGAGGTTCTTCACAGCATGCTGGCTTAAGGTCAATGAAAATGCCATTCATTCTGCTCTGGGCCACAGGTTGGAATACTCTGGTAAGACAATTGAGTTTTGTGAATAACAATTTGTCATCACTGGTTTTCTTAAATTAACATAGCATGACTATAAAACTGATAGTCCGATTATACTGAACTTAGCAATGACTCTTCTGTAGAAAAAGAAATTTTTTGTAATAGGTCTTTTCTATACAAATGCTATCTTGAAGCAGAACTACTTAACTGTCAAGGCATGTGCATGGATTCTGCCATTGACATCTTTACCTCCTTTGCCCTCCCCAATGAGTAGTGCATAGTGTAGGAATCATAAGTTCCCCCACAGTTTGTAAGAAACATGCATTAGTAATAGAAAATATAGAGAACCCAAGCTGTGGCTCTTGAACAGCTAGTCCTGTCTCAGCTGAGACACCAGAGTGGTTTTTGTCTTTCTATACTCCATAGGGTTATTTCAGGTTTCCACTGGTGTACAGAAAATCTGGGTCACAGCTCAGCCATCTGTCTGTAGATAACTTTTCCTCAGAAATGCTTTCTATCTCATTTTAGTCTGTACCTATGATAGGAAAAGCATCTAAAGCTGGGTAGGATATTTCCACAAATTTTTTTTCATTCAAAAAATGCTGATGAGTTGAAACTGAAACTTTTTGTGGCTGTTTGTTTTGACAAATACTTGTTGATATTATTTCTTGGCTTTAAGGAGAGGTTTCTTGAGGTTTATTTTCCAACCTGGCGGGTCCACAGTAGCCGAGTGGTTTGAGTGCTTCCCTGAGGCCAGGGTCAGATCCCTGCTTGATGTGATTTGAAGCACAGACCTGAGGTCAGGTTAATTGAGGAGGCATCATAAACTAGGTCTTTCTGCTGTCCCCCTAGAACAGGACAGTCTGTGGGTGTTGTTTCATGGTTATTGCAAGTTAAGGCTAAATGTGCTGATTTCTTCTACTAATATAAGTGTAAAACAACAGGTTGCAGAATATGGAAATACGTTTACAGAGTAAAATCAATATACTCATAACTCCATTCCAAGCTGCTGGTTCAGGAGCTCTAGTAGTGTTGATCACATTTCATGTTGAGGTTGTCTGTGCTGTTATGGCAATTATTCTCCCCATGTGGACAGGGCTTCCCAGAGAGGAGTTTTGCTTTGGTTCGACACTCCAGGTTATGCTTCTGCCTTGGCAACACAGTCCTAGCTGGAAAATAGAGTGTCCCTATGAGGGCTTTATGTCTGCTATGGAAGTTCTTTAGACATGCTTTGAAATTTTCTTTTTTCCCTGATTTTCTGTTCCAATAGGTATGACTGACCATTTGACATCTATGACTGCTAGTGGAATTTTCTTGAGTTTATTCAAGAAGGGTTTTCTGAGTCTAGAAGTAAAGTATTGCTTCCATGTTTCTGTTAACTCATTTTCCTAGATGTAGGTTTAAATAGTCTTAAATCTCCCAAATATCATACAAAATGCCCTAAAGAATTCTTTTGTTTTCTTGGAGCAGTTTACATTTGTGTTCACCCCTTCAAGGCTGTATGATTTTTAATTTGAATCTCTTCATACTTTCATAATAAAATGCAACTTGCCACATAAACCCATTATCTGCAGAGTATCTCTAACCTGTATCACAAAAGATGTTAAAAGACTTTTTCCATAGGGCCTCCACATAGCCTGTCAAGGTAAGATACCTGGCTGATTTGACACTTAGAATGCCTCTGTTTTCCCTTTTTCGTAGAAATAATACCAGCACTAACATCCAGTTAACCTCACTAATGGACAGACATTCCTACAAGATTTCGTTAGAAGTGTATGCCTGAGGTGAGTTAATGCTCTTTTCCAAGTCAGTCTGAAGATCATGATTGCCTGGAAGTTTTGAAAGAGTGATATTGACTTTGCATTGCCTGTCTTAAAATTACATCTCATCTTTTATATAGTATAATTCTATCTCCTATTTCAGTCTCTTGAGACATTTGGGAAGCTTTTCTTCTAATCCTTGGAAAAGAAGGCTTTTGCATATTTCTTTTCTGATGTTGATTCCTGATGCTTTGGAAGAAAGTGTCAGAGTTCCTGCAAAGGGCCAATTATAATGAAACTTGCCCGAAGGAAAGTTCCTTTTTAACATTAGGCATAATTCCTTGGCATATGTCCCAAAACATGAGGATTATCTCTTTTTCTAGCTTAGTATTATCTAAAATTATTGTAAATGTAAGTGTTGGGTCATATTAACATGTAATCTTCTGTGTAAGAATTTAGTTTTGAGTAAGGATATAGGAAGATGACTTTGATGGCCTGAAAACAAAGACCAAGATCATGCTGATCCCCAAAGGATTCTGGAGCACGAGAATCACAGGTTTTACATTCATTATAAATTAAAATGCCCACCGAAATAGAACCTAAAATAAGATTGGTATATACAGTGAGAACAGTTACAGTTTCTTTAGAGCTCTGCTGTCACCTGGCAAAAGGATGGCCATGGGTTGACCCCAATCAGTTCCCCTGACCTTGACCATGCAGGTACATAAGAACAGCATAAGGACATAGTGATACTTTCCTAAATCACTCTTTCCTGTTTCTGAAGCCTGGGGATGCAAACAGTGCAAACCATCACACAATATACAGTGTCAAGGAATTTCCACAATATAACCATGTGTTTTACAGGAGGAAAATACCTCCATTTGCACGGGGATTTGTGAACCTTCACCTGAGAACATTAGCTGAAATGAAAAAATTTACAGGAATCCCCAGGTTTGTGTGTGTGTGTGTATCTATACATGTTTTGAGGTGACAGTTGTTTTTTCTGAGATGCCAGTGGAATCAGAATGACAAAATAAATTTGTTTAGTTCAGTTTGATTTTTATTTGACAAATCTGTGAAGTGTTAATGAAAAGCCCTGGTATAACACACGTTTAAATGAATGGTCAGAGCTTAAATTTGGCTACCTGTGACATTTTGCTCTAGATTTTAATTCAGCCTACATATATTAATGACACTTTGGAGAAACTGCAGCACATAATGGAAGAAATACCGTAAGAAAAGGCAGTCATATTTGGATCTTTTTTTCTCCTTGCCATTTCCATTTCAAAATGTTCTACTTTCAAGCGATGAAAGAAAGTTCAATAACTTTCTCTGCAAGTATAAAATCCCTTTAGAAATATTAGATACAGATCAGTTCTTGTCTGGTAGGAGATTCTTCTTAATGCAGTTCTTGCTGTTCTTGTTCTTTTTATTTTGAGATTTATGCAGTTTCGCATGTAAGTTTTGGAGTATGTGAATACTGCAGTCATAGCTGAAAATATTCCTACTATCTACCTGAAAGAGTTAAAACTGCCCAACCAAGACAGTTTTGCCTGGAAAACAGAGCTTGAAGTAGGATAAACACCTGTTAGTTACAAGGGATATTTTTTCCCCCAGATAGTAATCTGTGTTGTTGCCATGAATATCCAAGCTAGGTGGAAATATCCTGTGCTGGCTGCCGACCCCACTCTGGTGCTGTGCTGAGGTGACTGCATAATGAGGCTGTCCCTGTGCTATGTCCTAGATGCTCCTACAGAGGATACAGCACTAGCTACTTCCCCCTGTAGTCTTGCCTGGGGTCCAAATTCTGTGACATGAATATTAAAAACAAGCAAACAAAACCTGTCAAGAGAATGGGAGTAGCATCCAGTTTGGGCTGATCTGAAAAGATTACAGGCACGACCATAAACTGGTACTGCAGACCTGTGTGACTCAGCAGAGGGCGGGGATGGCTCTTTGTGTCACTACTACTTTTGCTGGTAGGATTTTTGCTGGGTTGTTCTCTCACCGCTGTGATTTGAGGGCTGGGGTGTTGCATTGTGCCCACACTGCCGTCAGCTCCGGACACAACCCCGGACAAGCCGGCGGTCTCAGGTTTGGGACTATCCGGATGAGCGCAGCCGTAACCTCATCCAAGAGGAAGGGGTGTAGTCTGATGTGTGTGTCCCATTGCCTGCAAATGGCTCTGCCACCCCATTGTTTCGAGTGTCTCAGTGGAAGTGGATCAGGAAGCTTATCTAGAGCCATCCCCACCCTTTCACCGGCAGCCCGTTTGAAAGAGACGCCGCGCATTTCCCTCCCTCTTCCCTCCTCCCCTCCACCCTGATTTAGAGCAACCCCAGTTGTTCCTACAGCACTCTGCTTACAGCCTTCGACATTTGGTGTAAAGAAATCTCATTTTAATTCCTCGAGCACTGTCTGTTTCCTTCGCTTGGGGCTCATGACAGGTGCCCCTTTGTTCTTTGATTTGATATTATCTCAAATAGCCTTGGAGCTTCAGCCAGGCTAAAAAACTTGCACTAGCAGCAAACTGCCCAAATTAGCATTTTTGCTAATTCTAGAGAAACGCAAAGTTGCTGAAGCCCAGCCAGGAACCTGTCAAATTAATTTGCAGTGGGAGAAGTGGATATGGGGTGAGGAGAAGGTTCAATTGAATACGACACAGAAAACGGCCTTTATAGACTTTCCTATCCCTGCTTTTACAGATAGAATCGTGAATTTGAAAATCAGGTGAAATAATTTAAGATAGACCTTTATTTATAACATGGTTGAAAGCCTTGCATTTTTCTGAGATCCCTATTAAGTGCCATTTTCATTTTGTGAGTTAATAAACCTTATGTTTTGTCTGTAAAGCACTGAAAATTCCCAATATTTTTGAACTTTCTAAGCTCAATAATAATAATTTTTTTTCAAACAGCTTTGTATTTTCTTATTTTCCAAGAACATTCTCCTACATTTATTTGCCTGTATTCTGAAACTCAGAGTTGTTGGGCTTTTTTCTGTCTGCCTTGTTAGATGTGATTTATTCTCCACACCCTCTACTTAATTTGAGTATCATTTTTAGCCTTGTCTGAAAAACATATGCCCAGCTGTTATCTGGGTAACTACCTGGCTATTGTTCTAGGCAGAGGAAAGTAAATGAAGTCCTTGGTTTTGCTTTCCTGTCCTCTGCCTTTGCAACTTATCTGGAAAACACAGGCACAGTGAAGGGTTATATAAACAGTAGATGAGCCATTGCAGGGTGGGTCATATTTTACAACTGAAGTAGCTCAGGAGTGAAATAGTATGTGCCAGAAGCAAGGAGGAATTGAGGAAAGATCTGTGCATCTGAGTCACAGAGTCGCTCCCAGTGTAGTGTTGTTCATGCCACACCTTTGCTGGAAGCGTAAAATTTCAACCCAGTCCTTTATGATTTTCACTAGCAATACCACTGAATGTTCATTACTCATTTTGAGTAATTAACTATGTTATTTAAGTTTTGATTACCAGTACTTTGTTCTGGTGTTCAAGAAAGCAGAAGCAAATTGTCACATAAACAAGATAAAGCATTTTTAGTGAGGGAAAAATCAAGGAACGGGATACAGTTTCTGTTAATTAAACTGCTTCCTCTTTTACATTACTGGACCTCTGCATTCCCCTGTTGCACTGCATGTCTTACTGTGGTGTGTGTGAAGAATAAGCTAGCAAATCACTGTATTATAGGTAGGAAAAAGTTTAAAAATACTGGGCTTGGGGAGGAAGTGGGAAAAATTACACTGTGATGCTTTCCAAATTGAGGGATTTTGTTCTGGCTAGGGCATGCTTCCAGTTGCAGCAGACTACCAGTGAACAGTGGTAAACCCTGTCTGAGCTCAGGTGTCCAGCTCCCAGTCTTCCTCTTGCTTCATTCATGACCTGTACTGCAAGCAGAAAGGTTGCAGAAAAAAAGGATTTGAAGCTATAAATGACATGTATCACAGTGAGAAATTCTCTTACTTTGCAAGACAGTTTTGAAATAGTAAAGAATATATAAGAACCTAAGATTCAGTTATGGATTTTAGCTGAATATGTATTACTGTTACCTGCTATTTCTATTATTTTGTAGTATAAAGGCTGGGCAGTCTCTCCTTCTCTGTTGTCAGTGCATTAAGCAACCTGGTCTAACTTTGAAGGTAGTTCTGCTTTGAGCAGGAGGCTGGACTGGATGACCTCCAGGAGTCCCTTCCGATCTGTCGGAGGTTTTTTTGACTTTATCAGCCTTAACAGAAACTTTGTCATCTGACACACTGACACGCTAATGTGATCACCCCTCTGTCCTCCCATCCTCATCTCTCAGCAGAAAACCATCTCTGTTTTTCTTAGCCATGCCTCTGTTCTGTCTCTGTGCAGGCTGGAATCCAGGTGACACAGGTATGTGGCAGTCCAGGTGATACAGATACATGGCAATCAGAGCCAAGGTGACCAGTATGATCTCCCAGTATCCTGCTGCTGGCACCTCTACTGACTTCACAAGGCAGGGTGCCTTTCCTGGGCAAAGTGCTCAGTAACATGGCTTTACAGCACAGTAATCTGTGCCTCAGCACTTTGTTAGACTGAGACATAGCATAGAGGGCAAACAAGTTATGTCCCTCTTTGCCAGTGCATCAGCAAAGGTGAGACTGTTGTAAGAGCAAAGAGGATGATAGCTCAGGTTATGGGTATGCTGGTATCTTTTGTGGGCACTGAGACGTTCTCTTTTAGATAAAATAACTAGTCCATATTTTAGAGATGACACTAAGTGATACTAAACCTAAATCTGAGACTCATAGCAGATTAGTATTTTTTGGTGTTTTCCCATAGCCCTGATGCATTCTTCTACTTGTTTCCTTAAGTATCATGCTTCTGTGAGCTGACACCCCAAATCTGGCATCACTGTCTTATTTGCTTATAAGCCATATTATAGGACACAAACTCTATAGTGGCTGTACTCCGTGCTTTATTAGAGATATATCTAGGGTGAGACATTGCACTAGATAATTTGAGCCAGAAAAGCTTCTAGAGAAGTTGAAGGGGAAAAAAGGCACTTTGTTTTCACAAGACTTAACACTGCTTAAGAAAGAGCAGCTGAAACCTGAAGGGCAATTCCGTGCTTCAGTATTTCTTGGGTAGAATTTATCTGTTATATTAGGAATACAAAAGCTGGGCTTCAGCGTTTTTCTAATGGCCCTGCCTGGCAGAGTGAATTCCTTGTGGCTTAGTCTGATGCTGGCCTGGGGAAGAGGCAGCCCAGCCTTGGCTCTTCCTGTCACCATTGTCTTTAACCAGCTTCTACTGAGGTTTCTATTTCCTTGTAGGTGCTTTGGTTCACTTCTGTCTTTCATTTGCTCATTTACCTGTCTATATCCTAAAGCTGATTTCCTGCTTCTTACCCATTATCAGTGCAGTTAAGGGGAGTCTTAGCTCCAGTATCCTGTGTGTCATCTTTTAGGTATAAATATAAATGCAGTTTGTATGGCACCTCATTAATAAATCTGTATTTCCTCCTTGGTGGTGGGTTGTGGGGTTTTTTTCTTGTTTTAGACAATAACTTTCATATTTATTGTAGAGTATAATTCACCAAACTTTTGGAATGTCCACAGAACTGAGGGTTGCGATAACAGCCATCAGTAAGATTTCATGCATATAGACGCCTGCACTTTTAATGTGTTCTTGGCATATCTCAACAACTGTATGTGATGTCTTTACACTCACTGCTAGTCTAGGTGACAAGCTCATCAAGGAAATTCATAGTCTGCCTGAATGGCCTCTGAAGATCCAATGTTTTCACTTCTCTAAGCAGCTGTTGCCTTTTGGGGGTTCTTTTGTCATGGGGATGTTATGAATTTTAAGTCATTCTCTTCTCACCTCCCTCATGGTCCCAACTTGAAAAAAGATCAGTTAGAAAATAAGCAATTAACCAGCACTCAATTTGCTGCAATGCCATAATAGTAATAATAATGGTGTTTGGTCTGTATGCCCTTAGGGACACAAGAAATTCCTTATCTTGTGCAGTTACTGGAGTTTTAATTTTCTTGTTTTCACTTAATTTTCTTTTGCATGAAAAGGAAAACCAGAAAAGCCAAGCAAGCTTTGGGCATTCGCACAGTCTAATAATAAATGTGTGCACTTGTGGTGAAGTTCTCTTTGGAATTCTGTAAAATAAAAAATATTTGGAACATTTGTGTCTCAAAAGCAACAGTAAAACTGTTAATAAGAATTATTTTCAGAATTTTATTAGCTGAATTTAATTAGCATGACTTACTGGTAAGGCGATTGCACCCTCATCCTGTAGGATGCCAAAGGATCTAAACATGTGATCTGCTTAGAGAGAAGGTGGTCAGACTAAATATGGATAGGCTCATTCAGTGAAACAAATACTAGTTTTAGTTTCTTAAAATTAGTAACATTTTTTGTTAACTTCTTGATACCAAAAAAAAAGAGTTGATTTTCTTGACTATCAGTGCCATGTTCAAACTCAAAACAATCAAGTATACTTATTGGAATGGTAGTCAGAAAATTACCTTGAGATGGTCTGGCTTTTCCTTTCAAAAGTGCATCAGTGGTGGCAAACTTACTGAACTGGCAAAATTAAACCAAGTGAAAATTTCCACTTCATCAACAAGTTGAATCATGTCATGCCTTACAAAGCATGAAGTTTAAAAATAAAGAGTGACTTATGTTCATAACAACTCCCGGCTGTGATGCCACTTCTGCTTTTATTTTCAGCGTAGTCAGCTTCTGTAGCTTAGAGTTCTTTTGCCTTGTACAGTACAGTTAATTTCTTTCTTAAAACATGCATAACAGAAACCAGAGATTTAAACCTCCTCTTTCCTGCTGTGGCTAAACCACTCAAATAAATGGAAATGGGAGTACCATGTATAAATAAGGAGAATAATACCCTATGATGAATTATTCACGTAACTGGGTCATCACCTGTTGAGGTGATCCAAGGGTGTGGGTTTCTTTTCATGGACATTAATCTAGATCTGTAGAACATCCCATTCCATTTCCTGTTCTGTCCAGTTGCTATTAAGAACATGACTATGCCCGGAAAGATTGAGAAAAATGCTGCTTTTTTTTGAGAATCACAATAGCATGCCCAGGGAGTCAATTATCCTCGGACAGGCACCATTCAAATTCCCAAAAGCACTAGAAGTGCCAAGAAAACCCCAGAAAGTTCAACGGCTTTGTTTGGCTTGGAAAAACACTCACTCAGAAATTTGGCTTTTCATTTATCCATGATCCCTACAGCATGCTTCAGCTGGAGCCTGGCTGAAGTCACAATATGTTTCCTTGACCAAGTATACCACTGGAGCCACATTCAGGCACGGGAATTCTAAATGCATTTCAGGCCTGGGCTTCAGGCACAGGGAGCTTTTCTATTGACTTCAGGGTTTTAAACTGAGCTCTATTTGGGCTATGATTGCCTGACCAGTTAAAGTACAGTTCTCATAAAGTGTACAGATCATCCTGTTACTAGGTGGGCAAAACATCCCCAATAGAATAGTCTCTTGGAATCTGATGAGTCTTCTGGACTGGGAGCAGGAGTGATCAAACAGAAAGAAAGGCTTGGAGAGGAGACAGAATATACATTTCAAGGCTGTGAGCAGAGCCAGTTTCAGCTGACTACTGGCAAAATTCCACATGTCCTTATTTTCTACAGACAGGTTTATCTGCTCCCATATGTTAGGCCCTGCTTCAGTTCCAGATTCATCTGCTTTCATTCTTTTGAATTCACCTCTCCTGTTAGTTCTCTGCCTTGGGAATTAAAAGACATTAAACTGCAACCTGTTATTTCCATGATTTCTCACTCTTAGAATGCGACAAACTCGCTACAAAGCTTTTTCTATGCCTTGCATGTGCGTAACAAATGTATGGAAGCCAAAGCAAAGAGGCAGCGCATGTCCTAGAAGGATTTCTTGGCTTCCATGAGTGGTTATTACTTTTCAGAATGAAGGATTATTGAATGTTTCCCAAAGCAGCAGCTGTACAAAGGGCTCCCACACCAGGAGGAGGAAATATATGCGCTAATCCTTGAGTTGGTGATCTATGCCAAGGCATCCTGGGGACAAACTGAAACCCCAGTGAGAAATACCTGTTAAATTTCAGGACCATTTAAATGCTAAAATCTCCTCAGTGTTTTCAAAGTTTTTCTATTTTCCTATCAGTTTTGTTTGCAAAGCCCATTTGTTGTCCAGGGGCAAGTATGCTCCTAACAGTTTACTGACCTCCAGTAAGCATAAATTGGCCTTTCAATTCAGTAGTACCCTGCCAGACTGATGCACTCCAGACTGGAGTTAAATATACTTTTGTATGTTAAGAGTCTTTATCTTCTCCCCGCTTTGCGATGTTATGCTATTCCTGAAAATTCACATCCTTGGATAAGTGTATGATAAAAATTGTGGAGAAATGGGAAAGAAGAAAAATTATGCAGTTTCTTCTTTGTCAGCATTATGTCAGCTGACATTTTAGCATTGTCAGCTCAGGACTGGAGCTCTTCTCTGCCAATGCTTTTCCATCCCTGACTCAAGGGAACGCCAGGAGCAGTGTGCCTTCTCAGCGTTGCCCAAAATCATCAAGTGTATGGTCTTTTTTCCAGCTCCAAGGGGGAGGCTGTACAGCAATCTAATCCCCTTCCGTTTGTGTTGGAGTAATACAGCACCTGATCACATGGCCCTTAGGTTTATATCCTGCGAGGCAAACTAGGGTCTATATATAGGTCCTAATCTTAGAGCAGGTTCTGTGGAAGCTCAGAACTGCTATTAGATGTGCATAGTTGATTTAACATCAGGTGGTCTGACATATTTGTACTCTTGAATTATGAATGAAAATTTCTAGAACTTAAATATATCATTAGAAAATTACTAAGAGCAATTTCCTCCCCTTCACATTTGCATAATGAAATTCACCATAGAGTTGTACTCTCCCTAAATATATAGATCCTATAGAAAGGTCAGAAAGTGTCTGAAAGTCATATAAAAGGAGCAACATGTACATGCGGATTTACAGGAGGGGTAAAGAGCAGCTGCACTTTGCCTTACAGATTACCACTTCTAAATTTTGAGCATTCATTGAAGCTTTCAAATATCTTTGTCAAAACCCAGGTGAATTTCAAGCAGACATTGTCCTGAAGCACCTGAAATATTTTTATTTAAAGTCATAGAAATTTTCCATGAACATCAGAAAAAAATTGAACTGAACTGCAAATACAATATCTTGAGTTTATATTTCCCTTTGAAACTAATCTAAGTCAAGACTTTAAAAATAATACCTTAACTTTAATTTCTACAATCTGCAGAAATTGTTCTGTCCACCATCCTTTCACTTCCGCCCCCGTTTTGGCATTGTTGTGACTGCAAGGAGGCATCACTGACATATAAGCTGAGCTGATACAAGATCTTAAACCACTAATACTAAGGCCTTGTTTTTGTAACCTAACTCCTCTTTCTAAAGGTAGGTGCCTCACATCTCCTGCTCCCTCTTCCCTGTACACAATTTTTGTATTCCTCAATGACAGGTAAGCCTCTGCTGATCTTTTTGCTCTCAGCCCTGGGCTCTTTGTTTCTTTTCCTCTGCTTCATCTGCACACTAAATAAGTGAAGAGAGTACCTAGGTGGCTGGGACATCTCTCTGAGTAATATAAAAAAGTATGTTTGAGGGGTCATGTAGGATCAGATGATCTTGTCAGTGGCCTAGGTGAACTGCTGAGGTCCTATGTAGTCCTACATCTCTGGGTTTCAATGAAGCTTAAACCATTCAATAAATACTCAAAGGATCAAGTTGATTTATGTAACCTCTTTTTGAAAGACGTAACATTTGCTAAAGGTGATCAAATATGGCAGCTGTAAAATATGAAGTGTCACTTTTGACTGCTAAGTTTGTTAACATAGCAGAAAAGCTGTAATGTACAAACCAGAGGCATAGCAGTTGTTCTTCCTATTTAAGTAATAGGGATTCTGTAAGAGCTGTCAGTATTGGTTGGCATATTTTATAGTTGATGTCCTGTATAATTTGATCTATAAGTTATTACACAACTATAATAGTCACTAGAGAATCCTGTGATTTACAGGGTATTCTGTTAGGTTGTTACTCAGATGAGGATTGAATGCTTTAAATAAAAATACTGTACTTATGTAATTTAAAAAATTTTTTTTGTGATTCTTATCAATAACTATTACTGCAATGTTTGATAATATTTTATATTATCATAATAAACAAATTTTGCAATCAGATGGAGAGTGAAAAATACTTCTGTTGTAAATATAGCAACTATTTCATTTTGGTAGGTTATTCTAATTGCTCTTTATATCTCTAAAAATACACTGTGGTGGGTTTTCCCCACTCCTCCTCCTCCTCAGCAGGACAGTGGGAGAAAATAAGATGAATAAAGCTCATAGGTTGAGATAAGGTCAGGGCAATCATTCTCCAATTACTGTTATGGGAAAACAGACTTGACTCAGGGAAGATTAATTTAACTAATTTCCAATTAGAAAGAGACTAGACCGGTGATTAAAAAAATCAAAACTAAAGCCACCTTTCCCCACACCCGCTTTCTTTCCAGGCTCAACAACATTCCTTTTTTCCTGACTCTTCTACCTCTTCTTCCCCTTCCCCAAGTGCCACAGGACAGTGTGGATGGCAGATTGTAGAGTTTGTAACAATTTGTCTTTGTCAGTCCTTCGTTCTCATGCTGTTCCCCTACTGCAGCATGGGGACCCTTCCACAGGAGACAGTCCTTCATGAACTGCTCCGATGTGGGTCCTTCCCATGAGCTGCAATTCTTCTGGAATTGCTCTAGTGTTGGTGCCTTTCCATGGGGTGGGTGCAACCCTTCAGGAACAAACTGCTTCAGCATGGGTCACCCATGGGGTCACAGCTGCTGCAGAAGGCCTGGTTCTGTCAACAGTCTGCAGTTCCTGCCTGAAGACTGCTCCACCATGGAATCTCTTTGAGTGACAGCTTCTTCAGGAAATATCCAGTACTATGACATATAGTCCTTGATGGACTTCAGGGTCCAAATCTGCTCCACTGTGAATCTCCGTAGGACAGCTTGCCCTGCAGACAGCTTTGACACAGGCTGCACGGGAACCTCTGCTCCAGCCCCTGGACCACCTCTTCACCCTCCTTCTGCACTGACCTTGAGGTTCGCAGGGTTGCTTCTCTCACATTTTTTCTCACTCTGTCCCTCACAGCATTTTTACAGTGTCTTCAATATGTTATCAGAGAGGTGCTACCAGCATTGCTGAAGGGTTCAACTTTGCCCAGTGATGGAGGCATCCAGAACTGGCTCCATCTGACATAGACCAACTGTTGGATTCTTTTCAAGAAAGCCTCTCCTGTAGTGCTGCCCCTGGATGACCAAAACCTTGCCATGTAAATACAATACATCAGCATATATGGAAGTTACTTTTACTTTCTCTCAATATTCTCTGCAGATTCATCAAGAAAGTATGAAAGTTTAAAAACATTTATCTGTTTCCAGGCAACTTATATTTCTGTAAGTGTTTTTCATTACTGATGTTGGCATTCCTTTTATTTCTGTGGTAAAAACAGGCTGCAGATCACTTGTCGTATATTTTATAGGATACTTTGTACATTTCCTACTTAGAGTATGTTTTTGTGTTCTAAAAAGACCTTGTAAGTTTTAGTCCTCTCCTTGTCTTCAAAAACTCAAATTGTCCTTGAGGGCACCAATGGTTCCAACAGGTTACAGCATGGTTGTGTTGCAAATCTGATTTTGCAGTGATCAGAAGGGATTTGTCAAAAAAAAAAAAAATCATAGAACATTTTAGACTTTAATGATTCACATTTCCTCTGACTGCTGAAATAAAGCCTGAACTGTCTAACTTTTGTGGTTGTGTGCAATGACCCTGTGGATCAATGAACTTCAAGGACCTGGTAATAATGAATCTGATTAATGTTTTTTTCACTGAGCCTGGATTTCTTTGACGCTACTTTTGTTCAAAGAGAGAAGTCCAGGTTGTGCTCACATTATTTCTGTTTTTTCCCCTGAAAATAATATATGTTAACACTTATGACAATGATGATAGAAGATGGAGTTCTTTTGGAGGGAACCCAGTGTCAAGAATGAGACCACTCTTGATGTTAATTAAAAATTAATAACTATT
This sequence comes from Coloeus monedula, assembly GCF_965178545.1. Lineage (NCBI taxonomy): Eukaryota > Metazoa > Chordata > Aves > Passeriformes > Corvidae > Coloeus > Coloeus monedula. Next base: position 106,525,760 of record NC_138782.1, on the reverse strand, counting down.
TTATTAAAAGAATAATTTAAAAGAACAATTTTAAAAATTAACTAAAGCTAAAATAATTCAATCTGGGAAAATCCATTAGTAAGGAAACCCAAGTAAAAATCCCAAAACCCGGGTTCGCAGCGATTAGACACCTTTAGGCCTAACCAGCACAAGGCCCCAGTGCAGGAAGCCTGCAACGCTGGGTTAACTTTGGCTAGTCCAAAGTTAGATAATTAAAATGGTCTCTCTGGGAGATAGAGGCCTGAGTCACCAGCATTGGGCTTCGTCCACAGCTAATCTGAAGCAAAAAGTGAGCGCCAGTGCTGTGCACTGAGTTTTATAGTGTCCATGCTCCGCCCAGGTCTGCCCACAATCCAGCCCCCATGGTCTGGTGCAATTGGTGGAGTCTTGAAGTGAGGTCATCTGATCCTGCCAATGGCTGGCTGTCGTCTGGGGTAAAGTTTGGGGATGATGTCGCTTGCTTAAAACGCGGGAAAATGTCCTCATTGAAATTCATGTTGCCATGGAGCTGAGTTGCAGGTTAATGGACAGGAGACTAAAAATAGCTTTTGACAGTTAAAAGTCTGCTCTTGGAGCTGGGCTTGGAAAATTGTAGAACTTAAGGACAATTAATAAAAGCATTAAACTGCACTGCAAACACTTCAAAGAACTTTTAAAACAGAACAATTGACAAACATTTTAAGGAACTTTTAAAACAACTATAAACATTTTAAGGAACTTTTTAAAACAGACTAATTGACTTGGATAACTTGGGTATTTGCAGGAAACAATATATTTGTAAGTTTAAATCTTAAGGAAGGGATTAAATTTGGGACTATTTTATTAACAGGGATTTTTGACTAGGAACTGTGTGATTAAGTGATTCTGAGAATTAACTCAATAACTTTAACTAGTTTGATGGGCATTTTAAGTATATAAAGACTAATTTGGCAATTAAAACACTTAATATGCAAAATGTAAAACCAGGACATTTAACATCTTATCATGCAAAATCAGGGCACTTAACATGCAAAGGCCAGTTTGGTGGATTTCATATATAACACCCAGCATCCTCTTAATTTCTCCTGCCTTGAAGCCAGAGTATAGAATAAAAACATGGTGTTCTGCCCATTTTCTTCAGCACAATCTGCAGAAAAAGTTCCTCCTGCTGTGGCAGAAGATCAGACTAATATTTGCTAGTGGGCAGGAAGTTCTGATAACTGTTTCTGACCATGCCAGAAAACACTTTTGAATTTACACTATTCTTCAAACTTAGTTATTTCTGCTTTAAGGGGCCTGCTTGATTACATAGCTTGTACTCTCAGACAGAATTATTGTGGGGTTTCTGTGGTTTTTTTAAGCTTTCTGTCTGTATCAAACTTGATAAATGACATCCATTAAAGGTTCAAGATTTTAAGTTTGAAATTTAATTAAGAGACAGAACTGCAAGGTTATTGTCACTAAACAACACATATTCACATATAATTATTAATATGGAAGTCACTTCAATGGAAATGAAGTATTCGATAGTTGATGTAAAATAAACGTTGTGATCCCACAGGTATCACCAGATCTTATGTGAACAAGACATTCATAAGAGATTTTCTCTCTTTCATTTAATTAGCCCTACACAACATCTTGAAGAATATGTTCACTCTTCCTACAGGATTACAGGGTCAGATTTTTCCCTTTGTTTATAGAATATCCTGAGTTGGATGGGACCCATAAGGGTCATTGAAGTCCAACTTCATCTCTGCACAAGGCAGCCTCAGTAATGACACCGTGTGCCTGAGAGCGTTGTTGTACTAGTTTGAAAACAAACCAGTGGAAGATCACAAGTCAGAATTATAATTTAATAGGAAAATAAAAATAAATGCAATAGTACAAGAACACTGACAGAGTCAGAACACAACCTGACACCCTGTTAGTCCAGGTGGTGGGAGCAGTCCAGATGAAGTGGTTCTGTTGAAGCAGTGATCCTGTAGAAGGCTCTGGTCTTCACCTGTAAGTCCAGTGGTACCTCTTGCCTCCTGGGAATCCAGTAGGTAGGGCTACTTGTGCTTTTCCAAACCCCAGATTATATCCAGGTGGGAATGCTTGGCTCCTCTCCCCTGGGCGGAGCATCTCACAGTGGGTTGATGTAATTCTATGAGTCATGTGGTGGGTCCTTGATAGCCCATTAAATAGGGGAGAGGGAGTTATCAGGGATGAGTCATGGTAGGAGATAATGAACACTGCCCCGCCTGCTTTAACAGCTTGTGAAGATGATAATAGAATGCATACTTTTGGTTACATCCTACATTGTAACCTAGGACAGTTGTTCAAATGTTTCTTGAGCTCTGTCAGGCTTGGTGCTGTGACCACTTCCCTGGGGAGCCTGTTCCAGTGCACAGCATCTGGGTGAAGGACCTTTTCCTAATATCCAACCTAAAACCCCACTGACAGCTCCATGACACCCCTTGAGTCCTATCACTGGTCACTGGAGAGAAGAGGTCAGTGCCTTCTGCACCACTTCCCCTCATGAGGAAGCTGTAGGCTAATATGAGGTCTTCCCTCAGTCTTACTCTGGCTGAACAGTCCAAGTGACCTCCGCTGCTCATTGTATGTCTTCCCCTCCAGACCCTCCACCATCCTTGTCACCCTCCTTTGGACACTGTCTAGTAGTTTAATATCTTTCTCATACTGTGGCATCCAGGACTGCCCCCAGCACTCAAGGTGAGGCCACCCCAGGGCAGAGCAGACTGGGACAATCCCCTGCCTTGCCCGGCTGGTGATGCTGTGCCTGATGCCCCCAGGACACTCTTGGCCCTCCTGGCTGCCAGGGCACTGCTGACTCATGTTCAACTCGCAACAACCAGGACCCCCAAGTCCCTTGCCATGGTGCTGCTTTCCAGCCTCTCCTTCCCCAGTATATCCATACATCCTGGGTTGCCTCATTCCAGGTGCAGGATCCAGAACTTGTTTTTTTGCTTTGTATCTGATTAAATTGCACTGAGGAAGCTAATACTGTGCTTGATGGTAAAGAAAGGAATTTTAGTTGAACAGGATTTCAGCACTTTCAGGACAGAACTATACCTTGTTTAAAATTCCTCTCTTCAATCCCTCTGCTTTGTCCTTTGCCAAGTACCTGAGACTCTTTACAAGGATCCATTCATAGCCTTCTCTCGGCTCTTTCCTGCCTGCGGCCCTGAAGCCCATCCGGGCTGTGGCTTCTGGGAAAAAACAGTGAAGAAGAAGAAAAAGCAACAGCAAAACCAACCAGCCAGTCAAAACCCCATTAGTTTATCTCCATACATTTTTCACGTCAGTGTTCCTCCCTATATCTCTTTTAAATCATGACATAAATGCTAGATCAAGGATAAGCATACTGAATGTTAGGAAAGAGAATGTCCTGAGAAAGAGGAAGGAAGCAATGCCAGGTAGACAGGAAGGCAGAAATGAAAAGCACTCAGTGGTGATGAAGGCAGGGGAAAAAGAAGCTAAGGAACAAGAAATGTAAGAAAAGTTGGAGATGGGGAAAAACCACTAACATTTCATATGTCTATTGCAGAAGTTATCCAGTTTGGCTATTTGTTTCCTTTACCCCTTATTCAGTAGTTAAGAAAACCAAATCCAGTTTCTTGATTTGAAAAGCTGCTGTGATTGTTATTCATGATTCCATTATTTTTTAATCAATTTTTACCTGTAACTTCAATCTTTGTGAGGAGTGTCTAATTTCAGAAATATCTCCACTGATGTCATGGTATTTTACTTCTGTATGAAGTGAAGTGCTATTGGAGATGAGTTAATCTATTACTATCTTCTACCTTTCACAAGTCCATTTCACAAGGCTGCCTGCTCCGTCTCTTTAGAAGCTTGCTTGTACTACATAACTCTATTAGGCTCCCTTATGACTCCCTATTTATAACGATCTAAGTTTAGAAATATTTGATCACGTATTAGCAGTGGTATAATGTGAGAAGCTATTTGTATTTCTGTATCAGCAGATTAGGCATCAGCTATTTTCTCTCCTACATGGCACAGTAAGCTGCAGTGCTGCAGTACTTTGTCAGGAAGTACTGATATCTCAGAGGAGATATATTGGGTGTGCAACCATAACTGCATCCAATGGAGAGATATGAGTGCAGATTTAGACTGTTGTACAGTGTACTTTGTGCTGACAAACAAGTGTCCTTTCATGTTCCAGCAGGACACAGAAATTATTTTACAAGTTCTATGCCTTTTTAGAAGTAGTATCCAAGTTTAAGAATGATCACATAAAACATGTAGTTATTTATTGTATTTAGCATAACAGGTAGCTGTTCTAGTATGTAAAGGTCACTGCTCTAAACAGAGGTTCTCAATCTAATGTCCAAGTTCTTTACTCTTACACTGTTATGGGAAGGATATAGGTCGCAAGATGTGAGGGAAAGAAAGCTTTCCCTTTTGCGTGTATAGCTATTGCTCTCATTAGGTTTCAATGTGGAATCACTGGGCTTTGTTTGGCTGAATACATCCGATATTTTCCCTCTCATTTGAATGGAGATATGGTCAGACTTCAGTGACTACACACACTGCAGTAGAGGCAAAATTATTCAGTCTTCGATTGCAGATTTCCGGAGGCAGCAAGGCAAGTAGAAACATTTTTCTTTCCTATTCTTGATCAGGCTTTTTATCAGCCATGTGGAACCACTTTTGTTTGCTCAGCCACAGTTAGACTGAGGTACATTTTAATAAGATCCATGTGTTAGAAGGATTTTTAAGCCAAATACTGGAGAGTCTTCTCATTCCATGTTGGAACAGAATGTAAATCCTGCACATATATATCTGCATATGCATACATGTGCATGTGTTTGCATGCATACTTGTCTGTAGATATGTTTTTTTTCCCAGTTGTTTAGAGATGTTTTCCTCAGAAGTGTCAACACTAAAATTTCAGAAGCATTGTGGCTAAATACCATTGCAGTTTCTAATTGTCTTCTTGAAAGTACTGAAGTTAGATACTTACTCTAAACCATGTGGTATGGGTGGAATTAACAATTTTTCCGTCTGATGAGGATGGAATCAAGGACATATCATTATCGTATTTAGAAGTGGATTGGGCATTGTGGAAGTGTAAGGGAATGGGTGTTTCAAGAGTGAATGTGGCTTCAAAATGTGACACACTAATCCACTTTGCTGAATGTATCCTAGGGAAAAAGTCAAGACCTGCAACTATTTTTCCATGTTTCTGCAGTTCAGACAACAAGATGAAATATGATAAAAACACAGTACTAAGAACTAAATGTGCTTTTATACAGAGGAGACTCCTCTTAGTATTTTATTATTTCCAGGATTTTCCAGGACTGTTTCTATGTATAGGACCAGTTTTGTGGTGGTGTAACAGCCTCTCAGTGGCATCAGCCCAGCAAAGGACAGTATAATGAAGAGAGAATGAGGCCCATTGTTCTCAACAGGAAGACAGTTTTTGACTTATATGATCAGAATAGCTGACTGATTGCCTTGTTTCTTCTCTGCAAGAGAGGACACAGCTGGAGATAGAGGAGCACATTCACAGCACGTGGCTACCTTGGTACAAAGGCTAAGAACTGCTTTACTGACAGGACTGGCATAGACAATATCCCCAAATAAAGTCAGTTGCTGGGAAAATACTGCAAGTCAATCCACAGTGAGGAAGTTCATCTCTGCTCACTTCGTCACCACCAAATGTGAAAAGCAATAGCTTTGAAAACTAAGCCAATCCATAGTTTTCTGAACAAGGAACTATCTCAGAGCTGAAAGAGGAATAAGTATCAAAGAAAACTGAATGGAAATGGAGGCAATTTGCTGCTGTAGGCATAGAGCTAGCGAAATTGCTATTTGTCAAGAACTGACCTTTTCCTCTTCAGTGGATCTACTTCCATACTGACCTATCTTAAAATCTAAGTAACTGCTGTCTACTCTGTGCTACCTTGGGATTAGAACTTACTCTGTCTGATTTACGTATTTCAACTGCTGTTCACAGTCTGGCAAGTAAGCAAATTCAGTTTTAAACTAGTTGACTCAGTTGTTTCACTGAAAGGAGTCAAAGGTAAGAGATTTTCCTTGACTCTACTCTCCTTTTTTTACTTACTGCAGAGTTTTCCTTGGTCACTTCTCTGGAAATGAGATCAGCAAACTAAATAGAATTTATTAGCATTTTTTAATTAAAGTTTGAAAAACGGAGGAGGGAGATGCTTCTTGAAAGGTGAAGGGAGTGGTGTTTTTCTTCTGTGAGACTGAAGGAACCTGATTTCTAGATAAACATCATTTTTGAAGATTTCATTCTTTCTACAGCTGTGGGCAGGACTGTACATTTATGTTGTGTGTTCCCTGGACTGATTCCTATAACACAAGAGTTTCAAATGATACCTCATGCAGAGTAATGCAAAACCAACTGAATAGGGTCCTTAATATGTTTGAAAGCAGCCAATTTACATCAACAATGGAGTGAGCCTGTTTTGGCTGATATTTAAGAGTTGAAAATAAAGTCTTCACAAATATTTTGTTTGCAACAACCTACCTCTCTGCTCTGAACTTCCATGGTGGCTGAAGTGGGTTGCATTCCTGTTTTTGTCTAGTATGACATTTAGCAGTCTCAAAGTCCAGGATCTGAAGTTCAAGGCCGTCCTGTGATATGAGTCAGAAAACTTTGGGCAGCCCTTACACTACTAAATTTAAATCTTAAGGGATGAGGCTTTCAATTTTTACTTTCTTGGTCCTCCTACCAAGCCCTGCTGGTGTCAAGAGATTAGGGGCTTCCTTTTCAACACAGTGAAGGTTTCAGCCTATCTTTGGTTTTCTGAAATTAGATGATCTCATGGTCCCCAGTTTCCAGGGACCACCTAGGTTGTTGCTCAGAATCAGTCTCCAACAGTTCATTCTTCCCAAAGCAATTTTTACCCCCCTGGAACCTCCCTTTACAAAGAGTTCAGAAAATGATCAGTTTTCAATTTTAGCTGGAGCTTGCCACTCCCCACCCCCTCACCCTCGAATGTCAGTATTTCCTGTGGAAATCAAATTTTTCATTTCAACCATGTTTTAACAAAGAATCTAGCTGCCGCAAAACTTGGTCATAGTAAACTGCAAGCCAAACTGTGGAAACTCTTCATGCCAGTGCTCAAAGCAACCCAAACCACAGTCATCCTGCCTAGAAATTAATCAAAACAGCAAAGACAACACTGAATATAATTTTCAGCTAGAGTTTTACCCGCCTTCTGGAAATGGAACACACATTGGAACCAAATGTTGTTTAAATCAAATGAGTGATTATAGCAGGCGGTAAGACATGAGACATGTTCACTCATTAGTGATCTACTGGAATGTATTTGTGGCTTGGACATCCTCTTGACTCCTGAGAATCTTGATCCTGTTACATTTCCCACTATGATTTCGTTTTCCTTTCTTGGCAGAAGAGCCACAGACAATTTAGGTAGCTATCTTCATATGGGTTTAACAGATTTTGTCTGGCCCAAATGCACAAAATGCTAAGCCAGATTAATTACTGTGAAGTTTGTCTCTTCCTTCTGACTGAGAAGAAGTGTATTAAATCACATTAAAAGGGTCTATTTTAGAATATTCTTTCTACTGGTTACCTGACAGGAGAAAAACCTGTCAGAAATAAAGTCCACCCAATTACACTGAAAGCTACTTTCTTTTGCAGTCATTTTGTCACAGAATCACAGAATTGTTAGTGTTGGAAGAGACTTCTGGAGGTGCTCTAGCCCAGCTTCCCTGCCAAGGCCGGCTCACCTAGAGCAGGTCACACAGGAATGGTTGGTTTTGAATGTCTCCAGAGAGGGAGGCTCCACACCCTCCCTTACATAAGTGTCCATCTTGGGAAGTCCTGCTGCTCTCTCCCAAGTTGTAGCTAATTTGAATTTGTATTTCACAAAGAAACATTCTGTGTGATCAGCTAAGACAAAATCTCATTACTATGGTCTAGAATTTTCCTTAAAGGATGGAAGGCAGCCCCACGTCTTGCAGCAAATATCTCACTGCAAACTAGGCTGAATTGGATACTGCTTTCATATAAATAGTTAAGCAAACCAGCAGTGGATATAGCACTAAATAGGAAGAGCTTTATGGTCCTGCAGTTGGGAATGATAGCTCTTATTTCTGATTACCTCCTTGTAAACTTATGGAAAACTAGTTGGATTATCTGTTCATAATTTGGGAAGGTTACTGGCCACTCACAATGCATTAGGGAAGTTTCCTAAAGTATCTATAGCTTTTTATTGCTGTCTGCATATTTTCATACAGTCAGATCAGTTGGGAATTTGTTTTGCTGTTAAAAACCCCCAAATCTCCACCCTGTCTAATAACATAAATTGGATAGCCCCGAAACGCTTTCGTGAAAGGTGAATTTAAAAAAAAAAAAAGATTAAATAAAATCTCAAAAATGTCAGTGTTTGGATTTTTCCATATAAAGTTGTGGGGTTTTTTTTTTCTTTCAGAATTTCAAGAAACAAATCCAATCATCCAGCAATTCTTAGGTAACATCAGTTCTTTTCATTGCAGATTGTAATAAATTCTTATAAACATTTGCTTATGGAACAACCACTTTTTTGACATTGCTGTACTCAGAAGTACTCAAGAGCAACTGAGAAATTAGTCCAGTGAATATTTGATGTTTGGCAGCTTAACACTCCTTTAGTAAAAGAAACTTCACTGGTGTTATCTCACTTTCTATATTTCTGTATAAATGAAACACAGAAGAGCTCTGCTGTTTGCCGTGCATTTTCTCTAAATGACTCAAACATGGATTTCCGTTACCAGAAATCCATGTATATGTATATTTAGGAATACAATTCACATATGACTTCATTTTACCACTGTCCAAATCCAATCACAGATTTTAATATAAATAAGTGTTCATTGTGAACTCTTTTAGAGAGATATTTTTTCATTTGTTTCTCATTAAAACTAGCAGTGTAGATTCAACACTCGTAAATTATAAAATTTTATCAGAATGTTTTACAGCAAATTTATGAAGTAAAAGAGAATGTTTGACCTTGAAAAGACAAAGTTTAGTTTTCATAAAAATTTTAAAAATTAAGGAACAGAGCACAGTCTGTCCATTTTCCCATCTGTACTCCCACATGGAAAAATTTTGAAACATCATAAAAGAAAAAAATTGGGTAAGGGGTAAACAATTCTTAATATCTTCATGTCAATAGTGTTAATGGTTTAAAAAAGAAAGCTGAAATTAAAAATTTCATGGAGTTATTTTAGATCTCAGTTGCAATTTTTGTAATTAAGAAAACCAACACAATTAGGGTGATATTTTGTTAAAAATAAACAATGCTTTCAGAACAACTAACAGCTTGGTATCTTTGGGGTTTCAGTTGTAATTTGACAAAGACATTCTAGTAAGGTCTTTCAATGTCCTTATCTCTCAAGAAAAGGTACAGGACATTTCATTACCTCTGATGTCCTCAACTACTACATGGCCAGGAAAGGAAAATCAATATGGAATATGCAACAAGAGGAAACAAATGTATGTGTTAGTGCAGTGTTAGATAGTGCAGTCTGGGCTCTAAAAATCTTGTTCAGGATTGACCTCGCATTCTTCAAACATTCTTGGAGATCTCTGATGTCTTTTGGGCACTCCAGATCCAGACAAATCAAGGAAACTTAATTAATCACCCACCAAACCCAGAAGTGTCCTCCTCAGGTCCAAAGGGTTGTAGGAAAAATACAGCCAAAATATGTACTTGAAAAATAATTCCATGTCCCTTTGTCAATAATTCTTGTCAGCGCTAGTACTGTGGTGAAGGGTCCTTTACCATCAGTTGCCTCAAATTTTTCTTAGTCTATCTATTTTTTTGAGAATTGGATTTGTCTCATGAAAGTTGCTCTGTGTGCTAGGTTTTCTTCATCAGCTTGCACAGTGGTTCCCATTTCATGTATTTGAATTCACTTTAGAGGACCACTGCCCCCATTAACTAATTAAACTGGATTCATATTTCATATGGCAGGAGTTACACTGGTAAAAACAAATCCTGCCAAGATCAAATGGGGCACAACTGGCTTTCCTCTGAACACCACCACTCTCTCTTTGCCCCTCGGCATTGCTGACCTTGGCTCTGGCTGTTGTTGACACTGTCACTTAGCAGGAACTTGTTGCAGGTAGAATGAGAAGGCTTACTCACGAGAGTGTTAAAGTAACTTAATAAAATACAGTTTTAGTGGAGAAAAAAAAATAGTTTATAGTTGCAGCAAGTATCTCCTACTCATACTAATCTGTGAACATTTGTATCTTTTAATATTCAGTATTTGAAAGGGAAATTCAGTATGTTAGTTCATAACAATGGCTGATACTAATCATTATAGCAATGCCACAAAATTAATTTATGTGCCTTTGTCTTGACCTGTTGTCAGACTTGCTTTTCCTATTGTGGAGTATAATTTGATGAATGCAAAAAGCAGTATTTGAAAAAAAAAGGACTAAAATTGCAAATGGAAGGCCAACAGCAAGGTAAAAACCTACATAAAAACTGTTCTAACACTTCTGAGAGGGCACAGCATTAGGCTTTTATGTTTTAACATTTTTATGTGAATTGCTGCTGACCCGTGCAATTATTCAAAATTTGGGACAAGCCCAGTTTGTATCTAGGATAAGAAACTGGTGATAGATGCTCTCCAGTTAATCTGCCAAAGACATAGAAAATTCAATTTCCCTTATATCAAGAATACAACAGCAGATAGTTTATTTGTTCACAGCTTCAAGTCCCTTTAGCAGTACCAGAGAAAAGCATATTCATACCTGTCTTTTGATTTTCCTTATGGCTATGCTGCCAGCCCTTAATCTAGTGGTCTATTTGGCATTCTGATCCTCTTCTCCAGCTTCCCTCGTCTTTTATCTCTTCCCATAAACATACAAAACTCCATTAAAACAATAAAAAGGCAAAAAAGCTCTTCCATTCAGATATAAATTGTACACTGCATGGCAATGTATTTCAGTGTTTGGGATATGTGTCTAGGACAATTTTAATAACTCCTAATTCTTTTTTCTTGTTACTCATTACACTCATCAAGCTTTCTGTGATTTGATACCAAGCACAGCAGATGTGCCATGTGGTTCTCCTTAGCTGGCTGTATGCAAACATAAGTGCACACTCCTTCTGAGTGTTCCTGAGGTGGGTTGGGTAGAGAATTACTTGCCACTAACAATAAGCAGCAGTTAAACTGAAGTAGAAATACTTTATCTAAACTCGTGATCAGGACAAAATATCAAAACTTGTGATCAGGACCATAGCTCTCTCTCTTTCATCCGATGCACAACTATACTTATTTCCCTCCTTTCAGTGCTGTATCTTTACCTCTAATGTGATGAATTTGGTGTTAACTCAGCTGAACTGGTTTATCAGTTGAAAAAAAATCCTTACTTGGCAGATGCCTCTTCTGGTTTTGATTTGCAAATCTACTGTTGGCTTAAAAGGAGACAAAGAAATTGAGGAAATAAGCTTCTTGGACAAAAGCATCTTGCTTGGACAACATCTATCTGTTCTGAAAAGAGAGTTTAAGAGGTTATGACTTTGCACCAAGATAAGAGATAAGCCTTTTTTGTTTGGGGGCCTAGAAAAGCCTGTGTGGGTTAGCTAAGGACTTAAAATAGCTTTATTCTGACTGAGATGATGATTTAATTCGATGCTTTCTTGAAAACCCAAAATAATTCATCAAAAGCCCTTCATAAGATTTTATAACCATCATTGTATGTGGTTATGTACACATAGAAGAAATATATTCAATCTGTTGGAAGAAATATATTCAATCTGTTGGCTTACAGTGTCCAGTTCTGAACTAAAGGAGGCAGAGTTCAAGCCAATCAGTGATGCAGTTTTCTCCTTGTCAAAAGTAAACTCTTTTACATCTGCACACATCTAACTTTTACCTCAACCCAGAATGCATAACTTTCCCACTTAAATGCCTTTTTTGGTGGCAGTGTAATTTTTAGCCTTTGATATATAATATTTATATCTATAGGCACACATGTTGAACACAATTGTATGTGTATTTATATGTACATTTAAAGATGCATTTTACAAAGGCACACAGCACAGAGAACAATTTAATTATCAGTATCCACTTCTAGAACCTAAATGAAGCTGTAAATGAAAGTAGACACTACTCTCTTTCACTGGCAGTTTATTCACCAGAATCTCTATGTAAGGTCACTATCATTGATCCCATTCTAATTTTCAACTGATTTTAGTCCCTTTGAGGCCATCAAGTTCAAACACCTACTCAGAGCAAGTCCATGAGATCACTGAAAAAATAGTAAAAGGAAAAAAATTTCCAAGACTTGAAACTAACGTAAGTCTTAAAACTCTGAGCTGTGTGTTCTCCTTAAAGAAGCTGCTGCCACAGGAACTGTTCTTTTAACAGGAATTAAAACTTAATCTCTTTAGCACTGTAAATCACAAAGTAAGGCCAGTGACCAGTGTAAATACTTCAGTCAGATTATTCTAATCAAAAAATACTTATTGTTTTATTATAAGCTACATTTAAAAATCCATATTAATAATAGCAACTGTAGGGCACGTTTCAAAACCTTAATTTATTCAACTACATCAAAGGAAAATAAATAACATTTTTGGCTTTAAATTTCTATTGTTTGGCACATAATAATGGAAGGATGTATGAGATACTAACAGCAGATTAAAGAAATCAAGGGATAAAATATTCAGAATAAATTGCTCGGCAATTATCTCTTTCTAGAACAATCCAGGTTGTTTTTGTAGTTGTGGAGGAAGCAGCTTTGGAAATAAAAGCCACCATCTCAGCCAGAACTTTCTGCACACACAGGCCATGTTTAGCTGCAGTGTTACCTATGTCTTCCTGCTGCTGCTATCTTGATCACTTTCTTTGTTTTCAAAGGGCACATCTGTTTCCATGGAACAAATAAAGCAAATCTTTCAGACCATTCTAAGATTTTTATATGTGTGTATATATATATATATATAAAGAAAAGCTGATGCTCCTATCTTTTGCCTTCTGGTTGTGCTCTTGGCACTTACCTGGTCATGTCTTTGGCATTCTGTTCTCTTCAGTCCCTCTGTTCTGTTTCTGCAGACAGGGATCTGTGTAGGATGCAGGAAAACCCCACAGAATGATTTTATTCATAATGAGAACACTACTATACATCTGATGAACATATGGACCTCAGTGGTTCGAGGACAGGGGTGAATTTTTGGATGATATCTTATTTGCTTACTTCAGTTGTTACTTTCAAGATTCCTTAAAGAGAATTGGACTTAAAAAACCACTTCCCTTGAGATGAAAGCTTTTTTCCAAACTGTATGTTCATCCTAGCAATCACCAATTATCTTTCCCAATAAATGCTTGAAACAAGGACCTAATATAAAAATAGATTTTTTTTTTTTCCCCCCAGTTCTCCCTTCATGGCTATTGGATCACAAAACCAGAAATGTCAAAGTGCTGGTTAAGAGACTTCAGGAGTTGTCCTACAATTTTTGTGTAGAACGTGATACATTTTCTATTCCCTTTAATCAGTTAAAAATCTGCCCTTTTCCAGGACAGATAAAATCCTGAAAGGTACTCTTATGAAAGAAACATAAGCTGCCTAGCTGAACATAATTTTTTGCCCTTCATATCTACTTGAAGCAAAAATCATTGGCCCAGATTGTCCTGCCTAAATCTGCAAATAAAGAAAATGTTCAGTGTAAAACCTCCTTCTGAAAGGTTCAAGGAGGGGGATGGAGACTTGAAGCTACCTATATTTTTCGTTAGTGCAGCATCTTGCCTTTCTGCTCACAGGATTGTTAGAAACCTGCTGTGGGTGTCCAGAGTTTAGTGCAAGGTAAGGAGGAAATACAGAAAAGGATTTAGAGAGAAACGAGCTAGATGTGCTCAAAGGGAGGGAAAGATCATGTCTTCCTCTTGTCTCTCCATCATCATGACACATGGCAGTAGAAAGCTCTTGGATACTCATTTGGTTTCCATTTCTGTAGAATATATTAAAGGTTGCAAGGAAGCTGTATTTATCCCTGCTAAAGCCCTGGGAGACTGACTAGTCTGTAATCACATAAGAAGCCTGTGGCAAAACATAATTTGAACTTGTACCTTCTGGTTGCTAGTTCAACCATTGGCTTTTGCATTTTTTCTCTTTTTCTGTGGGGCTCCATGGGGGCAAGGCAGAGGGATCAGTTCTTGGTATGGACTGTAAAGAGACAGACAGAGTCAGTCTGGAGACAAACATGCTTGAATCAGCTTTGCATTTGATAAAAGTCTCAGATTTACTGTAACTTCAGAATGCTGGAGCAAGCCTTCTACCAAAACTGAAAATTGAGTTAACTCCTTCACAAATATATTCTAAGCTAATGTATTTAGAGCGTGCTTTGTGAAACTCCCAGTGTTCTGTTCCCTCCAGAACCAGTGCATAGTCTTCAGTTGTTTTTGTTTAAGTTAACAACTGGAAGAAACGCCCTTCCTCTGAGATCATTGATGGCTTGCAAACTTTGCCATAATGTTCTAACTTTCCCCTTCAGAGCAGTATTTACTGTGCCAGCAGTCAAGCTGAGTATGGTAATTTCATTATAACTCTATCAAATGTGAATCATCACAATCCAAACCTGAAAAGGATCTTGTTACACTTTTTAAAAAATACCTGTTCTAAATAATCACAATCAGATTCATAGGGAATATAAAATTTACAAGGAAATCTTTTGGTTTGATTTTCACACCAGAAAAAGGTCCTTCCTTTGAAATCTCAAGCATAAGCAGCAAATAAAGGCTTTGTGCAAAATGTCTTATTTATAGTGGTTAGAATCTTTTTTATTACATCAATAATGTCATACATCATCGTGACATTTATCAGTCATTTAACCTAGGTAAACTTATTATGTCTGATGTAATTCCACTGAGATACATCTGTTGTATGCTTTTTGTGCTATTTCTAGCATGGATGGGGTTTAGAACTATGTTAATTAGAGGTAGGAACACTTTTTTTTACTAATTAGCCCACTATTATTTTGAAACCATGAACTGTATTCTCATTGCACAACTTCCTGGGGAGGCTCTATTGTTTAGAGGAAAAAGTTATAGAGAACAACTTATGACTCAAATTTCTTATATTTCAGTGTGACATATGGCACATACTCATATTGCTTTCTCAGTTTCAGCAAAAAATATCCAGATTTTTCACTTGCCTGCTACTAAATGTCCCATGAAATTTCAGAATGAAATGGCAAACACAGAGTGCACTCCTGAATTTTCTAAAATAATATGAAGTCATTCATGTTTGATGCAGCAAATATTCCTTCAGGTGACTTATTATCTGTGAAGTTCAGTTTATAAATAAAGTGATGCCAGACTCAGGAGACATACTTTTACTTTTCCTGATGCTCAGCTCACATTACCAATCTCATCCAGTCACATAGGTTCATGGAACAATTTAGGCCAGAAGAGACCTCTGGAGGTCATCTCGTCTAGCATCCTGCTTAAAACAGGCCCAGCTTTGAAGCTGGGCTCAAATATTTCTCATAGTCATATTCAGTCAAGTTTGGAATCACTACAGATGGAGAACATAAACCTTGTCCAAATAACCTGTTCCAGAATTTGATTGCTTTCATGGTGAAGAAGGATTCCCAGGAAGGAGTGGTTAAAGATTCAGAACATGACTAAAAAACTGTCATGATACAGTATCAGTTATTTTGGAGAGGGAAAGAGTCTGAGACAGACTTTGCAAGGGAAATTATGGCTAGGTTTTTTGCAATTATTCTATTCTGCTGCTGGGTTTTTAGTAAAAGTAGAAAGCAGTTTTCATGGGGTAGCTATTTAAAACGTGACCTACAGTGCTTGAAACAACAGCCCAGAACTTCCCACTCCAGCACACACAAAAATCCCAAAAGACACATTTTATAAGTGCTTGGAATAAGAAAACTGCTCCATCCTCTGAAATAAAAGTGTGGAAAGATGGTCTCTGATCAGCAAAGCAACTCCAGATTTAGAAGAGCTAAAACTTGGAGCTTGACAGTAGTTGAGACCCCCCCAAGATGGAGAGTTCAGGTGAGACTCCTTTATTCCCACATCTGAATGTTTTTACTGCTGCTATAGGTACTGAGTTTCTGTTTTATTCACATGGGGTTGTTCCCATTCCCATGCTGCCTCATGAAGGCTATAGAGATCCAAATAGTGCTTCTTTTTGTTTGGTCCTGTGCTATTGCTGTCATTCCTATCTCCCTGTTGCCATGCACGAACTGATTGCAGTACCATGTCCCTGCCTAACATGTGGAGTTAGTCAGCTGTTTTGGGCACTTTTTTTCCTTTCCTGTGGAAGACAATACAATCCAGCAGAATTTTATATACTTTGTGCTAACTAATCACATATAGTGTTCATACACTCATAGACAACCTGGCTTTTTCTGAGACACTATTTGCAGAGGGGAAAAAGTTTCTAACCTTAGGCATGCAGATCAAATTTGTAGTGACAATTTAGGATTTTTTTTCCATCTGTTCTATAAAGTAATGCCTGGTAGTCAGAGGAAGGAATAGACACTCAGGGAAGGCATCATTCATACTTCTCCCATCCCAGCAGAGCTCACTAGGAAAGACCCCACAGTCTGTCTTGAATTTGTAGAATTTCCTTGGCATCCATAACTGCTTTCTCCCCATTCTGATGGCATTTACTGAGGGTGGATAACAGCCCCAAGTTAGTGCACTCATTTTTTATTGTTTTACAGTGCTCCCTAAATCTGTATAATCCCTTATGCTATAAATTAATAAGTAGAACCCTATTTACCTATCTATGCTAATAATGATGCTTTACATTACAGTGGAAATACTAATCATTATCTGCATCTACAGCAAAATTATAAAGTACAGCATCAGAGTATCTTCCAAGATGAAGACCATCTTCTGTCTGAAATGAAAGCAGAAGCTGTAAGCAAACAAAGAAAGGGAAAGAGGCTTCTCTTCTTTAATTTGAGTCAGGAAAGGACAGGGTTAATATTTTGCCTTTCAGGTACTAAATGTGCTCCATGAGTACTTCCTCTGATGACCTAAACATGGCCTACAATAGTCTTCATAGTTTCCTATCTTAAATAACTAGCAGCTTGATTGTGATTTTATCTTCTTTTTACTGAGACAGTTATATGAGAGTGCTGACCTTCACCTAACTGCCTGTTTCCTCTGCACAGGGTACACAGGACGTGAGAACTTGGTTCAATTAGGCACATCGAGTCGCATGTAAGTGGAGGCCTTGATCGCCACAAGCGATAGAATTGTTTTAGTTCACATGTTATGGTATCTTTGTGGTCTGCTTGTTACAACAGGGGAGTCCCTGACTCATTTCTACCTTGCCAGTGTACATACAATGACTGATAGAGGAAAAATATAACTGTGCTTGCCAGTGAGGCCAGAAACAACCACAGTTGTTGTAACAGCTCTTCAGCACCTCAAGCTGTATTTTTATTTAGCTATTTAAAGTAATTAGTACACAAATTGAACAGTTATAAATGCCATGACAGTTGACAATGCAGTCCAAGTAGGGAGCAGCAAGGAGTGTTATTCCTCAGGGGTTGGTACTGGGAGCAGTACTGTTTAGCATCTTTTTCAGAGGATTGAGTGCACCCTCAGCAAGTTGGCTGATGGCGCCAAGCTGTGTGGTGCACTTGACATGCTGGAGGGAAGGGATGCCATCCAGAGAGACCTTGACCTCTTTGGGCCTGTGCAAACTGTGGTAAGTTCAACAAGGCCAAGTGCCTGGCCCTGTACCTGGGTTGGTGCAATGCCAAGCACAACCACAGGCTGGGCAAAGAATGGATTGAGATCAGCCCTGAGGAGAAGCACTTGGAGGTGTTTGCTGATGAAAAGCTGAACATGACCTGGCAACCTCGCAGGCCAAAAATCTGTTGTATCCTGGGCTGCATCAAAAGCAACATGGGCAGGTCAAGGGAGATGATTCTTCCCCTCTACTCTGCTCTGGTCAGACCCCACCTGGAGTGCTGCATCCAGATCTGGAGCCCCAATATAGAAAGGTCGTGGACCTGTTGAAGAGAGACCAGAGGAGGCCATGAAGATTATCAGAGGCCAGGAGCATCTTTGCTATGAAGACAGGCTGAGAGAGTTGGGGTTGTTCAACCTGGAGAAAAGAAAGCACTGGGGAGACCTTATGACACTTTCCAGTACCTAAAGGGACTACAAGAGAACAGGAGAGGGACTCTTTACAAGGATATGCAGTGACAGGACAAGGGAGAATTGCTTTAAACTGGAAGACAGTATGTTTAGATTTGATATTAGGCAGAAATATTTACTGGGAGGGTGATGAGACACTGGAAAAGGATGCTCAGAGAAGCTGTGGATGCCCCATCCCTGGAAGTGTTCAGGGCCAGGATGAATGGGGCCCTGAGTAACCTGGTCTTGTGGAAGATTTCCGAGCCCGTGGCAGGAGGATTGGAACTCAATGATCTTTAATGTGTCTTCCAACCCAAGCCATTCTATTATTTTATTATTTCCTTTTGGGAGAAGGAAGTATTAAAACCTACAAAGGGCCATTGCTCTTCAGATGAGGGTTGACCAGGAGTTTCTGTACGGGATGAAACGAGCATAGGGATAGGGATATTTTAAGTCCTGATATACACATAACAGAGCCAGCATAAAGCAAGTAATGTTGCAGACAAGAGTTTGGATGAACTCAACACTTAACTCCATCAAGCAGACAGCTAGACTTAGAGGTTTACATCCACAACAGGTCTTTCTTTAGGTTTTGATGGCTTGCATTTTGGAATATCTAATTTAACTCAAAGATTGTGCAGGAGCACAGATCCCTAAGCCAGAATAATAGTTGCCACCAGACAGATGCCTTAAAGTTGGCTAATACAGTGCTTGAAATTTTAGTGCTTACTTTAGTTGTGTATCTGATCTGCAAGACCCACTATGCCTGTCAGGCTGTAAGGGCAGTGACTAAATAAGTTAATTTCTGCATTGTAGACTGTAAGGTGGCCTCTGTGCTTTTGGAGAGAACCCTTGGTACATTTAC
Organism: Coloeus monedula; assembly: GCF_965178545.1. Classification (NCBI taxonomy): domain Eukaryota; kingdom Metazoa; phylum Chordata; class Aves; order Passeriformes; family Corvidae; genus Coloeus; species Coloeus monedula. Next base: position 106,506,781 of record NC_138782.1, on the reverse strand, counting down.
CAGGTGGGCAAGCAGAGATCCTTAATTCTGCTTCCTTGATTTCTTAAGGCTGTTTTCCAAATGTTTTAGCTTGCTGACACAATGCTTTATAGTAGGTCTATGTCCCTATGAGGCAAGACAACAAAAACTACATAGGCAGCAATTCATTAATTCTGTCATTGTGGCATAAATCAGTCTGTTGGAGTGAGGTGGAATGGTCATTCCGTCCTGAATGATATATTTTGCTTGCACTGGCTCCATGATAATTTTTAATTACAGTGAAACTTCCCTCAAAATTTTTTTTAAAGTTTTAAACATGGTATTCCATAGATTTTTAGTGTCTCTTATAATGAGGCTTCACACATTTTGGGGATTGTGTGCTGTGACAGGGTAAGAAGGGATTATTTTCACCTATCATATTGCCCCATCTTAATGCAAGGCAGACAGGCAGATCCTATAGTAAATCCAGCCACCTCTGTCCCCTCTGTCCTACAGGACTTAATAGATTAATATGAAAAAGGAAACTCATATATGCTCTGAAGAAAAAATGTTGAATGGATGGAAAAGGACAAAAAATATGGAACTCACTGTATACATCTCCTCATACAGTTTCAGTATAGGTTTTAACAGTAAAAACTGCTTAATTTATAGCGGTTAGCTGAAAAATTAACTGACATTTCTACTTTGAACTTCTTGAAAAGAAAATGTGCCAGGGCCACCATGTATTAATATATTTAGTTGCTGGAAAAAGGCAATCACAGTGTTTCACTGTTATCTTGCTCCTTATCTCATTCTATTCCTAATTCCTCAGGCTAATAGCATTCCTCAATAGCAGCTGATATTAATGTCTTTCAATATCAGATATTAACAGTAAAATGTGATTTCACCTAGAGTGTTTTCCCTGGACTGGGTTTTCCATTTACTACCACTTCACTGACACAGGAGAAGTTTATGAGCCTTAACTTACAGAGTTCACAACTTGAATCATGTTGCTTAATTTTAATTTGTCTGTTCAGTCTCATGATCAATGAAGAGGAAGTGAGCAGAAAGCTCTACTTCCAGAGAGCGATGATCCCATTTGCAGTCTGAATCAGGGTCTGGAAATGACCCTCTCTTCTGACACTGCAGAAACCCAGAGTGATTAGTTCTCTTCTTTATGTTACTAACTAAATGGTTATACTGGGAAGCAATGAATACATGAAGCCTTTTCAATAAGTGCTAGATGGTGCTCAATAAAGGAGACTACTTGGAAGGTCTTTGAAGAAGTAGCAGTAAAACAATATTGTGAATATTCAAAAGCATTTTTGTGCTCTGTTCATAATCACTGATCATATGGTCCCAGCCCACTGCAGGAAGCTTTTTTTTTCTGTATTATCTCACTCTTAATTCTGTTTCTGTCCTGCCAGATCAGTAAGTGGCTAATACATATTCCTGTTTCTCTCAATCAAGTGTTCCAGACTTTTATTGTGCATTATATGAATACTGTTGCTGTGAGAGTTTGGATAACTCATAACTTTACAAGCAAATGCCAAATGCTTCAGTGAATATTGATGGAAAAACTACATTAGCTAATACAAAAGACCTAGCTGTCAGTAAAAAGCCTATTTTAGCCCCTTTCAGGACAACATCAGATCAACTGTAGGCTACACTGTGCCTTTTTAAGCTTTCCTTAGCTACAGTCTTTCATCTTAATTACTGTACAGTGAGTATCACACTTTTGCAACATTATTTTACCTTATACGTCCTTACAGTGGCACTATAATAGATCCTAATGTGTTAGCAGGAAATTAGAGGATTCAAGCAGTATTTTCTAATCTTTCTAGGACTGATTTATCATTATCTAACAAAGTTCATCTTTCATTTATGAAAACTGTGGTTAAATTATTTGGTCATATGATTTTTCCCACATTGCACACATTGTTGTGGTTTCCTTTTACCTCCACTTAGCTTTATTCAAAAGAAAGCATGAAAGGAAGACAGTAATTTAACAGTGGAAAGAAGGAGTAAATGTGAGAAACAAAACCAAGAGACTGATCTGATGAATTCAACGTGCTTGAGTATATCTGTAAACAAACACCATCTCCTCAACTCCAGATTGTATACTGATAATCTCACCAGCATAGAGGCAGGGCTGCATTGTCATTAGCATGGACTCAGATTAGTTACTGTATTATGTTTATTCCTTTCATTTCTATGTGCTATAGATTATATCCACTTATTAGTTCAAACTCCTGGGAAGGTGGCAGGGGATTTCTTACCACTAGTAAAACATACATGTAACATATCTCCTGCAGAGTAAACAGGATTGGTGTTAGATCAGCTGCTGGCCAGCAACAGGTCAGCTCTGAATATCCACTGAGACAAACCTCACAGTGGGGATATCCTGTCAAGAATCTGAGGTGTGGATTGGTTTTGTTTTAGGGAGTGGGGGTATTCTTGTCTTTTAAACATGGACTGCCCTTTGCTTTAAGTTCAGTTTGGCATCTTGTCTGCTCACAAGTTTCCCAGAAATTCATTTTAACACTGGAGAATGTATTATCACATACCTAATGTGATTAATGTGTATATGAAAATAAGCTTTCCCATAAGTGAAGAAATATAAAACTAAGACTCCCATGACCATTTGTGATTACAAAGACTACATCCATCTTATTCTGGAAATCAATGTAATTCCTCAGTCAAATAAAAGTTGGTGTGTGCGTGCATCACATTTAACAAAGGTAATATGAAAATCACTTTATCATGTCTATAATGAACTAGTGTTACTATATGATTGTCAAAATCAATATGCACGCTAAATATTGCAATACAGCTTTAACTACCAACATTTTTCATATTCCATTGAAGAAATAATATTTTCAAAATGCATTGGCCTGTCATTAGAAAGATATGTATATATATACACATATATATTAAAAAGGTTGTTGGATAGTTTCCAGCTAAGACTATTGCCTTACTGTGTTAGGTGCTGCACACATTTAGAAAGTGAAATAGAACAATGGCTACAAAGTGCCAGTAGAATAGAGACAAAAGGAATACTTTCTTCCCTTGATCTTAAATAGTTCTATCAATATATTTGAATGGTAACTAAAGAACATGGGCTAGATCTTCACAGCTGTAGAGTTCACTCTAACTTCAGGATTTCTCCCACCCACTGAAGCCAAACCCAAAGTACCTTCCTCAGAAGCAAGCTAAGCTAGCAAAAAAAAAGGGCTAGCCAATAAGGGCCAAATAAAGAAGAATCCTTCTGCTCAGTGTTATGAATGAATTACGAGTGTCCTCTTACATTGGACATCTAAACTTCATTGCTGAAAGAGGAGGAGAAACTGATCCCACAATATTCACCAGTTTAGGGTCTAGATCCTGGCCTAGAGGATGCAGAAAATCAGGATTATAGCCTAGATCAGGTCAGGGGCCCAAACTCACATCCTATCAGTGTGTTGGAAGCATCTTCTGGGATGCAGCTACAGATAAATCTTTTCACCCCTCTGGGGAGTCACCACTTCTTCTGGCAGGTGGCTCCAGAGCTATCCTCACCCCTTTTACTGTGAGATTGCTAGGATGAATCTGTCTAACCTCAATTTCCAGCTCTAAAGTTCCCATTACTAATTTCTTTGCAGAATAGTCCCATTATTTTGGATAATTCTGCCACATCTGAGCACCGTATATTCATATAATCAAGCTTTCCCTTCTCTCAGCCTTTTCTTTAAGTAGATGAGAAGACTGTGCTCCTTCTCTGGGAAAAAAAATAGTGACTCTCTTTGAAAACTTCTTGAACATTCTATGATTCCCAGACTTTTTCACACTAGTAATGGATACAATATTCTGGTAGAAATCTTACCAGCTCTGTGTGCAGAGGAAAGGTCATTTCCTAATTTCTAGATATCACCATTTATGCATCCAAAAATTGGATTAGGCTTTCAGCTTCCACATGGTAGCTGAGAGTACATGCAGAGATGATTATCTGTGATGATGGTCTCTGCTTTAGTTGGAGATCTTTCCGTGATATATTGCACAAGTGTGTTTTCCTACCATTATTTCTGTTTGTTCCTTGCTTTTAAAAAACATTGTGCCTACATTGAGTTTGCTTCTATTCCTTACAACTTCTGAATCCTGAATCAGATGAAATGAATGTATCATACAGGGCTTAATATTTTGTATTATCTTAAATACACAATCCAGTTTCTGGTGCAAGCCTGTTTTATAGGATTTTTTTTCAGATTTTTCTTTCAGAATGTTAGTGTGGTCAGTATGTTCAAAGACATAATTTTAAGTCACTTATACACCATTGTGTGAATCAAGACAAATTAGATATAATTCAAACCACCTCCACTAATTTAGAGGGTCTTTAGATATAGGAGAAATAGACAGATTTCTCAGAACGCCAAGCACACAAAACACATCTGCAACAGTATATGGGATGAACAAAATAGTGTATTACTCACTGAAATATCTTGGTTCACTTGGCAGACTTCACCCACAGTTGTGCACAGTATGGGTGGTTATTATCATTCTGTAATTAAAGAAGTAATTTTATTAGTATTAATTTTTATTTTAAGGCTTACTCAGGTTACTGGGACCTGATTTTTGAATGCATGAGAAAGCAGCTTTGTATAGATTTAAACCTACTCATCTTTGGTAGATTTAACAAGAACATGATCTTTCCTTCAGTCTGTTGAGAAGTCCTTAAAAAACAGTAATTGTGAAAGTTAAATTCTGTGTGCTCTCCCTCTTTCTTCACCCTATTTAAAAGAGAGATACAGAATATCTAGCACATCGTGGTATGGGAACTAGCCCTATTTTAAACACGCATTAGAGAAACCACCATCTATTGTTGTTTAAGATGAACATAAAATTGCTTTAATCCTCTTCATAGAAAAAAACATTCTAGGCTTGGGGTGAGTAGTAAAGATATCTTTTTTTAAAATTCTTCATTCTTTATACTATCCTTTTGCAAATCTCCATGTGGCAGCCTTGCATCTCCTATGTACAGCAATGTGTTTAGGTTAGTGGATTTGTTTTGAGGTTATTCAAGGGCACCAGGGGTTTTGTGTGCAAGTATAGCAAATAATTGAATTAGCTCAATCTAATAAGAATTATCTAATTACAGTAACAACTGGTGAAAATTCTATATACCCTATCAGAGACAGAATGATCACAGTCTATACACAGATCCTAATAATTTAAAACTCATTGAAAATGGGAAGTTGAATCATTTGCAGCTGAACAAGGCTCTGAAATTTTTTATTTTTCAGATTTATGTCAAGACAAGATTTGGAACTCAACAAGTAATCCAGACATTTTGGATCAGATCCAAAATGTTTTACATATTCAGAAAATCCTATGGATAAAAGTATAGTTCAAACATATAACGTGATACCAGTAATAAAGAGCCGTGTTAAGAAAGAGTAGGCAATTTTAAATTATATTAAATAGACAACCTAAGCTAGAGGATAGTTATTGCCTCCTATTAAATTTCAGAAACCAACACATGGAACCCTGTTTTGGAAAGAGTTGGCCAACTTAAGTTGAATAAGTTTCAGTTCTTAATAGTATCATGTTAACAGACTAAATCCTTGACAAGTTTGGACTTGCTTTGGCAGAAAAAAATAGCATCACTCTAAATGCACAGACTTGACTGACAATGCTGAGTTCCAGCAAATTCTTTACCAGAATTGATACTGTTAAGTGACATGGTGCTGACTGATTAATGCTCTAGCACTATCTCCAGTTGCACCACAGTGATATTTGCTGAAGAGGTGTACATCAATACTCAAGAAAATGTGGTTATGTAAAGTTGTTTCATAGAAATTGCATTCATAGAAACACAGAATAGTTTGGGTTTTTAAAAGTCATCTAGCCCAAAGCCCTGTCAGATCTTCAAATAAATCAGGTTGTTCAGAGCCCCATCCAACCTGACCTTGAATGTGTTTGCAGTAGACACAATGCAATGTGTTAGTAGTAGTTGCTGTTTCGGTGTGCGTTAGTCTTTTAAGTGTCAAAACCAATAGAAGGCTCATTTTGCATATATAGCCTTTAAAAATTTATAATATATGTTAAAAAGTGTTCCGTTTTCAGACATAGGCACACTGAAGGACTGAGCTTTGCAACAGGTTGCAGAAGATATTAAAACAGAGACTGAAGCCCACGTTGCCTGACATAACCTGGTCTCCAGCCACTCTGCCATGAAGACTTTATTTCTGATTCCCAGAAGTGGAACTGAATTTCACGTTCTTATTTCAATTGTATCAGTAGACTAGGAGCCGGATCTTTTTTTTCATTTTCATTTTCATTTTCATTTTCATTTTCATCTTTCTAAAACACTAAATGCTAGCAAGTTATTTTTCATGAATTCAATCATTCTATTTTTACAGCACTATCACTATTGTACACTGCCTGGTTATACTAAAGCTTAGTCTCCTGTACACATTTCTCTTCCTCATTTTCAGTGCCACATGGGCTATACTCATCCTAATGTTTCCTACCAGAAGTATTTATTTGTCTACTTTTAATCATTAGAAACAATTTTAAAGGTTGTCTGCTTTTTCTTTGTCTCTGTTTTCCGATCTCCACACAAATCTAATTTAGCTTGTAAATCCTTCAGGACTCTATGCTTATTTTAACCTTATTTATATTTAATAATAAGAATGGACTGATACCAGCAATAGCAGATTTAGACACACTGGCAGTAGAAGAATCCCTCCTTTCATTTTTGCTTACACTATGTTTTACTTTGTTAAAAAAGTAGATTCTATTTTTGTGATTCTAGAATGCAAACTTGTTGGAGCTTTTGAAATCTTCTTTCAAACATAAAAAGGCAAGTCTTTCAGCAAGACTACAGGCAGTGTAATACACTGTTCTGCTGTTCTGAGTGTCATTAAAAATATCAGGCAACATCCAGGTGCATTTCAGGGAGTGCTACTAAAACTAATGTTAAGGAAACTTCCCTGTCTGACCATGCAGGAGCCACTCTTGTCAGTCACTCTCGCACCACCTGAGCTGGGACTGAGGCCCCTTTGCAGCTGCACCCCCACACTCACACAGACAAGGTCCCCTCACCAGCTCAACCCCAGGTTTCCCATAGCACACTCTCAGACATCTGGATCATTAAAATAACTTGGTACAACAGCTCAAGCAGGGACCCCAAAAAAAAGGAAACCCTGGACTTTGATACCTCACAGTCCCAGCAAGCCAAAGTCCAGAGTCCTCAGCTCCTGCTGTATCTCCAAATGTCTGGTCCCCTTGCCAGGCCACAGGATCTTGTGCCCATTGTCATGCAAAGGGGCAGCAATCACAACCTTTGGCATGGGGCTCAACCTGCAGCTCACACTGCAGCTGCTCATGGAGCTACCTGCACTGAATGTGTTCCTCCACACTATGTGAAAAGAGCCCTGTTGAACCCATGATCAAATTTGTTCCCATATTAAAAATCTGAATTCAGCCTTGATGAGTGGTAAGACTGCCCTGTGTCACTATGGGACAGGATCCATCCATTAGTAGTGAACATCCTCCCATTCCTGTCCTTCCACTTTGAAGTCCTGACAGTTCTCTTAATACTTCTATCTAAAACTGTTAGATCAGATGTGTAAAAATTTCCTCTGGAAAGGCAAGAAGTTTCCTAAGTACCATGACTGCAACACAAGTCTGAGGGAGATAGCTGAAAAATATTCAATCTATCTGTTTTGTTAAAATATTCCACGTCACATTAATGTATAATGGATAGTGGTAACAAAAAGTCTTACAAAAAACTTATGACCCTGAAGAGGAAAGAGTTACATAACTATGAAATAGACAAATCATCGCTCTATCCCCTTCCCTTTTTCTGCTTTAGTACTTCTCGAAGTTTCAGACCAAACACTTCTCAGGTTTGTAACTGGCACAACTATGCAATTCACACAAAGATCATTCTGCATGGATACCCAACCTCAGTCAGGTCCACCAGCATAATCTTACCAGTTGAGTCCTTTCACACTGTATGAATAAAAGTAAGAACAAAATTAAATTAACAGTAGACTGAAACCTAAATCTTGGTTTGAGCTCTTAGTCAGGCTGATGGTAAGTAATAGTATCCTATTGCTATCCAGGGAAGATAGTGGAAATGAGGATATGGATATCATGCTTAAATGGCAGCAGAATGTGGATGTCTGCTGAAGTCAAGGGAACTCTTTTCCCTCCCTCAAGGCAGAAAAAAATCAGTCTTCCACAAAATCACAGCCATGAGAGCAAAGTTATAATTTGGCTCTTCAAAGAGAATTTTCTCTCACTCTTTACACAACTGTGGACAGAAGAATGTCAGTCTTATTTACACCAACTAGGATAAATATTTATAAAAGGTTTTGACCCTCAAGTTTCGTGATGGAAAGCATGCAAAGCTAATCCCATGTTCAGAAAAGCTGACACCTTCCTCTGGAACTTCTAGCACGTATCCTTGTTATTGCACAAGAGCGAATAACAATGACCATTGATCTGATTCATAACAAATATTTCTGTGGCTTCAGTGGATCATGTGAATGCAAAGCAAGAGTGGGGTTTGGAGGCTTAAAAATTGCATTATTGTAGCAGAAAAAAAGATAAAGTCTCTATCCTGAATACTGGAATTCAAGTCTGTTCAATGATCTAATTTTCCACGTTGTTTTTAAAAAACACGTAGCTTTAAATTCCAGTATACATCACTGTGTCTGCTATTGCCAACATAGCTGATGAGGAAAGGTTGTGTGATTTCTGACAACAGCCGAGTAGAATAACAATCATTTCAGAATTGGGCTTGAAGCCTCATTTTGAAATAAGGTGCAGCAGAGGACATTCTGCAAGAGTTCTTCCCCCTCCTCTCCTTGGGTGAAAGTATTCCTAAAATCAGCATGAATATTCACAAGGAATGACTACCATCAGCCACACTGGGCTCCAGCCAGATGTCTTTTATTAATGAAGTGACACTTAAAGATTTCTTCCTCCTGAGCTAGAAAAGGTGTTGCCAGTCCTGGATCTGACCCTCAGAAAAAACTGTTGTAGCATCTGCTACTTGTTGAGTTATTGTGTGCTGTTTCTTTACCTGTGTTTTTGAATGCATATTGCAAACACTTCTGAATAGGAATTCACTTAATACTGTAGTACAGTATGATTCTTTTCTAAGTTGAGACACTGTGAAAAGTAATAAAAGGAGACAATTCTGCCTTATCCATGGCTGGATGTTTGGGGTTTTTTTGTTTCTTTACAATGTTTTTTCTTTGTTCTTCACTCTGGATCCTTATACTCGATCCTGAACTTATTGCAATAAAAAATGAACATGATATTTGCAATGATCTAAGATAAATATTCATTGTTTCAATTACTTTGGTGCAGAAATAGTAAATAGAATAGTGAATAGGAACATCTGGAGCAGTTTTTGGACCAAATTTCTAAATTACTGCAGAAATTTGACCGGTGTATTATAAACTTGCCTGTGTCCCTTATATTTCAAACAGGACTTATGCCAGATCTCTGTGAAGGTGAGACAATCCATCTCAACAGGACTAACCCACTGGGAAATAAAAGATTACTTTAATCACTTTAGGTTATCAGGAGACTTTTATAATAAAAGATGCACTTTCATGATTATACACCCTTGTCAGAAATACCAGGAGAGTGACTGAGTTTTGTGTGGCTTGCATATCTGCTTTAAGGCTGCTGTGACAGCAAAACTTGGCAGAATTAAATATGAATCTTTGCATGTGGTTTCTATAAATCCAACATTTTCCACTTTACAATCCAGAAAAGATGATTGAGCAGATGGTAATGCAAGCCACTGGATTTATGCAATTTTTTTTTTTTAAACTGGGAGTTTTCACTCTCAAGAACAGCTTATATATATGAGGGCCTGAAAAGGCTGAATACTAATTTTTTTGGCAGAGCACCATGCTCACATAACCTAGGTACACAAATAGTAGTTATAAATAAGCTGACTGTAGGAGGTACAGAAAACAAATTCTTTCTGTGTCAATGAATTATCTCTCAGTGAACTTCAGATATGCATATATATACCTATTTGTGTTCAATATTTTAATCCATTTATAAAACAAAGAACTAATGCTTGTCTGCATTTATGTAATCTAAATAAAATACGTTAAAACCAAAAAATCTAAGGAGCAGGATGCATAAAGCATGAGCAGGGACATAATAATGAATGCATTTTTGTTTTAAGAATTCTTCTCAGGACCTGTCGTAATCAGTGACTCAATGCATAACTTATTAATAATGCTTCATAAGACGCTCTTTCAGCAGGTTTTCAACTTTCCTACTGGGGCCTCATGTGAACTAAAAACAAAGCTCTGCATTTTATTATTGTTCTGTTATTCTTGCAAGATTTCCCTGAAGGCTGAAGTCTCCCTGCTCTGCCTGGGAACCATGCACAGACCAAGGAGGTCCCACACTGTTTTCAATGACTGTGCTTTTACTGATACTGGATGATCCTTTTTGTCATAGGATTTTTTCCTGGGTATATGCCATGCTTATTCAAGATTTCCAGTCAAAAATACTGTATTAACCTTACCATAAGGCCATGGAAGGAAAATCTGTCTCCTACTATCAGGCACAGCAGCATTGATGTTGGGCGTGTGCTCATGCTCGGGAACTTCTGTAGTCAGCAGGAAGTCAGGGCATCTTCCAGGAAGCAATTCTGCCAATTTAAGGCCAGCGTGACCTTCCAGCAGTGCCTTTCACTCATGTTCTAACACAGAGAATCCTTGGGCCACTGGGTGTCCCATCAGGACCTATGTTTTAGCATGTCTGTCACATGTCCTGTGGTGACAGTCTTGCTGTGGGTATGTGCCCTATGAGAGCTAACCAGCCTTTGCATAGACACAGTGGGCTGTGAAGAGAGGACTTTAGGACCAGCATCCTAGACTGAAAAATCCTCCAGCAGGGATTGTCTTTATTTGCAGCTCATACAGAGCTGAGCGCATTTTTTGGCTCTTTATACTGAGCAATAACTCTTAATAACAGCACTGTCTGCAGGCCAGAAATGCTCTGATTCATCTCAGCTTGTAATTCTGGAGTCTGTATTAATGTTCCTTCATAGATTTTTTTCTGAATGGATCCTACATAGTTTCATACCAACCGGGGTGTGATTTTTATTCTTTTTTTAATTGTGGTTTCCAACCTCCCCTACCCTTTATAAATGCTTTTTAAATTTCCCATTTCCTGCTTGATGCTGCAAAACCCCAATGCATTAAAATGCCCACTAGCCTTGGAATGCATCCTGGTAGTGCTGCTTGGCATAAATCCTTGCAGAGCACTCTGGACTCCAGCAGTCTCCTGAAGACTGTTGACAATTACAAGAGCTTCATGATTCACTTCTGCCTTTCTCATGAATTTCCCCAAAGAATCATCAAGGATCTGGTATGGGTAGAATATTATAACTTTGCAGTCACAGGCAGGTAATTTAAATGGAGGGCACAGCTCTTTCCTTTGCCACCAAAAACATGTCTGTTGCCTATTATCTCTGAAAGTCCCCCCCTCCCCTTCAGCCTTTGCTCAGAGAGTCCACGTTTCTGATCCGTAGCAGGTGGAAGAAAATGATTAAGCTTACACATAAGGACCAGATCCTGCAGTCCTAGCTTCTTTCTTATTCTGGCTGATTTCCCATTGACTTCAGTGCCAGAGTAATAAACATAGAAGGACAGCTGGATCTGTAGCAAAGATATTATTGTCAGCTTCCTCTATATTTCTCAGAATATTTTTCACAGATTGTTTACTGAGATGTAGGGAAGTATATTTTCCCTACCCAATGTCTTGTTTGTATTCACTATGTCTTATGAGATTCCACGGTGTCAAAGTAATGCATTTTAAATTTAACATTCAAATTGTAATCCATATTTGCTACATTGCAAGGGGGGGGGGGGGAGGGGGGGGCAATATCATCCAAAAGATTTGACCTTGATCTGGAACAGGTCAATCCTCTTTCCTGGGGACTATCTGTGGGAGATCCTTCAACTATTTTGTCCCTCTGTTTCAAGCTATTTTTTAATATCTGGGTAAAATGAACTTTGCATGCAGTAAGCAGCATTGTGAGTACCATGAAGCCTCTCTAGATCACTTTGGGCACCCATTGGAATATAGTTTACATCAAAGAATAATCACAGTGAATCATTCCACATGGACTTGGCTGCTTTGTTTCCAGAGCCTAACACACAATTCAAGTGAGTCATTATTTTAACATTGTATACCTTTCCTGTTTATAAGCAGTAGCAAGAACAATCTGGAAATTATTTCAGAAGGCATTTTCATTTTTTCAAATCGTATTCCCAGACTTTATCTTCTAAAACATTCACTCTCCTTACACTGCAGATGGTTTGGGGAATTGGGTTTTCTTTTACATTTCATTCAAAACTCTTGGGGACAGAACTCGTGTTAAATTTCTGCATGTAAATAAGGAATGACAGCATCTCCATAAACAAATGTGCATTTGCTATGTATAAATCACCAAAATTCCAATAAACACAGTAGAAGAGGGGTGATTCCATGGTTAGGTTATTTGGGCAGAGCTGCCTTCTCTGTCCATGTGTTTCATGCATGACTTTGAAAATCTAAACTTCATCCTACCTCCCTTTTACCTTCTTCAATTAAAGTATCTAATTTTTTAGGCTCTTCGTTATCAATGGAGAAAAATAGGCAGCTCCAATGTGCCTGCCCGTTATCTGTATTCACCCTTGAGATGGGATGGGATTGAACAGGACTCAGCTGTTTGATTTGAATAGGTGTCCAACAGATACTGTAAGCCTGATAATTATTTCCTCTCTGTGCCTTCTTCAGTTTTAAAATTGAAATAATTTTAAAACTCTCCCCAAATTATCTTGGTGCTGACACCTAAAGAAATTATTAACAATGTATCAGTGAACTGACATCAATAAAGTGTGGGAAGACCAGTCACCAGCTTCTTAACACAGCTCTTAAGACAGGTAAGACAGAGGACTTCAACATAGATACAGTAATGGCAAGAATTTAGCGCCCACAATTTGAGAGCATGGAAAGATCTAGCAAAATCAAATGTACTGTGACCGGTCTAGGCATAACTGTTGTAGATTGGATGTAAATGAAATAGCTTAAGTAAGTTTGACTGAGGTCCAAGCATTTCTCCAAGAGGCAAAATAAGAGGATTAGGTCACTGTAACAGTCTCAGTGCTCTTGTGTGTATCACCCCGGACCTATTCACAAGTATGCAATTTTATTCTGTTCTAAAGCCAAAGTTTCCCTCATAGTTTTTTTTTGTAAAATCACTGAACTGATTTCACAGTCAGAAGTACATGGAGTCTTTCTACATGCTCATGGTGTTATTCAATGTTATGATTTACCATTTGTATATAGTTCCATGTGTTTGTGATACCAAGTTTATGGTTTCCACCGCAGTGTGTGCAGAAACAATCATTGGTCTGCAGTTTTCCAAATTACAGCCCCCTGAAATCCAGAGGAGTTTCATTCCCTATAGCATAGAAATGCTTGTGAGATACAGAAATAAGATGGAATAACAAAAAGGAAGTTGGATTAATATCATCCTAAATAGGAATAATCAGCAGGTAAATAGCGAGTAGGTAAAAGAAAGTTAGCAAAGATAACTATGTTATAATAAAACTGTGAGATGAAACTAACTAAAAGATAATCTAAGATGAAAACCTGGGAGTTTTCCAAATAGTGGCCTTTTTTACACTAGAAATAATCTCCTGGATGAGTCAGTGGAAATATTATGAGATAAATCAATTTGGAAAAAAATGAAAAAGGTTTGAGTACAGGGAGAAGTCTCCCACTGGAAATTAACAAGTGGGTTTACCTTCTTTCTTCACTGTGCAGCTGACGGATATCTGAGACGTAGGAAAAAATATAAATTGTGAGGGAAAGATACAGGTTTGATTCCCAGGCTTGCTACAGATTTTCTGTGAGAACTCGACTAAATCACTAAAGTTCTCATTTAGAGCTGACTGGGAAACGAATTTCACTACTATGTTGAATGTCAAGGTTCAGGGAAGAAAAAAAAGTTGTCCTTAACCAAGATGAACTTTGGCATATTGCACCGCAATGAAATTCTGTGGGAATAAGAAAGGCAGTGACCTCCCATTCCCTTGCTACTGCTCAGCTCCCTGACTGTTCACTTGGCAACCAGCTGGAGTCAGAGCACTGAGGCATCCTTCCAGCAGGTGCAGTTTGTGCTTACAAAGTTTCCTCTATTGCAATCTGGTTAAAGCACAAATAAAAAACATGTACCCCCAGGGTTAGCTGCTCAACCTAGGCTCTGCTTGCTCTGCAACAGCTCCTCTGACTTTCCTATGTATTTGGCTGGCACAGAACAAGCTCTTCCCAATTACTGCCTCTGGGAAGGCCACTTCAGTGGAGATTGGTTCAGGCTTTGTTGGCTGCTGAGAGAGGAGAGAGAGCAGCAGCCTTTACATTTGCAGCTTTGCTCCCTTCTGACTTTGTGCCACTAGGAACTCTGTGTCCACAGCAGCTGCCAGGAAAAGAATAAGTGCAGTGTTGGAACTCTCACCCTGAGCTCCTTTGTGGAAAAACGTGGAGTTGTCATATAGAAAACCCACGCCATGATCTGGTAATGAAGATCCAACACATTTCCCCATTACTTGTGCTGTCACAGTTGCTGGGTTTTTGCTGCCTTATGGGCAATCTGTGAAATGAATACTTCTTGCAGCGTGCAGTCACTTGCACAACAAACAGACACTAAACATTTTTCTGCCTCAGGCAACCAGGGTTTGACTGATACGTGTGAACTGGCTCTGGCTGCTTGTGCCTCTGTTTGCTGTTCCAAGCTCTTCGGGTTCCTTGTTCACTGCTCTGTTGGCTGTCTGAGATGTCTCTCAGCAGGCAGTCCAGGATGAAGCAGGTGTGAGGAAGAGGAACAAAGAAACTGATAGAATTAGATTAGCTCTCCAGCCTCCTGCTAGACAATGGCATTTTTGAACATACAATTTGCTTTAACTGGTTTGTGCTCATTTGCAGGCAACCCACAATGGGAGCATCACTATCAGAGAATGTGCCTCTGTAACAGGGATTGTTTTATAGCCTGGAAATGACACAGATCTGTTCAGTTGTCAATACCAAGTCCAATGACTTCTTTAGCTTAATATAGATATATTGTTATACTGCAAAATTTCTCCAAGATGATCACCTACAACTGGAAATAAGTAAGATGTGAAGAGATCCATAGTTAGCTATACAATGTAATCTCCTGCTTATTACCCATAGGACTTTAATAATGGTTGTGCCCAGAATTCTCATGTGCAAAGAGGTGATGGGCATTATGGGATGTGTTCTGATGATGTAAGAGACAGTCTTGGCATCTGTCTAAGTTGGCAGGATGAAGAATGGAAGAAGTGTTTGCTGATGAAAAGGTGAGTCACAACACAGTGAGTGACAACATACTTGACACGGGAAACAGTTAAATCCTATTCAGTGCTTTTACACCAAGTCCTTATTCTGCTCCAGTCTCATTCTAATGCTTCCTTCAGCTGTATTCAAGCAGGATTTATACATGCATAATATATAAAACTGCCAGCAACAAAGGTGACCTGCAAGATTTTTAATATCTTGCTGTAGTGAGCTATGTGTGTAAATTAACCCCGAAATTAAATCTGTAAATGACTACCTAAAGCTCTCACCTTCCACTTTGTCTGATACTTGGCAAAGAAGCTTTTAGTAATGTCTACGAATTTTTTGACTGCAGATAATGCTGATAAAAGAAGCAAATGTTAGGAGATGACGGAACATACACATTAAAAATTTTCATCTGCTGCCCTGAAATCTCATATATGACCCTGTTTTTTCTTGAGGAATCACAGCACCACTAGTCAGTCATTGCAAGGGGCTCCAAGCCAGCCTTCTTTTAGCAGTGGCAGCAGATGCTTGATTTCCTGTGTGTAACATATGTCTTCAACCACTGCTACAGTCAAGATCTCAGTATACCAAAGCACTCCTGTCTTCAGCATCTGCAGAAACAGACTGCAGCACCAAACATCAAGGAACACAAGTATGTGCCTTGTATGCGTCCCCTGCAACTCCAGGGCTATTACGCTGATCAACTAAAGCAGAACTTGGTGCATTGCCATAACATAATAAAGGTCACTTCCATGGAGTAAGAAGGATTGCTTTTGCTCTGAGTCAGTATATCTCACCAGGATGCATGGCAAATGGGATTTACACAGAATTACACAGAATCCTCCTTTCAGACCACTGAATAGCAACAGTGTCCATGTACTATGCCAAACATACCACCTCCAAAGTTTCTGTAGGGGATGTACTACCCAATGAAATTTGGCTGGCAAAGCTGTGTATTTTGAGTTTAGTAACCCATCTCCCTGTTCAACATTTCCTAGTGTGCTGGATGTTTCAATTAACTTTTACTGTAAGCAAACGGAAGTGAAATACAACCTAAATTCTTCGTCTTCTTCTTAACTACAAGCACAGATATTTGTAATTCACTGTTAAACACACATGTAAGCTTGCAGAATGGAAGCCAAAGTAGAGTTCACTTTAGAGACTGCATTCAAAACTCCTAAAGCATGAAGGAAAACATGGCCAGTTTATTCTCACTTTTCTTTGGATTTATGCAAATTAGCTTGAATAATTTCCAAATCTCATTTCTTACCAATAGGTGGCACTAACATTTTCTACTTTTTTCATGATACATTGCCAGTAGTGAGATTTAAAGTCTACCCCAGTGGTTAAATTATCTACTAAATCATGATGAGTTCTGTTCTGTTCCTTTCCCCACAGATTGTGGCTGATCACTATGCAGTGGTACATGTTTTGTTCTCCAAGCATTTCACAAACTCTGAATGGGATGTTTTGCTAGATACATTACCAATAATTCAGGCTGCTGTTCTCTTTCATGTTGTGGCAGTCATTTTAACAACGTTTTGTTGGTGTCTGGGTTTATGGTGGTTTGTTTTGGTTTGGGGATTAGGTTTTTTTATGTTTGATGGCTTTCTTCAGCTTTTCATACAAAGATGTTAGTGTATGTGTCAACTTTTTATTAAAATGATCTTGCCTTTCCCCCTTTGCAGGTAATAAGAAAATTAAAAAGTAGACTTTTAAAAAAGCCAAGTAGGTTTTTTTTCCTGTTTCATGATTGCATGATTGCAACCTTTACAGCCAAAAGTAATACCGAAAGTAATGTAATAGTGATTCCCTAAAAAGTTTCAGTCATGTGAATTTCATAGTTGTTTTGGAGAATATGGTACTAAAATGTAGTAGGAAAAAGTCACTGGAATCAAAAGCAAGAACAGCTTTGGCAAACTCATTTAATTGATTGAGAGAGTATTCACTGCCCTTTTTTAGTGGGAGCATCCTTGTTCCCAATGGAAGATCCACTAGAAGTAACCTGTAACTCTGCATGAGAGTCCAGTGATTTTCTTTGCAAGTCATATTTTCCCTGTTCCAGATTAATCACCAATGGACAAAAGACTTTAGTTTTCCAGTTGAGATTCCCAGACAAGATTGTTTTCTTGTTCTCTCCTTTCATAGTCATAATTACAAGAATGTGGTTTCAGGGTTGTAATAGTCATTCTGTAAATATAATCCCAAACTTTATAACTGTTTTATTTTTAGGAATGTGAGGTTTGATTCACAGATTCTTTCTTATTCACCTGAATTCAGGGTACTTCTGATCAGGAAACAAGAATGATCTTTCCCTAAATTTAAAGTCTAAAGCCTGCCTACCTACCAGCCTATATGCACAAATCATTTCAAAGAGTTTATTAAGTTTGCTGTTCTGAGAAACATTGTGAAAACAGAGCCCATCCTATGGATGACTGCCAAGATTAATGAAAGTTCGGGCATCCAAGTGCCATTTACATAGAAGTTGGTCTCCTTCTAGCATAATTTATACCACTGACTTGTCATCTTTATGTCTTGCTTATTCATAAATCAAACCAAACCTCTTCATTGATTCTGCATCACCTTGTTGCAATCTGAATACTTATTTCCCCAAGCTTCATATTCTTAGGTGCTTAATTTCTCCAACTGAATGCCACATCTGCATTTACAACATCAGCACATGAGCTGAAGAAATACCTAAGACAAAAATAACCATCTGTATTCTTTACATCTCTGGTAACCTTGTCATCAACATCTGTTCATGCCACACAGGTGTGTCTAAAATCCATTGGCAACATCTGAAAGTGCTCTTCTACTTGAATTTAAGTTATTGAATTCCTCTGGTGACTTCAGTGTTGTGAATATGCCCTAAAATTGGAGGCATTACTTTATCCAAACTTTTCAGGAAAGCCAATGTATTTAAAATAGTCATTATCCCACTCCTAAATGATTTAACATTTTGCTGGCCTTTATACAACCTTAATTAACATCTCTCTTTTCTATGCTGAACAGTCTGGAGTTTTCCATTTCTCTACAACTGAAAGATTCCAAAACACACACCTATGGCTGAAACTTGTTTAATTTGGGATTTTAGGTATCCACCCTGTATTGCAAAAATAGACTGTGTGATGCAATATTGTTTTCAGCTGCAGACTTCGTAAAACAAGTATTGAGTAATCAGAATGTATCTTTGTCCTTGTGTGTGCTTAGCAACTCTACAGGTCTGGATGACAAAAAGAATTTGCCCTTGGACAGCAAGTTAACAAGACATCAAACAGTTAGGAGGAAAAATAAAAACTTTGCTTATATTTCACAAGGAGTATGGAATGAATAAAGAACCTAGCAGTCACATTGGTTTATATTAGGGCAGGATTTTAAACTTTTCACTTTTAGATGTGGGAAGATGGTCTAGGGAGGTCTGGAAGCAGGAACAAGAAACTTTCTCTTTTTGCATCCAATGGAGAGCTGTCAGAAGAACAGCTGTACAGAACAAGATATTTCTTGACCTTGCCACTAGCACTAAGTAGATGTTCAATAACAATTGGAAGAAAATAAAAAAAGGAAAAGGAAAATGGAAAAGTAAAAAGAGGAAAAAAAGGAAAAAGGAAAAAGGAAAAGGAAGGGGAAAGGAAAGGGGAAGAAAAAAGAAAAGAAAATGCTACTTAATATTCTTTAATATATTTCTCAAAGGGGTCATAAAAAACAATGGGATGAATATGATACAGAAACCTAAGGGGGTCATATTAAGGCTTGTCCAAGTAGTGATGCTTTCCAAAGAAATGCATGAGGAAAGCACTCGTTAACATCTCTGAGGTCCCACACTGTGTCACAGAGTCCAACAAGACATAATGCAGTTGACATATATTTCATACAGGAATTAGATCAGAGGAGAAGATATCTGTGGTCATGGCACAGCAGGTACTGAGGTGACTGTGTTTAGGGAGTTTACATACTCAGAAGAGTGAGAAGGGGGTTGTGTGTCCCTTAGTAGCACAACCTGTCGTCCTCTGCTGTTGAGAACCCAAAAATTGTTAGGCAAATGAGCTATGACTGCATTTAACTGATCTCACTGGTCTGAGGAGGTATCTGCAGTCAGAATTGTTGCTGACCTTGTCATCAACTGCCTTGCACTGAGCTTCTATTCACACTGTAGGCAACTCCCACTCCCTCACACAAGCCACTGTGGGAAGGACTCTGACTTGTCCGCCAGTTAAATTTTTAAGAGCAAAAGGGGCACACAAGATCTTCTGGGTCAGGTACAGAGGACACCTTACAGCTCAGGGTGTTCTGGAACAGACACATTGCAGAGCAGGGAAACACAGGTTTCCAAATGCACTTTCCTTGTCCAGATTCTTGAATACTACTAAAGGGAAGGAATGCAAGGGCTGGCAGCTCCCATCTCAAGCTCACAGTCAGAGTCATGTCTGCCTTCCAGAGTAAATGTAAATGTTGGACTCAGGCTTCCCAGCTCACCCTGACTCACACTCCTCTGTGCTCAGGAAAAAATGGTTTTAGAAGAATTAAGCACACAGAGATACAGTTTAGCACTTGGTAGGAAAGATTGCTGAAATTAAGTTCATGCCCAATTTTGGAAGACAAATGCCTCTAAAAATCTGCTGCCAATGGCTAAATAGAACATGGTTCACGCAATCCATCTCCTCTGACTTTCACCATCTACAGTCTAGGTGTCTACACTGGAACTAGTGACTTTAGGCTCAAGAGAGGGAAGTAGATGGTTTTAAAGAGTGAGTCATCTGACCTATTTTAGATATCTCTGTTAGGAACAGACAAATGAAGGTCTGAAGTGCCTATTTTTTTTCACTGACTTAAAAATTCAGAAAAATAGATCAGAAACTATTCATGTAGGTGAATCTGACTTTGTGTATCCACTGCTAGAGTTGCAATCTACATTATCCAATTTAGGCAGTGACTGACAATGCAAGGCTGGCGTTTATAGCTTTACTAATAATCTATGTTGAGGTGGTACAGCTGGTTGGGAAGGAACAAACAAGCAATTAAATGAGTATATTTTCTTCCCCTGAATTCAGTCTGTGTGTGGTTTTGATTTGATGACTTTGTCAGAGATGCAGCAGTCTCTGCTAACCTAAGTCTCACAGCAGATAGAAATGTCTGCATGACAGCAGGCAGGAAAAAATTGTGTCTGAGAAAGTTAGTTTCTGGGGGGGCAGGGAAGGAATGACAGCTTCCTTTTTGACCAGTAGTATATTTATTAAGTTAGAAATCCAGTAGTTAGGTTTGCTGACTAACTCAAGTAAATACCTAAGTTTTCACTAGCTCAATGGAGTGAGACAGGCTTGCTGAAGACACACATAACTTAGGTAACTGCTCTCTACACTGACTGTATCAACCCTCAAAGTGATCTTTCTAAATCAGATGGCAATCCCCTGGGGAGCGAGGACACTGCTGGAGTTCCTGGGGCCTCAACATCACATCAACTCTTCCAGCAACTGACAGGGTAACTCACTTCCTGCCTCATCTGGATGGCAGTGGCACTCCTGCAGGAGAGATTAGTGTGTATCTCCCCTTACTTCTGAGCAAGTACAGGGGATTCATTTAACACCTCTGAATTTTTCAGACTAAGAAGGAAGTTACTTCAGGAATAAAAAATCCTAAAACACTAGAAATCAGAAGACTCGATCCTTGTTTGGATCTTTCAGCTGTTTTACATGGCTCAGATCTCACCAGATAATGATCACAAATTTCATTAAAATGCTTCAGTAAAAGTTGCAACCTGAGCTGCTGTTTCCAAGGGTCTGTTATATCAAATTGCACAATAATCTGTCAGCTGTACATATATTATTCTCTCATTTTATAGGTTTTTCTAAGCCTTTCATTTTATTACTTTCAAATTACATTATTGCATCACCTCACATGGGCCTGCAATTTCTGTGTTCTCAAAAAACTTGAAAACAACAAATGCAACTGCTTTAGTTTATAGTAGTGTTGCATTAATATATGAGAGGATATTATCACATCAGATCTATCTTATCCCATATTTGAGAAACTATTTTGGACTATTTGACATTGCTTTCTCTTGTCCATCTTTGTTTTCAGCAACACAGTGTGAAATTAAATCATATTTTAAGTTCTTAAAAATGAAAGTCATCTTTGTATAGAACCTAACGTAGTGATATCTTGGGTGGCTGCTCAAGTATTTAATCCATGGAAAAGTTTTAATATCGATGCAGCATTGTTGCTAAAGATAGCAAGTCAGTTGCAATCACAGTCATTGTATATATTTTAAAGATGGTCTGGCACAAACTTTGGCATATCCTAGATTTCTCTAACAAATGTCTCATTGGGTGTCCGATTGCTGTTATACTACTTTAAGACATGTAAGGATGTAAGGAAACTTGAGAAATCTATCCTCCGATTTCTTCCACTGGAAAAAAATATTAAAGAATATTTTAAGAACACCCTACCCAGTCACTTTTACCAAAATCTTCCTGCTTTCTTTTGTATTTTATATGCTGGTCTTAATTATATGTTTCCAGCTGTATGCTGGTTTTAGTTATTTGCTAAGAATATCCTTTGATAATCTATTTTTTCTTTTAGGCTGTTTGTGACTGAATCAAACTCTACTGACTATTCACTGCTCAAATTTTTAACATAAGAAATGGTTCAATTCATTGGAGTCCCTGTGTTAAACTGCTATCAAACTGTTTACAGTTCCTTCTGCACTGAGCATGGCATGTTGCTTACTGTATCTTCAACAAGGCAGTCAGTCAGGATATGAGAAAGTATTGAAGTGAGGGCTCCATTGGTTCCCTCAAAAATTTCCTTACACAATAATTATACCCATCCCAGGTAAAACTGTGTTCTCAGTTTCTAATTTTTACCACATGGATTTTCTTCCTGTTGTTGGCTCTTATTATGGCCTCTGACACTCGTGTACGAGGTGGGCTGTGTGACATTGACATTTGTTTAGCTCCTGCATACTGTCAGCTCTTTACAAAGCATTGTCTTCAGCTGGATGTGGTATGGGGAACTGAGATTGTTTCCACCTCCTGTCAGCTCTGTCCATGGAAGTTCATTTGCAGTTGGTAACCCATGCAATCAGAGCAGGGCTGGATCCACTCCCTGTTTCTTCCAGGTTCTATCTCTTAAGAAAACGCTACCAGTAACCTCTAAATATGGAAGTGGAAGTCCAAACTCATAGACACTTTTACACAAGTGCTTTCTGTCTGTCTTGTGCCTGTAGTGGCCCATGAAGAGCCAGCTGTGTTCAGGCACACCTGGGTAGTTTGCAGAGCTTTGTGTACAAAATGCCACCTGCTCCATTTCTGTAACTCCGACTTGTACAATCTATGAGTCATGCCAGCCAGCCTGCACCAGATTAAGGGTTTTAAAAGGCAGCACAATTGATCTACCACTGTGTTACTGATAAGTGTGAAATATTTATTAAAAAAAAAAAAAAGACACGTAGCAAATGTAAAAATAAAAACTCATGGTCTTGCTGCCTTTAAACATCCCAATAAGGCACCTCCCACAGAAAGCAGTGGAGGTGAAGTTTGCATTCCATTCTTGTGCAAATCACCTGTTTGGATGAGGGATTTCAGTTTTCCTGGAGCCATTTTAATTGCTTATGGTCAAAATCTAATTGCTTTTAGAGGAAAAATGAAAGAAGGAAAAAAACCCAGGAAAGTTCTTTTGAAAACTTTGATGTATTTGAATTACATGGGATAATCCAAGGTTAATTAAGTAGAGGAAAAACAGCAGAAAGACATACTGAGAATTAAATTATATCCAAGTAAGTGTTAGCATTAGGAATAAACTAATAGATAGGATGGCTAAGATATAGCATTGGATTTATATTTGGCTTATATAGAGGAATTTCATACTTGAGAAATACACAGTTTTTACAGACTACAACAAATGTTATCACCATTATACTTTGGGAAAGCTACAGACTCATAAACTAAGACTAAATGAATTATATGTCAAAGAACAAAGAGGACTGCTAACAGAACTAGGTCTCTTGATTCCCACTCTGTTTTTTCCACTGGGCTTTATTGAATGAAGTATAAACCACATGGATAAATTTTAAGGAATCTTTTTCTTGTTGTCTTTGTGAGATATTGCACTTTCCATCATTTGCATAAATGGAAAAGAGGAAGACTTTTTTTGCTGGGTATATATATATATATATATATATATATATTTTTTTTTTTTTTTTTTTTTTTTTTTTTTTTATTCCACAGAGCTTTGGGAAATGAATTGAAAGCAGTTAGAACTGGTAAGGGACCTGGTGGAGTACTAATATCTGTGAGTTCACACTTCTAGAGCATTTTAAAATTTGAGTTCTAAGCTTCAAAAAAAGCAATGACATAATAAAAAGGGAATTTGGAGTGGGCTGTATGTAAAGAAGCAATGCAGAGCATTTCTAATGTGCACATAGATAGTCTTGGTGCCCTAAGCAACAGGTTTATGCTACATGAAAATGACACCTGTCCATTGGATTGCTTTGCTCATTACATATTTGCACCTCAGACTGTCAGCTTTTGGTTTGGCTTTTTTTTTTTTGTGGCTCTCTATACTGTCTGGTTATAGTCTGAGCCTCAGCTGTCCCAGAGATGCCTCTCCCAAACTTCACATTTGTGTCTAAGAGCTGCCATTCCCTCTCACCAGCTGTTTGCCCCACCTAAAAGTTCCTCTTTGTATCCTACTTGCTTCTTTTGTCTATTTATATCTACACTAATGCATGTAATTCTAGAATATACTTGTAATGCTTTAGCACAGAAGTCAGGCATTCTAATTCTGAATCTCCTATAGATATAACTTGCCTTTTCCTTGGCACTAACAGAATCTAGTTTAATTTTCTTTTATGCTGCAAAGAAAGTGCAATTTTTTAAAGTCTCTGTGGAGCTGGTTGTTTTCTTCATGGATGCTTTCACAGTGTACCTATCTCAGTATGGTACAAATTTTAGTACAGTTCTTTTCCCCCCACGCCCACTGTTGTGCAATCATTGGGAGCCAGGGATAGGCATATTTTATAAATTAAAAAGAAATCAGTCAGTACATTGAAGCAATTAGTGTAAATGAGTTCAACAGACAAACAGGCAGACAGGGATCTCTGTGCCGTTTATCTTTTCCTGCCCCCAAAGCTTTAAGTGTAGTACAAGAGCTAAATGAACAGAGTGAAAAATGACCACATATAGTGGGCCAGGCTCCAACCTCACTGACAGAGTTGTAAATCCAGAATAAGAACATAAAACCTGCCATCCTGGGTGAGCATGAAAGTCCTTTTAGTCCTTTTAGTTCAGTCCTGGAGAACAGTGGGCAGAAGCAAAGGCTCAGGACAAGGATAAGGCAGATAAAGTATACTTCTCCTGCTGTAGCCTTTGAACTGGAGCCTAATCTAATGGAGACAGAGATTGTAGTCAATAGTTGAGTTTAATAGCCACAAACAGACCTCTCCTCTGTGATCTAATCCCTTCTTAAATCTGTGGATGTTGGGGGCCCCACAACATCCCAGTGCAGTGAACTCTATAACTTCACTGTTTTAAGTGAAAAAGCTTTTACTTTCAACCAACTGCCTGGTCATTTCACTGCATGATCCTTTTGTATTGTGAAAAACTGGGACTGTGTTGGGGTGGCTCAGCCTGCTCTCGGGCTGAAACCATCAAATCTCAGTCACCAGAAGAGATCACTGAGGTCTAGGTTACCTCCGCCTGGGTGGCTCCCAATCCTAAATTACCTCCCGCTGTTCCAGAAAGTTCTCCCTTTTTTAGTTATTAATTGGTTCCCTGTTATGACTCCTGCCTCCCTGTTTTCCCCATTTGTTCTGAAAAATTGTATCCTCCCCTCTGCTTGTCCCCATTGGTTGTTTTCTCTTTCCTTGCCTCGCTCCACCCCCCCCCCCCCCCCCCAAAGGGGGCTAGCCCGCGTCTCCTCAAGGCTTCGCTGATCCCTGGACCCTCCTGCAAATAAACGTGTTGGAACTCACACCAGAAGCCCCTCCCGCCTTCTTTGCCTCCGGGCTAATGCCAGCCTGATCATCGGCTGCCCGACGTGCTTCCTCTGAGGAGGAGCCAGCGCACGCACCCATCCCACGCTGATTCCACTGAGCCGTCCAGCGAGGACGCTGTGGAGGCCAACGCTGCGTCCCCTCTGCCCGAGGGCACGCCGGGGCTTGTGGTGACAAACCCCCGGCTGCGTAAGGACTGCACTTTCCCATTTAATATTTTGGTGCCATTTGTAATTTTATGGTAATTTCACTAATGCCACTGGGGGCCCTTTCAACTGACACTGCTGTAAGGCAAGGTCAGAGACTTGTTTTTAGGGAATCTGATTCATTCAAAAGTCCAGGGGCTACATTCGTCAGGATAGTTTCCCTAACCATATCTGTTTACAAGAGATATGGCTTCTGGAGTACAGGATGTGCAAGGAGAAGGGAGGGAGGCGAGGGAGATATAACCTGGGAGGTGCCTGGAAACACTGCATTTCAAACTCAGCGCTCTTCAAGACATCCACATGGCCCAAAGCAAGAGCTTGTCCCACAGGTAGAGCCAGAACCAGAGGTGCATGCAGGTGTGCAGGATTTGCAGCAACCCTTAAAAGCCTGGAAGGACAGCTTTCTAGAAGCTGAGAATGAAGTTGAGCCTGACTCCTGGATTTCATGACAACACTGGCCTGCTGTCTCCACACTCACCTTTGCAGTCCTTGGAAAGCAAGACCATACCATTCCTTCCATACACTCTAGGTCCCTTCCACATGTGGTGAGACTAACCCCACATTTAGGATGGCTCTACTTAT
Source organism: Coloeus monedula (assembly GCF_965178545.1). Classification (NCBI taxonomy): domain Eukaryota; kingdom Metazoa; phylum Chordata; class Aves; order Passeriformes; family Corvidae; genus Coloeus; species Coloeus monedula. Next base: position 106,480,675 of record NC_138782.1, on the reverse strand, counting down.
CAGGAATGTTAGTCAGGCTTCACAGGGCTGATTTGCAGATCACCTTATCTTCTGTGATGTTCCTTGGGGTGTCCAGCCTTTGCTTCAGAAATCTCCTGTTCTCTTAGCTCCTACCCTGGTGTGAATAGCTGACTATTCCATATAGCCATGAAAAGGTTTGGGAAAAATCAGTCTTCTGGTATATGTGCTGTAGAAGTTTATTCCAGAAGTATCCATTCCTCTCCAACAACAGGTGATGATAAGCAAGATATGAGTCAATACGTATTTCCAAAACCAAAAATAGAGGCACCTAGAGTGGAGCATCTTTTGACAGGATGTAGATGGAGAAGGTTAAGGTAGTAAATGTATACACAAGAATGCATACATAGCCTCAATTTCATACTATTCTCTTGTCTCTTAGCGGACCTTTGAATATGACATTCACGTGTGACAGCCTTCAGTTCACAGTACTTGCAACACATTCACAGGGATTAGGATATGTGTTATATATGTTAAGCAAACATATTTAGCCCAGCAGCCTACTGGACCCCTACTCTCAGGCAGAGAAAATGGACCACCACAGCTAGGAGCAACAAGCTCATCTCATTCTTTCTCCATAGAACAGATGCAAAATGGTTTCATTGGTTTTTGCATGCAGCCAGTTTAACCCAGTGCTTAACCACAGAAACTGCCTCAATGATGTGCTGAGGTAGACTCGTCAGTGTCAGCAGCATGGCTATGGGGCAAAAGGAATCTACTGTGATACCCTGAGAGGATTGCAGTCTCTTCTGTAAATGCTTCAGAAACAGCTGTACTACTTCTCCAGAATTAACTCCTCCAACAGGGCTATGAATGCACCCTTCTGCATGCTGAAGAGCCCAGTATCGGTTACAAAAGCAAAATAGCAGAGTAATCCTTGCAAAGACTGTTCAGAACCATCATGATGCCCTGGGCACTTTTCAGCCATTCAGATTTCCTTGTCTGATATTGAAGTCTGCTTCTAGTACCAACCGAGACATGGTAAATCTTGAGAAGAGCAGCATGCTTTGGACTGCACCAATGCAGCTGGTGCTTTCCACCTGTCTTCAGTAGAGAAAGGCAGTGGGAGGGACCAGCAGTGTGGCAGACTGACTTCTATTAGTTATACATGCTTCCATGTATAATTAGTTACCAATACCGAACCAGTATTAGTAACTGCAGTATTATTTCTTTCTTTTTTTTTTTTTTTAACCATAGAATCACCAGGGTTGGAAGGGACCTCTGGTGATCATGCAGTCCAAGGCAGGATCACCTAAAGCAGGTTACACAGGAACACATCCAGGTGGCGTTTGAATGTCTTCAGAGAAGAGGGAGATTCCATGATTTCCCTGAGAAGCCTGTTCCAGTGCTCTGCCACCCTCAGTGTAAAGAAGTTCTTCCTCATGTTGATGTGGAACTTCTTGTACTTCAGTTTATGGGCACTGCTCCTTGCCCTGTTGCCAGCGTCATGGTAAAAAGTGATGGTGATGAGCTCCAGAATGATCTGCTCCATCACCATTCCAGGGATGGAGGTGAGGCTGACTGGCTGGTAGTTTCACAGGTCTTCCTTCTTGCATATCTATTATCTGTTCTCATAACATCTGCTTTTTCTAACTGTATTTCAGATAATCTCTTCCTATTTTCTGAAGTCCTTATTGTGAATGCATGTTTACACTGTTCCTCTTTTGGAGATAACATGATATAAGCTCTCAGTAACTATCCCAAACACAGTTTGGGAAGAGCAGATAACAATTTCTTCCTCCACCTGTCTAATTGCACAAAAGTATTTCATTAAGTAACCCTTCATCACTCATTTCTCACCTGGAAGAAAGCAGAGGCAGTATCACAGAGATACTCATAGTCCATTGTTACAGTAATCCGCAGCAGTCCATCTGATTCTTGGGCCTTGCTGCTGCCTGGGAATCTACTTTGTATGTACTTAAAACTGGTTCTCTCTTAAACCTTTCAGGGAATATAATTCTGGTACATGGAAAATAATGATAAAAAAATAAAACAAAACCTGATGAAAAATATTTAAACGCATGAAAATTAATTTAGAGATTTTTAATCAATGTGTTCTGATCCAAAGAAAATGGGTCTATTTTAATGGAAAGAGTTAAGATTTGGGGCATGTCTTCTGCCCTCCTAGTAGAAAAATCCTTGAGACATGGTGAGAATAAGCAAGGAGAAGTTCACTTGTGTATGTGTATGACAGTTTTGTCTTTGATTCCTCCTTAACTCCTCTAATCCAGTATCTCCCCCTTTTTCTGTCATGATATTGTGTCTTTGAAGAGTTCAGTGCCTGAGAACAGGCAGGTCAACAACCCTTTGGTTGAGTGCTTAATACATACAAATTGAATAAACACCCCAGGAAATTCTAATTCCCAGTGAAAAAGTTTCAAAAAAGCCCTGGTTGTTTCTTGTGCCCAAGATAACACAGAGTGACACATCTTCATCAGAGACAGTGACTCATAGCTAGGGGTTGAATTGTTGCGGGGGATTATCTGTTGGCTGTATCAAGTTAAGAAAGATGGAGGTGCAACCCTGAATGTCTTATTAACTGCCAAAATAATTACATCATGGACAAAAAGGGAAGATGAAAACTACTTACATCAACTTATACTCTTAGTTCATGTGTTCTGGAAAAAGTCTGTATCTTGTATCAAAGGCCTCAGGCAAGTTTTGTGCTTTACAGTTTGACAGTTTCTGCCCTTCCAATGTAAAATATTTATTTTGATAAAATGTACTTAGGTTGTTCTTATTTTCTCATTGTATCATTAAGCTATTTTTGTTGCTTAAATCCTTCCAGAGGATATTTAATCCCGTGTATATTTTGTTCACTTTTACAGTTTTACAATGAAAGATGGCACTCTTAAAGCTGTATTCTCCATATATTCACCTTCTTCCAAGGCATCAGTGGTTTCTAGAAGCGGGCTGCTGGTATGGCTATAGGTAAACACAGAAATTTATGGAATCAGAATCTAACTAACTGGAAATATTAAAAAGAAGAAAGGTATCAGAAGTAGAGAGTGTAACCATGGCTGTCCTCAGTGAAGAAGGTGGGCAAAATATGTGAATTTGCACTAAACCCTAAAATCAGCAATTTCTCTACCATGGTTACCTAGACTGCATTTTTATTCTTAACTAAAGAAAAATGTTATTGTCAGACCCACAGCATAGGTTAGAAAAAGCTGCCACTGTGGGACAGAGTGAGAGTCCCAGCTCAAAATCAGGAGACAGGGTGCCAGCATCACCTCACGGCATCCTGCCTCTGTGAGAGGTACAGTGCCCAAGCTCAGGTGTGGTGGGGTGCAGAAGCTGGATGCTATTTTCCCTCAGAGAGGGACTGCAGGCTCCTCACTGACCTCTGTGCACTGACTCTGCTGTGCACCCCTTGACATCCTCCCCCAAGCTGTCTTTGGTACCACTCAATAGATTAGCATCTAGCAGGTAGGAAACCTATAAACAGAAAAAAATTTCCTTATAGCATTGGGTCCATTCAAAAGTATTTTTTCTCTTTCTCACGAATAGCCAAAGCAGCATCAATTATCTATGAGTGACTAAATACTTCAGTAACAGCCCTCCCAAAAATTATTATCTCTACAGCAGGGTTTGGACATGCTTTGCTGTCCACTGCTTTTCCTCTTGTATGAGCAGTGGTTGAGGCATTACTCAGAAAAGCTGGGAGGGAAAAATATTTTAAGAAAGAAGTAGGAAGGAGTCTCCTCCTGGGAGACAGTGGCATGGGAATTTCTGTTGGCAGGAGCATGAGGCCTCTGTGCAGGAGAGGGGATGAAAGAGAGAGCCTGCAAGTCAGCAGATGGGGAAAGCTCAAACTCAAAGGAAGCTGTTTGACTATTTTCAAAAGCAGACACAGTGGGAATTTCAGAAGAGAACAGGCAGGTTTGATATTTTGAGAGAAAGGCTGTGGTCTCATTGTCTGCCACCCTGATTTCCTTGTGAACATCAGGAACGACTGTGTCTGCCTAATGATGTCTGAATTTATTTTTCAAGAAGGGAATGTCTGATTGCCTTTCCCAACACTTGTTTTGAGAATCAGCTGCTGTTGTAGCAAAGTATCAGCCATCCCCTTGGCCCCTATATCAAGAGAAGGAAAAAATGGGTTGAAGATTTAACCCTTTATTCTCCAGGAGTCCTCTGGTTTTGATCGCCATATTTTTTTTACTGCTTTCCTACCTTCCTTTTTCTTTGTGTTGTTTCTTCTCTTTCCCTCAGAAAAATTCATCACACATTTTAAATGTAGGAAATTGTCTGCACATGCTGCTTTATAGTCTTCTACTGTATGGAATTACGTGTTTTGAAGCCGTGACTGACAGGTGACACTGCTTTGCCAGGTGTGGATCTGCAGAGCAGGAAGACAAGTTGTCAACTGCTAGTGACAGACATGGAAAAAAGGAAGACAACCAAAACCACCAGAATATTGCAAAGGACAGATATCCCCAGGCCTTTCTTTGTGTTGAAGCAGCAAGTTTTATCTCTGAGGAAATTAGCGATTCTTACCCTGAATGTTTTATATTTAAATCTTCCCTATGTGGTTGTCTAAATCTTGAAATTTTACCATCTAAAGTCACTCATCTTCAGTGGTGTAATTCTGTATACATGTCTGTGTACAGAGATATGTATATATATATATATATATATATATATATATATATATATATATATATATACAAGGATGTAGATACCTTTTGTGAATAACTACTGTGCTGTTCAATCTTTTAAAGAAAAAGGGAGGAGTATTGCTGTAACTACTATAGTAAAAATTTTGGCACACTGACACCAACCAAGTGTTTGACATTGAAGCATTAATATCAGAATATTTGCTGTTGTAATTTGATGTCTGCCTTGCTCCTGTCACAGCTGGCCAGTACTGGTAGCTGACAGCTGGGGGAATAGGGAAAGTAATGTTCTGCATGTGTGTTTGGTCCCTCCAGGAATATAAGTATGGTTTTACACAAGAGAAAAGATATAGCAGGAGGGGTCATTCTGATAATCATTTCCCAGTAAAGAGGTCAGAAGGCTGGACATTGAAAGAGGGGAAAGGGGATTATTATGGTTGGGTCTGAGAAGAAGAATCATAATGGCAGATACAAGTCAAATTAATTTTAGGATGGACTTTCCAAAAAAGCTTTCTGAGTAGTAAGGTCCATGAAAATATGAGCTGTGTTTTGTGGATTATTGTGTGGCCAAGTCCTTTTGAAATGTAACTGGACAAAGAGTTCAAGTAAGTCCTCTAGAAAACAATCATTTGGCACTAGGAAGGAGTAAATGACTTAATAAGATGTCTTTCTTTGTCTAATTTCTGTGGTTTTATGATTGAAATGGTCTTCTGCCTGCTAGTCTTACATTCACTGTTATAAAATCCTCTGTCATAAAATTAATCTAAGTGAGACCTGAGTGCAATTAGGAGTGTGTGCAAGTAATCGCAGTGATGCAGCAGCAAGTGGCCCCAAAATGTGAAAAGGAAGCTTTAACACAGAAAAGTGAAGCAAGGTTGCATAAGAAGCTATTGGCAAGTACTTTCTCCCTGCAGTGCAGTCAATGCAGTCAGTACTCTGAACCTTAGGTTCTTTAAATCCTGTATCCTAAATCCATGTTCCTACCAACATCCAGACACAGATGAAACTTGGCTCCCTTGAGGAGATTCACTGACCTGATTGGAGCTACTCCTGTGTAATGGCATACCCTTTGTGTCGTAAAGCTGTGAGACCTTGCACAGACATTAATGATGCTGCTACAAATCACAGAGATGTGCCCAATGAGTCATTGGCACAGCAAGCCATAGAGCTCAGGTCTAGTAAATCAACTTTTTCCCTTCTGGAAGAAAATGCTTTAGGGATTTTTGTGCAGTATTTGAAAAGTTCCTTTTATGTTCACTGAAATTACAAAAAATAAAAAAAAACTTGAACATCTCCCCCAAAACCTGGCTTTGCAAACACTTGTTTAAATCAGCTCTACTGGTGTAAGCATATATTGTATATATTTAAGGAATTTATGTATATTAAGGCATGAGATCTAATAGAAACAATTTTATGCCAGTAAGGTACAAGCATACAAAATGTATGCTAGGAAAGGCACAAGAGTACAAAAATTGAAACGTTGCAGTGTCAGTCTTTGAGAGATTTTTGGTAGAAACATAGAAACCTCGATCTGTCCTCTGTTTGTATAGGATTAATATTATTTGAGATTATAATACCCACTGATTTTAGCACATGGCCCCCATACACTGCTGCCCCAAGAGCTCAAGTGACTTGAGCTATCATACCACCAGAAGCAAGTCTGAAACTCAAGTCTAATATTTCCTTATAGTGTCTCATTTTCAGCACAGTAGGACAGCAAGGGCTCCTCTGCATGGCCTCCTCTCCACTTGCCCTCTAGCAAAGGCCTATTCACACCACTAAAGCTTTAGGTTTTAACAGGTTTTCCTCAGTGGCCTATGCACAGTACAAACAATTTCACCTGAAAGCACAGCTATGCCTGATAATGCCAAAAGGTTGATTTAGCCACTGACTTCATGTTTGCAGTCTATGTGCCTATCAGACACATGCATGTCCTGTCCTTACTAGGGCAGAAGGTGGTTTTGCAATTATGGCTGTGAAGTACTGTAGATGAACAACTCCCACTGACAGCATGACAGCTGTTCAATAAAACAAAGACAAAATGAGATTCTTCTCACACTTTGCAAGTATGAGGCTTACCTTTTGGAAGCTGGAAACAATAAAAGATGTTGTCACAGTCCCTCACTGCCCTGGGCAGCAGCAAGTCAGAAATGAGAGCACTCATCCTGCCAGACCTCCTTTGAAAACAGATTGCACAACAGCGCCGATAGCAGTTCTAATGGCAGTAACAACACAGATATTTCTTTGTGCAACAGTAACAATTAAGAAAAGCTTAAGCATTTTCTGCAACACCAGAACTCTTTGAGTCAGCAAGAAAAATGAAAACGGCTCCTCAATGGAAGTCTCTGGAGAGAAACAAAAAATGAACCTGTAAATGCCACAGCTATCAGTACTTCTTTTTTATCCTCTCTTAATGATGGGTTTTAACCCTAAGAAAGAAGAAGGAGAAGATTTTACTTTCCGTTTTACCTCAGCCTAAATGATTTTTTTTTAATTTGGATGAGTCAACATGCACATTTACAATATAAGGGCCCTCCTTGGAAAGTCCCACTTATACCCAGTTTCCCATGGTAAGTCTGAAAAACTTTGTACTGCACTCCCCCTTCAAATGCCCTGATTGCCCAATAAAAGGCCAAGATAATTAGATTAATTACACTACCCTATTTATAAATTTTCAGGAAACAATTACTGTCAGAAATAATGAATATTTCATATTTACGAATTCATTGTTGGTCTCTTCCTCCCCACCCTTTTTCTTACTAGAGAACATAGGCTTGTTTTGCTTATCCATAGAACTGTCTTTTCTGCCATAAAATTTGGCCAGAAAATTTGCTGTTGATCTACAGCAGGTACATTTTCCAGCACAGCAGTATCAACTAAGGTTATTTTTATTTTAACCATTTGTTTATATTGTCAGCAGCTTAGTGTAGATATGGTTACACTGGGATGGAAAGTGTTTTTGCCAGTATAACTTACTTCACTTGGGAGCGAATGTTTTCTGTGCCAGTAAAATTACTTTCTTTTCTTTTCTTCCTGGCCAGTAGAAGCTGCACCCACACAAGGATGGTTTGCCAGGACAGTTATATTGGTAAACTTTTCCTCATGCTGACCTGGTCTCCAAAAAAGCAGTGCATAAATAATAGAGACAGGTGGGAGCAATCATAAGTGAATGCCAAAATACTGCAAATGAGTTCATTCTTATGTCAGAAGCCTTGTGGTGCTGTGGTTCTGTCAAGGGTCAGCTATTTTGGGGCAGGTGGAGAGAACTGCAGAAGGAGATGACACACTTCAGCACTGCTTAAATTCTGCCTTTAGAAATAACTTTACTGTTAAAGCTACTTCGAAAGGGAGTAGGGCCAGATTATGGCATGACTCCAGTTCCTAGGTGGTCAGGACTAGAAGGTAGAAGAGATGAAACAAAAGGAAAAGCTCTCACGGGAGTAGCTGAAGAAGAGGAGACTCTTTTTTAGTTGAGCCAGGGGAAAAAAGGAAGAAAAGGATCTAAGTGTAGGATGCTGGCAGAGGGAGAAAGGCACTTAGGTGGGCTAGGCCAGTTAGAACACACAGCTCTTTGAACATGTATCTCTGTACTGGCTCACTCTGCACACTGGATGAAAATCAAGGTATTGGCTATAATTTAAAAGCAGTGGTTGGCTCTGTTCCTCGTGGTCTCCATGGTCTCCAGCACTGCCTCATGTTGTCTTTCACTTCAGCTTCACTACTGGTCCCAAGGGCTGGACTCCAGTAAAGCAGTAGTATGTGTTCTTCTTGGAAGAGGACTTTTTGTCTGGAATTTTCTAGTTTCTGCAGTATGGTAGCATCCCAAGTGTATAAATTATTTAGTTTTAATTTTTTTTCATGCCCCCTTATATATTAATTTTTGCATGCATTTAATCCATATGTTTTGGGCATGGGGGTTAATTTTCAAGAGCTGTGTCTGGAATACCAACAAATGATCTCTGCTCTGAAATCTTTTGAACTATACCAGTTGTTAAAAAATGTTTCTCTGAGCAGCTGTAAGGCACCTGGATACTATGATGAATGTCACAGTCTAACCAAACTAAATAATGCCTTTACAGTACTTATCAGATAACCCGAGTATCTACTGCTGGTTATGACATTTGTAAACTTATCCACTGTTTTACATAAATAATGGCTGCTGTAAATATTTAGATACTGTTCTTCTCTGTATGAAAGAATAGAAAGCAAAATCTATACTGGAAATGCCAGAAAAACATAAAAAACAAAAGTTGGGACTATTTGGCAATATGTTTTACTTCCTTGTTTAGATTAAAACACAGGACTTAACCAGGTGCTCTTCACAGGTCTTCCATTATTTTCTGGATTTATGGATTTACTTAGACTTTAACGATGGTCAACAAAAAGCTATTCACAGTGTGTCAGTGTACCACTTCTTACCTTTATATGAAGAGAGATATTATCTTTACTGCAGCAACCGAAATTCATCTAGAATGAGCTTGAACCCTTTGATATTAATGCCTAGGGTCTGAAAAACATTTCTTGCAACATGTTTCTACTGCATCCTGTTGAACTCATTTTGCAGTTTGACAATGGCATTATGGATTGCTTAATCTTTCCTTTTTGTAAAGAAAAGTCAAGACTTGCCTTCCTACTAGAACAGTATTTCTTTTGTCAACAGAGGGTTAATGAACAAAAACTGTTTTCAAGGTCAGATTAGCAAGTCAGGCTTATAAAAAATCACCTCATGCTTCAGCAGTGATAAAACAAGAATTGCAACTCAAGTTTTGCTTCTTTGTCTTAAAACCATCTGATTAAAAATAATGACAGATCACTCTGACACACATCATAGGTTTGAAAGCTAATTCATACTCTTCCATATTATTGCATTAGTGACTAACTTCTTGTATCTGCAAAATAATATAAGGAAACAAAAATCCCTCAGCAACAAATGATAAACTGCTATTCATTATCAAGATCAGTTAAGTTATTTTAACAAAAGATTCATAATAGAAAAATATTTTTATCTTTGTATATAATTTTCTTTGTATTTTGTAGTTGTTTGGTCTCAATAATTAGAATTACTGTATCCTTTTAACTCCTCAGAATTCCTATTAAATTTAGAGTTGGTTCTTGGTTCAAAATAAAATTTTATCAGTTAGACAATACGTGTTAAAGTATCATTTACTGATGGCTTCTGTAGATACTTTCGCTGTTTGATCAGCAAGACACTTAAAAGCTTTTTAAAATGGCATTGGATGATTAAATTGCATGCTGTGAAAATCTAAGGTTTGGGGTTGTTTGTTTCCCCTTTGGTATCCTTGAAATAATATATATCTCAGTAATACTTGAGATTATGCTTAATGGTAAATTTAGTCAGGAATGTGTTTTCACACTTGTAGGGCCATTCTTCATTACTGCATTCATGTGCCAAACTGCCTCAGTGCAGCAGCAAGTAAACAGCAGTAATGATCCCAGTAACAGCCCTGATAGTAATCAGATAAACATGAACAGAGAACTCACTTCTAATTTTTTCTCTTCCCCCACCCCCTCCCCCCCCCATCTACTTATTCCAAGCAAATCTGAATTTTTGTTTGGTTTTTTTTTCTCCAGTCCTCCCCATGAAGCACTGCTACTTACACCTTCCAAACAGAGTGCACACAGGTGATGGCCATATTTGGATATCCAAATATTTAAGTAATGAAGATTTCACTTTCATCAGTGAAACTGAGAGGTTGCTTTGTTGTTTTGTTTTTGAAGCCACATTCACCATTGTATATGCTGATCCACATACTAGGGTGGTAATACAGCAATCAGTCTAAAAACCAGAAATAAACTGACAGCTCAGCAAGAGGGAAACTTGAAGAAGTGAGGGTAAATCACATTGATTTCAAAGGTTTTTGAATTGAAAAACAGGACATTTTTTCAGAAAAGTAGTGGGCCAAAATTAATTTTGATACAAATTAAAGTTAGAAGAGCTAAATTTGTAATACATGTAGTACCCTTGGGTGCCTTCCTGTTGTTATTATCTTTCATCAAAACTTTCTGACTCCAGAAGTGCTCAAGACTGAAGCACTTCCATTGCTCTTGCTTGTTTCACTGTGTATAAGAGTCTGCTTTTTTGCAAGCAAGGACTCAAATAATGAAGAACTTTAAATAATATTCCTCAAGCCATAATTCTCTCTAGGAGTTAATGGAGACTCATCACTTTCTTCTCTTGTCTCTCTATTGAAAGCTAATGCTACAGATAAATCATAAGCATATTTGAAGCACACCATATAGTTTTGTCTCATTCTGCTCTTTGCATGGTATAATAAGATGCATCTGAGGAAAATGGCATGCCTTGAGCAGTTAGGGATAAATCTGGTCATCCGCCATCTTCCAGATAAATTTAGATTACAATAAGTGTTTGAGAGTACAAAATACTGTGAATAGTAAGGGATAAATACTTGAGAATGGTAACTAAATCCTGCATTTTGGAATTATCACGGTGACCAACTGCCCATGAAATGTTTCTCATTTTAATGTATAGCGTGTCTGCATATAATTCTAGATCTGTATTTATATCTGCAGCCATATGCTGTTAGATTACCATCTCCTGTTCAGACAAATTACTGGAGCTGCAGTTGCCAAAGCAAACAGAGTTCTTTTTTTTCTCAAAAGCACCGAACACATAACACATGACGCACTTCATTCTTTCTTATGTGATAACTATTGAAATAACAAGCTACTAATATGCACAATGTGTAAATGAGCAGCAAAGTTAAAAACAGAGGGGAAAGTAAGAGTCCTACATTTGTTACTGGCTGCTAATCAGAGCAGCTGTTTGGGGAGTCCTTCTCTGAGAAAGCAAGAGACCCAGGTGCATGCTCAGCCATGAGTCAGTCTATTTTCCTGCACCCTGATTAGTCTGGAGAATGCCATTGCTCACCTTAGATTGGTTAGTGGCAGAGACTGTAAGAAAATTTTCTGTAAATCACTGGAGATTAATGTCTTGCAATCGGAGGACCGCTGGGGGATGGTTTGTTGGTTTTATTAATTTTGCTGTGGTTTACTCATTGGAGTGGGATTCCAGAGCTAGAACCTAACTCTTGAAGGAGAAATTATTTGTTTAATCAGAAATGTAACAAGTTTGGAGATTAATTGCAAGGCAGGAAATAGCAATAGGCTCATTGATAATACCATCAGTATATCATTAGACAAAGGCCCAGAAAGGTGAGTTCCTTATCTCATTGAAATCTTGTGTTCATCTGCTGATTTGACAGCAAGCCTTTTTCAGTGGAGCAAATCTATATATATTTTCCAGCCAAGAGTTATGAGTGGGAGTTTTGCCTGATTTCAACAACTTAGTAATCTCTCTTTTGGCTGACAATGAAGCAATATGAATATTTTTTGACAAATATTTGTCTGGCAGGGTCTCATTTATATTCCACTGTGTGAAAATGTTTAAGGATAACTTAGGCAGCATTGTCAGATCAACATGCTCCTTGTAGACTTGCCTAAGTTTTCAAGAAAAACTATGATTACCTCCATTTACCTGCATGCCCTTTGACACCTAATAGATGCTTGTTTATGTCAGCTAGAATTCAGCAAAGAAAGCAACAACTTGTAACTAAAAAAATTGTAAAACCTACTCATCGGTGAAAGAGTCAATCTGTTCCTAGGTTAAAATTGATCTGTGTTAGTTTTAAGGATATAAAAATTGGAAATTGCATTTAGCATAGTTCTCTAGACTCTTTAGGATGTAGTAATGTAACAGGCTTTAGTATGGACTATAGGAACTCAAACACAGCAGTGTCCCTTGTCACAAATTGTTACCAGTATTTTACAGCTTAAGACCAAACTCAATGCTTTCTTCTGTTTTTCAAAATATCTGCACTAGGTAATTTCCTGCTGAAGAACAAAGTAAAGAACCATACAGTAAATCTCAAAGGTTGTGCTATTCTGTGAATGCTACTGGACTCTAAAAAGATTAACATCTTCCAGGGCAGATATGGAATTGAGGCTTCTAATTTTGTAGTCTTCTCATCCTTTACATGTGGAATAAGGAAGCATGAAACACTCTGTTTGGTCCTGTTCAACAGAATGAAGTCCAAGAAAGCATTCATTAGAGAGAAGATGTCCCTTGTTTCTAGAATCGCACAATGGTTTGAGTTTAAAGGTCATCTAGTCCAATCCCCCTGCAATGACCAGGGACATCTTCAACTAGATCAGGTTGCTTAGAGCCCCATCCAACCTGACCTTGAATGCTTCCTGGGTTGGAGCATCTGCCACCTCTCTGGGCAACCTATGCTGGTGTTTCATTACAGTCATTCTAAAAAACTCCCTTGTACATATTCTGAATTGACCCTACTTTAGTTTAAAACCATTATCACTTGTCTTATTGCAACAGGCCCTGTTAAAAGTTCTATTTTTTCTTGTAGCCCCCTTTAAGTACTGAAAGGTTGCCATCAGGTGTCCCTGGAGCCTTCTCCTTGCCAGGCTGAATAACTTCCAGATATTCTTTATTAGTAGAGAAAAATAACTGAGTTGATGTGATCAGTTACGATATGAAAATTCTGTACTTCCCTTTCCCATTTCTGGGTCTGGGCAGCAGAAGAGGAAGAGCACTGTTCTGAAGAGCACTTGTCTCAGCTGTGCATGCATGGGCTGTATTCTCAGGACAAGGTTCTTTCACATACTCTGAGTGGTGTAAAACATAGAGATCTAACCTAGTGTGGTCCTGTAGCTCCTTCTATAGTTGTTAAAGACAGGTGGACTGCTCCAGCTACTCTCCACACTGCCACAGTAACTCTATGTCTCGCAGTCATTCACACTGTAGTGATCTGACTTGCCCTCTTCCTCGGGCTGCAGACATAAACAAGATTCCTGTTTTGGTCCAGGGAACTTAGAGTGATTAAAGCTGGCTCAAGCGCACTCTAGAGTTTGTTAGTGGAACCTGAGTTGTCCAACAGAAAGCTCTTCCAGCTGAAGCTCTGTGTAATCATCATACCCTGCAGTGTAGGACAATGTCTCTACTTTCTGATAGTTGCACTGAAGAAACATCACAAAACCTTTCCCTTGGCAAGCCTGTATTTTCCCCATCCTGTTGAAGTAAGTTTGTCAGCTGTGTATAAGGAAGTTTGCTAGCTATTCAGCTAATTCCAATATTCACATGCAGGTATTCATAATGAGGTTTACTCTCATTTATTTCCCAGTTGATATAAAGCACAAATGTAACTAAATCAGGTTATAGGCACAGTCAGGGAAATTGCATTGTTTAGGCAGTATGTGTACTTGAAAAAGAAGAGGTCCTTAGCAGAGACAATAGAAAGAAAGAAAAAAATATCAATGACATTTATTGTTAGCTACTCAGATGTAATTAAAGCTGATGTTTCGATAATATTCAGTAATAAGCTATGTTGATGTAAGAAGGTGCCATTATTCAAACTTAATTGTGTGTTTCTAGGTTTCTTGTGCCAACTGAGTCCCCAAACTACTTTGGAATTAGAGGAATGATTGTAGAATGTGACTCAACTGATAGCTTAAATGCAATTCACACAAAGATGGAAAAAGTGATATTTATCAACTTATTTTATTGTTCCTTGTCTTCGTGCTGAATCACATTTGGTAGTATTGGAACACTTCTGACTGTGAGGTGGTCAAAATTCCTTAAGCAGGACGTATGCAAATATATTAATTTTAAATTTCCCAGATATGGTGGGTTAAATAGTTAACATGTCTTCCAGTTTGGTCTTTTTAAATCAAACTGTGACCAGATTTCACCAAATGAGAACAGAGAAGGCACAAAGGGAAGATATTGTTTGGTTCATTACTGTGGTGGTAAAAACATAGTGATAAATTTATGCTTCAAGTAGGTTTGTGCTTCATGTAATGCCACAAAGTCATTGGTTCTCTTAGACAGCTGGAGTCTCTTTTGCGTGATGCAGTAGGAAATGAACAGTTAAATATGACAAAAAGTAGGGGGGGACAAGAGTTCTCTTCTAAGGATGCCATCTGCTAAAATCAGCAGGGTCTGAGCAGAAAAGCCACCATGCTGCCCTGAAAACCCCACCCAGAATCTTTATTATCTGTGATGTCGTACTAAGAAGCCTCTTGAACTTTAAGGAGAGTTTGCAGAACTGGCAGTTAGGAGGAGAAAGACATTCTTTTCTGTTTCCCATCTGACTATATTTGGAAAGTAGCAGAGTCACTGCGTAACCATAATAAATATTTCTTGTAAAATCACGTTCCATTCAGTCATCTATCAAAATTTTACAGAGTATAGCAGCACCTTCAGTCTGGATTAAAGGCTGAATTTTAATATTTTCATTCCTTTCATTTTCACTCCATTTAATATTTTAATTCATTTAATTTCTGTGCTTTTTGTGAAATACAAGATTTTTGTGAAATATTATTAGTAACATTTTATTAAAAACAAAATATTTTCTTCTTATGCCCTTATTTTGCCAGTGACTCCAGTGATAGAAACAAAGCATGGCATTTACTTTTGATTTCACATGCCTTTTTCCAAAATTCTGTCTTACTAAAGAAAGATCCTTCAAGAACTGTGATTCTGGGAAGTCTTCTAGCCACCCGCTGGAACCATTGGTTCATTGGAAAAGTGAATCACGGAATCAGCCATACAATCAGAGAGCCATAGAAATAATTAAGGCTGGAAAAAAGGATCTCTGAAGGTCATGTAGAGCAGGATTTACTCAGAGCAGAACTAACTTGAAAGCTGATCAAGATGCTCAGGCCCTTGTCCATTGAGTTTGTGTTTCTCCAACATAGACTTGACAGATTTTTGGGCTACCTCTTCCAGGACCTAACCACTCTCACTGTGAAATTTTTTCCTTATTCATAGTCAATACTATGTCTATTGTCTCTTGGCCTTCCACTGTGCACTTAAGTGTACAGCACCAAAGTCTTTTGCAGCCCTGTTCTTCCCAACATCTGTTAAAAGAATTTTCTGAAGTACCTCACACCACCTTTTCTATTCTTACCCTTTATAGAAAGCTGGATGTGAACAATGAGAACTACTTGAACCTTGTCTTGATGGGGACCTCAACAGTGTAAATCTAGCCTGTGAATCTCTCCAAACCTCATGTCCTTGTGGGTTACATATAACTGCTCTCAGTGCTGTGGCAACGCTACCAGAAGAGCACATTTTGGAATGATGGAGCATCTGGCAGACACTAACAAGTCTGCATGGGGGCCACACTGACAGTTTGGAAGGAGCCTGATGTCAAAGAAAAGATCTGAAAATGTTTTTGCAAGGATTAGCTAGAAAGAGTGTGAGGGAGAGTTCTAGGAAATGATGACGGGCTGAGAGGATGCTCAGTGTGGAGCTGGGCTGACCAGAGGCAGATGATGGTGCTGCCTCAGCAGCAAGAGGACCCTCTAAGGGAAGGCATATAATAATCTACGGCAAGAATATCCTTCAGGAAGGTTTATGATCTAGTAATGATTTTAAGGGAAAGAACCATACTTTTTGTTCTCATTTGGGTTAAACTGAACTCTTCCTGATCTCCCCAGAAAATCCATATGACTTGGTAGATTAGAAACAGTCCTCTGTGTTGAAAGTTCCTCTAAGTAGACCCCAAAAGTTTGATCTTCTAATTGCAGGTGTTCAGTGGTACCAAATCAACTAAGATGACAACAGCAGCAACAGATAGAGAAAGCAGCCTTTCATCTTCTGTCCTGCCTGATGCCCCACTGACCTGTTCATGCTGTTTCGGTGCAGTGGCCATAGCTCCATTGAAGTACTGTTCTGCCTGTCTCACAGGCAGAGTAAGAGCTCTCTGCTAATCATCATCATCTTTTTTTTCAAAACAGACCATTTAAAAAGTTACTTCAGTGCCTTCAGATCTTGTCATTACAGGTCCAGAGAGGATTGCTTTTAATGGTTTGTGCAAAAATAGCCTCAGGTTTTACTGGAGATTACCACTAAGATAAAGGAACCACAACAGGTTTTTAATTGTCTGTCTCACTGCTTCTAGTAATTTTTGTTGGAATAAGAAACAACTGGTAGAGTCCATGGAAAGAAAATCCATCAATCTTACTTAACATAAAAAAAATCCAGCAGTTTTGAGTCTTTTGATGGCAAGAGAAACATATTCTCTCTTCAGGTGGCGTTCTGGCTGTTAGTTAATATGAGAGTATCTACTTTTCTACCACCTCTAAATCTGTCTTTTCAGCTACCATTAGTTAATCATTGTAAAGGTTTATTGCTACAAGTTGCTTTGCAGTTCCCACAGGACTTTTCAAACTGGAGACCTCTTACTGCCCTGCCTTACTTTTTTTTCAAACACTTTGGGTTTTTTCACTTATAAATGCATAACCCTGAATGAATTGTTGTCAGCTTGTTTACAGGATCCTTTTAAATGCTTTCCCTATTGCTGGGAGCACATCTTTCTTTTTCTTTGTTCAGTTTTTCCCCTTGACAACTGAAAACAACAATAATAAAAAGTGCCCAAGAGCTATTTAATTCTTTATAGTTATTATAATTGCAGTTTTCATGGGATTTCCCTGCTGTTCTTTGGAAGCAGACAGCAGTTTCCGTATTGAAGCAAGTTTATGGTACACAGTAAAAGAGTGTGAAATAGAATTGTGATAACCTATAACCTAGGTGTTTATCAAAAGATATCATTTTATTGTGTTTAATACCCTGCAGTACCAGTTATGGCCTCCTATTGAGAACTTAATTTCCACTTAAATTCACAGTACCAAGCACAAGGTAATACTCATCCAAAGTACAAAGGGGTTGATACCTACTGAACTTTTTATTGAAATATCTTTCATGCTTTTCAAACATAAGAGGGCTTTTTAAATCTAGATTCATTCAAAAAGTCCTTCTAGAGATGGTCCGGCTTGTTCAGGCTGATGAATACCTTTCAAAAGAAAGAAAATGCAAGAATTAAAATTTCACTCAAGGCCTATTGTGTAATGTTTTGGTAGAAGTATTAAGAATGGAACTATTGAACTATTGAACTATTTCAGTTTAGAGAATCCTAGCAAAAATATTTTAGTTTATATCATTGAAATACAATAGAAATGTATTATTTCTAGCGACATATTAATATAGCAATTATTAGTAGCTGGCTTTTTAAAAAGGTGGCACTTGCCTGAAAAGCAAAGTTACAACAATCAATAATGCAGCCTGTTTACACTCTGATCGATTTAACAATAATTTACTTACCATAAATATTCTGTTATAATTCTCCCTTAAATACCTACTGGGTTTTTTGTAATAGTTGTCACCACAAGAGACTAAACAAGATTCTCTTATTTATGAATACCAGTACCATAATAAAAAACCAAAAGAGGTAAATATACCTGTTTTGCTTTAGAACTGGTTGCTACCCTCATTGCACAAATCAAAAAAGGATGTCTGTGCTTGTCTTCAGTTACATCACTCTGTAGCATTGTACTTTGTTGTTCCATGGTTGCTACTCAGGAAAATTTGCTGTTCATTAAAAAGGGCAGCAAAACTTGGTCTCAGTGACTGAAACACTGTTATGAAATGCATTTTTAGAGGAGCCTCTAGTAACCTCTGAATTGGCCCGGAGTTATTTACAGGTGTGGGACTGCATTCATCAGAGCCAGGGCTAGCCCCATTTTATGCATAGGAATGGTTACATATGCTTAATTTAGTTTTATGTTCTGGGAAGTAGACAGGCATAGGGATTTCATCCTCCCCTTTTGCAGGACATGGGAAAGTCACCTTTATTTCAGTGGTGCAACAAGAGCACACTGACATTCCTGCGACTGATCAGTCACAACTCTGGAGTTGGTCATCTTGCTGAACAATTTGAGCCCCAGTCCCACATCCTCTAAAATTACCTGGGAGTGTTCCCACAGGCACTGAGGGCATAGAATCAATCACTGTTACTATAACTAATGATAGAAGATGCATTTAGTTCTGTGGGAACATGAAATTGTTTAAATGCTGCTTAAGTGCCACAGGCTAAATACCAATACAGGCACAATTCATTTTAAATACTACATTTTGAACAAAAAAAAAATATATTGCTCTCCAAGCATTTTTATAATTGATATTTTATTTAGTAAGTGAGCTTGTACGTCCATTCTGAAAAAAACAAACAAACAAAGCAAAACCTTGGGCATACATAGTTTAGGGGTTTTGTATAGAAGTTTTCATACACTTCTGGAAGACAGACACTTTCAAAGTGGGTGGTGGAAGAGATGTAATTGAGCATGGCAGGAAAATACTAAAAGCAGAGAATACCAGATAAGCTGTAAATTATGTGGATAAGAAATGTACATTTATTCCAGATTCACTCAACGACTGTGCAATTTTAGTTGATAAATTC
The DNA here is from genome assembly GCF_965178545.1 of Coloeus monedula. NCBI lineage: Eukaryota > Metazoa > Chordata > Aves > Passeriformes > Corvidae > Coloeus > Coloeus monedula. The sequence continues at coordinate 106,461,744 of NC_138782.1, read as the reverse complement.
AGTTTGAGCTGAGTATCTTCCAAATGAAAAGAGTAAGCCTCTCTGGCTTGAGCTCAAAACTGTAGGCTCCTTGCCTGGGACAGTAATATCATATCCTTTGTGGTTCAGGCATGGGGGAGAAGATGCAGGAAACTGATCTCTACAGATGTTTTTGTTCTGTGCAGGAGACTATTCCCCACAGTGTTGGCTGGAAACAGCCTATATGCTGGGGCTGTTGGGGAGCTCATATATGTTTCTGATTCAATGTTCCTGCCACAGATGGCCTAAGTGGTTGAGTGACTGAGCTTTAGCTTGGATCCATGAATAGTCTCCAGAGGACATTACATTGTCTGGTGATCCCAGAATCCTTGGCACCTGGACACTTTTCTCTCCTCGTGCATCCTCTGGACTTTAGGAGGGGACAGTTTTACCATTGGTCTGCTGGAGACTCTTTCATATGAGAAACTGAAGTTATCCTTGGAAGCTGGAACCCTCACTACTAAAATACCAGATCGCCTCAAGAGTTACGATAGAGAGCTTCTTTCAACAGACTCATTTTTAGCTGTTCTTTCCAAGTGTGGCGAAATTATGCTATGCAGAAGCATTACTTAATCAGGTTTGATTGTAGCCACAGCACAATTTAGTCTCTTTTATATACTGCCGCCTAGTCTAGACTACTAGCTCACACAATATTAATGCAATACAGATTAAAAGAATATTGTTGGAAAATACTGAAAGGGAGCCTTGTTTATGTTCCACTCCTACTAAAACTGAAATTAAAATGTCTATTCTTCATCTACTGAATAGTCACTTCAATAACATTCATTTAAAACTGCCTAAAAATTCTTAGATTGACATTCTGCAATTGTAGGTTATAGAGAAAGGATTTGAATTATGCTATTTTCCTGAACTGAGAAACAACTGAAAGAAATTTCTGTTGGGATAGAAAGAATATAAATTAATATATCCCCTTTGTGGGTTTTTTTGAGTTTTGTTCTCTTTCTATGAACATTCTCAGAACCAAGGTAAGAGAATCAGTGAATTTGATTTAAATCCAGAGTCTATTCATGAGAAACTGCTTCTGAATGGAAAATACCCATACAGGGAACATGATTCTGCAAGAACAGAGCCCTCTTTCCTAGTGCATTTTACTCTGTGAGACAGAATCTATATTTGTGCTTATCTGAAGGCTGAAGGTCTCTTTGCCAGAACAAATTATTCGTTGAAATAGTAGTGTTCAGTCTTCCAGGGCTTTGGTCTAAGAGAATGAATATAGTTTCCATAGAAATCTATGAGTTTGAATTATGTTCAGTCTGACTTTCCCAAAACTAATATTGCATGAAAGTGCAGAGGAGCTTCTTTTGGAAAAAAGAAACTATGACAATTTTTTAAGGGGTATAAAAAAGAATAAAAACAAGTCTGTGGGATTTGTGAGTTTTTCTTTGTTTAGATTATTATTATTATTAGGCAGACAATTACTATGTATAACTTTCTAAAGAGTAAAAATCTCTGCATTAGGTAGTTTTAAGAATAGATGTAATGAATTTTATGAACAGGATCAAACATGCCTCAGAACAGAGTGCTGATTCAGGATAAAGAGATAACATTAGTATCCAGTACATTTCTCATTACTCTGATTGGTAATAAATTAAACTAATATCCCCAAGTGGAGTTGCTTTGCCTAAGACGGTCACTGGTGACTTCCATTTTTTTTTCAATGCCACCCTATTATTTCTACACTCACCCAAGCTTTTCTGATTTTCAGTTACATACCTAAAAAAACAACATATAAGATTGAAAGCATAGAGATCTCCTTATTTGTAAGTAGAAGGACACGTCTGAGAAAAGTGATTCAGAAGAGGTGTCCATCAGTCTAATAGACATTTTTCACCTATTCCAATAGTTCATTTGCTCTCTGTTTATATTCTGGTTTTCCCTGCTCTGTAGTATTCAGTGTATGCATGAAGTCATTTCCTTTTCTTTAATCCTCTTAGCTTAGCAAATATTATCTAGCTTGTGCAATATTTTCTTATTAATAGATAGGGTGTTAAAATAAATCTTCCAGTTTCCCAGTGTCATTAGAGAATCCAGATTTTTTTTTCTCAGATTTTTATTAACTCTGTTTCTTCTTTCAGTTAATATTAATTCAATCTTCATCTGGTGTTAGCCAGCATAAACTGATGAAGCTTTACAGATTTATGCAGCTGAATTTTTAGTTTATGATTTCAATAGGTTACATTTAATGGTAACCTATAAAATCAGTTGCCTATGCATCTGAAAATTAATCCACACACAATGTGTATTGAATGATCCTTACCTATGCTGGTAGGAAAGGGGCAAGCAGACTAAACACACACACAGCTAATCTTGGTGAAGACTTATAGTGCTGGAATCTCACACGGGCATTGCCCCTGAGGGCAAATCTATACCAGAAGCTATAGGATTGGTCAGATGCAGGTACTTGTATGGCCATGTCTATTTTAAAGCTCAGTCGTTTAACCACGAGATCCTATTCTACATTTTCCTCTTCTGATAATATTCAGTAATAGAGAATCATGGGTATAAGGTTGTCATGGAAAGTATAGACTAAAGAATTCACTTTCACAGCAGAAATTGTGCACATACCTATTCTTAAGGCGTAATACAGCGTCACTTTCTCTTGCTTTCTTGAACCAGATGTTTGGCCATACTTTCTTGTTAAAGGACTTCAAAACTAGCTGAGCACTGACAACATTCTTTACCCTGACCCAGTCCCTCTTTTAGATTTATCCTTTTGTAGCAACTAAATGATTATGGATTTCCCATGACTTTTATCCATATTTAGTTGCTGTTTCCTCTTCCCTGTTCTTGCTGAGATCTGAAGAAAGGTAACGAATCTTCTTACTGCCTTTTTCACCTCTGTATTCACCTCTCAGAACCTATAGAAAAGAGACCAACAATCTGAAGACAAAAACCTATGTAGTTTTAAAATTTCACAGGGCAGGGTATTGTTTGTGACTTCACTTGACTATCTCCATTTTATAATAAAGAAACCAATAAAGAGATGACTTGTCACTGAGAATGCACCAGCATGTGGAAGACTAAGATTCAGCCAGGACCCAGTCACTCACTAATTTCAGCTCATCTCCAAGCTTTTCAGCCTCACTATATTTGTGAAATTCTGCTTTCCAAAGGCTCATGAGAAGTGAAGTTGACTGGTAAAGTCAAGTGCAACCGTTCCTACTGGTCAGAAATATTAGAATAGAGTAGAAAAAATAGAACTAAAAATTTCAGTTGGAAGGGACCTACAATGATCATTTAGTGCAACTGCCTGACCATTTTAGGGCTGACCAACAGTTATAGCATGTTAAGGGCATTGTTCAAATGCCTCTTAAACACTGTCAGGTTTGGGGCACCAACCACCTCTCAAGCAAGCCTGTTCCAGTGATCCTCTTGGTAAAGAAATGCTTCCTAATGTCCAGCCTAAACCTGTCTTGACACAACTTTGAACCACTTCCATGTGTCCTGTCGCTGGATACCAGGGAAAAATGTTCAGCACCTCCCTCTCCACCTCCCCTCCTCAGGAGCTGTACATAGCAATGAGGTTTCTACTCATCCTCCTTTTCTCGAGACTAGACCAACCCAGAGTCCTCAGCCACTCCTCACAGCAGCTGCTATTAGTCATTAGGGGTTATAATTAATACAACCTATGCCTGTTTGTTCACACTGAAACACAAAAATAAAAATAAATATTACCAGTGAAATGAAAGTTAATGTTGATTAAAATTGTTATTTGATACACAGATGAGTGAAGAACATTCACATAGCTTGAGATTAAGAACTGTTACTTACTGCTGTGATACTGGAGAGCAACACATATAATTACATGAACTGCCTGCTTTAAAAAGAGAGACATTACAGTTTTTTGGGCACAATTTATTACAGGCACAAATGCTAATATTTTGATGATAGTCAACAAAACAAACAGTCAGAGGTTTAGAAGCTAAAACATTTAAACCTGCAATTTAGTGCAGAGATTTAAATGTGGATTCATGATTATTTTCATTCACAAGGCTATATGCCCTCAAACATCAATTGTTAGCTTGTTTATTAAAGCTTTTGGTAATTTAGACAGTTTCCCCACAAATTGATGTATGCCTACATTGTTCTGTGGCCACAGCAACAGAAAATATTGCATCAGATTATTATAAATGGTGCTCTTTAATTGTTTTTCTAAAACAAGGCCTTACCAAACTATTTTCAAAATAAGAAGCGTCCGACCACACCAGTTTGGCAGTTGCAGAAATGTACTCATCAAGGTTTGCATTGCTGAACCAATACCAGGCATGTTCATATACACATCAGTCCTATACACATCCATTCCTCAACCTACATCTGTATTTGTATTGACAGCTATATAATCATTGTCAGCTGTACCAAGAAAGGGAATCCAAGTGGAAATTACAACTAGGTTAGTACAAGGCTTTCTATTTTTTTGGTGAAATACTTTACCACATCACTGATATCAGAAGCGCCAGGGTGACAACACAGCAAACCTGACCAGAAAATGTCACCTACACCCTTGCATCCTCACATAACACCCTGTGGGACCAGGTTGGTGCTGAACAAGGATTATGCAATTAGCTTTATAAGAGAAGGCTGACAGCATGCAGATGGAGGGATCAGTAAGACAGATGAATGAATTTACAGTGATTAAGCATACTCCCACCTGCACCTCCAAAGAAATGAGGAATTGACATTTAGTTACACACCACCTTGGCATCTGCATGGAGAGGAAGCAGAGGTAAGGAAATTATATGCTCCATTGTGCTGTCTTCCTGAACCACTTCAGAGAAACATACTAAAGGAAAGAATGGCTGGTCCTGGTGGAGGTGATGGTATTGGAGGATAAAGGCTAAGTGCAGTGGGGTGGTAGAAATTATTTTATAAGTATATATATTCAAATGTATACATATGTATGTGCAAATGTGTGACAAAGACTTAATATAACGAGATGATCACATTTACCTTTACTCAGCTCTGTCTGATTAAGACTTGACTTATAAGAAGCCAAATGCTAGTACAGAATGTGATCTATGAAATATGCTGATATCCAGGATTTCCTCTGGAATACACAATGTTGGGGGGCTGCCTCACTGTCCCTTTCACACACTAGGATTTTGCGTGCAAGGAGATGCCTATGTGACATGACGGGAATCGTAACACTTGCAAGTCTTTTAGATTATTGGTTCAAACCAGTATTTCCACAAGCTGTTACATTTTTTTTTAACTGCAGCTCATTTGTGCTCACAAAGGACAGATATCCTCTCCAGCCTCTGGAACATCAAAGGAGGGCTGGTAATGAGATAGTGGTGAGCAGAGCTGTAACTGATTGCTTCAAATTGAGGGTAGCAATAATGGTGAGTTGTAATGAGCTGGCTGGTACCTATCCTGAAATGCAGTCAGTCCATAGAAGATTGGCAGGATGTACCCCAAACAGCTGGACCCACAGGCACCCACCAGAGCTCTCTGTTCAGGGAGGCCTTGGGCAGGTTATACAGACTGAGTCATGAGTTTATTTTGGATTAGGGCATACCTGATACCATATTCCCTGGTACCAAATCCCTGCTGCCCTAAAATCATTGTGGTGCAGAGCTCAGCGAGCAGTTTTTGTCACACTGTGGGAGACGAGTTTGAACATCACTGCAGTGATGGTGCTTGGGTGGGGATGTGAGGACACTGAGGACTGCAGTGGCAGAAGTCCAGGCAGCAAACAGGCAGTGCCTGGAACAAAAATTGAATGAAAGAAAGCAAAAGTAGCTGCAGAAGTTAATGAAAATTCAGCTTAGTATTTACAGCAAAAGCACAGAAGGCAGTGCCTTAGTGGTTGGGTATTTCCTTCCAGGATACGAGCTCTATACACAATGCTGCATTCTGCAAAGTTTTAACTAGTTCCAACCAACAGTATGGCTGCTCTAGGGCTGGCGGGAGAAGAAAGGGCAGGTGGGCAAAAAAACCTTCTGAAAAAAAAAAAAAAATTTTTTTAGGACATTTGCTCTTTATTCCATGATTATTTGCCAGATAACACTTTGAAAAACAACTTACATTTCACTTTTCCAGGTGTGCAGTATCTTACATTTTATAAGCTAGTTTAAGATCTCTGTATCCCGAAAGTGTTGTCCATCTGCATCTGTGTGTTTGGTATATTAACTGAAATGCTTTTAACTGTAGTATTGTGGGGGAAAAAAATTAAAAACAGTGTTTCTCTTAGGAAAAAAGTGTGGACCAATAATCATTATCACACAGAGTTTTGAATTTCACTTTGTCTGAATAAACACAGAAAAGGTTCTATGAAGACAGCTAATCAAGTGCTGATTCATCCATACATTCACAGGTTCCTCGTTTTTCTCCTGAGCATCACTGATTAAAAGAGAAGAGATTATCAGTATAATACAGATATGATGGATTGGAGGTGTCAGAACGAGGTTCTTTGAAAACTCATTATTTCTTTTGATCTGTTTAAGAGCATTCTGAAAGCACTGCTGCTTTTTTGCTTTTTTTTTTTATGGAAACCACACATCCGTTGCTCAGGAAGTAATCCAGATAATTGTGATGAGAATTGTAGACCCAGATTTTCCTTTTCAGGATCAATTCAGGAGTCTTGGTTAAAGCATATGTGATGCACTGACATCCATAAGGGTCTCAATATGATTTTTCTGTTAGCAATGGCAGCAGTGTTCAGTATTGTTTCTTTGGATCTGTCAATGGTAGCAATAGGTAACAGTTCTGAACACAGAGGAAACTTTCAATGTGCAAATTATCAGTTTTAATAAAAAGCCCTGCCACTCAGTTGACCAGCCCAGTCTCTGTCACCCCTGTTTAATATATCCTTGGCAGTCTAAATTTCTTATTTGCTTTAGTTGTTTCTGGGTGAGCTGAGCATCACTGAAAATGCCAAAATCTGTCATTGTATTTTCCATAGACTGAACTTTCGAAATAAGCACTCAGTTCACAGCAAGCTTAATAACAGTTGGCCCAAATCCTTCAGATTTCTTGAAAGGGAAGCTGTGACAGCAGGGGATGTTAGTCCTCTTCCAGTCTCAGATTTGTTTCCTAACAAGTTACTGAATTGCTTCAGGGACTTACTGTGGGGCTTTTGAGCATGGGGCTGTGCAGTTCAGAGGGAAAGTGTTGTAGACAGAACCCTAGAAATCACAGGTGGTTTGGGAAAAAATCTTTGGCTCTGATAAACAAAAAGGGAGATCAACATTATCTCAAATCACATATCTAAAATCCCACAGTATCATTACCAGATTATTCATCAAAAATAATGAAGTAAGATTATATATAACCTTGAGAGAAAGGAGAAACAGCAACACATTATGTAGCAGCCTGCCACTGAGGCTAGAAAGAGTATTGCTATCTAATAACCACAGGGCTGAACTCAGGCTTGATGTGTAAGGCCACGTTGGGTTAACCTATGTTAAACACCTGACAGCTCATCTTTCTTACTCTCTGGAAGCACTTGTATAACTTGTCATGCCAGAGAAGTCATCCTGAATTGAGCAAACTAGTTAAAACCAAATATGCAGAGAAACATATTTGTCATTGCACTTAAGCTGACAGCTGTAGCAATTTTCTTTGAGCAGACACACACAGCTTGATGACAAAGAGGGAAGCTGGTGTGGATTTCTAATTGCAGAGTTCTGTTGCAAAGGCCATCAAAAATGGGCCTCTGATTTTAAGAAGGATTATGAAACAATCAAAACCAGGTGATTTGATTGGATTTAATATTCATGAATCATTAGCAATTTCTAACAGAATTAGGGATTAAGTTTTTCAGAATTTTCAAGAGGAAGCAGAAACTATTGTAAGATTCATAGTAGGATAGAACTAGCATGATAATAAAAAATGGGTCACTACTTTACAAATGGTATAGGAAAAAATCATTACAATCAGTAGCAACGGTAGAAGGACATCTTCATTTTCACTATAATTTAGCTGAACATTGTGACACTGGCAGCAGTATTAAAGGTCACTTACTGGATTAAAAGAGTTATTCTGATCTTCTTGTATGATTTCACACTGAAAGTTCACACCATTAAACACATTACAAATGGATAACTATCTATATAGGCAACTTCAAGTTCACATGAGGCAAATCAAATTCACTTAACATATGGCAAAGTACCGAACTAAGTCATATGACTTTGCATTTGCTCTTTCAAAAGTCACCCTGGACTATCACCACGGCTCAGATAATCCATGTTGACTGGCTATTCAGCAGTAACTTGTGCATGTCTGAACAGTGACATTAAAATATTTTGCTGAAAATGTTTAAGTGTTACTGAAAACATAATGAAGATCCATACTTACTCTGTCATCAAAACTATTTTTAAAGTATAACTTTAATTATAATTAAAACACATGCCTATAAACTCTCTTTGATGGGTCAATAAATAACTTCATTTTATTCATGATAGTTGAATATGTATGGGCTCAGTTTCCTTTAAACTACAGCTAGTATGAAAACCTTTTACTCCTCAGAGCTTACTAGTGATTCCACCAATACATTATTAGACATTTGTCTTGTCTCTCTTCACCTCTAAATTCACCCAGAGATTTAGTGTAATTTCTTTTCTCTCACTCCTTGCTAAATATGGCAGTGACACTGCCATTCCACTCTTTTAGTAAGATTTTTATTCAGTTGTCTTGCAGAAACAGCCTTGTTTTGACAATGTCACTGCAGGTAATGCACTTGCAAAGTCATTTTCTTTTGTAGCTTTTACAGTTCTCTGCTGTTTCCTCTCCCTATTACTAACATTCCAATTCTCCTTTAGGGGGTATGCATCACTCTGTTGCACAGTGCACTCCCAGTACAGCGTCCCCAGGGAAAACCAACCTATGCTACATTTTCACCTTCCATTTTTCTGCTGATGAATGAAAAGCCTACATTTCCAATTGTGCACCCTGACTTGTCATCACGACGTTCCCTCTACTTGTCTGCTCTAACATAAAATTTAGCAAGACAAAAATGAACTCCCAGCTCAGATACTAAGGATGGATATTTTTTCCCCATTGTGAGACATCTTGGAAGATATTGGATTCACTCCATCCAGCAGGTGACAGCTTCTGGGATGAAAAGCATTGCTTTAGTACTGCAGTTGAAATCTGACAGGGTGTCTTGTGTGTTGTTGGGATCCTGGGATGAACTGTACACTGCTCTTCCCCTACAGAGGTGTCAGAGATGCTAGAGCTGATGTTTATCAGCTCACAGGAGCTGTAGCCCAACCAGAAAAAAACATGGAATAACAGCAATTTGGGAGCAAAATCACAATTTTCTGTAGAGTAATCAGAAGATTTTTATCTTCTGCAGTGTTGATCAGAGTAATAGTTTCATCCTCACTTCCTCACACACAGACTACTCCCTCAGCTCCCAGAGTCACTTAGTTCTCTTACTTAGCATCTTCACCCCACAATCACTAGTTTCACATATTAAGGCTGACTGTGAAAATATAAGGGTCTTTTATTTGTGAATTTAAGTCTCTGAATGTCTTTGTGGTTGGGCTAACCATGCTGTCCTGTGGGCATGACAAGTTCTCCCTAGCAGATCTGTGAACCCACCCTCTCAGCTCTTCCCTCCAGGACAACCTGCACCATACATTCTCTCCAAACTCATGTTGTTTAACAGGAACACAGACTAAGTGTTGCTACCTTTTTTCTTTTATTTTCTTTTCCAGTTGTTTTTGGTTTTTTTCTTTTACCCATCAAATACTGTTTGGATATGAAGGAAGCAGAATGCAACCCAAAGAAACAAGTTTATAGTCAGAGACTAAAGGAGAATGAATATATTAAGTAAGAAAGTCTTTTTATTATATAACCAGTTTTCATACCCAATCTCATTTTAATACATTTAATACTAAATTTGCAAGTCATTATCAGAATTTATGATGATTGGTTCAGATCTGTCATGAAAAATATGTTTGTACTACAAACTGGCAGTGACTGACAGTAGAATAAGTCCATTACAAGAAATCGATATCCTTTATTTTTCAGTCATCATTATAGTGTTATTTTATGTGTTTTCTCTTGTAAATTCAGTGAATTAAATTTCAAAAAAATCACCGAAAACAATTTTTTTCCCCACAAATACAAAGCTAATGTAGTTTGTAATGAATTGAATAATGCTGAATTAAAAGAAAGAAGAAAGACAATACTAAAAACAAGCTGCAAATGAATAGATCATTATTACAGCATATTCATCTAACATTATCTTTACAAAACCTGTCAGCTTTCAGTTTGATGCTTCTTCCAGATGCTTCAAGCTTACAGAACATGAAACATCTGTAAAACCTAAATTAAGGCAGCAATATGTGACATAATAGTTTTTGGTAAATTATTTCTTGTTCAAGGGATGGTTTCTGGAATCATGAGGATTAGTCCTTCACATCAAACATCAAAGAGTCTGGCACAGACAGAGAAGATAAACTCTGACCCTTGTGAGCTTGTTCACATCACTTCTACCCATTTAAATTCCAGTTAGGTTGGTCAGAAGCAACAGAGAAAAGCTTTAAATTGCATTATTAACAATAGGTTAAATCTTACACTGCTGATTAAATCAATTTCTCTCAGATAAAATCATAACAGGCCTTGACTGTATTTGTCTGACAGGAAACATGGCATTGGCGATGCTTTGTGTTGCCTTTAATGAGTGTGATTGTCATCTTCCAGCAGGGAGAGTACAAAAGTCACCTGCAGGTCTGGGTGAATGGGATCACTTATCGATCAAGTTGTCAGGCCTGTCAGGCATTCAGGAACAGCTGAATGAGTACATAAAATCAATGTGATCTTGTATTTATATGGAGGCTCCCCAAGTCAGTCACCTGATTAAAAACTTCAACTAAATTAGCTACACATAAAATATAATTTCTAAAATTGTCTAACTCACAACATTCATGCTTAAAAACAATCAAGTTGTTGAATAGTATTTTGATTTTTTGAAGACAATTTGACATTTTAAAATCATTTTGGCCAGCTTTGTCTTGGGGTAGAACAGCAGCCTACACAACTATTTCTTTATCTCAATCTGAAAATGGTTTTTAACTGTTGTTTATTATTTATATTTAGTTTCTTCTCCCCATTTGCTGAGAGTCAGCTCCATTTTAGCAATGATCTTTGCCGCTGTTCTGCCATGCTGTGAAGGTGAGGCTGTTCTAGAAAGACAGTAAGCAGACAAATAGAGAAGTGCCTCATCTTCCTTAAGAAAACTGCATGCTGGCATGTTTGCACAAAGAGTGCAAAACGGCACTCTTCATGGTCCAAATCACCTTCCTGGGGCTGGAGCAAGGAGAATGAAAGGACAGCAACCCCAGTCAGGAGGTGTAGCAGGAGGAACCCTTCACTACCTCCAACTCAGCCAGCTTTGTCAGCCAAGGTGGATTTTAGACTGATGCATGCACAGTTGAGCCCTGAGTCTGTGAAAGGCTTCAGGGTTACTGGGAATGGAGTAAATAACATTAAAGTACCAGTCCTGCCTCACGACCTTCTTTACAACAGACAATTAACATGGTCATTTTAGTCTGTGATGCAATGCATTTCCACTTCCAGTCTTTTGTTAGGTACTATCTTTTCTGTTTCCGTCTGTCACTCCACACCCACGTTTTATAATTTGTTCACTGGATTTCAATTCACATCCTACCCTTCCCTCACTCCATTATTCTCCCCAGGGAGCCACTTTCTCCACACTGTCTCCACATCTGCCTTCTTTCTTCATTTGTTTGTCTTATTTGCCGTCCCTAAATTCACAGAGGAATAAAACTAATTCAAGACTAAAAAATGGCTTATTTAATTCAAATGTCTTCTCTCTGCTCTTTTTGATACATGACATTTTTTTCTTTGCAGATGGATAGAATTCATGCTTGGACATGAAATGTATTATGAAGTTTGAAAGGCGCTTTTTTTTTTTTATTAAATCTTCAAATTTTTATCAGTGCATCAGTCATCCCTGCAATTTTCCCATATAAACTTGCTTCACCATTGTGCCTTTGGAATCAGATTAGTTCTCAGTCTCTTTCAGAGTAGAAGTTAATCAGCTAAAACTTGGTCTATTTTATAGCTGTAACATCACAAGCACCACAATGAGCAAGTTCATTATAAGTGAAAGTAATAACAAAATTTTAGCATCCATTCATGTCTCAGATAGAAATAATAAGAATACTAGAGGAAATCTCCTTCCAGCCCACACGTTGTTTACAAAGTCCCTCCCCAGAAGTCTCCTGGATCAAACCTTTTTCTTCCCAGCTGTGAACAATTAAGGAGATCTTCAAGTTTTCACACACTGCAAAAACAGAACCCCTCAAATTCTGCCCTCTTTCACGCAGGGACATGGCATCTGCTCTGATTCAGGGAGAAATCTCCAGGGATATAAGGCTGAAGTTGTCCCAAGTCTTAGATGTCTGAATTTTAGAAGATAACACAATATTTAAAGGCATGGATTATGATTGCAGATATCATTGTAAATGTTGTTTTAAAGTCAGACTGAGTTGATAGGAATGCATCTGTGGTGGATTTAAACTTTTTAAAGTAAATTTTGAGAGTGTGTAAAATATTCTTGGTGATGAAGAGGCTGTGACTGTAGAGTTATTTGATGATTAATGAGAACTCTAAATTAAATCTCTAAACTACATGTCTATTATAACAGGTACATGAATGCATAGCAGAAGGAGTTGGTGGGGGGAAGAGAAAGGATGCTTACATGAATTTGTGGGTGAAGTTTAGAATCAGTATGTTTCAAGGCACGTTATTCCACGTTTACTAGAAAAAGTAATATTCAGCCAAACCTTGCACAAAGAGCATATTTCACCTTAATTAGTGAGAATTTTGCTTCTTTGGCAAAAGAAAGAGTGAGATCTTGAATTTTAGTCTGTCTTGGCCAATACAAAAATTGGTACCCAACTGCAGATGCATAAACAGGTTCCTGATGAAATGTGTGCAGTTTAATGTCAGCACAAAGGAAAACACTTGTCATCTGTATCATTGATTTACTGAAGTACAGAATGAGCACTTTTCTCACTAGTCTTGATCTTTCCTACCCAGTGCTTCCATACCTTTAACATCCTCTTTCCCTGTATTTTCTGATTTACACATAAGATTTTTTCAGATAGTTTCTGTAATTCCTTACCTACAATGAAGCTTCTCTCATATTATTGTTTTGAAGCTGAATGTATACATAAATCCTAAGCAAAAGCATCTAAAACTAAGGGAAAGGGAAAGTGAGGGGGGAGTGGGGATAGTTTAGATCAAGATATATTAAGACTTGTCCGTTTATTTCACCTCTGTTAGCACCTCAGAAAACCAAGCAACAGGAGTTGTCCACAAGTAGAAAGTTCTTGCCTCTGAATCCCCTCTGTGCTTTTATACTCATTGCTTCCCTTCCCTCTCCCTCAGCCTTCCTCTAAACATAGCATTTCTGCTCACCAGGGTTTTTTTCAGTAGTTCCATTAAGTCGTGGGACCACAAAAGGAGCACAGCAGCTCTCCCTGCCCCAGTTCTACATGCAGTCTGACAAGGCAGGGCACAGAGGAGCATCATGCTGTAAGCTCCTGTTTGCTAACACCTCTCACTCCTGAGGGAGAGCGCTATAACTTGGGGAATGGCTGTGCTCTTTATTGCCTCTCAGTAGGCATCTGTAAATCAAACTCAGTAGGCATCTTTCCCATTTTCATATGACCCCAACAGCTGGATCTGTTAATAGCCTGAACCAGTCCTAATCCTCTTTAAGTGACTGAATAAAATTGGGGAAATATCTTAATTATTGTGTGCCATAGATAGACTCTAATTACCAGATACTCAGATTAAGAACCTGTCCCCTGAAAGACTGCTAACAAATTCTTTTTTTAACAAGTTGGGGCTTTCATGTTAACACTAGGATCCTGTTTGTTACGACTTTGATATTAAGGTGTTAAAGAGCTTTATCTTCCAACTGATTTTTGAACTATTTTAAATTTATTATAATTATTTCTCTAAGATTCCAGTAATTACGTACAGGAATGAGAATTCATAGCTTAAAATGCCACTGGATATTTAAATTCTTCTGATTATAAAGACAGTTTAAAACTAACTAGAAAAATGGACTTTAGCAGACACTGTCGCACAAATTGCAAGTTTCTACGTATTTTAAAATGTATGAGTTGTGAAATGATATAAGGAACTTTGAAACCACGTCAATTATTTTGCATCTGGCATTGCACACCACCTGCATAATGAGAGAGCAGAGAGCTTGATGATTTTTGAAACTTGTTTCGGTGAATAGTCACATGAGCACATTATATTGTTCACCAGACAAATGGAAAGCTATCGATGTCTCAGAATTCTAAAATTACTTTTATTGAATCTTGGCTTATATTTGGCTTTGTTTGTTTGTTTTGTCACTTTGGCATATTTTGATATATCAAAACCTGAGTATTTTTTTATAAAGAGCAACTTAAATTATATACAGCTAAATCCTTTTTTGTACATGCAGTTGGGCTGCCCCAGGGGAATTGAAAGCAGAATGTGATATATGCTGTCTGAAAGGGCACATTTTAATATGTGCAGTTTCATTGTTTATGAGGTTTCAAAAAGACTCTGTAGCCAAAGAAGTTAATGTATGCAAACATTTTTTGTCACTCTCCAAATAGTTTTATTTGCATCAGAGCAGTGCTTCAGAATTTCTAAAAATTTGACCCAGTATAGATGTGTTTAAGGGAAAAAAAACAATCAAGGGCCAGACCTAGCACAGTGAAGTTAATATTCCTAATGACAAGTGCTGATTCACACACTGCAAATAACACAAATTCTTAACAGCAGAGTATCAAAACTCTGCATCAGTATATGTACTTGAACATAGCTTAAAGAAAATTTTGTGTGTAACTTCATAATTCAAAAATCAACAAAAATAATACAAAGGCTACTTGCAAGTAGCCTTTTACAATTCATTACAGCCTTGATGTCCTCTGCTCAGCACTTTGCGGAGCCATTTATACCACTATGAGGCAGCTGTTACAATATGACATCTTACAGCCTTTTAACACTAAAAAGGTGTTAAAGGTGTAATAACCCTTGTGCCAGTGTAAATATTATGTGCAGGAGGACACTTGATCCTTAGCTTGTGAAGCACAGCCTCCACCTCCCTCAAACCAGGTGGGTGTCCACAGATGAGCCAACAGGAGACAATGGCTGAAAAGAAGGACAATGCTGTAATTGCCTGCTAAAAGTGAAGGGTAAGGCCTTCTGTAGGTCTGCTAGAGATACAATTGCCTACCCTTTTGTCTTGGAATATTTGTACTCCTAAAATCTTAAAAATATGAATTTGTGTTACTGCAACATTACTGGAGATAATAAACTTAACTTTCTCTGGCATCAGCTTCTGAGAAAGTTTTGGCTCTCCAATGACCATTTCAGTGGTGTACAAGCAAATGTGAATTTTTACAAGGAGGTAAAAGTGGACTCCCAGAATCACATGAATTTGAAGGGTTCTCCAGAAGTCATCTACTGCAACCATTGTCCTGAACAAGTCCAGTAAGATCAGATTACTCAGTCAAGTACTGAGGCTCTCCAAGGGCTGATTTTGCACAACCCCTTTAGGCAAGCTGCTCTGGTATTTGACCACCTTCCTGCTAAAAAATATACTTCTTATGTTGCATCAGAATTTCTCAGATTGCATCTTTCTCATTGACTTTCATCTCTCCATTGTGCATGTCCATCTCCTTTATGTTCTCTTGAAAGGTGGCTGTAGATAGCAGCAAGATCCCCATTTTATCATCTCTTCATAGGACTGAACAAACCCCGTTCCCTCAGCCTCTCCTCATACATCCTGTGCTCCAGCCCCTTGCCCAGCTTACTGGTCTTTGCTGGACTACTCTCAGTGTAGAGAGAGTATCTCTACCTCAAATATCTACCTCAACTAGGGAGCCCCAGACTGGACACAGTATTCAGATGTGATACCCCAGGTGCCAAACAGGGGGGAAGGATCCCTTCCCTGGAACTGCACACTACACTCCTGCTCATGCAGCACGTGGTGGGTCACTTTTGATGCAAGGGCACACTGAGGATCATGGTCAGCTTGTTGAATACAAGGATGTCCAGGCCTTTTTCTTCAGAACTACTTTTCAGCCAGTCTGCCCCAAGCCTGTTCTGGTTAATGGGGGTATCCTTCCTATTCCTTCCCCTGTGCAGAACTTGACATTTGCCCATGCTGATTTTCATGAGGTTCCTGTCTGCTCATCTCTCCGAACTGGCAGGATCCCTTTAAATGCCAACCTGGTCCTCTACCACATCCACCACTCCCCACAGTTGGTTAGCATCCACAAACTTGCTGAAAATCTGCTTTGAGATATCTGAAAATAATTTACAGAAGAAATCATCTGCAAGGGAGAGCAAGGCAAAGAGTTTTGAGAACCACATCTCCTCAAACCTGGACCAAACTCCAGCTGCCCATGAAGTGAATGTCAAGGTTAGCTCACAAGACACCTATTAGAGCTTTTGAGTTGCACATGTGTCCAAGGAGACACTCACTTGATGCACAAGGAATGTTCTGCTGGAGCAATTTTTGATCCTCTGACAGACAAAGACAGTGGGATATATTTCCAAAAACCCCTCTCCACCTTTTGCTTTCTTATATAAAAGCAATACATGGATTTCTTGGTAGGAACCACTCTTCTGCCTCACAAGTACAATTTCCCAACTAGAAAGGGATTCTTCTTCCTTGGCCAGCTCTCTCTTTTTGCCCCTCTGACAATGTAAAGTAGGCATGGTAGAATAACTATAATTGAATCATGTGATTGAGAAGTTCTACAAGATGTTCTGTATTTTAAAAAAGAAATCTACTTTATAGTTTCTTTACTTATCAGAAAGAATCTTTTCTCCTTGAAAAAAAGAAAAAGTTGCCTACTTTTTCCACTCAAAATTAAATTTTACAGCCAACTTATAAACATTGGAAACAAGGTGGTAAGAGAAGCACTGGCTGACCTTTAATTGGAAGCAGAACAAATGGCTTATATCTTATAATCAAAAAGATTTAGAAGCTCCACAGATCCATATGCAAGTGATTTATTTTTGATATGTACTAATGAGACATGAATTGAATAAATTTAAATTCATTGGAGTGACTGTTAGTGAAAGAATTTTTGTTTTAATTATCACCTACAATAACAATTTGGTTAATATCAGATGGTATCTAGTGTTTTGAATAAGTAAGTCACATCTTCCAAAATATGTAGATTTCCTATTAACTTCTTCTTGTTACTACACTTGCTGTCTTTCACTTTAAAGTGAGGCCTTTTTATCACCTTATTCGCTTCTCGGTGTTATAATTTTCATTGGTTTGAGAAAAGAATCAAAACTTTTATTGACAAATGAAAAAGGAGTGAACTCTTTTGAGTTCAAGATACATGATTCAGATACAATAGAAGAACTTCCCCAGGAATAGGGATTTAGTTTTGGGGGTTGTGAATAGGATTCATCTATATTTTGGAGGACACTTTGTGTAGATTAACATATCTATGCTATTCTTGACACAGTTCTGGTGATTTATGTCAAATGAAACAACTCTTGCACCGTGTAGACTGATAGACCAAAATCACAGCACTTAGTTGTCACCTGGCTAGTTCTGGAAAGAGATTTCAGATGAGATATATTAGAACAGGTTTCAACCCTAAGATCTCTTTATTTGTTGACCCCTTCTTCTCTCCCTGGTCCTATACTCTTCTTTTCATAATCAATGGAGACAGCCATTACAGAAAACAGGAATATTTGAGAGGGGGATTCATCAGGCCTATTTTAGATGCACACTTTAGGATGTAATTAATTTCACCCTAAAAATGTAAGTTGGAACTAGATACTCTTTAATGTCTCTTCCAACCCAAATCATTCTATTATTCTATGGTTCTATGATATGGTGCAATTTACCCCAATAACTGTAAAAAGAATTTAGATTTTTAGTTTATACATAGATTTCTGTAATCCATCTGTGCTTAATTTGGTAATTTTCAAATTTTGCTTTTGGTGCCCCTAAGTTATTTGCAGTATAAACTTAGGCCATTTATATTCAACTGAATATTGACAAACAAACTTTCAGTGGTATTTCAATCCATCAAAATAGTGTTAGATGCCCATTGTGATGTCCAGGCACGTAATTAAAAGTGAATTAACACCTAACTTTCTGAGATGCTCTTGAAAGAAATATGGCATGCCTGCAATGTCATACATTAACAAAAATATATTTGAAAATGGACCCATAAGTCTCTCATTTATTTTGGAAAGTAAAACATGTCTGATACAAAATTTTATCCTAACTTCTAGTATTTTCCTTTCTTTTCATTTAAATATTTTAGATAATATCTACCACTAAAGTACGGTAAAAGAGACATAAAGACAATGGCTGTCAATAGTTAGGTACATAAACCCATTTTTTTGGCAACTGACTACAGAATGAAATAGGATAACAAAATACCCTTCCTTAGTTTTAACCACTCTCACAGCCCATTAAGAAGGGTATGAGATGTGTGCAGTGCCAACAATTCTGTAATATGATAGAGTAGTCCAAGGCTCAGTGTTAGATCTGGCATTCATTTGGTGTTCAAAATTAAATATAACTCATTTCCTGTCATTGACTTGTCATTAACATCAATAATTCCAATAATAACTTCTGATAAACTTTATTCAGTATTTATAAAAATAAATGTATTAAGCTGATGTTATGAGATATCGTGCTGAGACAGATCTGATTTCTGCAAAATCCTTTAAACTAGTAAAACCATTATATGTAATTATTAAATATAATCATTATAATAGAGGCTGATCCTCTTGGCTGTCTAAGACTCTTTAGAATGACCTACTACAAAATAACTTTAAATTGTATGCCCTCATTTTTCAAAATGGACAGGAACAATTTTCTGTTTCCTAAGTTAAATATTCTTCTGTTAACTCTGTAATGAGCATTCAGAGAAATTTTTCTTATGTAGGGCTATTCATTTATCTCTGGTGTGTGTGGGAAGATGACCTGTGGCTTTCAAATGTGAATTACCTTGCGCCCTGAGATGCATTTTAAATGTTAAATACATTAGACTATTTTTAAAAATTCCTTTATTTAAATTGTTTTCATATAGGAAAAATCTATATAGCAAGGCTGGCATCTGCAATATTCTGCAATTCACAATGGCACTGTTTTTTTACAAGAAATATAAGTGGCTATTTCTTGGTTGAGAAGATAAGCAGGAGTAGTATTAAAAAGGCAGAACTACTGGTATGATTTCTGGCAGCAGGTGCAATTTGCTGTGATTGCAGACATTACAGTCATTTCAAAGCCAGGCCAAATTTTACTCTGCTTTATACTGAATGAACACAAGAAGCTCCTTACCTTGACCCTTCCTAGATGTTTCTGTTCTTTTGGCTTAGAAAATTTTCCAGGTAGCTGGTTTTTGAATTGTGAAGAAAAAAGGCAAGGAAATTAGGAAAGGCAAAAGAAAAACACAAAATAGCAACTGTGGTATTGATACTTTTTTCTACCTATTACTGTCTCTTCCCCTTCCTCTTTTCATAGCTCTGCCTGCCTTTACTGGAGGTGTCATTCATAAGCTCTGAACTTGTTTGAACTCTGATGAAAACTTGCCATCTTCTGAAGCATTTTCTCTGGACAAGTCTCCCACTAAGAGCAGAGCCACTTGAGCCTTGTGAGTAGGTCTCTTAACATGGCCTAATGAAAACCCATCGAAGCTTAGAATAGACTTTTCCTCCTGCATCATCATGGTAATTGGGCTGTGGCAGTGTTCATGCTGCAGATCTCTTAGTACAGTGCAAATGTGATTGCTGAAAGCTTTTGAACCAGAAATACTTTAAGTTGCTTGGAAATACTTGGTCTTATAATTCCTGTGCTCCAGGGGATTTGAAAAAGAGGTTTGTTCTCACTCTGCTAAAGAAAGAAAGACATTTTATGAATTTCTCCCCTATCTTTGAAATCTGTGGAAGAAAAACATCTCATGGGGTTGTGTTATTTCAGTGTCCTATACTGTGGAAGAGTAAAAGAGTTTTTAATTTATTTTTCCTTTAAAAGAGTTTAAGTCAATTGCAACTTCAGACTATCAAATATTAGAATTTATAATGAAGCTACAAAGTCAGCTCTACCAAGGCAACTTCAAGTACACTATAATATGTTATCCACCCTACCTATGTGGATATACTTGCCATTGTAATCAGTGGAACTTTTAGTTTAAGACAAAATAAATATAACTACATTTAAAAAATCTAATTAGGACCAGAAATGTTTTTCTATCAGAGGTTTAAGATTAAATATAAGATCTACTGTATTGAAGACAATGAGAAGCATTAAAAATTTCTTAATAATGTATTGTTAATGGGTTATCCAGAGAATTGAAAACTGGTCTCCCAGAAAAATATCTTGAGCATTTTTCTGGCTTATTTTTTGGTATGATCTCTCTCTCTCTCCCTCTGCCCTCTCCCTTTTACCCTCCTCCCCTTCCTCTCTTCTTTACTTGGCCGTACAGGATTCAGGAATAAAATTCTTTTGAATAGAACATGAATTGAAAGTTCAAATTTTTATTCATAGCCATCCTCTAATTATAAATACTTTATCAAAATTATACTTAGTATATTTTAAATATGATAAAGCCATAATCTTGCTATGGTTTTACTAATTTTAAAAGGAAGAGTTAAGCAATTGGAAACAGAAACAGTCCATTATCAGCAACACCATCATAGGGTTGAATTTCTCATCCTAGGTTCTAAACAATTTACACTGCTTTCCTGAATTAACCACAGGTCATCTTTTTGCTTGGCCACAAAATGGTTTTTCTGGTCTCATATGGGTATTTCAGGTCTTGTTCAATTATGACTTAAATGAGTCCTCACTGAAACAAGCAGCTGAAGCAGTTTGGTATTTTTCTTCCCATGAACCAGAGAATAATACCTCATCAACTTTGGCAGGAAAAAGAAGTATGAACCCGCCTCATGTGTTTTAGCATGAAGCCTAGAACTTAGCTTCAGCTATGGTCCTTTGACCTTTTAGTTTACTGGTCATTACACTGAAGCAGTTTAAGTGTGTTCAGACACTGCAACCTACAGCCAGAGGCAGGGACTGTGGGGAAAATCCCTTAAATTGCTACAGCCATTTGTGAAGCAAATGGATGCCTAATGACTACACCAGTGCACACATCCCTGCACTTACGCAGATCGTAGACAGTCTAAATTGTATTCTTTTCCTTTCCTCTCCCCTGTCCTGTTTGAACACAGAGGAGCAGCTTGCATTCATCTATTTCTGCTTGGCCTAATGGAAGACAGAATGGCCATGAAATTTTGTAATTCTCTGCCAAGGTCTGTAGATGTGGTGGAAACTGTTCATACCTTCTCCTAACATCCTTCCGAAGCCATAGAGCAAACAAGGGCACACAGTGAAGATTCTGTGTGTCAGTTACAGAATCCAGCTTTAATAACTGTAAAGCTTTCCATGCATAAATGGTGCCAAACAGAGTAAAATATTAATGTGTGTTCCTGTGAATAATCCAGAAAAGTCATCCTGTAACCTAAGAAAGTGGCTGCTCAGTAGTTTCCTGGCCTTCTGTAGCATCAGAACAATTACTGTGCTACATAGAACGAAGTGCTGCTTTGTGGTCTCTAACCCCAGGTCTGCCTCACAGTACAAACCTTTCAGGGTGCATTGCTATGGAAGATATTGCTGTGATGAAATGCCCCTTATTACATAGTCATTACTGATGTAATGTGATCTCTAAAGAATAATTAGAGTATATTTTCTGTGACTTCTGAAGTTGAAAGGTATTCTGGGATGTGTTTAGTCTCCATGGTGCTACCACTTTCAGCCCAAGACTGTACAATCAGAATTTTTCAAAGTATTCCTGAGATATTTTAGAAACACTTGATTTCAAAAAGTGATGTTACCCAGCTGCAGAGCAGAGGTTTTCTTTCAGGTGACTCAGGCTGAAACACAGCCACAGGCCATTCTTGGTGGTGTTGTCTCTGTCAAAACATGTCTGTCCTGCTTGAAGCCAGTACCAAAGAGGTCAAAACTGCCCTCCATTATGGGTGGTGGAGGTAGTGTGGGAGTTAAAGCTTCTCCCTGTCCCAATATAATAATAAAACAAGGATGTTTGGTTATTATACCTTTCATGTATGTGGAATGCAGAGTCACCTGTTATACCACATACTGCCACATAAGAAGGAGTATGTCACCATTGTTATTTATGGTCTTTTAAGTAAAAATCCACATTCAAAGTTGTCTGTTTCTTTAGTAAAGGTGTATTGCCTCTAACTTGTCAAATGCTGTCAAAGTTCTCAGCCTCTGACTTAACAGTCAGTGTCCTTAGGAAAAAAGCTGCTCTCCTGCAGGGCAAGAACGTGAGAGGATTGTGATCATACGCCCTCCCTGAGAACATTGAATGGTGGGTGAAAAAAAAAGGAAGAGAAAGCAGAAAACTTTAGACCAGCTGTGGCTTTAGGCTGAGCCCCTTCCCTTCCCTTTTTCTTTCCTTCCCTTCCCTTCCCTTCCCTTCCCTTCCCTTCCCTTCCCTTCCCTTCCCTTCCCAACCCCTCTCCTCTCCTCTCCTCTCCTCTCCTCTCCTCTCCTCTCCTCTCCTCTCCTCTCCTCTCCTCTCCTCTCCTCTCCTCTCCTCTCCTCTCCTCTCCTCTCCTCTCCTCTCCTCTCCTCTCCTCTCCTCTCCTCTCCTCTCCTCTCCTCTCCTCTCCTCTCCTCTTCCTTCTCTTATCCTTTGTCCCACAAGTCTGCAGTCCCTGTAAAGAGCAAGAGACATTCTGAAGCTGCAAAGCAGCTGCCATCACACTTCTTCCTTATGCAAGAAAACACATTTTCTATTTCTTTATTGGTGGTGTTCCCATAACTGCATGAGGGTTCTCTGCAGAAGTGAGGAAGGAAGGTCAGTAGCTAACCCTGATCAGGAATTTTCCAAAAGAACTTGGAAGTCTTTCTCTGTTCATCAACAAAAGGCCAACGGAAATTAGAAGGTTCCAAAATCTGCCTCAGTTCCTGCCACCTCACCTTCCTTGCTGTTTATCATCCATGTGTCTGGCTGACACGGCACCAAGTGCCTGGTAGCTCTGTCTGCCCAGCATGAGGGCTTTCAGATCTGAACAAGTCTAGTGCGAGAAATAACTCCAATTCTCCACCATACCTCAAATTGAAAAATATATATTTTTTTAAAACTAGGCTGTCTTACTTTTGCTGGATTTAAAATTCCCTTACTGATAAACTATAGTCTTATCTAAAAATTTACAATTATTTAAAGATTTAAAATAATCCCCTACTTTCATTACCTTTTTGTTTCCCAAATATTGCCTCTTACTACACACAGAAAAAAAATTAAAATTTTTTAAAAAGGAAAGATAGCATTTATCTTTTCTTTTTTCCATGTTCCTCAGTGCCAGTGAGAGCAATTGGAAAGCCCCTTCCACCCCCAGATTCCCAGCAGGTAGTTGCACATGTGCTGTGCCCATGATGTGCATTCTAAGTATGTTTAGAATTTCGTTAATAGGAACTCACATAAAGCAATTGCATTCCTGTGTTTATTTAGTTATGGAAAAATGGGGCAAATTCCATTTTCAGAGCACTAGAAGTTTGAAGACTTTGTTTGTAAAAAGTGTCTTTATTTCACACCAATAAGGTAACAAGATATTTTGGGTTATATTGACTATTTATATCTGTTTATTTCATTAATATTGTTAGGACAGCTTTTTAAATAGCATGGGTTCATCACTTGGATATGAAGCCAGAGCTCAGTTTATTTTTAAAGTATATTTAATACTCTAGAGATAGATCAAAGAAAACTCTTCTTGCAAACTATCTGGTTTTGGTATTTTGTTGTGCTTCAAAAACTTCTCCAAAAAAAAAGGTCATTTTATGTTAAAAAATTGAACAAAAATTGGTACATGATCTGAAAATATTTAGCCATTAATCCACATTTATAATGTACCTTAAACAATCCTCAGATATTCAGACTGCCTTGCTTCCAGGATGCCCAATCTTGACAAAATAAAATGTGACCAGATGCCCTGCAAAACATACACATTTTAGTAGTAAATAAACAAGTTCCCAATAGTTCTCTTGCAGTCAGCAAGGGAACTAATTTCCAGCTGCTTGTTTTCTTATAACAGCTGAATAAATACGTTCCTGGTACTATAATACCTTCAGCAAGACAATGATTACACAGTAACTCAAGACCCAGATATACTCCTCCTGCTGTTGTTTATCTGAAAGCAGGTGGGATATCGCTCAGGTATGTCTCAAGAATTTAATAAGATTCTGAAGATGAGAGATCTTAGCCAAGAAAAATCTCTCTCATGGGAAGATGTAACTGGGATATTTCCCTTTCATTATAATATTATGAGTGTATTATAGGTGACTAATTTAATGTGACAACTGAAAACAGAAAATTAAATTCAGTAAATTAAGCTTATAGAAAATAACAAAAACTTTGAAAGATAGAGTTCTGTGACAGGGTTGTTTATTGTGATCCTTAAGGGGATCAAACTTCCTCAAAATAAACTTACTGTTATTCTGTTTCCTGGGCTTTGGACTTTGACCTTTACTAGTTTTTCAAAATGCATCATTATCTTTACTCCTAAATAGCTCTATAATCAGTCCTCCTATTACTGCTGCAGTATTCGACTTCATTTTCTTAGCAAAATAATGAGGAATGCAATCTCTCATCTTTGCAGGAATTCTGTGCATTGAGACTGTTCTCCACAACTGCATGTAATAATACAGCTGTGCAAAGTTCACATTGCAAGTTTTAGTACTGCTTTTATAATGCAGCTGCCTGGATTTACAGTTCATTCTTTAGAGGAATACCATGTACAGTCAAGTCCCTCTTCTAGCCACTGACAACACAGCATTTGTAATTCTTCTGCTGTACCTGAACTATTATGGCCTTGCTGAAATCAAAAAGCTCTAGTAATGGGAAGTCCTTTGCCATTCACTTGACCAAGATCTAGGAGGTCATGTTGGACTTAGAAGGTAAAGGCAAATTTCTTAACCACTTTTCTAGATACCTGGGTTACTGAATTTTTTTTCTTGTTTTATTATGCCTGCAGTGTGTGACAGCCAGAAGTGAAAACTCTGTGATAAATAAGTGTTACCAAGCTCTGGTGAGTCACATTTTCTTCTCACACATTGAGTGGGGGAGTACACCTGATGGCAAGTGCTGCATTCATGCTGGGAACTGCAAAGCGTGGCCAGGCTCTGGGGACACGCTATTGCACAAGTCACTCAACAAAGAGTTGAGTCACTCAACAAAGAGCCTAGAGACTTTCTGACCAATAGTGTTAACATTAACAGTCCTTACACAAGACTTCTTTCAGACATTTCTGTTTTTCTTATAGTGGCTTGCTTTTCACATTTTTCTTAACATTTCCCATAAAGAATTACTGTGACCCTCCAGCCATTTGTAGCACTGATGTTGACTACAGTAAATGTGCCTGACCAAGGCTTAGTGAAATCAGTCTTGGTGAGACCTAAAATACTTCAGGTGGATCCATCCCAGTTAACCTCAGACATCTAATGGTAAGATACTTAAATTTTAGTTAGCTGTTGAGAAACAAGAAGCAACACCAGTTGGTAATGTAACTAATCCTAAAGTACATGTCTAAATTACTGGGGGAAATGACTTCCAATAAGTATCTATTCCTGCCCATTGACCAAAGAGAAAGACAAAGTTTAGGTTTAGGCAGTTGATTAAGGGATGCTTATTGTTAAGTAAAATGAATCACACTAGTGCTGGTTACAGCTAGACTACCCAGTTTTATAGGTCATTGCCTAAAAAGCCAGCACCTGTCCTCAGCATTGTGAGTCAGTCAGCCTAAGATAGCAATGGGGAAGCTAGTCATCCTATATACAGATGTATATACAGGCACAGTGTGCAAGCCCAGTACCTCTGAAGAATGATTCATGGGACTAAGTGCATTTCCATGCCTCCATTAATCATAGGCCTTAAATGCTTCTGTAGAAGTGCCCCAAGCCAGCCAGTGTGAAAATCTAGATTATGCTGCCCAGATCAATATTGCTAAGCCTTCTTTTGGAGAAAAGTCATAATTTTGGTAGTGGTCTCACAAAAGGAAATGAGAACATTAAGTTCTAGCCTTTTTCACTTTGAGCAAGTTTAAGCACTCGAGTCTTGTGTCATAGTCCCTCAATCGTCACTCACAAATACCGAGTGTTCTCATCAGAAAGTGATAGAGCCATTCACCCTTTTCCCATCTGCTTTATCTCCTGCCTGGAAAATATTAGAAATCAAGGGGAAGGTGAGACAGTTATGTAGTCCTAGTTTTCTCCACAGACTTTCCATTTAGAGCAAAGGACCTTAGAAATGTTGGGACTCAAAAGGTGTATATTGGTTGATTTGTTAAGGTTTGGTAAGTGATTAAAACCACTCACTGAGACATGGACTGAACTTGGCTCATAAGTCTTAGGTTTCAAGAACAAATTCCATTAAACATTCAATAAACACTTCAAACTGTGCTTTCTTCTCAAAATAGTTTATTTGCAAGAATCTTCGTCTGGTGTTCTTACACCATCTCACAGAGTATAACATTGGACTGATAAAAATGAATGAAGAAATCTGTTCTGTTAAGTTCTTAAGGACAGATAATAGTCCCAAACAAGCAGTACTTCAGAGGATTTGGCCCATAACATGATGAAACTCTTGGTTCTTAATTCGGCTTCATATTTTCTGTTGCACACTAGGGGATAAGGTAAATAAAAAGGTAAAGGCCATTCAGAAAATTTATATGCCAGCAAAACAGACTGTAATGCAGCTCTACATGCACATGTTTAAAACTAGACTTCCTATATCTTAGGTAGAGCATACCACATGGTGAATCCATTCTCAGACAGACGTGTCTTTAAAAAAATCATCTTATTTATTTAGATATTAGAAGCAAATGACTGAAAAATAATAGGCCTGTAACAAGCATGGATGACAATTAACTTGTTCAGCATTACTGGACTATGCAAATTATGCTCTACTTATAAAAAAGGGTGAACTCTGAAATGCCTGAGTGGCATATCACCTTCCTATAACTTGTACTCATACATGCAAATGTCTTTCACACAGCAAGCTAATGGATGGCATCAATTTCCCCTTAAAAAACTTGATGATCTTGAACACAAATTTCACCTGCCAAAATGTGAATATAAAGTAAACAAGGTCAGGATGGAAATTGTGAATCATTGGTTCCATCATTTGCAGGCCGAGTCAACTTGAAAACCAAATGCATTTAGCATTGACTCAGACTGGAGCTTCCTGACTCAGTGTGTACATGCAGCGAGAGGAAATCCTATTTAAAAGTAAACCTTCTAAAAAGCAGATTAGTCTCAGCAAGATTTCCTGTGACAGAAAGGTGGAAGTAGCTCTCTCAATTTTATTCTTATTTGTGGAAGGACTGAAGTGCCTTTGAGTGAAAGACAAAAGTTGATTTCATATTTAACAACTGAATTGTTCATTGGGCTTCATGTTTTATTCGTGTTCAGGTGGGCAAATGGAAAGTGTGTCTCAGCACAACAAAAGGAGGTGTAATCTTAAGTGCCTCTTCACATTCAAGGAGCAAAATATTAAGTGCATTTCTTCATTACCTACTAAAAATAAATGCAGCAGGGCACTTTTTAACAGGAAATCTTCCCCTTACTGAAAGCTGTCTGTAGGTAACCATACCAAGCTCTAACATGTTTTAGGTAAACCCTTTGATTTAATATTACTCTATTTGGAAGTGATAGTATAAATGCAAGACAAAATAGTGACAGTAGTAAAACAGAGTTTAAAAAATAGAAGTACCTCTGCTAAAATATTTGGGTCTAATCCATCATATCATGTACTCAATATGAAGGGTATTATTGCAGTATTGCATAATAGATTTGTAACTTTGCAAGGAATTATTGCCCAAATCCTGAGAGCACTTGCATTCACCAGAAACTTCTCATGTTTGAGCAGTCCTTTTCAGATAAATAATCATATTTATATTTGTAGGATCTAGGTCAGAATTCAGAGCTGTCTGGTATATCTGTGGCTCTCCAGGGTTGTCAGTGCAACTCAGCAAGCATAAAAACATTTGACATATTCAGGTATTTTTTTGGTTTTTTTAAGAGGGGCCAGTTTAGGTTACTAAAAATATCCTGTATGTATTTAATCTCTTGCAGTTAATCAATAAATATGTCCAATGTTTCGCAATGAGTTAGAAATAAAAATGTTATTGCCTTTCAGTACAATATAGATGCCAGCAAATCTAAATTTCTTTTGAAGCAGCTTTTCACTGTCCTGAATTACTTAGGGTAAGATTCATCATTGCATGTCTTCTTACTTTAGCCACTTACAATTTAAGCAAAACATCTGAGACAGTTGTCTGGGCTCCCTTTATCACCTACAGGGAGAGACAGGCAATCTCCAAAGAGCAATGCCTCCCTCTTGTTTTAGATACCTATTTTAGGATGAGCTAAATCACATGCTAGAGGTGCTTGTCTCTCTCCATTGATGATAAAAAGAATCTAGAGAGTTACCTTAGATGCCTAACTATTAGACAGCATGAGATAGACAAAGAAGACACTGCCTTAAACACTCAGGAACACAACATTTATATTTTAAACTCTTTTCCTTAATACAAAATACTGCCATTATAAAGAAACATCCAAAAAGAATCAGACAGATGCTGAATTTGGTAGATAGTTGTTCATCTATTAAAAGAGTAAACAAACAAACAAACAAGAAAAAATCCCCAACCAAACCGAAAAAGCCCTCACCTCTAAGGTTTTGAGTTTTGAATGATGGTTTTGAGCCAGTCTGATGCAACCACCCAAAAATAATTAGCTCCTAAGATGTATTGAGAAATAAAGCATCAAAAGAAACTAGGAAGCATTAATGCTGTTGTGTAAGAGATCTAGATGATTCTGTTCATCTGTGTACCAGAACGATGAACACAGACTGGAGCAGAGTTAGCGAGGGACTGCCAGGGTAATAAGGGAGTTTAGACAAAGAAAACAAAAGTTGAGTGGAGTTTTGTTTGTTTTATGGGGGCAAGAAGAGATTCAGAAGAGCTATTTTAAGCTAAAGAACAATGCTGACATTACAATACCCTAGTATAAGTTCTGCAGGAATAAATTGCTCTGGAAATTGAAACAGTCAGAACAATGATGTTTTAAAACAGTCTTCCAATCAAAATAGAGGCAAGAATCTTAGCTGCTTCTTTAGATGAAATCGGGGCTTTAATGCATGGGATAATTAGACATGGTGCTTACAAGAGCTGAGGAGCTGCCTCCATATCCCAGCACACTCAAAGATCCAGAAGTCAGTGGTACCAAATCCCACAGACAGCTCCAAGGAAAGAATAAAATGAGAAGACCTTTCATAGGCATCTGTTTCCAGTGATGGCTTTAAGACAAAAGCATGATAAAGAAAAATGTTATTAGCCATAGGACTTAACTTCCTTACTGAATCTAAAGGGCTCATGTTGAGCCCCAAAAACATTAGAAAATTAGAATGACATCAAAGAACTGAGATCCCGAAGGAATGTTATTTAACTCCTACTTTGAAGATGATGGCTGCTATCTTCATGATTTTATTGTTTTGCATGGGTGCTTGTATTAGCAGGGCTCGAGTGTCATCACATACATTGTCTCTTCAGGCCCGAGCTCCCCAGTTATTACATCAACAGAGCTGAGTGTGATCAGACTCCATACCAGAATGATAGCTGGGGCATTTTTTGCCACACATGAGAGAAGTCATGACCTAGGAGTGACCTTCTAATCACATCTTTTTTGGACATCATCTTTGGTTTCTAACCTCTGTTAGGCTCAGTGGGAATGGGATCAGAATGGTCTGTTCACTCACATACCTCCAGTAATTGTGTGTGTACATTGTGGGGTTGAACCTAAACAAAAGATTTTATTACCAGCTATTGAAACATGACCATGTGCCCATGACTGAAAGCATTCAGTCCTGGATCTCCAATATTACGTAACTAGTACAGGGACTTCCTTCTTTTACTGTCTGTGACCTCTCATTCGATAATATAAGCAAAAAATGCTCTGGAAAATGGAAAAAGCCATCTTGTCACCACACTCCAGAAACATCCTGGAAGAAAGGACTGGAGCAATGCAGTTGATTTTGTTTATTTAACCCACAGATTTTTATCATAACCCTGAGCAAACACAGCTGTGTCATAACCAAGAGTATTGCATATGTCAAATATATCCAGAAGTCTGAACATGGTTAAAAGGTGATATTGCCAGTAGGGTGTTGCAGTGCTAGGTTTAGTTTAGCAAGCTGCAGCTTTCCCAGAGAGCAGAGCGGGCCTGCTTAGGGCAGTGTGACCATTGTCACTGTGACCACTGACCCATTTGGACAGCCCTGCACTCTTGCTCTGGCTAGCTGTCAGCTCAGCAACACAGTGATAGCAAAGCACACAGAGAAGGGACCCTCATAGTGGCTTCTGAAGATCTTTAATTTTACATCTTGTCCAGGCAGTTTCCTGAGGCAGAGAGACCGCCTGACCAGGGAGCAGTGGGGTGTTCTCAGGGGCTCAGGGGCGGTACATGGGCAGGGTTGGGCTACAGGAACTGGTAAGGAGAGCCCGAGGGAGTGGCCAGGACTAGGGGCAGGGGAACAGGGGGAACAGTGTGGAATGCAATTAGTAAGTGAATCAGTGGGAAATACAACACCACAGTAGGGTTCAATGATAAGTAGTAACTTCGATCCAATTTCTTGTTTACTATGTCTACCATGGGAGGTTGTGCATAAGATAACTATTTTTAAATTATTTTTTATTTTTTAACCTTTTCCTTGACTAGGCAACAATTAGTTACACACAGAAGCCTGAAGGCTTTTAATTCTCTTGAATATTGTCATACTTGTACTAACGCAGATACAATGCAAGGGCTGAGGTCACAGCTACTCCCCTGGGAGGAAGCCATCTCTACATGCCTCAGCAAACTGTCCAGATATTTGTCAGCCTTTTACTGTATTTCAGAGGTACTCTGGGATCCTATATCACTTTTCTCCCTTCAGGGAAGCAGGCTGACTGGCTGTAAAAGCAGGTGCTTTTAACTAACTCCAATATATATCAGAGTTAGTTAACATAACTATATATAGTTATGTTAGCTATATATATATATATATAAAACTATATATATTGTTATAACTCCATTATATTGCTAACTCCAATATAACATGTTAACATCTAAGCACAGAAGCTGAACCAATATAAATTCATCTGTTAAAAGTCTGCAGCCTATTTAGTAGCAATAAAAGAATGATTTTTTAAATAAATATCCATACAGTTTATTCTTTTTGATGGGAAGAGAAATAGTTTTATATCAGCATCATTTCACTGTAACAGCATCCTATTAGTCACACTAGACACTATTAATACACAGTACTTTTGGCCAGTAAGGTTTTAGCAGTACAGTATTGATAAGCAGAACAAAAGAGAAAGAAAAGTAATTTTCTCAGAGTATGTTTCTACCTACAACGAATGTATGATCAACAGGGATCATAGGCTCTAGGTGGCTGGAATAAGGCTTGTGGTTGCATTGCAGATTTCAGAGCAGTTCAGTGGATTAAAAACAGGTCATCCAATAGAAAATGTAGATGATGAAGCTAAAGTTAAAGCTTGGCTTTCAGCGCTGTACTGGATGTAATTTAGTGGAGATCTATGGCTGCTTTCAGCTTGATTTTCTCAGGAAACAAAAATATTCAGCTGCCCTTTCAGCTATGAGTTCACCGCTCTCCTGGAGCCAAAATATTTTCTTACCATGGATCCAGGATAGCCACAGCCCTGACAGTCTTTTCCCCATTCAGATTTAAGGGAAGAAGGGTTTAACAGGAGCCTGAGGTAACCTTTTGAGAACAGGGGACACTAAATTAGGAACCCCGGGTTCACTCGCTGCTTTGCTTATTCTTCCTTGTTCATCTGAAGAAAAGGAACTAATGAATTTTTCCAAAACTTTGATGACTTTTTTTGTTTGCTTAGCCTTGGCTAGCCTACACTTAATTCTCTTCCTTGAATTTTCTGGCAGAGATGGATTAGGTATTTTTAAATATAAACACTAGGGAGAGCTAGGTTGGATGAGTTTACATGCCTAGTTGAAAAACCTCCACTGAAGTAAACAAGTGGGGTTTGCTCTAAGGTGGTTTTGGAGATAAACTATACAAGGAGGAGAGCTTGGAATGCAGTACATGCAGCTGTTCCAAATTTTTATTAAAATATAGCAAGATGTTTTCCCCAGGAGACATCTTGTTATTAAAAGTCAGGCTGCATAAAGCAGAAAACAATTAAATTATCTTGCTTATTTCTTATGTTAAGTGGGTTAGGACATCAAGTACAGAATCATGTCTGCAAAAGGCATAAAACTGTATCTTGAGATCTTGTAGGAATTGCCATGTTAGTTGTGTTCTGTCAGCAAGGTTTTAATAACAATGAAGATAATAGCTGCTGCTTATCTAATGTTTTTCATCTGTATGGCTTGAAGCATGTTTCAAAGAAAGTATTATTATCCCACTCTTGAAAATTGAGTATCTGAATCATTAGAGAGATCAATGACCTATTTAAGGTCATGTGCAGAAAGGGTTTTGGAAATGGTCACAAAAGCTATTGCTAAGATTTTGGTAAGTTTAAGAAAATGCCTTTTGTTTGAATAATCTGTATTTTTCAATTAGTCATTTGCAGAAAATACTTGATATATGTCACTGTTCCTTTGCTGAAGGAAAGCAGATTGTCAGGCTGTGGTCTGTCAGATTTTTGCTATGGAAAAATTAATGACATAGAACTAAGGGAATTCAGAAAATTCATGATGACTTCTGGAACGTTATTCATATTATCCAGTCTATGACTTTGGTGACACAACTACATCCAATGAAATCACTGGCACCTGGAAAGGAATGAGTGTCACTCTGTCATTAAATTTAAAGAATGCCTTTTTATTTCAAACAGTAGCTGTTAAGACAAAATAAGCAATTCCCAGTCTAGAAATGAGAGGTAAGATACTAATTCCTACGTTCTGTGGATGAGGAGCAGCTTTCTTCTCTCACTTATGATCTCTGCCTCTTGATTTCAGCTCATTTAGTGTTGCAGTCTTCCTCCTCCTCCCCTTCCCTGCAAACCAGCTCTCAGGCTGCCCAGGAATTTTGTATTTTCTGTGTGAGTGATGTTTTTTTCCTAGAAAATGCAAGTGTGAAATGCTGTCTATCAAAATTAAGGAGTCAAAATTTATGGCAGTGCCTAAAAACCTTTAAGGGGTTAATTAAGACACATCTAAAATTTAGAAATTTAATTAAAGCTGGTTGTATAGGCTCTTTGTGTAGTAGAATGAGGGAGAGACACTTCCAGTAAGTAACCTAAATATATATTATAGGTGGGATGTCTTTTTTTTTTACTTCTATCTTATATAAGTCACCTATGTAACTAACAGGAAAAATTTGCCAAGGTTTAGATGTCCAAAATCAGGTAATACAAGTTTCATCCTTCACTGCAGTCAATAGCTTTAACCTGATATTCTTGAAAGATTATAACTAGGCAAAGTTTAGCAAATATCTGGCCTTAAGGGCCCAAAAGAGGGACTTTGTTTCTTCTCTATATGTAGAGAGAAATATTATTTCACGTATTCTTCCCTTCAGCACATCAAATTTATTCTGGCCAACACATCATAGGATAAATGCATATTGTGGAGAAGCAGTTATTTAACGCCATTTCACACCTGAGTAGGCAGAGGTTTTGGGGGACAACACCAGACTGGAAGTGCCAAGAAAGTGAGTAAGTTTCCTGGTGACCAAAAGAGAATGAAAATTAGGATGCCTTCAACTTTATTCTAAGTGCAGCAGCACTACCATCTACTCGGTGAGTCAGATACCAAACAACAAGTTTCTGAAGGAACAGAAAGCTACAAAGTCTGTACGTGATAATAATTCTGATGGGATGGAGCAAGCAGCATCCAAGAGAGGCATCTCAGCATCCTTGCAAGAGAGACACACTGTCGTTCATCACTGCATACTGGGAAGAATGAAGAATAACAGGTTCTGTAAACTCAAGAATACAGCTGAAAACTAGATGGCAGCTGTCTGAGGAGTCATTTTCTGGAATCGTTTCTGAGTAGAACTAGGGAGTGGAGATCAGTCATTTTTATTTTCCAGTGAAGTTTGATCAGTTTTAGTGTTAATAGTGAACACAGCTTAAGAGCTGTTGAAAGCCCTTTTACAGCAGGCTCTTAGGATAGAAATCAGCAGAAGTCACATGGACAGTAAATTCTGCAACATTTCACTGGAGTAAAAATAAATCTGCAACAATAAATTTGGTAAGAGCTTACAGTAATTGTGACATTCTTCCATGAAGAGATACCACATGGAATTATGCAAATTATAGTCTTCAGGATGTCAAACAGGACTCAGCTGACTTCCCTGGAGATACTTTCACTTCACGAGTGAGAAAGCAGTTGACTGTGGAGTATATATTGGGATTTGGGGAATTTTTCACAACAATTCATATAAGAGGTTTATAAATAAGGAGTACAGAGTAGTCTCCTTGGACAATGGCAAAATGAAGTAATCTGGAAGATTTGATTAATAGTGATGACAATGATAATAGTTATATCAATAGAGGTGATAAAACCAATGTACTGAAAATTTTTCTCATTTTTTCAAATTTATTAAACTAGGGGAGAAATAAGGTGAAGAAAGTGCTTTTTTTTTATATATATGTTTAGGCTAAAACCAACAAATTTCTTGGAAAGCGGAAGTGTGTTGTAGTTGGCAAAGTATGTTATAGTAAGCATGTTTCAAGTGATTGGAATTTTAAAATATTTGACTACAAATTGTAAGGACACAGTGGGATTAAGCATGGAGATGTGGAAAAACATTTGGGCATTTTGGGAACTGGGTGACTTAGATAAGGAGATGGTGATACTGAAAGGTCTTTAGCAGGTCAAAGTACTACACCAGAAAACTCTACACATACCTTCTTGTCATTTATAGAAAACTAACTGCACCCTGTTTGGAAAGCGAAAGATGTGGGTCACAGGCACCAAAATTTTTAAAAGTTATAGAACATGATTTCCTATATAAATTGTCTGGTACTCGATAATGGTTTATTTTATCTGCTGTTAAGAAGGAGAACATTTAATTGTTTATGTAGATTATTGCCTACAGAGTGGAGATCATGATCTGGTTTTATTCAATAGATAATTAAACAGAGGACAGTTGTAATCAGCTGCATACACAAGTCTTCTAAACAACTAATTTCCCAAAACCAAGGGCAAGAATGAGTAATATTGAGTAGGAGGGAAATGCAAACAAAAACTGAGAGAACGTGATTATTAGAAGCCAAAAAGCCATTGCTCCACAGTCAAGAAAGAAAAATTTGTCCAAGAGCCCACCATAGTTTGATGATGGTATTACAGGCCCACTGATGAAATGAAGCAAGTAAATTTGTTAATAACAATACAAAAATGCAGTTTTCAGAACATACTAGTTTGTGTCAGAATATTTTTGAATAGCCATTAGTGATCAGCAAGGTTGTTCAACAAACAGGAACAGACCTGTTAGGAGTAGACCTTTAAAAACCAAGAAACCAACATTATGTTTACCCCAGAGTTATAGATGAGAGATTTCAGACAACTAGTCTCCTGGTGCTCCAATATAATTCAGTTTCCTAAGAAAACAGTGCTTATGTGATCATGCTGTCTGCCTATTGAGGTGTCTGTCGCCTGTCTGCTAACACTCCTCATTTTTTCCAAAATTTCAACTATATTTGAGAAAGTGGTAAAAGATTGAACCATAAAAAAAAAATCCTGAAACTTTCCAGAATAGAAGTGCTATTTAGCAGTTTCAATGCTAAAGTTGTTGAGAAAAAAAAAAATCTGTCCACATGATGATTTGTAAGATAGGGTGTATCAGGAAAATTATGCTGCTAAATTTTCCAGTAAGTCTTTAGAAATGTAATAACACCCAAAGATCAGATAGGCTCAGTATTTAACATTATGCCAAAGAATCACTATTTTGATTTGAACAACACAGTATCACTGATTTTTAGGTAGTAGTTACACTATCATTCAATTCCTGCTAAAGTGGCTGTTATTTCCTTGCACGGGAGCAAGGCAGCATTTTACCTGTAAAGAAAAATAGTTCTTGGATCTCTGGATGTCCAGTTTGGTAGGAAAAAAAGATATCTGCCTCATAGAGCAATATAAAGCAGTTTTAGCTAATCAGTCCTCACACTGGAGACAGTGACCTTCAGTTGCTAATGAGATTCAGGTTAGCTGGATTTGGGATTGTACAGTCACTGCTGCAGAGAGAAGTGAGAGCCTGTTTCAGCTCTCAGTTTCAGTGCAAGGCAACAATCCCCTGAGCTGCAAAAATTCAGTGTTATAAAAGAAATTAATTCTTCCATTCCTCCTCCCTCATTAAACACTCCCTGAATTTTGAGTCAACAAAAAACAGTGATTCTGCTACTCTGAGACCAGCGGAAAACAAGACCCTTGCCTGCTCCTGATGTTGCACATTTCTGTTCAATGGTGCACATCTCTACAGTCTGCTCAGGTGCTTCATCTACACCTGCCAGTGTGATGGTCAAACTTTAAATGACTTCCTGTTCCTAGTTGACAAGGTGGTGTTAAGTCACAGGTTGATTTGATTATCTCAAAGGTCTTTTCCAATTTAGCTGATTGTGTGATTCTGTGATTCTGCAGTGGTCAGGGTGATGAGTGGGCAGCACAGGAAAAGAAGCACAGAGCCTTTCGTGATGTGGGAACTTGTACAGTACTACTGAGAGCACAATTTGATGAAGAAAATAAACTTTAAGTGTCAACACCTTGAGAGAAATAAGCCAAGAAAAATTTCTCTCACAAAGGAAGTCTTCAAAAAGGGTTTTTTTTTAAATTATTCTCATGTAGCAATTTTTCCATAACTTTTTCATTAGCAAGGACTAGAAGATCAAGATGTATGGCTATTGCAAAATGTTACAAAAAGGTCAGCAGCTGTAGATCTGCCCTGAATCTACAGCATCAGAAATTACTAACACATATTCATTTTTCATTCGCAGACTCTCCTCTGGAAAGAGCACGACAGTACTTTACTGTGGGGTTGCTGAAATGTTTCCTTTCATTGTCCTCTCCCATGAAATCATCCGTGTATTTCCTCATAAGAACAGATTTGCACTCTCTGATCTCCAGAGGGGTGGGCCTGCTGTCACACAGTGTTCAGTTCTTTGTCTGAGGAAACAGGCATTGCTCCATGGATGCGCCATGCGTATGTTCCTGCAATCCAGGATGCCAGCAGGCAATCTGAGCTGTATGAGGACAAACAAATATGAGTCACAGCAGCCAGAACTTAATGCCATTCCATTTCACACTCCAAAGGCAATGGCTCTAGCAGCCTGTTCTTAATATTCAGGGGCACCAGTTCAGGAGAAACAGCATCCTGCTGAATATCTGGGGAGGGAGAAAGGTTGTCTGAGGGTCTGGAGGATTTTTTTGGTTTGGTGTGCCATGGTATTTTTTTTACTGAAGCCAGAAACCTCTGATTAGAGTTAAACGTGTGTAACTTGTAAGCACAGGGAGAGGGTAAAGTTAGAAGGTTAGGCACTCAGCTTTCGATGAATTTAAAACCTGTTTCCCCACATACTTCATGAAAGGGTGCTTTCCCTGCAGCCCTTCATAATACGTGGCGTTGCCACCAAGCAGGACTAGCAGTTTAGCTTGAGGGAGCAGTGCTGAAAAGAAATAAGTTTGCTCAGGTCCATAACATTTGCAAAAGCAGCAGACATTTCTGGCTGTACAATCTGGGGTTTTGGAAACCAGAATCAGGCCCTGGTGGGTTTTTTTAGGATCTGTACAAGCTATTAGGAGTTGGTAGTTCTGTGCTGCTTCAGATCCCTAAGGAATATCTTTTCAAATGAGTATCTGTCACATCTATGTCAAAGACCCTAGAAACTCAGTTCAGGTCCTTTCCCTTAACACTCCTGCCAAGTCTGCTCCACATATAGTCACAGGTGTGGGCAAGTCTCTTTCTTGGTGATATTGCAGCTAAAAAACTGCATCTGAGAGGTCACAAATCTCAAAATATTTACATGGTTCTTTGGCAGGAGGTTCCCCTCACCACCATGCCCTGCAAGTCACGCTCCTGGGTAGCTCCTGTCCAAATTTTTATGCCTCCAGACACTTTTGCCTTCTGTTATTCTTTTCTATCAGTTGTTTTGCTTTATTCTACTATTTTTTTTCAATGCAGTCACTGTCTGAAATGTGGAAGATCCAGTTGCACATGACTGAAACACAGGTGATGTTCTCTACTGTGATTGCTGATGACAGTCTCTATTCTTTGACTTTGTGAGGAAAGGACCAGAAGTTGCTTGCATTGGTACATTGGGCTACATTGTGCATCCTCCCATAAGGATACAAATATTGCTCATATTCATTTTTAGAAGCAAACAAATGAACCATGAATTCCCTTTAGAGAAAAAGGAATGCAGGAGGGATTTCCAAGAATGGTAGACTTGGCAAGCATCATATGTAAATCCACACAATTTCTGTGTCCAACACATTCTTGTTAGATCCTAGAGCTGGCCACAATTTATTTTTACTTCTAAACTACCAAGAGAAATCTTATTTTATGGTACAGTCACTCAATCTGTATGGTTCTCACATTTTTGTCCCTTTCAAAATCCCTTTCATTTCCAGAAATAGCCACATCAATGATTAATTCTGCCTTCAAGTTTTCTTAAATCAGCTGGTGTCCTGCTGGGCTTTCTCTACCTGTACAGCTGTTGAGTCACACAGAATTTATTCTGATGTATTTCTTAATGTTATGTCTCCATACTTCTTTACCACATTTCAGTTTATGGTTCTTTTTCAGCATCCTCCAGCACAGATTTCCACATGTCTGACAATGTAACTTGTCAGGGAGCCTGCAAACATTGACCATTGGGTTACAATATGTTGCTTTATTTTTTGTGTCCCATTATGTAAAAAGACTGATGGCAGGATTTGCTCAGGAAGAATTTCTTGGGCAAGAATGAACAATACCTTGCCAACTAAGATTCTGCTTTTCTATCACAGTCTTTCCAAAACATAGCATGCTATGGTAAGATTGCTATTTTGTGAAATGGATATTTTTTCCTAATTTCCCCATTTATGCATGATATTATGTCAGGACAGAGACATTCAGTTGTCTACTGCAGTCGTAAATAAAATAGGCAGTCACAACAAAAAATTTAACCTGGAAATTCAATAAGAATGCATCTCTAAATGTATAATTTAATTATCAAAACTAGATTTTGCTACCCAAAATATTATACATGATTGTAGCTGAGAAGATAAAGTACAAGTTTCTTTCAAATAAACAAGGGCACCACAAAAAGAAGTGATCTAATATGTCTGCTATTCCAAAAGTGCAGGCCAAACATTTGATACTCAAAATCATTATCTTTAAAATGACATATTAGCTTTGGGATGAATTCTCCCATACCAGCGTTCAGCACAAAGTAAGGAGGGAAAGTGAAAAACATGATTAGGATAGGATGAAAGGATGGTCAAGGAGAACACACATGTCTCTTCTTAGACCTTATTTTCTTGTCCATACTTGTCTGTTTGTACTATTTTCAATATACAAAAAAGATGGTAATGCCAGCTTAACTACCTCTGGGAAGAGAGTCTTGAAAAGTGCAGCAGTTGCTGCTTTCTTACTAAGCAGAATGAAAGCAGGAAATTCAGCATCTGATATATACTTGCTTACTTTGTATTTCTAATAAGCACACAGAGCAGCTTGTTGCCATCATGAAGACCAGGCTCCAAAACTGAGTTTAGGCCACACTTTAATAGTCTTAAAAGACAAAAAAGGGGTTGGGTGAGTGTAAAAAGGGGGAAAGGTAAAAAAATCTTGTAAACAGTAGGATATATTCTTCAAAGCTTTTTCCAGTTCCTTGACTATCTCATATTCTTAATGAATAATTTAAACTTATTTAGGTAATAATTTTTTTTGTCCTTTTAGCACTCAGATTTAATTTATTGAGTTGTTAATGATGCTTCAAAAACCATTAAACTGGGGTTTTTTTAATAATTGCTTAAATATCCAATCTCGAAAATACAATCTATTGAGCTAATGTGTACTCACTGGAGTGAAATTAAGTATCTTAAATATCTGCACCTCATCTTTCTTGAGAAACATTTAAAAAGAAAGCGTACTTGTCCAAAGGGGAGCATGTGCATATAGAAGGTTACCTTTCTTAAAAACAAACAAAAAGCTGTATAAATATTATAAATATAATTTATTATAAATATAAATATATTTATACTATAAATACAAATATTAGAAATATAAATGCTAAATTATATAAGCTGTATAAATAAATATTAATTGTCTCTTCCTATCCCCTGGCCAAAGAACCCCAAACCCCACTCAAAGCTCACTTTATATAGTAAAAATGCTGGTACAAGTAGCCACATTACTTACTTTTCAGGAGGATTTGAGTTCATATGCAGGTATAGGTTGAAAATAAATGGCAGAACTTCAGATTTCTGAAAAATCACAAAGGAAAATTAGTTTTCAGTTGTTCTAAAAGACATATTTTTAATCAATATTTTCTTGCCATAATCAAAAGCAAACAAAGCAGGGTTTTCTTCTCTCTGACATTTTCACTGGAGGTTTAGTCCTCCTAAGAGCATTTATTATAATTAAAAGGATAACACTCGAAGTAACAGAATGTTTTCAAGATGCCTGTATTTTTTTACTCATTGTTTTAGTTTTCTTGATCATGTAAAAAAAAAGAAAAAAACCAAACCCAAAAACCTTTAAGTAGATTAGTCCCTTAAAATTCCTGTATTTTGCAACCAGATACCAGATCTGTTGGTAAATTTGTTCTCTTTGTTTGTTATCACTCCAGATGAAAAGAAAAAAATTTATTCAGATCACTTTCATCTCTTCAGCAGACAGTGATTTAAAGTGCTTATATAAGAGCTATCCATTATTACTACAGCCAACTTACCTGAGATGTCAAGTGCTTAGATTGAAGAGCTCTTTCAATACACATTCCTGTTGGAAATTTTCCCTAAAGTGAATTTTGTGAAAAATATGGTCTTGTGATAATTGAGTCCCTCCCAAGAAATATCTCTAATTTGTTAAACTCAGGCTTGCTGTCTAGTTCGGCTTCGTTTCACTTGGCTTTGTTTCAGAAAGGAGGTACAATTAGTTTCTTTTTGGTGTAGACTAACCTTCAGTGCTGTATTTGCCCAGAAAGGTTTCCCAAAAAGAATTCTATCCCAAAAAGAAGAGACTTAAATTCAAACTGTTTTCAACAGTAGCCACCCATCTTTCCTCTCTCCTTTCCTCACTAGGACATTTTTATCAGAAGAAATTACAATTTCCCAAATCATTCCACTAGTTGTTGATGACCTAATGTAGGAAAATATTCTATTTCAGCATTAATTATATGCTTAATATTAATTTATATTAATTTATATTCCATCTTATGAAATTTAATCTGTTGTTTGAACCATGTGGTTTCAGTAA
This sequence comes from Coloeus monedula, assembly GCF_965178545.1. NCBI lineage: Eukaryota > Metazoa > Chordata > Aves > Passeriformes > Corvidae > Coloeus > Coloeus monedula. Next base: position 106,420,234 of record NC_138782.1, on the reverse strand, counting down.
CCAGGCCAATCCACATAAGCTTTAGAGCACTATTAGGTCTGTGCTTTGGTGTAAACCAAAAAAATAATTTCACAATTATGATAGTTCTTGTAATTCTGTAGACAAAATTAAAGAGAATTGACTTAAATCCAGCCACATACCCAGCAGGTCACTATTCTAATAGGTTGTTTGTTACTTTGACTGTTGCCCTCTGGAAGCTGCTGCTTCCCTCATTCTTATTTTCTTTATTCAACATACAAGTGCCACTAGTTGCTAGTCAGAACAATTGCTTTTGATATAATGTCATAAAATTACTGGTTCAGACAAACCATAATAACCTTGCAGTTGGAAGTGAAGTGACCGGATCAAGCAGTGTCTACATTACCACTAGAGGGAGAGTGCACGTATTAAAAAGTAGTTAAATATTCAATTTTGTATATTACAATGGCCAAAAGGTCAGATATTTAATAATTTTCTTTTGGCCTAGTTAATTTATTCTTTCATAAGCTTTAAACTATGCAAATATTTTTATTTTAATGTTTTTGGAAATGGAGAAGCAGAAGACCAAATCCCAAACGAAAATGAGCCCCAAACAGACAGAAAAAATTTAGAGTATAAAGTGAATTATTGTACACCCAAAAGGTCAGGATAGTCTAGAAATTCCATTTAATTAATAACTACTCTCTTCAGCAAGTCTAGCACTTGAGCTAGAGCATCTTTGAATCACCCCCTCAGCTGAGTCACAGCGAAATTCTGTACCCTTTTCTGCAAATTAGACTGTTTTGGCTGGAACTAACTGGACACATATGTTGCCACCTGCTGCACATTCTTTAGACTGAAGTTTTTCAACAGCTTGGTTTATATCTTTGAATAATTTGTTCATTAGAGAAGGTAGAAGCAGGGAAAGGCCAGTACCTCCTTTGGTTTCGTTTGTTCTCAGGCTGGCAAATTACTACTGAGTTGCTTCTAGGTGGTACCTGTTGCTGAAAGAGTACAGAGTTTTATGTGTCAGACACATATTTTCACTTCTGGAAGCATTTTTTGAGTCAGTGCTGGAAAAAGGTTCCTCTACATTATGGTATTTCATTCAGGTTTGTAAAGCAGATTCTAAATGTACATATGCAGATTTTTTTCATATAAATTTAAATACTTTTCTAGGTATACAAATGTGTTTGTAATTGCACATAATTGTACATGCATAAAACGAAAATTCAGAAAGAATAGTTGAACATTTAGCTTCTTTCATTTGCTGCAGAGATCTTATCCAGGACCTTGGATGGAATAGCAACAGTCTCCTTTTTATCTTTAGTGTATTTTGTCACTTGTCATCCTTATCTTTCTCTCTCACACCCACCCCCCCTCCCCCCCCGTTCAAGCCAAGCAACAGTAATCACAGTCAGATTAGGAATATCATATATCCACGATGGCACCCTTGTGAAATTTCATTCAACTTAACAGAACAATTTCTCATACATGACTTCAGCGAGCATCAGACACACAGTCAGGGAAGCCTGATCCATGGTGTCCCTGAGAACAGAGACTATCAGTTTGGTTTGCTATGGTTGTGTGCTTGCATTATTCACTGCCCACAAAGACTCCTCTCAATACACTAATATACTTTGTATGCCAAAAAACTGTAGTGTTTTTAGCACCCATGATTTTTTTTTTAACCTCCCTGATTATTTATAAGGAAACTTTATATCATAGTCTCGTGCTCCATTATTAGCTCTACTGTCAAAATGATTCAGTCATCCACTCACAGTGTTATCCATTACAAAGAAAAAATTTGGAAAGCTAGGCAGAAAGTTCACAAATGAAACATGCTCTTAAAATGGTTAATCCATAGTTCTCAGTAGATGCTTATGAATAATAAATACACACATAGGAGGTAATCAGTCTGGACTTGTATGGGATAGGAATAGGAGATGGCCTACTTATAAAAATGTATACCTTTAATGTTACGTTAAGGAAAGCAGACTGCAGGTCTTTGGTTTTCAACTCTGATTATTGAATTATGCATGAGCTTATCTAGACAGTTCTAAACCAACTTTTTATTTGTAAATATTCATTAAGCTGGTTCACTTACTTCCGCGTGAAAACCCCAGGTTTTAATGACTGTTGTTTTGAAACAGTTTGACCAGTCTGTTTTGCAGCCCCTCCCATCAGCACAGGAGAGCAGCTGCACTCACCGCTGCCTGTGCCTAACAAAGCTAAGCCTTGATAACACTAGGCATCCACAAAACCTTCATTACCTCAGGGAGTATCCAGACTCCAAACAATGCTGTGGGCCACTGCAAGGCATGACAAGTAAGGCCTGAGTATGTGGGACTGAATACAAATTTTGGTCTTATGCTTCTTGGGGTGGCCTTTGGGAAGGGAGGGTGCAGGGGAAGTAATTTCACAGCCTGGAGCATGTTTGGGTGGAGGAAGGAGGTCAGGGAGACGGGAGGGAAGGGAGGGCTGGTGACAGTGTCCAAAGCCAAATAGAGATAATCAAGTAGGTGACAGGGAGCCCCAAAAACGTTCCTCATCCTGACAAGCAGGATATTTCCAGAAATCTAACTAAACAAAGTTTGTGTGAGACGGGAGGAGTGAGGAAAAGAGGCTGTAAAGAAAGTAAAAAAAGCCTAAAGACATTTATCATACTTGTTAACTTGGCAGTATTGAGTAATTTAGCAAGTACCTTCTCCTTACTAAAAAGCATGGAAAATGCAAGTAAATGAAAATAAATCAGATTCCAGCCAGAGATACTGGTTTCCTGACTGCGAGTTTTTAAATGCAGCTGAACACTTCTCAATATTAGAATAAAATTTTAAATAAATAATTATACATCATAATTTATGTTAGCAGCCATTCACATAATGTGAGAAATCAGTCTATTATCTATTCTTCAAAAATAGAAACATTTGTAGTAATTGAATCTAATAATTTTAAGATGTTATATTTTGACTCCAGAGCTTAAACTTCTGTAGAAATAAATGGACTTAGATCCATTTATGCTGGTGTTTACTATATCCACAGGGGCTTACACTTGAACAATTTATCCTATTTCTATTATCATTAATATAGTTTAATCAATGTAAGACATAACAGAAGAGACAAAACCAATTTTTAAAATATGTATGCTTTATTGCATCATCAGGAAAATAAATCTTTCAAATATCATTGGGGGCTGCTGGAATAATTTCTCCCCATCAGCCTAATGGCCAGGTCACATCAATTTTCAGACAATTCTTGTAAAATCTTCTGAAAAAGCAAAACTTTGCAGTCACCACTGAAGCAATGCTTATTATTAAACATTAATACCTCCCTGTGAAATATTCCATGGTCTCCCCTTCTTAAATGATAAAGAAAGGTGCATTTAGAATGACTGGTGTCAGGCATCAGCGGAAACAAAGTAAATTAAAAGAAATAACTTCTTTTTATTATCCTTTTACCTGCCCTGATGATACTCTCAGTCATGCTGCATTTCTGAGGGGCCTCGGGTTTAACAACTGTAAATGCTGGGTTTGCTTTAGGACTAGACAAACATGACACCACCACCCAAAAAAAAAAAATTAACAAAGAATATCAATTATAAAAAATGGAGACTGTTCTGGGAAACTTAAATTACAAATCCCTAGAGCTCTGAAACGAAGAATAAGGAAATTGCTTTCTCTCTTTGGGCATGACCTTTTCTTTTGAATGGATTCCACAGAATAAAAAGAGGAATCATCTTTTATTTAAACAGGAAGCAACTTGAGGCAGTTTAGGGCTCTTGGGAATATTTAAACACATGCTGAGAAAGAAATTGAAAGCCATGACTATTTCAAGGACAGAACTTCAGTGATCTATGCCATTAATGTGATACCCAGTCCTCCTGACACCAAGAGCAAAAATAGCATTTATCCTTTTATCAATACACAGCATTAGCAATGCAACTGCCTGTGATAATGCCTGAAATTATGGACTGAGCTGTTTTCAGGGCCTTCTGGAAGGAGTGGACACTGCTGGTAGGTCCATTAAAAGTTACATTAGGGTAATTTAATTCCTCTAGCCCAGCTCCATTCACAGCTCCTCCTTTCTTCCAAGTTACAGTCTGTTGAATCAATAGCCATTAGAGCAAATCAACCTCGGTGGGAAAACGCCCTTGTCAAACCCCAGCCTGACTCATTGTCATCATTTCAGATTCCTGTTTAAGCAAGAACAAAGTCACATTTGAATTCTTCAACGAGATGTACCTTATTTCAAAGCAGTGCCAGCGCTTGCAAGCTATGCCATGGAGCTGTGATACCCATAGAGAAAACTCCAGCAAACAAGGTGTAAAACAGCTGAGACTCACTTAAGTGTCTCTTTGCACTTGCTTCTGTAAGAGCAGCTGTAGTCTCCAAAATGTGACCCAGACTCCTGATTTAATCTCTTGTCTTGTATTTGCTGCTAAATGACATTTTACACTTGTTTTAATGAGAGGCTATGAGCCTGTGGCTTTTTGTGGCCTTCCAGAAGAGTTGACTCCCTTTACACCAGTCTGCTCATTTTTATGAGCACTATCATCCAGCATGACATTAGGGTCTAAATCCACTTTAATCTCCTCAGCGTGTTCACCTGGTCAGAAGAAGATGTCCAGAGACCTGACATAAACATGCACATGAGTAAGAAGTGCAGGGGTCTTTCGTGATCAAGGCTGCATTGCCTTCCCTTGGGAGGCAAGAGGAAGCAAGCCTTCTGAAGCAACCTAGGGATCATAGTCCCCACAGCACAGGACAGGACTTTGTGTAAAATCTGAATGCACTCTAAGCCACAAATTATTAAAAGGTATTGCCTAGAAATTAGTTTGGAAAACTAACATATTTAGCTGCACTATTTCCAAACAGATTTTTGCCACCAAAAAAAAAAAAAAAAAAATTCTATCACAGTTAAGCTAATGGCATACACTCTATGAATATATTTGAGCTTGCACTTACTAGGTGGAACTCCATGAATACATTATTCACAACTGAAAATGAGTTTTCTTTCTGTGTCCTTCCTTGCATCTTCCTTTTTTTTACCAGCTCTAATGTACCCTTCTTTTCTTTTCTTTTCTTTTTTTTTTTTCCACTAATTAACTGAGAAAAGAGCCAAAGTCCTGTGGCTTAATGTACACTAATGAGTATGACATGATTTTCAAGCTGTAATATGGAACACTGAAAATGTGTTATTCATGTAGGGAAAAACATTACATACCTATTTATAAACCTCCTGAAATGATGAATCTTTCAATGCTGCTACCTATTTATAAACAGCTCAGGGGCATAAAGTACACTGACAATTTGATGACCTAATATCACATTATATTCTGATTTTGTTTAATACACATGCATTCTGTAATTTGTAAGTGCTCACATTGTGTTACTTTATGGCATGTTCTGAATATAATAAATTTGCAAAGTTTTGCAGATAAGCCACAATAGTCACAAACAATTTTTTCTTATTTATTTTTCATTACAAATTGTTTACCTCTAATGCTTATATTTTAGTTTCTAAGTAACAGAATAAAGGCTAAGGTCCTAACCACACTTCGATCACATATTGCAGACTTTTTTCTTGCTAAGAAGAGTGCTTTAAACACAAGTAAAAGCTGAGCATGAGACAGATGACAATGGATGGAAAGTATGAAAGCTTTGGTTTAATATGGCTCAAGGCTGAGAGGAATAATAGATGGCAGGGAAATAAAAATTGATGGAGACTGCTATTTTAAACAAGGATATGAATGGCAATAAGAAACAGAGGAGATGAGCTGGAACAAGTTCAGATTAAGAACTGCCAGGCTAGTATGCTTTTTTAAGCATTATAGTAAGACTTCAAGCATAGAGAGCTGTTCTTCCTTGCTACTGTGTATAGTGATATCTTTTTAAACTTGGACTGATTATTGGAAATTTACTATTTCTGAAGGAAATGCACCAAGGATGATGACATGAGATCCATATAGAAAGACTGAGAGGTTGCAAAGAGCCATTTCATGGAAACCATTTTTACCTTTGCTACACACAGACACCCTGATCCTTTGGCGACAGAGATGTTGCTTCCAGACTGTAAATACAGGAGTGGGCTTCCTAGATTCTGGATGCTTGAAATTGGTCAAAGGAAATCTTACTGATTTACAGATAAACGTGCATTAATTCTGATACACTCAAATCAGTGGATTACAAACAAGCTTTTTTAGGATTTGAAACACATTTTTCTTTTAAGGTTTTGAAAACAAGGCTCGCTTCTCTTGCTCTCCAAAAATGAACCCTGATACAAGAAAGCCTTGAAAATTAATTAATTGCAGGAGTGGATGGCTACTCATTTATTTAAATTAACCTCCAACCAGGGACATGCTGTGATTCCAGGTAAAATGTTACTCGTATTTCTTAAATTAAGCACTGATTTCAGCAGAAGGGACAAAAGTTTCCTTCATGCCAGCTTGCATATTTTCTGAAAATGTATGTAAGTTATATGTAACAGCTTTGCAAATTCAGGTAACTGTTTTAGAGTCTCCAGGTTTCAGAGACCAGATCACAGCAACAGCTTTCTCACTGTAATAGTTTTATGTTAAAGTGCTTCTCTTGATTTCAATTGAGCTGCTATTTTTTAAACTATTCTACAGTAGTCTAAAAAAGATAAAATCTTTATCATACATAAAACTTTCATTTTAGAGCAACTAATTCATTCTGAATTGACTATAAATATGAACAGCATTAAATGAATAAGAGTTGTCATTAAAAATTCTTTTTATACAATTTCGTCCACCTCTCAACTCAGCACTAGAATGTGGTTAAATTCAGATCATCCAGATATCCCCCGAAGTTCTGGCAGAGCAGTGTGAGATGAGGGTGAGGTATACAAGCTGAGATGCTCAGCTGAGGTAAATCCAGAGATTCAACACATCCCTGCTGATTTACTCCAGACAAAGAACCAGCCTGTTATTTTTAGCTTTTACATTTTACTGGAATTTCTCAGCATTTGAACTCCTTTCCAGTGGAGCATCAGTGCTCCCATCCACAGGCAGAGCATGTACAGGGCCACCAGCTCCTCTCCCACACAGCCTCAAACTGCTTCTGCCACTCTTCCATCTACCCATCCTTACAGCTCACTGACAAACCTCTCTAAATTACAATGAGGTGCTGCCCACACATATGTGCTGGCTGATTTGTTTCACGCAGACCCAACATACCACCTCCACAGTCACAGCAGCCTGTTTCAGTGATTACAAGTGTGAAGGAACAGCAACAAGCTGAGCTCATGCACCAAAGATCGCAGTTTCAGTGGTGGAGGAGGAGTGGGCTTTATACTGAGATTCTTGCTCTCTTCCCTGTGATATGTCACTTCTTCCAGGACTTCCTTAGCAGAAGGTTAATAAACCACAGTCACAATGGAAGTTGCCGCTCCTCCTACACAGTGCATGGTGTGCTGCCACCAGAGAGGCAGCTTTAGGAGTTTGTTATAGCGTCAAGTAATACTTAAGTTTTGGTGAGTGATTTTACTGGAAGTTTCAGCACTCAGAGATGACACCACTGCATGAAGATTTTGATTGTGTATTTATTTTTGTAAATGTCTGTATTGGGTTTTGGTAGCGGGGGGCTACAGGGATGGGTTCTGTGAGAAGATGCCAGAAGCTCCCCTCCTGTCCAACGGAGCCAATGCCAGGCTCCAGTGCAGATCTGCTGCTGGCCAAGGACAAGCTCATCAACCACAGCGGTAGCACCTCTGGGATGACAGAGTTGAGGAGAGAAAGTTGTTGCACAAGATAATTGCAGTCAAGGAAGAGAGGAGTAAGGATAGGTGTGAGACAAACAGCCCTTCAGACACCCAGGTCAATGCAGAAGGAGGGGCAGAAGGTGCTCCGTGTGCCAGAGCAGAGACTCCCTGCAGCCCATGATGCAGACCATGGTGAGGCAGCTGTACCCTTGCAGCCCATGGAGGCACATCGGGGAGAAAATATTCACCTGCAGCCTATGGATGACCCTATGCTGGAGCAGGGTGATGCCTGTAGGAGGCTGACTCAGTTGGAAACCCATGCTGGGGCAGGACCTGTGGCCCCATGGAGGGAAGAGCCCACACTGGAGAAGGTTTGCTGTCAGGATTTGTGGCCTCATGGGGCACCAACACTGGAGCAGCCTGTTCCTGAGGGACTGCACCCCATGGAAGGGACCCCCACTGAAGCAGTTTGTGAAGAACTGTAGCCCTTGGGAAGGATTCGTGTTTGAGAAGTTTATGGAGCACTGTCTCCATACACTGGAGCAGTGGAAGAGTGTGAGGAGTCCTGAGCCGGAGAAAGAAGGAGTGGCATATGTGATGAACTGACCACAGCCTTCATTCCCCACCCCTCTGTGATCCTGGCAGGGAGGAGCTAGACAATTTGGAAGTGAAGTTGAACCTGCGAAAGAGGGAGAGGTGGGGAAAAAATGTTTTTAATGATTTGCCTGTATTTATCATTATCTTAGTCTGATTTTATTGGTAATAAATAAATTAATTTCCCTAAATGGAGTCTGCTGTGCCCATGACAATCACTGGTGAGTGATCTCTCCCTGCCACCAGTGAGTTCTCTCTCCCTGCCCTTATCTCAACCCATGAGCCTTTAGTTGTATTTTCTCTCCCCTGCGCAGCTGAGGAGAACAGTGATAGAGCAGCTGTGGTGGGCACCAGGTGTCCAGCCAGGGTCAGCCCACCACAACATGCACCAGCTTACCACAGTTTTCCAGCTATGTGAGTATAGCAGCCAGCTTTCTAGATTTCTGTCAGCCTGGAGTGCCTTTCCCTCAGTGTTGGGGCTCTTTGCTCCTGGGACAGTGCTACATTTATTCCTGCAGTAGTGGGATGGGATGGTCAGTAGTCTTTCAGAAGAACACATTGAACATGTTTCTTTATGAGGGAACAAATTTATTTCATTAATAACTATAAAGCTTTTGAGACCCACTGTTTGATTGACCAAAATTGCAGACTCCACAAGAGATAAAATCCACATACAGAGTGAAAATATCCAAACACCTAAACTATATGGATGTATTAACCTAGAGATCTAGAGTAGGCTAAGTGGGAGTTGCAAAGCTGCTATCTGCCTAAGTTATGCATTCAGATGTTTCTTAAAACACAAATTTACCCTTACTTTGCTTTATTAGAAATGTCAGGTGGTTTCCAACATCTTCGAAATTCTATAATTAAGTAGCTAAAGCTGTTATCTAGTATGTTGGTCTTTGTGTGTAGTTTGTTTCAGTTTCAGACTTACACCTGCATCTGGATTTAACTGTTTTTCACGCTCAGGGAAACACTGATTAATAGAATGTATATTTTTAATATTGAGAACTTCACAAACAATGCCGTAGATCCCTGCCTTGGAGCAATGAGTCATGAGAAGTGGCTTGAGGACTGAAATGATTACTTTGAAAAGTGTATTTTTAACTACAGGAGGAAATAAATTTCATTATCATCACATTGGCAAAGTACTTGAAGGTAATAGCTCCATCAGGCAATTTTTTTCCTAGTCCTTATGTCAGAAAATAAAAAAATGAAAAACCCACCTTTTTTTCCAAAACACTCTTCACAGCAGTGGAAAGCTAGATGGAAATGCAAGATGCAGACACCGTCAAAATAAAATGCACTGAAGAAAATAACAGGTGGATAAAAATAGTAAGAAAGAAAAAAATCCCTCCGGATATATTAATTTCAAATGGTGCTTGTTTAAAGAGCTGTTTGGACCAGAAACCCAAAGAAACCCAATTAAATTATTGTAATTCATAAAATAATAAAAAGCATACATTGAAGAAAAATTTTATATGAAGCCTGTACCCCTATAATTCTGGATAATAAACTATGTTTATTCATGCCTGTAATCAGACATCTTTCCCATCAAGAAAGGAATAATTTTTACTGTTCTATTTGCTATAAGACCTAGAAATACATAAACAAGTACTAGCCCTGGGTTGTGTTCTCCTCTGCAGTCTGCCATTTCAACCATCAGTGACTGTGGCCATCTCTGGCCATGAACTCCATTAAAACCTGGATGAATTTCTGTATTCAGGTGCCCCATCAAGCAGCAAAAGAGCCCAACATTATTGTGTCTCTGGCTGTGCAATAAAAACAGGAGCTGTCTATCCAACAGCAAAAATCCAATATATCCTGTTTACAGGTGTCTTTGTGTAGGGACTATGTCCAAGGTGCATTTTAAGGTTGTCAGTAGCAACCCAGAAAATTCACCTGATACACACAAAGCAGTCTCCAGTGCTGCATTTTTCATACACATCTTTGCAATATTTAGAGCTAGATTGAGTGACAGAAGATCTTTTGAATCAGGTAGTTTACATGTGTTTCTGTAATCCAACTTGACTGAGTTGAAATACTGGCTTTTCTTAATCTGTTGGCATAAATACAAACCAGCATAAAGCCTCCTTACCAGTATAGTTCTGCAGCCCTGAAGTAGACAACAGTACCTCTCCTAATTTTCATGCCTTATTTTTATGGCACTTAGTCCAAAGCCCCTACTTTCAGGCAGCCCTCTCAGAGAAGTTGGAACAAGAGCTGCCTGTAACAGAATAGGCTAAATCCTCTATATTAATTACAGCTTCATCACTCCATTTAGCAGCCCCATCTGCCAAAATCTGGCTAGATTTGAGGTGGTCTCCAGGCAGGGTTTGCCAAAGTAGTGCCAAAATGCTGAAACAGGCTTCTTTCAGCTTCTGGATGGAAAAATCACTGCTTATATTAACTTCAAAAAACTTGATTTCCTCTGACCCTTTCAATGTAGACAAGGATGTAGCCGTGGGGAAGTTTCACAAAGTGTTGGTTGTTGGTCTCACTGGATAATAAATACAACATAGATCAATGCTGTGCATAATCTCTTTTAAGCTGTTCGACCTAAAAAGAAACGTTGCAACTCCAAAACTATTTTATCCGTATTTTCCTTACAAGTGGCCTAAAATGAAAATGTGCTTAGGCTGCCTACAATATACTGACCATTGCAAGAAACAGTCCCATACTCTTCCTGTACTTTCCTGGATGTCACAAGTCCCTGATGTATCAGCACAGCTCAGTAGAAGGAAGAGCACCAGACCATGTCTCTCCAGTAGGCAGGTACCATGCCAGGACCACCTTGGGGGTTCCCTCCTTCCTCATTGTGGGCTCATCCCTGTGCATTGCATAAAACATTGTACCTGTTAAAGTGTGACTATGTGGCATAATGTAAATACAGTCTGGCAATAGCCTAGGTTATATATATAGCCTATTTACTATTCTGTAAATACAGAAGGCAATAAGCCTAGGTTGTCCCTGGTTGGTTTGTGTTCCTCTCAGGCACATGTACTTCCTTGTTCCTGACATATTTCTGTTCAGTTTAACAGGTAGGTACAGCTTAGGTTTGAAGAGGATGCTCATCTGAGGCAGTGACACTTTAACTTCCAGAAAAACTTTCCCTGATTTTGATTGCTATAAAAAGAAAATTTTAATACGGGTTAATATTTAGTATTTGTTTATATGCATGCTATTCTCCATAGAAACCTGTTTCTAATATGCTGTTCACACAATGTAAGGAAATACTTCTAAATTTTCCAGAATGTTTCATTTTCATGACATTTTTACTTAATTACAGTGCTATAATGTACCAGACCCATTTACAGCCTCTGCACAGACATCTACCCAAGCAGAAAGTTTTAAATCTTTGATTTGCAGTGTAGTTACTAGTGAAAGTCATCAATACTTACTAATAATATTTACAGCAGGAGAAATAAAATGACTGAAGTGTGTTTCAGCTTCAGCAGACCTAATTGTTTTCTCTGTCTCTCAGTACTCCAGCTCAGGTGGTGTCTTGGGGAGTGATGAGGTTTAGATTTTCTGTGAATATCAAACCCACCAGTCAGAGCTCTGTATGTGTTATTTATTGAGCACAGCGACTGTAGTTGCCTGTGTCCTGCAAATTCTATGGGGCAGAACTACAGAGTGACAGTCTCCCTCTGAGGGTGTTGAACACCACTTGCTGAGTAAGACAAAGCAGAGCTCTACAAAAGGAAGACTGACACATTCAGGTTTTTACATTTAAGCAAATGTTTTGTGTACTGGATTCTCTTCTCCACCATTTTTAATCTCATCACATGAGAAACAGAAAATATATTGTGTAAATATATGGTTAACTATCCAAAGGGTGAATAGCAGGGCTACAAAATATTAATATTAGATAGTTGTCTTATGACTGTTCATAGCCAGCGCAGATTCCTCTGGGTTGACTGGTTCCTGATCACAGCATTTTGACCTATTTTCTCGCCTTGTTTTTAAAACAGATAAACTGCTTTAACTTTGCCAAACACGCATCCTGTTGATCACTAGGCTGTCATTCAGCTGCTCTTTTCCAATCTTCTCACAAAATTAAACACTGGTTTTGGTTTTTGCCTTGGGGGACTTGTATCAACCCTTACACATCTTACCAAAGGCAGCAACCTGAGAATGATGTAATCTCCTGCCTTGACCTTCTGGGCACCCTTGGCTTGCTCTAGAACTTTCCATGCTGTTTCAGTCACTGTTTTTGTTTGCCAGGCTGCCTGTTCCTTGTGCCATGCTGGGCAGCTGCAGGTGATCTTTTCTCTCTCTTGGGCAATGTGCCTTCCAGTTTGGTTCTTTTCAGGATAGCTGCTGTCCTTCCCTCCAGCTCTTACTGTGTTGGTCATGTTTGAATGCATGAGATAAGAGAAATCAATATCTAGCGGAATCAAGAGAGTCTTGCTAGCTGTTTTTCATCCAGAGGATTGAATTATTTCCATTGTTTAAAATGTCCTATAAAATTGGCTGACAATAATGTATAGCCAAGTAAATTTTACCTTTAAAAGCTACTGTTTATTTTTTTGTAAATCAATAATTTTGGTCTCTATATAGGTTAGACTTTTTTTTTTAAAGAAAAACATCCTTTCTTTTCCCTCTTTGTTTCTTTTTTTTTTTTTCCAATCCTATAATGATTCATTTACCTGTTCACTCAAACTGTCTCTTGGCTTCCCCTTCTATTCCCCATGAGAAAATGCATGGCAGAAGAAATAGCTCTTGTGCTAGACTACAGTTCAGCTCTAGTGAGACAGATCTCCCCATGGGACAAAGCACTTTTGTGCTTCTTCTTCTTTTTGCCTCCAGAAATAAGCTGTAGAGATAGGTGTCACACCACTTAACACTAAAAATGGAATACTTTGTCTTTCCTCAAGCCTCTTCCCAAGAGGTGGGAGTACAGAGATGACCATAGTGGGGGAAATGTGTCTTCATGCGAGAAAGTTCTTGTATGGTTGGGTTTTCTGCAGAACACACACTCTGAGATGTGAGATATATTTTAAAATCTGAAAAATTAATTACACTTCTTTCTACCTCTGTCTTCCAGAAAAATAGAATAACAGCTCCAAAAAAAAGTTTGTGACAGAAGCTGCCGTTGCTAATTTCTTTTGGATTGCTCTCTTTAACTTATTCCACCACATACTGGCTGATCCCACAAGGCTTTTCTTCATGGATTTATAACCCATGAGGCTTTGGAAGTAAAAGTTATGTTTTTCCTTCAATGACCTTGCCAGAAAATGGCAAATTGAAGTCTTGACTATGTCTGGACATGTGTTTTCTAGTTTCATTTCATCTGCTCAATAATCTGCCAATATTTCACAGCTTTTCCTATACCCTATATTTATTATGATATTACACAACATTTACAGTTCATCATGTCTGTTTTTGTAATTAAAGTATTATAGTTTTAGTACTTATAAACTGTGTTTTTGCTAACTTATGTCTTTGGATAATCCACCTAGAGGATTAATTTCCTCTGTGCCAGTTTCTAGGAAATAATGATTTTTAGAGCTTGGGAAAATAAAACAACCAAATTTCTTCATTTATAGCTCTATTTCAAGACCACTTTCAAATGGAATAGGCCAGATTTGAAAAGTGAAGCTGATCAGAAAAGTGTAGACATACAATTTTTTTCCCAAGTACATAAACTTGCATTTGATTTAATCTTACAAACTTTTGAGAATTTGTAACATTGATTATGAAAATATTTATGCTCCCTTCAAGTGTGTGCATTCAACTCAAGGGAATTTATCCACTGACTTCAACACTCATTGTGTTGTAAGCAGATTCATTCAGGTGAGATTAATTGGGTCCTGGGTGAGGGAGTTCAAAGTAGATGACTTTAATATAATATTACAAAATAATAATGAAATGGGAATGTTTCAAATGAAACCATGATGTGAAAAATTAAATAGTCGATTTATTTATTCAGTACACATTGAACAAATTGCTTTTGTATAATTTTAAAAAGTCAGGAAAAAAATCTCTTAAATTAGATCCAGGGATAATGAACATGAACTTCCAAACTGGAATGAGCATGGCATGTTCTTCATGCTTGAAGCTGTACTATAATCTTATCTGCCTAATAACAAGATCTATTCAATGAAGTTTTCTGAAGTCACGGTGGAGCCACAGAGGTGAAAGGAGGGTCAAATATTAACCTAAGCTTTTCCATTAAACACTAACCTGGAATAAACTGTGCTTTTCCACCAAAGAGAGATCTTTGTCAACAGTATTTCCTTCAATTATTTGTGTTGAAAAAGAAACTCGTAATATATTTCTTTTGACCAAATGCATACAGTGAAGATATCTGCATCTAAGCTAAGTGCACATACCCCCTGCAGGGCCAATGGGCAGAACTGGCAATTGCAGAGTGCATCTCATCTCACTTACAGAAAAGGTATATTATGAGATCAGATACATACCTGAAAAATTCCTTTTCTGTCCACTGTCTACAGGAGAGATCTGATCCCCCGTTCAGGTGTTTGTACTGTATGTATGCGGAGTTGAGTCAGTTTGAATCCTAATATTTCACTGTCACTTCAATTAAAAAATTAATATCAGAACCCTTTAGATCAGTGTGCCATAAAACTTTAGCATTTTATAGACCTCATTTGTCATGTTTCACTTATGCCTTAGCCTCTGCCTCAAAAATTCCTTTTTTAGTTTCCTTCTCTTATTGCTAAAGTTCAGCTGCAATAGTAACACAAATTCTTAGAAAAACTTTGGAGAACAGTTATCAGAAAATATATTATAAAGTGCACTTTTTTTTACTGCTATGAATTAACTTTTTAAAATATTTACACAAAAATTGCCAATTTGAAAAATAATAAAATAAGGGACTATCTTAACACAAAACTATTAAATATTCTCTGTAGGAATGGAAGAAACCATCTGAAAATATTTTAAAATCTCATAATATATTGATTTCATAATAATATGCTGAATGATCTTGCCCCCTTTCTCACTATACAGTTTCTCCCTCCTCAACAATTGCAGCAGCACAAGGCTATGTTTTTTGGGCTCTTCTGAAGGTTGATTGGCTTTTCAAGCTATGTACACTCATTGATCCCAGCTCTGAAACATGCCAGTAAAAACAAAATCCTGATCAAAACATTTGTCTTGTTGAGTCACTTATTGACTTCAAGGGAAATTATTTTTAAACTGTGTTCCAAAGAAATGTACCTTGAACATGAGCAGACTTCAGGAGTGAAAGTTTACTACCTGAAAGGTTCATCGAATTATGAACAGTTATACCAATTGCGTGTTTATTCCAAAGTTCCACCTACTCAACCATGTTATGAAAATCACTTTCTGGATTGCTTTGAGGGTTAACTAAGACAGCCTGTACACTGCTGTTATTACTGGCAAATTTGTGCCTTGCTATTTTGCTCGGAGAGGAATGGGTGCTGAAAGTGCACGTCCATTCCTTAATAGGTGAGCACTCCTGAACTGGAATCTTGGATAGGAGA
The DNA here is from genome assembly GCF_965178545.1 of Coloeus monedula. Taxonomy (NCBI): domain Eukaryota; kingdom Metazoa; phylum Chordata; class Aves; order Passeriformes; family Corvidae; genus Coloeus; species Coloeus monedula. Next base: position 106,404,488 of record NC_138782.1, on the reverse strand, counting down.
AAACCAGTGTCCAACAATTTTCAGACCCAGGCTAATATAAATAAAAGTGGGTGCTGTTTCTGGATGTCTGTATGTACATGAATTCTACACAGTCTTATAACAGGTACTTTCAGAAATATGGTCAAAGCCTTTAACATGTGCTGGATTCCTGACATAGCTTGAGAATAGCATGCATGCCAGACCTTTTTTTCCCAAAATGAGACAGAGGTATTTTTCATCAACATGCTTTTTTGACACTGACTTCAAAGAACTAATAATGAAATACTTGTTGTGGAGAAATCCTATTGATAAAGTAATGGAGATGATTCTGCTGTTTTCTTTTGGTGCTCATTTCCAGAGAAGAGATTTTTAAAACTTTGGACACTTCCTTATAATGTGATTGCTACACTAGCACAACATAAATGACCTATTTTCAAGTAACAGTATGTTCACTCTGCTGGACTTTTCTGCTATATGAGTCATGTATCTTAGATAACAGATACTGTCATTTCTCTGCTATGGTTTATTGCGGTTATAGATTTGAATATGCAAACCACCATTTAACATGCATTTTCAAGCCATCAGGAAGAAAGTTCAGGACATCATATGTTTTTTCAAAGTGCTCATTATAAACACCAGGCACTCAAGAGAAGCCCAAGCATCAGTTCCTGAGGTATTACTGATACGAGTGGGAAACTTCCTGTTCTCACCAAAGCCAAAGGAGCACTTGCTCATGTGAGTCAAAGGACATTCTGTGTCCTAATCAGGAATGTCAACTGCACTGAAAAGCTCTCACTGAAAACAGAAGAAAATTGCGGTGGCCTGTTAACGCTGTGATTCTGTAGGTTCCCCTGTTCCCTCCCTAGCCCTGGCCACTCCCTTGGTTTCTCCCTATTTGTTCCTGTGCCCCAGCCCCGCCCAGGGACCGCCCCTGGGCCTCTGCCAAAACCACCCCGCACCCAGACCACGCTGTCCCTCTACCTCTGAACATTGTGGGGACAAGATGTGATTAAAGCCATCTCAAACCCTCATGAGAGACCCTTCTCTGCCTTCTTTACCATCCACTGCATTGTGACGCTGCTGGCTGCCAGAGCCAGATCGCGGGGCTGTCCGAAATGGACGGTGGGATGTGATCAATCGCATGGCCCTAGGAAACCATCACTGAGCTCTCAGGGAGCAGCAGCCTGCTAGGCAGAGTCCAGCAGTTACAACAGAAAATACTAATTTTTATCACATATTTTATTTTCTTTTGATTCCCTCACAGAAGCTTTACCTTGCCTTGTTTATTATGTTTTTGTCAAAATGTCCAAGAAGCCACTAATACTTTTTAATAATATGTTTTTATAAATATACTTAATTTATAATTCTACATTTGTACTTTATTACACAATTTATTTTTTGTTGTGACACTAAAAAAATGCTTAAGTTAACATCTCCACCTTTTTTATGTTTCAGACCAAGCCCCAGCCACTTGCCATGCACCGACTTGGCATGAGTATCCTTCTGAGGTTTTCTCTGCTACTCTAAAACTTGGAGTTTTACTTCCTAATAATTGTAGAATCAAACACAAAGGTGCTACACTTATTAAAGAATAAAAAATGTCCAATTCTAAGCATTTATTTGTGTCACATACAGACATTTATGAACTTCACAAAACAGAGAAATCAGCGCATAGCAGTTGAGCAATATAAATGCAGGGCAACCCATCTGAAATCCTATCTGCAGGTCTAAGTTTCACAACCCTTTTGACTGCAATGATGTTGCACAAGTATAATGCAAGGCAGAATGTAGTCTTCTGCAATGAGTAGTCAAGAGCCAAGAAATGCCTTCTGGTCCATGTATAATGACAGCTTTTTGCTAGCCTCCAGGATATCAAAGGCACTGTGCAAAGAGCCTCATAATTGTTTTATTATATTACTTTTAAGGGCGGGATTCAGTGCAATTGTTTTAGGAAACTGTTTCTGACTGCAGTATCTAAAGGGATCTTTACTGCAATACTACTGATTATGAAATTATTCTAGGAATCCAGGAAGTAAATTCATGACATCCTTCTCCACTGTAAAGGAGAAACAAGATAAAATCAGTTCAACTCCCTAGAAATCAGTGTTACAGCAGCCAAAAATTAGGCCCAGTGTGTTATAATGCCTGGAAAGGACACACAAATTTTCCATTTTTCCACATTAAGGATGAATCATTTGTCTTTGTTTTAGCAGCAATGCTAAATAGAATAGAGAAGGTGTATGCCAGAGGCGAGGGGGAGGAGGATTTGAATAATTTTGAATTGTTGAAGAGCTCAGCTTAATACGAAAAAAAATTACTTCAACAATCTGCAAATGAACGAGCCATAGACAAGGGAAAGCCATACTTTTTGTATTAAATCAGTCCATTCATTTAACAGTTGGATGTGTTGATAGCTGAATTACCATCTGCCATATAAGCAGATGTTTTTCATCTGTGTTTTAATGAATCTTATTTTTCTAATCAACTTTGTACAGAGTAAAAATCTGCTTTTAAGAAGCACTGAATTTTCCATACACTGGACTGCTTTGGCCTGTCAAAATTACAGACTATCTTATCAAATTAAAGTGTTTATGTGACTGTGCTTCCTTTTATGGTGTGAAATGCATCCTTTCTTAGGCAATGATTCTCTCCCATCCATTTCAAAATGAAGTAGTAACACTTCAAGCTTTCCTAGAGCAAGGCTGTGGCAATCCATCTGCAATTTGAGTAAGAGCATGCAGATATTGAAATAATTACCTCCCACTATTACCCATCGGCTCTCAAGTAATTACCTGCTTCCATTAGCATTTTATTTGATTCACTAATTACCTTCACAAATGCTGGTTGGATGTCCACTACCTGAAAGGATAACATTCAAATTAACCAACAAAGGTTTTGCTAAGCTGTCAGCATGAAAATAGAAGTCAAAGTGATGTATAAGAATAGTCAAGCAGTAAAGTGCAAGTCCTTTAATTTCCATTTGTTCAAAGTCACAAAAAGTTTCATGCAATATGCCCTTGCAGCCCAGAAAACCATGTCCTGGGCTCTATGCAAAGCAGCACGGGCAGCAGGGCGAGGGAGGTGAGTCTCTCCCTCTGCTCTACACACTTAAGATCCCTACACCTACAGTGCTGCATCCAGCTCTGGGGTCCCCAGCACAGGAAGGACATGAACCTATTGGATCAAGTCCAGAAGAGGCCCCCAAGCTGATCAGAGGGCTGGAGCACCTCTCCTCTGCAGATAGGTTGTTCAATCTGGAAAAGAGAAGGCTCCAGGGAGACCTTATAGCACCATCCAGTACCTAAAGGGGTTACAAGAGAGCTGGAAAGGGACTTTTTACAAGGGCGTTGTGTGATAGCACAACTGGTGACAACTTTAAACTGACTGAGGGCAGGTTTAGATCAGATATGAGGAAGAAATTCTTTAGTGGAAGGGTGGTGAGTCACTGGAATGAGTTGCACAGAGAAGTAGTCAATGGCCCATCCCTGGAGGTGTTCAAGGCCAGGTTGGATGGGGCCCTGAACAATCTGGTCTAGTGGAAGGTGTCCCTGCCCATGGCAGGGTAGTTGATCTTTAAGGTCCCTTCCAACCCAAACCATTCTATGATTTACAAGCAGGAAAAAACAGAAGAGAGTGACACCTCTCTCACATCCATTTTGATCCCACAAGCAGTTTACTATGGAAGAATATTTACATCATTTAGGTCTAGTTCATCACACAAAGGGAGTGATATGAACACACTGTGTGACATGAACACACTGGCACAGAGTTTATTGAAGGATTGAGCTCTGAAGTGTACATGGCTACTATCTTATTATATACTATACAATATTTATTTTATACTATATGTACTATACAATAGAGTATTACACTACTGTTTTGATTCTTTGACTGATACGAAAAATCTAAACCTGTTATTTTGTGAATGGAACCTTGTATTGTTTATCCTCAGGCATGTATTTATACATAGATGATAATACTTAGGCCTCCTCATAGATGCCAATACCTTGTTATTCTGCAAAAAATTCTCTGTGACCCTTCCAGAGCCTCTTTTAGTGAAGTGTTGACCATTGAGACCCCCCCAAAAAGCTGTGTAAATTTTCTCTGCTAAAAGGAAAGGTTATTTGGAGTAGGTAAACTTACCAGAAAAAATAGTTTGATTTTGGTGAAAGGTGTTGTCCATATTGTCACAAACCTACACAGAACCAACGCAAATATCTAAAGGGTCAGAAAATTCATTACAATATTATTGAAAGGACTTTTTTTTTTCCATCCAGACTGCCCAAAAGGGACTTAAAGCTAAGAAAAATAAGTTTTGGCAGTTACAATTCTGCTAATAACTTGTTCCATTGGCCCTTTTTTAGCACAAGTGGCCCTTTCTCATCTGATGTTAGCCACCTGAAACATAGGCATCCAGCCTGAATTTTAGTCAATGAAGAGGAACATCTCCATTGTGAGATTCACCCTGATCAGTCCTGTTCCCTGATACTACTACATTCATTCTTGCCCTTGGCCAACTCACCCCCTGGAAGAGTTGCCTATCACTGCAGATGACATAAGATTTTATTACTTCTGAATATTACTCTTTCTTAAAAGTTTACCAGACAGGAAATTTCCAAGAATAGTCTGTACCAGTAAAAATTATGCTAAAGTGTTATTGAAAAGCAGCATAAACTAAAGACAGCACAATACAATATTTTTTGTTGAGATGAAAATTATTGCTGTTAAACAATTTTCAGGGATTCTTGAGAGGGTATAAAATAGTTATGTCAGTGTCCTGGTGTATTTAGAGATGTTTTTAGAGAATTTACATTAAAGCATTATCAAGAATCTGTGTTCCCTGATTTTTTCTCCTTGACATGTAGATTGCAACTTTATCATTTCATTGACTGTAACATACCCACACTGACTATATTTACCTGTAAAACATACCTCATCACCAGGGCCATTATTGATCAAAAAGGTAATTCCAATGAAAAGAGTCAGCAAAAACAACAGAAAATCTAAGATGTGATCATGTTGCTGCTGTACACTCCTTGTGCGCAGCATTGTTCCATCTTCATTTTGATCCCTGTGTCCCCTTTTCACCTCCTCCTTGCAGAACACTTTTTAAGACATTTAGCGTAAAACTCATCTCACCATGTTTTTGAAAAGTGATAATGCTCTGTGAGACACCTGGTGTCAGATGAAGGCTTCCCAGGCCCCTGGGTGATAACATCACATTCATCGCAGAGGAAAAAACAGGAGACATAGCCAGATGTTTTCCAGAGGCAAAAGAAAAAAATCTGTGTCTAATAAAGACAATTACATTGCATCCCGTGCCTCTCTCTAGTCTTCTAGAACAGGAAATAACTTTTAGAGATAGTAGGTGCCACTTCCAGACTTTTTACATTTTTTGTATTTTTATTGCTACTTTGGTCTTTACCATTTTGTGTAACCATAAAGAGGTTCTATGTAGAATCTCTGAAATATAAAATCAAATGTCTTATGCTCTACTATCAGCAGACAGGTCTTTGTACTTTAACTGTTTATATTATGAACACCAGTTTTACTGTTTAGCAATTTGGAGATAATCTAGCCTTCTCCTACTTATGCAGCAACCCCATATTGAAATCATATGCAGCAAAACTATTTTTAGGTAATATCATCTTAGTCCAGCAAAACAAAAGTTTTCATGTCCTGGTCCTTGCCTGTTCTCCAGGCATGAGCTCGGGTAATCCTGTTAAAAAGTATTGTCTTCTGGTTTATATGGTAGTATGGATGTCAACATAGTAAACCTACAAATGTCTATTGGGTGATTGCACTCAACAGTAGCCTTTCACTAAAAAGGACTCTTAAGCATGGTGTAGGGAGTAGTTTACATGTTTTAATATTTTATGTGATAGTCTAGCAGTTTTATCTTATTGTCAGTTTCTTCTAATGTACAAATTTAGTTTCCTAGCTACCCCATCTCTCTCATCATTTACACAAGTAGCTTTTGTTACGCAAACATGACAAGACGTTCAGAATTGTCCCTTCCAGTCACAAAAATCTGTGAAAGACCATCTTGCATCTGCTCAAGGATACCTTGTCTTCCCTCCACCACTCCCAAATTTATGTTCCATGAGATCTCATGCAGGCTACAAAGCCCAGATGTTTCTTATGCCATCTGTGGGAAATAGACATTTGCATTATTTGAGTTCCCCAGTGCCTCACCTGCAGTGTGGCCTGTGGAGCAGCTACGAACCTGCTCAGAGCTACCAAACCAACAAGGAAATATGACACCCTTACTACCTATCTAATTTTCAGCATATTCTCATTTTTAAAATTTTGCTTTCCATCACATTTTAAATTAAAAAACAGTAGCAAAATGTTACCCCTTAGTATGTATGTATGTATGTACAGATCACAAAATCAGTTTGCCCTTCTGTGCTGCACAGCATAAGGGGAACTTTTGAATTTGAAAATTCAAATTCATCTCTCAGCAGATGAGACTGATTTACCCTTCTGTGGATGCAAAGGAGCTAATACAAGAATGGAAAGTACAGTTTGTAGCAATCCAAATAGCTTGACCAAGATTTAGTTCCCATTGTCAAGCACCTGGTGCTGTTTAAGTATAACCCAGCACCAAACCTAAATGAGAAAAAACAAGGCCAGAAAAGAGTCTCTTCATGCAATTCTCATGGGTTTTTTAGTATTCATTATATGCATAAATCTCACCAATATGTATCAGCCAAGCAAAAATCTAGGATCTTATTTTCTATTTTCTGATGCAAATCTTGTGTCTTTTAATATAAGTAGATGCTATTAGTTCATTTCCTTTGTATCAGGTTTGCCTAAATTTTGCTATATTTAGCAGTCCAAAGTGAAGTGAATGATTACTTGCAAATAATATTATATCACTGGTAATACAGATTAATAGTACTGGAAACAGCTTTCTGAAAAAGCAAATGGATATTAGCTGTAGATGACACTGGCCAGATTGTTTGCTGTGCCCTACTGATTTTGGTGTAAATCACTAAATATTCAGGCACTAATACCCAAGCTGATGGAAGGCTTTAAAAAAACTAAAGCAAAGCTTTAATGGAAATTTGGGGATATAAGTCTCCATATATGGCTCTTATAACACACATCTGTCCAGTTAGTCGTGTGAAAAACAGTTAGTGCTCACTTCTTACCAGATAGATTTCTTGGGTCTGGTTCTTTACAGAATGGTTACTATCTCAGGAAAGGTGGCCATGCCTGTTTCAGTTTCATATGTAAGTCCAATGATGCATTAAGTGCACCACAAAACCCCTTGGGAATGAAGACTACGACTCAAAAATAGGGCCAGTATTTTTCCTATGTATTAAAAGGAAGAAAAAACAGAAATGCATCATGAGGACCAGAATCCACCACAGTTCACTGTACCATGAAGTAGATAACTCTTGGGTATCAGCAGTAGATAACTCTTGTACATAAAACCTGCAGAAAAAAATTTAATTGTTGTCATTTTTATGACTTGTAATATAATTTCAATGCATAGCAGTTGGAGGATCAGGATTTCAGATAAATGTTGTGAAAGACCTGATTTTATTTCTTGTTAGGTTCATTGTGCTTTATTTGTTTTTGTACTTAGAATAGAATAAAATATAAATTTCAGCCTTGTTTCAGATATATGCTGAAGATCAAAACCATTGGTGTCAGTTGTAAAAATCACTTAGTGAAGACATATTCAAATGGGGTGAAAGCAACACAATTCTTTTGTGCCGTGCTGGCTGTTGGCCCTGATAAGCGCTGGGGTCTAGGCAGGATGATCCTATCTATCACAGAAGTAACTGAGAGCCTCACAAGTAAATAAACTAACACTAATGACTCAATGGAGCCTCTGAGTCTCCTAGTTCTAAGAGTGGTAGGTTGTACTGGTAGCTGTTTTCTAATTATGGGAGATGTCTGGATGATTAAGAGCAGTCGAGGAAAAGTATCATTTATTCTGTGTTAAGTACTTAGAGAATTCAGTCTAGATTCAATCCGAGGATAGCAGCATCCACCATGCTGACAGCCCCCAGCATGATGTAGGTTAATTCCATCTGCTTTTTATGATTTCCCTAAGTGCATGGTCAATTTAAATTACAACGTTCAGCAGAAGAAGCGTGACTTGATATTTATCTATAAATATTGCAGATGTCATACAAGAGATAAAGTGGCATTGATGAGGATGACAATGGCAGACTATGCTTTGGGACAGTCATGTAAAACACCTGTCCCACTGGCAGAATGATACTCAGAATTTTCACAAGTTCATTAAATTGTTTCAGGCAATCTCCACAGGGCACACTGTATTGTTACTTAGCTAATGCTATTTCTTTTATTTCTGCAGTAATTGCAATAAATTTATTCTTATTGCTTTACACTACTGATCAAGCATTGCTTGAGACAAACCTGGTAATTCATGTTAATTTATTGTGGTTTTTTCACAACATGAAGAAAGTTCTGTTCCACTGAGCACTGCAAAGGAAAACAAGCAATCCTTGTCCTCAGTGACCCTAAAATACAGGTGAGATTTTTGGATCAATTTAATGAGATATCTAAAATTAATAAAGAAAAACAATTGTGACATGTAATAGTATGACTTTTTAAAATAAAACCAAATAAATTCATTGTGCCAGGAGTTAAACAAGTACATTTTTCAAAGCAGTAGAATGCAACCTGTTTGGTCTTCAGAAAGTGGCAAAAGTGCCTTTTGTTGGGCTTATCTGCCAAAGTGTCATGATTAAACCCCATCTGAAAGCAGCCACTCACTCACTCTCCCCCACTGGGATGGGGGAGAGAATCAGAAGGGTAAAAGAGAGGAAACTCCTGGGTTGAGATGCAGACAGTTTCTTTCATAGGGAAAGCAAAAGCTGTGTACACAAGCAGAGCAAACCAAGGAATTAACTCACCACTTCCCATGGGCAGGCAGAAGTTCAGCCATCCCCAGGAGAGCAGGACTCCATCATGTGTAATGGTGACTTGGAATGACAGAGATCTTCACTACAAATGTCCCCCTGCCCTTCCTCCTTCTGCCCCCAGTTCTATATGCTGAGCATGGCACCACATGGTCTGGGTTATTCCTGGGGTCCATTTGGGCCAGCTGTCCCAGTTGTGTCCCCTCCCAAATCTTTGTGCACCCCCAGCCTTCTCACTGGCAGAGAAAACCTTGGTGCTGTGTGAGCACTTCTCAGCAGCAGTAACAAGAAAATCTCTATATTATCAACACTCTTTTCAGCACAGATCCAAAACACAGCTTCATACCAACTGCTGTGAAGAAAATTAACTCTACCCCAGCCATAACTATCACACACAGAACCTTATTCTTAGATGTATCATACGAAATATCAATCACTAATACAGTAAAAACAATATATGAAAGAAAAAGAAGCATTTTTGCTAATATTGTTTGCTAAGGTAAAACACCTTTATGGTTTTGTGTGTTCAACAATATAGTACCACTTAATGGACAATATCAATTGACTTGTGGTTAGTTTAGAACAAATAGTTCTTTGCATTCTATTTGTATGAAGTTAATCCCTCAAAGAGACTTTTTAAACTACTTTTTAAACTAGTAATTAATTCTTTTTAAATACCATTTTGAGTTCAAGGGGCTTTACTCAACTTTCTTCTCAATTTCTGCATCAAAGTAGCAGAAGGAGGAACACGTATTCTACTTTCATAAAAATTGGGAGAAGAGGCCTTCGTATCTACTAATATAGGGAAAATTTAGTAGACCTTAGAGGAAATCAATCAGAAAAATTATTTTCTTATCCAAATGGAATAAACTTATCCTATCTGGAATGCCATTTTTCTGTCATTGTGGCAAAAGTTCTTCCTGCTTGAATTGAGATATTCAATCAATGTGACTAAGGTGGAAGCAAGCTGACCCAAACTTCAGGGATGATGACCGATGGAAACAGGCATCTACCTGTGTCTTGGGTACAGCAATCTTCTGTATTGCTGTCAAAGGGAAACAAGAATGACTGAATGACACCTGAAAAATTATGAGTATTGAATCAAATTTTAAAATTAACTTCATGGCCAAATACATATATATATAAAAAGAGGTGGAAACTATTCTACGGCTCAGTGAGAACATCATGTATTTTAGCCCAATCACCTTTCACCTCTGCTGTGGTTTAAGCCCAGATGGAAATTGGGCACCATGCAACCACTCATTCACCTCCCACTCTCTCCCCTCACCCCAGTGGAATGGGGAGGAGGATTGAAGTAACCGAATAGAAAAAATACTTTCTAGAACAAAGGGATACTTGGATTAGATTATTTTGTGTTTCAAGGTAGACTAAGGAGCAGAGGATGTAGAATTTGAAGAACATCCTTTGTTTATGGCAGGAGACAGTGATTCAAGCATGCATGTGAAGGAGGGTACCATGGGAAGGATTCACTCTTCTAAATTTGTTTTGTCTTTTGTATCCAAGAAAAAGACCCTTTCCAATCTATCAGAGATTAATTAGTCCAATCACTCTTCTTTCTTTAACTGAAGGTAATGCATTCTTTTCTTAAAATAAATTTCAACTCTAGTAAGGAATTTTTTTATTGGAAAGTATGAACAGAAAATTACAGATAAAGATTAAGAAAGGCAGCAGCAGTTGCATGAGTCCTGAAATCAAGCCTGAATGAGTTGGTAAGTTCAAGCTCCTTCACAGATCATTGAGTCTGATGACAAAATCTCTGTATAAAGCTTTATGACCTGCAGAAAAAGTAGTCCAGACACTGCAGAAGCTGTCCTGTGTGTCAAGGATGGGAGATGTGCAGAATGGAGTTTAAAGAGCAAGAGCTTTGTGTTGTACCCAGTCATAGTGCCTGGTGTGACTCAAGTCATACTGACAATGTTGTGCAGAGGTAATGATTTCTTTAGGATTCCCCCTCCCTACCTCCAGCTAAGCAGGATAGTACCACAGAGAAAGGAACTATTCTTTGTATTTTTATTCCCATCTTTATCTGCCTAATTAGTTTGAAAATTAGAATTAATAATCATGTGTCTATGTAAGACAAAAAGCAACGGAGTTGCTGCAAGATATTTACAATAGAAACTTTTTCCCAGTGAAATGGGAATAGATTCTTCTATTTCAGAAAGCAACTATGTGCGTTAAACAAAACATTTCAACTACTCAAGCTCAGACAATAACTTCTGCAGTGACCTCAATGGAAGCATTCCTGCCTAATTACTGGAAAAAGTGTTCTAATCCTTTCTGTATCTTTCATTAGCACCCAGTGCATTCTGGACTCCCACTGGAGTCTCTCAAATGACAGCACACAGAGGATGCAGCAAGAAATATGCAAAATGTGGAACATAGCCAAACAAAGCTCAGTAGCTTCCCTCAAAAGGAGTAAGAATTTCTTGAGATTTACCCTTCCCTTACTAAAAAATTCCACCACATTCCGCCTTTTGTGACAGTGCTGCATAGGTGTTAAGCGACTGAGAAATATGTACTTCTACAAAAAACAAAGATAGATGAAGATTTTGTGTTTTCCTAACACTTGTTTTTAAATATCATCTGAACTAGCTGATACCTTGAAACAGTATTTTGTGTATAAATCTGATCCTTTCTAGAAGAATAAAAAGGAGATCTTATACCTGGAATGATTATTATTTTGGAATTTCAGAATATTTTTCTCATATAGGTTAGCCATGGAAAAAAATCCTAACAGAAATGTTCCTTGTCCAGCTTAGGCAGTTATAAATATGACCCACAGTACGTTGCTACAGATGTAAAAGCTATCAAATGACCTGGGAAAGTTTTTCTTTAAATGTGGCTTTGCAGATGTTGAATCACTTGGCATTTACAAGTAGAATAAATATGGTGCCTATAGTATGTATTCCCATTGGCCTTCTGTGACCCAGGTTAGCTTTTCCCTTAAAACATAAAGTATTGATGCACTATTGCTTTCCTTTCCTATGAAATTTAATAAAAATAATGATAAAACCATTTGTTACTGTATAAAAATGGTTACATTTTAGGTCTCAGCAGTGTAAGGTCACAGCTAAAAAATAGTTATGGATAGTTTCCCTATTTTCTTTCTCCTACAACCTACAATTTGAAAAGCCTTTTAGAAGGCATAGCTTCATGTTGAAAGAAAAATATTAAACAAAAGGGGTTTTATATAATTAGCACTTAGAAATATCTTTAAATGTATGCAAACTTGATTTGTTATCTATTGTACATTCCAGGAAAGGTCAATTTTATTTTATGATAATTACTAGACTAGGAGAAAAATCCAGGGTCAATACCAGCATGATTCAAGGATGACTCCTGAGTGTCATCTTCAAATAGCATCTCTGTCAAATATTCATTCAGTGGTATCTGAGATACAACTGCAGGTCTGTGTGTTCATATTTGCAGCATGAAAGAAGCATGATTCTTGTAAAGGTTTTCAGTGGTAGCTGGCAGTAAAGGACAAGAACTTATCTATGCTGTCATGCAAGGTTAGTTATTCTGTAACAGCTGTTCTTTAATATCTCTACAACTTTTCACACAGATCAAGGACCTCTTACTCTCTTTAGTTTCATTCACTGTGAGATGAAAAGAGAGCAGTGATAATTTTAGGATCACAACATTGTACCTTCAAATGAATTAACTCTGTAGATGAATACTATCACTGCAAGACAATTTATACAAGAGCCTAGTTTAGAAGCTCGGCTGTTGATTTTGGATAAAATTGCTTACCATCCTGTCAGAATCCAAGGGAACCTGTAAGAATTCTATTTTTTAGAAAGATAAATGTATTTAATTTTTTTTTTTCTGCAAAGTAGACATGACTGTGTTTAAAGATAGGAAGCACATCAAACTGAGTAACAGAGTAACCTAAAAACCCAGGGGAAGAGGGAAATGGTGCTGTGTGGATGAAATAAATCCCGTCCTTTCCTTTGGAAATATAGATGATAAGTTGTGATAATTCTATCCCAGCTTTCCTCCATATACACTTCTGCTGTTTATTATAGAGTTGGATCAGTGGTAGGTAGTCCATATGGTGGCACATTGTAGCAAATAGGTTTTATGACATGAAGGGATAACAGGTGTTTAGTTTTATTAAAAAAAAAAGAAAAAAGGAAAGCAAAGTGGACACCAGCGACAAATGGGGTTCATGGGGTATGGTATTGGGACCAGCACTATTTGACATCTTTCTAGGTGACATAGACAAGAAATACAGACAGTGGGATTGAGGGCACCCTCAGGAAGTTCACTGATAACAACAAGCTGTGAGGTGCAGTCAGCATGCTGAAGGGAAGGGATGCTCTCCACAGGGACCTGGAGAGGCCTCAGAGTTGCTTCCGTGCAAACCTCATGAAGTTCAACAAGGCCAGGTGCAAGATCCTGCACCTGCTTCGGAGCAATCCCGAGCACAAATACAGGCTGGGGAAAGAAAGACTGAGGGCAGCCCTGAGCAGAGGGACATGGTGGCAACATGAGCCTGCAATGTGCACTTGCAGCCCAAAAAGCCAGCCCTGTCTTGGGCTGTATCCAAAGCACCGTGGGCAGCAGGATGAGGGAGGATTCTGCCCTTCTGTTCTGCTCTGATGAGACCCCACCTGCAGTGCTGCATCAGCTCTGGGGGTCCCAGCACAATAAATCTGTGAACTTGTTGGAGTGAGTCCAGAAACAGGCCATGATTATGATCAGAGGGCTGGAGCACCTCTCCTATGAAGAAACTCTGAGAGAGGTGGGGTTGTTCTGTCTGGAGAAGTGAAGTCTCCAGGGAGACCTTCCAGTACCTAAAGGGGCCACAAGAGAACCTAAGAGGGACTTTTTACAAGGGCATGTAGTGACAGGACAAGAAATAATGATAGGACTATAAGAGAGTAAATTTAGATGAGATATTAGGGAGAAATTCTTTGCTGTGAGGACAATGAGACACTGGCACAGGCCACCCTGAGAATCTGTGGCACCCCATCCTTGCAAGTGTTCAAGGCCAGGTTGGGTGGGGCTCTGAGCAACCTGGTCTAGAGGCAGGTGTCCCTGCCCATGGCAGGGGTGTTGAAACAAGACGATCTCTAAGTTCCCCTCCAACCCAAACAAGTCTGTGATTCTGTTATTGTAAGAAAAACAAACAAAAAAGCCCCACAAATTCTTCTTTTGGCAGTGAAGCTCCAAGAATCCTGAATCTAAATCAGCTGAAGATGAATTTGACCCACATAGAAACTTAAGATTAATAAACAAGTCTCTTAGGTCTTGTAAATCTGCATCATTTTGATGAGAATGATCTTTCTTAACAATAGCTAGAGGTCTAGTTCATAATTGAAAATCAATAAAATGTCACCAAAAAAATCTGCAACACTATTTACTTTAAATAAACAGAATAAAACAGCATACCTCACTTGATGCTTTGGTTTTGATTTTTTGGGGGTTTTTCCTTTAAGGAATACACTATTTTCTATCAATCTTACTGCTCCTTTCTCCCTGTATTTTCTATTTCATAGGAAAAATTACAGATCATGTTTTATCAAAGTCTGTGCTTCATAAGTGCCACATATATTTTCCAGTTAAAATCAATATCTCAAAATCAAGAAAAAGAATCAGGCATTTTCTTATTTTGCAGAGTAACTATAACTATGCATTAATATACCTATTATTAAAAGCAGATGGAAAGAAGTATGTGAGAAAATTCACCTATTCTTTATATTGAATCTATTTGGGATTTCCATAGCAAGTTCTGTAAGGCCTAAGCATCAAAGTCCAGTAAAAGAAATTTTTGTCATTTATTTGTTTTAAGGCCACTAAATGAGCTGATTACTCACCTATACAACTATACTTTCTTCCCCTTGTGACATGGTAGCTCTTTCTACAACTCTTTTTTCCCTTGTTCACAACCTCTATTTAATTCTGTCTTGTCTGAACTTAGAAAACACTTTCTTTAGGTCATTGTTTATACCATTAGTGCACAATGAGACTTATGTGCAGTTAAAAAATAATACCAAAAAGTAATAATTAGGAGTGTGTTAAGGTTAATATGAGAAACAACTTTCCTTAAAATTCTGTCCTGCATTGATTTCTGAAAAGTGGTAAAAGAATCATATTTTTGTCACATTTTTCAAATTCCATCACCCTCCAAAGTATACAAAAGGTGACTTACACTCTCTGCTTCCCACCACTGTCATATCTAGCAGCTTTCCAAAGCATAACTCAGCAAGAGTTTCTCAGTGTTATGGCTTTTTTGTGTTCAGTGACATTGAAACACATCCACAGAAGCATATCAGTTTGAATGAAACTTGCACTGGTCAAAGTTACTGAAGAATTTTATTTGTAATGCTGAAGTCCAGGCAATAGTGTGAAAGACAAAGGTTCAAGTCATCTTTGTCTTGGTTTAAAGAAGAAATTTGAAATATGATGTCTCTGGGCAATTGCCCCAAATGATAGTCTCTGGCTATTCCAAGGTGAAGTTCAGGCTGAGTGGAGGTGATGAGAATGGAGGGAATTATTTTCTTTTTCCACAGCATTGAAAGGTCTTGGATATTGCAATGTCGTAAGAAAATTCATCATCACTTCTCTGAATCTTAACAGTATCAGTGGTAATTATCTAGGAAGCTATGTGAATTCAGTCATGAAGATGAAAAATAATTTGCAGGAGGTATCTGGTCAATGCCTTAATTTGACCAATGGATTGAATAGACCAGAAGCCTTGTAGGGGAGAATGTCACATATGAGGATCAGACATCTGTTCTTTGTAGTGCCCCAGTTTCCATAGGGTAAATAACTCTCCATTTCCTGTATGTATTACAGGCACTTGCTAGACAATAAAAGAATGTGAAGTACCATCCTGGGCTATGGAACACATTTATTCCAGTTGTGATCGGCTTGTTAGCTCTGCTTTCCTCTGCTTTCCCTCCATTCCCTTGACAATATCCCTTCCCCCATATCTGTCACTCTTTTAACACTCATCTCTGTCTTCCCTAATCTCTCTTCTTAGTTCTTATTGTGACCACCTTTGTTGGCAATGATACCCTCAAGGAAATAATCTAGCTAGTTTTAGACTTTTGCTCTGAAAGTATGTGAGCTGAAATTTTTAAAAGCCTGACTGGTCATATTCAAGCAATTTTCAAAACACGATAGAAAGCAAATTTCTGAAATTAGGTTGGTCATGTCCTTCCTGCCTCCCAGATAGATCCCAGGTACCTATCCAATCACTCATTAAGGTGGTAGAGCTTCACAAATAAGCAGCTGTAAAGTTATCTTTAGATGGGCAGGACTAGGTATTTTCAGAAAGAGAAGAGCTGATTTAGATCGGAATGATAAAAACATTTAATCTGAATACAAGGTTTCTACAACATAATGAGTATTTTTCAGAGTTTAAGAATCATAAAACCAGTTTTCATACTGAAAAGTTTTGTATAATATTAACTACTAATACAGTTAATAGGTACTGATAAATCTTCAATCAAAGCCGTATGTGAACACAGTGCATTCTCTTAAGTGACGTAAGTTCAGCTTGCACAATTTAGCAGAACCACTCAAATATGTAAGATTAAATCAAGACATGAGCAGCATCTCCACAAAAATAATCGCAGCAAAGCAGTCTAAGAACAGTGTGACTGATCTGACTGTGCCATTAGATGTGGGAGAATACCTACAGAAACATGGCTCAAAGAGGGTAAATTCAAAAGAAGGCAGAACACCACATCACAATAATGAACACTGTGCATGACAGTGTTCAGACACAGGTGATCTGTACTATTAATCTTGTGAAGAAAATAATGCAGGATAAAGGAGGATGGTATAAAATTGTTTGTAGCCACTAGAAATTAGTATGAAACATTTCTTTGTGAAAATCTCCATTATAATGTGACTGCAAGCTGGGAAATCACTTTTGCTGAATAATTCATTTTGATTAAAGAATTTTAGCTATCTGCACAGTGCACCTGTTACTCGTCAGACCAGGGGTTATTATGTACAGAGTGTGGAATGAGAGGCTGGAGAGCAGTGCTGGGGAAAGGGACCTGGGGATCCTGGTTGATGGCAAGTTGAACATCGGTCAGCAGTGCCCTGGCAGCCAGGAGGGCCAACCCTGTCCTGGGGGCATCAGGTACAGCATCGCCAGCCAGGCAAGGGAGGGGATTGTCCCACTCTGCTCTGCCCTGGGGCGGCCTCACCTCGAGTGCTGGGGGCAGTTTTGGGGTGTCACAATATAAGACACATATTAAACTATTAGAGAACATCCAAAGGAGGGAACAAGGATGGTGAAGGACCTTGAGGGGAAGCCATATGAGGAGCTGCTGAGGTCACTTGGTCTGTTCAGCCTGGAGAAGACTGAGGGGAGGCCTCACTGCAGTTACAACTACTTTGTGAGGGGAAGAAGAGGAGACACTGATCTCTTCTCTGTGGTGACTGGTGGCAGAACCTGAGGGAATGGCCTGAAGGTGAGTCAGGGGAAGTTTGGATTAGATATCAGAAAAAGGTTCTGAAGGGTGGTTGGACACTGGAGCAGCTCCCCAGGGAAGTGGTCACAGCACCAGCCTGACAGTTCAAGACGCTTTTGAATAATACTTTTGGGCATGTGATGTAATTCCTGTGGGTGGTCCTGTACAGGGCCAAGGATAGAACTAAATGATCCTTGTGGGTCTCTTCCAACTCAGTGGAATCTGATTCTGTGATTGCTGTAACGTTGCTCTTTACCCACTCAGATGTGCAACACTACATTAAAATAATAAGTATATAACCATATGATTCATCTTGTCCTAGTATAAAGCAAAGGCATATATTCTTCTTCACAGCAGAAACTTATATAGTAGTGAAGTTGTCAGAATCACACTAGAGAAAAATATATGATTAAACAGTATTATATTTTAGCCTTGGGACCGTACCCTCAGACACTATAAATTAACATCTTTTATTCAGCTAAACAGGCTTGTACTCATTTTCACCTCATGAAGGTTTCACAGGTGACATATATTAATACTGGAGATAAAAGTAGAAAATTGAAATCAAATTTCACAAAAAACCAGAAAAAATATTTTTCTAAAGTGTCCTTTTATTTACATTCTCTGAACCACCTGAAGAAAAATGAAAGCTAGGATCTGAACAGACTGATACACAATATCTCAACATAAGGAGAACGAATGTTAAATTGACAGGCAGGTTAATAGTGAAGGCAAAAGTTTATGGAAAATGAATACTTTCCCAGCAGTTCAGGAGTCATAAGGCAGTCATAACCACAGGTGACATGAATGAGAATGGTGTCTATTTATGTCTAATCTGCAATGCCTGGGGAGAAGGAGGGAGAAGGAGCTGGAATTTTAAGAAGTACCAGTAAAAATCAAGGCTCAAAAACTATATTGAGCCCACACTGAACCTATTTGTCAATTTGAAAAACTCCATGAGGCAGAAATGTTAGATAGGAAGTTAGTGACCCTATTTACTTTTAACAGCATTGGGTATGAAATAGCTGAATCTTGTAACCATGCAAGAAGGGTATTATGAGACTGAAATGTACAGCTGTGTTTCGCATTCTTGTAAAAATAGCTGGACAATATCACACATGCCAAACAAAATTATTATTCTTCATCTCATACGTGAATTCCAGCTGAAATGAGATAGCAGGGTTGGATTGCACATAAAAATGAAAGAGACCACAGCCTAGTATTTTGTTTCCAAATTCATCCTACAGGTAATAACACTGGAGAGGAGAAAAAAAGAACAAGTCTTACCTTAATGTTACTAAAAAATATGTGCCTTTTGCAGTGCCTCTCATTTGAAGATCTCAAAGGTTTTTATTAACACTAAGCCTGACTCCTCTTTTTTTTTTTTTAATGGTAATTGATATTAGTATTGAAATGTATATAGCATGCTACTATGATTCTTTGGACAAGAGTTTATATTGATTTTGTGTAGCTGTTGATAACTTCATAACTCCCAAAGAAGTCAGTTGAAACCAATACTCTGCTCTTTGAATACCATCACCACCTCTCCCACTCCTGAGTGAGAAAGGTCCTAATTGTGACCTTTCAGTACCTGTAGGTGACCTACAAGATGGAGAGAGACTCCACAAGGGCAGGGGGACAAGGGACAATGGCTTCAAAGTGGAAGAGAGTAGGTTTAGATTAGATATTAGAAAAAAATTCTTCACTGTGAGGGGGGTGAGGCACTGGAACAGGCTGCCCAGAGAAATTGTGGCTGCCCCATCCCTGGAAGTGCTGCCAAGGCCAGGTTGGATGGGGCTCTAGTGGAAGGTTTCCCTGCCCATGGCAGAGGGATGGGAACTAGATGATCTTTAAGGTCCCTTCCAAGCAAAACCATACTATGATTCTATGATTCTATTCAGCATGTGCAGGTCTCCTAAGCACATTAACTTTTACAGTGTGCAGTCACTGCTCCACCAACAGCATCAATTTCCTTGGATCTAGAAGCCTTTTCCCTTACACACACAATATCTTCATAACACTTTTCCACCAAACTATTAACATTACTGCTTCTCCTGCACTTTCCCTAGAGTATCCCAAGATTATCTTAAGATTCAAACATGGACACTGTCATTTTTTCTTTACAATTTACCTCTTGACATCTGAGTAGCCCCTTCAGGATTTCTGCATTTTCCCAGCAAATGGGGGTACAGCATAGCATTCCCATTTTGCCCATGGTTGGGTTGAATGAATCCATATTTGATGAGCACATATGAACAGATACTGTGGTTCAGGTGATCTGAAACTTCCCAACGTGGTAATTTTGCTCAGAGGGGCAAATGGGCCCTTGGCACATTCAAGAGGTAAATGTTATTTCAAATAAAGTTTCCTTTGCTGCTCTTTAAAGTAAGGAAAGCCATGTCCAGAGGAGAATCAGACTCTCCTTAATAACATGTGCAAAGGCATCTTGCAGCAGTTAACATTTGCTAACCATGTGACCTTGAAAGAGGGATTGTTGTCCTTTCTTCTCTCACTGTGTTTGACATATCTTGTTTCCTTTTGCTTGGTGCCTGCAATTAGTCTTTAAGCTCTTTACACCAAGGAGTCTCTTACACAGTTTTATTTGCTCTTTAATACCAATTAAGATGGATTTGCTCTTCCTTTGCCAAAGTTATCCAAGTCACTCTATAAATATTTGAAAATAAACATGCCATTCTCTGGGCTTCATTGTTTGTTCAGGACTGTTGTAACTGTTATTCAGGATGCTGTCTAAACTAAGGTTGAAAAAAAATTTTAAAAAGCTTGTGGGCTTTGTGGAATACTTACATTATGCCTAAATCATCTTTCCACTTAATCTACTCTGGATGAGGGGAGGTTTTTTGATTG
Source organism: Coloeus monedula (assembly GCF_965178545.1). NCBI lineage: Eukaryota > Metazoa > Chordata > Aves > Passeriformes > Corvidae > Coloeus > Coloeus monedula. Next base: position 106,384,279 of record NC_138782.1, on the reverse strand, counting down.
ACTATTCTCAGCTGATTGACTTTCTCTCAGTTTGTTGGGGTTTGTTTTCCAAAGCTTTCCTACACTAGCAGTAAGCCTCTGATAGCTAAACCACAGAGGAGATATTTTATTTATGCATATTCATAGGTGATTAAAGGAAATTGCACTTGTTTATTTTGCCCATCTGAATTGTAATATTATCCATGTTGATTCCTGCCTTAGAAAAAGCTGCTTAAAACTCATGTGATACAAGGGCAGGAATTCCCTGTAGGTCTGTTCACAGTTAATTCTCTTTTGAAATAACTCTTATGCACAAGAGGCCAGATTTATTTGATGCCATAAGAATAAAGATTCCTACTTGTTATTGTTTTACTGAAATGATTTTGTAATGCAAATTAAGCAGCTTTAGTATTCAATTACTTTTGTGCTAATATAAATTGTAAGATTAACATAAACGTACTATAGCTTCAGCAATTGGTATCATAAAAATCCAGCCAATTTCAACAGCTGCAGTTAAATGGTATCCTGTGGTCCAAATACTGAAATCGAGGTAGTGGTAATAGAAATGCTTGTTTTGGACACAATGGTGATAAATAGAATACATCACAATGTCTGAGTCACTGTCATGAATAAACAATTTTAAAAAATAGAATAAACATACAGCAGATAGCCTTTGTAGTGCTGTGTTCTCACAAGTAAGAGACCACAGGCAAAGGGACTCCCCTGCATCACCATCGTGCCCACAGAGCTGTGGGTGCTTGAGCTATTCTGGCATCACCTTGTGATGAGGAAATGGATGGTGGAATAGAAATCAGCAAGAGCTTAATCCCTTATGGAAGAGGTCCCTTGGGTGCTGTCCTTACATATTGTCTAAGCACAAAGTAGATAACCTGGATCATCCAGGTTATCTATCCACAGGCTGTATGATTTAGTTTTATTTTACTTTGGTTTTTTTTATTTATGTTATTTTTAACATCAGGGAGGACAAAAAAAGAGAGAAAGAGACATGGTTTTGTATTTGACCACAGTATTTCTAAATAAACATACACTGCAGAGCATCTCAGCTGGAAAGGTCAAGAAGCATTCGGAATTAATGTGGCAGCTACTGAGACTGCTCCTTATCTCTTTCTGAAGCTGTCTGGGGAAAGTCTGTGGTTGAAAAAAATGGGCCTCATTCTCCTATTTGCAAGAACTAGTAGGGGAGAGAAGGAGTTAATTAAAAAGACACAAAAAGGTATAGTATAAAAATATACACAGTGTAGTTTTTAGCTAGCCAAGGTAACCACTGTGAGGGGCTGGATTACAATTCTTTTCCCATTACTGATGTAGCTGGATGCTCTTTAAGGAAATAGCAGACCATCAAACCCTATTTTATGGACATGTGTTGAAGCTGAGAGGAAAGAAGTAACTGCCCTTATACCCCTGACAGTCCTACAGCATTTGGATTTAGCTATTAGCTCCTCTGTTTACCTGAGATAATGCCTCAATTAAAAGAGCTAGCAGAGCCAGGTCAGAATGACAGTGGCCAAAGATCACATTAGGACTCCTCAAGTCACCACCCCAGCATGTGGCACTTGGAGTGTCTCATTCTTGGATCTGCTCCAAAGATCCTCACTCCACATAATAAAATGCAGAATTGAATTTTTCTCTATGTTTTTACCTCGTGCTTTAAACCTGTCTCCTCACTCACAAATAAACATGCACACGACTCAAATGAGGTTTCTGTAGTTCAAAGCAAGAAAAAACTCCGTCATGTAATTTGAGCATTACCTGTACAGTACATGAAATTTATATTGATTTTCAAAATTTGTGCGTAATTAGTTGCATATCATTGTTTTTAGCTATGTTGTTGTTCTTGCTGTTTCAGTAAGTTACTGAACACAGTGCAATCAAATTTCACAAAGAATAAATTCCTTTTGTTTTAATTTTATATAGAACTTTGAGTTAAAGTACAAAGGATAATATGATCTTTTCTATGATATCTTCTACGTGATTTCTGTAAAAATGGAAACTGTGGAAAGTTGGAAGATGGAAACTATTAAGAGCCTGAAAATTCATTCAAAGTTAATTTGATTCCATATTATTACATTTAAATGATCTTTCAGCATAAACTAACCATTTCAGTATCCTTCTGTTTTTCTTCATTTGCTATGTAAAATCCTTGATAAAACATAGTCCCTACACACGTCACTTTCTGTGATACTGTCCCTTCTCCATTTGTCTGTGAGGACTGGGAAGTTTTGTATAGACATGATATATGCTGCCAAGTCATGTAAATGCAATCAGAGTTCTGGTGAGGTTACTGCAATGACATAAGTAACTGAGGCAGTGATGGATGCGGGAATAACAGTAACAGAAACAGGAAAAGGGGTTATCTCAGCATCATTGGCATAAAAAATGGAAAGTATGGACCAGATTTTACATATGCACCATCCTGGACTTCCTCCATTTCTCTAGAGAAGCCAGTGAGCTGAGGTTTGGGCTGCCTTGCATTATTGGAAAGAATTTGGTGTGTCATCTTATTTTGCTGCAAAGTTAAAAAGAATTTTTATGGAACATAAAATTTTATCCTTGTTGATGATAAAAGCATAGTACTATTTTCTACTTTCTAGAGTGGTCATCAACTTCTACCTATCTTCAGAGAGGGGCAGGTAAACAGGGAGAGGCAGCTGTCAGTGCCACTGTAGAGTTCAGTATCACTTTGCTTTCATACTTTGAATACACAACAGAATTGCCTCATTAGCTCAATTTAATGGACTGCTTGAGCTGGTGGCTCTTGTCGTTACATGGCAGAGGGCTTACACCTGTCAAATTCTTAGTCTGGATCAAGTCAGGGTCTTCCTCACAACTATTCAACAGCCTCCAAATATAAATTACAACAGCCATCCCAGATTTTACTTTCATGGAAGAAAAATGCACAGTATAGGTATAGTCAGTGCAAGATGCTCAGGAGATGTGATGCTTTGTATAGCAGCTTTTGCCATCATGCTTCATGTCCTTTAATCTGTCAATATTATGGCAGGAAACTTTGAACGTAGTCAGGTTGTCAGGTCACTGCAACACTTTTACTGTGTAGCCATGAAACATTGAACACCAGAGAAGCATCAAATTTGAAGATTTCACATTTTTCTCATTATCCTCAATACAGTCCAATCTTAAGAACAAAAATAAAGTCAGTGAACAAGACACTGGTACTTGCAAATATCCACTGCTGCAATTTGATTTGACAGCCCTTCTGGTAGAAGCAGATTACAGGGATGGTAATAACAGAATTATAAACCATGTTTACCAAGAAAACCGCTGTGTCATGAATGTTTGAGTGCTTCTAAACCTTAGGTGGCATGGAAATACTATAGTGACAGCTTTTGCCTTACAACCCAAGAGCTCATTTTAATAATTCATTTAAAATCTGGTCTGGCTGATAGCCAATCTTCACAGAGCCTCCCTCACTTTGGGGTCTGTGTCCTTAATAGAAGGCAATTGGATCAAACCACAGACTCTGCTCCACTGTGTCATTCTTTGCTTGTGAGTTTATCACCAGCTATGATCTCCTGTGAGGTTTATGCGTTGACCATGACAAAAGGGCTATAACCAATTAAACTATCTGCTGACACTTCCTCTTAATAATTTCCCAACTGGCAGTGCTTCCAGTCCTCTTATTTATTGCCCACATTCCTGAGACAGCCACAACCTACTACTTTTAGTAAACCCCCCTCTCAGAAAAGAGGAATGCTTATGATTCACAAAGGTGAGAGGAAAAGTCCCTTTCACTGCATCATGCCAAAATAGGAAAACTTGGTGAAGGAGCCTTCACCTGCCAACAGAGAAGAAAAATCTGTTGCAACCCTGCTATGAAGACACATCTTCATCCTGTGTTGACATTGCTTTTGGAAATAAGAACACTGAACTAAGGTCCACTGCCTTTCAAAGGACCCCATTTGACCTTCTATATGTCATTGCCTGACACATAGCATTTTGCTGGAAGATTCACTATAATTCATATAATTTAGAAGTATAAAAATTTCTATTGAAGAAGCAAGCACACTCTGAGGTGAGTTGCTGTCTGGACTGCAGATCACCTTAGTATACACAACACAGCTCAGAAATTACCACTGAGCCAAGGATGTTCCCTTTGGCACTGCCCTCACAAGTGTATAGACTGTATTTTTATCTCAAGCAGTAAATCTGGGCTTCTTCCATTATGTGCAAAACAACACAATTATCCTAGATTCTAATGACTAAATTACAAGTCCTGTTCAAGCTACAAATTAAATTGAAAACAGAGATTGCAGGTTGTACACATGCATTTGACCTTGGTTTACTTTACAATAAGGTATAGAAGTCTTGGATTTTGATCAAATGTATCGTATAGCATTTGGATTTTGCACTGGTACACAATAGCACCTAACTATGTCCTATTTTTGAATTATCCATTTAGCAAAAGGGGATTAACAAGGGAACTAAATATAAAGATGCCAAACCATTGAAAGAGTTGGTTTATATGCAAAATGTTAGTTTCTAATGTGATGAAACAATTTAGTCTGAATTTCTTGGGATTAATTTCTCATGCAGGGAAGCAGCAAGCATTTAGACAGTAAAATTCCTATAGAGAGATTTTAAATCTCAGTCTAGCTCTGAATTTTGTACAAGTGGGCTGTCCTGTGGGAGTGTTTTGGCAGCTGTTTCAATCTGGTTTCATTGTCAGGAGTGCACACAGTTGCTTAGATAGGAGCCATACCAACCTCACTGGGGTCAGCCCAGAGATGAATATAATCCGGCTCCATCTTGTGCTTCACAGTGAATGAAGACCTTAGCACCAGCCAGCAGCATTGGATGGAGGCCACTTAACAGCTCTCACAGCCAAGCACAAGGCTCTCAAAATCTGGTCCATTGCATATGCATCTGCCTTTTGTATTCACAATTACATCATACACACCCAGATTTCATAGATTTCTAGCACAAATGTGTAAACCGAAGAAAATGGGGGAATTACCATTCAAATAAATGATTCTTGGAGGGAAAAGTCTTATGAATGCTGCTCAGTATATTGCACCTGCAAGCAAAGAGCATTCTACCTGCTGTCCAGTGCCAATAGTAATTCCAGGTTTAGTAAGAGACTGGGGAATTCAATGGATGGCACTCATGTGACTGAATAAAATTTTGAGTACATGAAGCTATAGAACTATGTGTATTTATACTCTAGTCTTGGAGTCTGTGTTATCCATTTGCTCATTTCAAGGCGAAATAGGAAAAATAATTATCCTTTCAGCAGAAAAATACTAGAGCTGTAAAAATTTCCATTGATAAATCCAGAAATTACCCAAGAACTTGAAGCATTTGCTCACCATAACCTGTAATTTTGCTGATGGGCTGCAGCGATTCTCTAGGAGCCAAAAAGGTTCAGCTGAGGTGACACAGTAAGTGCAGAAACATGCTGCTCTAAAGCTGCATAGAATTTCAACTCACATCGTTAGCTTCAAGGATAATAACTGTGAACTCCAGGGCAAACTTTCCTTATAGAGAACTAATGAGTTTTTGCAATACCTCAGAACATCCTGTACCTGCTGTTGAGCTTGGAGTTAAACAAGCAGAAAGGAAAGTAAGTGTCATCTCTCCTACCTTCTTCTAGCCCTGTGCTTATATACTACTATATGATAAGTCTTTTCACCTCCAGATAAAACTTTACAGTTCTGAGTCAAATTGTTCCTCTCCACAAATCTAAAAAAGAACAATTGAATTGAGGCATTGTGGAGATTTGGATGTTTTCTACACCTTATATTCCTACCAGTTCATTTCAAATGTATTATGTTTGTAGTAAGAATGGGGAAGAATATTCAAGAGATGGATTTTCTATCAAACTACAGTTTTATCAGAACCAGAAAAATAAATAACAAATGCAGCTCTCTGTAAATTTGATTGAACCCTTTTTATATTTCATTTCAATTTATTATTTGTTTCTTTTTCATTGTGAATTGCATATCATAGGTAATTTTCAAAGTCAGTTGCCTTATAATTAAAGTAATGCTTAGTGTATCCTACTCAACATGCCAAAATGAGATTAATTAAAATTACAAAACACAGCATTTTGACATAATGAGAGAAAACTATAGCAGTGGTTTAACAAAAATGCATTCCTATTCTGTGGGAAACATCAAAATTTTGTCATTTTCTGAAAAGGAAATCTGATGCCTAAACTCTGTAATTATGTACCCCAGGGGCTGTTGGGGGACATCGGATGCATGTGACATCAGGCTTCTGATAATCAGCCAAAACCTGTGCAACCTGATCTGTAGTTTTCCAACTCTTCTTGAGTGAAAATGCACACATGAATTGCTGTTGTCACAGCTTGAAGTTGATTCTTTTAAACAGAAATAAAATGCATTGATCAAGGCTCCTCATGACTGCAGTCCCCATGCAAGCAAGGTCTTGCTTGTGTGAGGTGTGTTTAGTGAGGCTTTTACCTTCACAGGATGCTAATCCATGCCATTTAGTCTGGGAATAAAGAAATATTAGCATTTTCCAGGGGGTCTGGAGAGGGTCTGTTACTCCAGACTCACAACCATGTGATACCTCCATGAATCCCACAGTTGTAGCTTTTGCTGTGCACCTCACGGTTGCATTAGGTCTCACCACGGCTTTCCTTTCTGTCAGCCTGCACACCTCACCTTCCCCTTCTGCAGGCAACATCAACAACTCCTGCTGGAACCTGCCAGAGCCTTGCAAAGTGCAGGCAGGGTAAACACAGGCTGCTCAAACTGCCAAGCCAGACTTCAGAGAAAGCATGTGAAGCACCTAATTCACAATAATGCATAGGAGAGATCCAAGATTTCTCTTTGAAAATCACATCCAGACACTTATTATACTAAGCACCCCAGAAAGCTTAGGTTACAGCACGTTGGTAAAGCCTTGTGGTCCACACCATGATGTCTGGCACCAAAGCCTGGTGGCTGAGGATGGCTTGTGTCCACATGGCCTTTCTGGATTAGACTGGATATTTGACCAGGGTCTTCCACGCATCTCACATCATACCTCTGGACACAAGTGTATATCTAGCAACCTACACCATCACAAAGCTCTTTCCCTGGCCCTTAGAACTGGCTACATTCTTAATTTTCTAACCTTTTTGTAGGGTGTCATAGCACTCAGACTAGTGGGAACAGAGCCTGTATGTGTTTCTGAACTTTGCTTAATAGTAAGTTCTGTTAACATTAGATGGTCTAAACAAAAATTGCACAGGTGACTCTCCAACTGCTTTAACACTCAACATGATCAGTGTGCAAAATCTGGTGTCATCTCTTCACTTTTTTGCACCTTCACAGGTGCAATGCCTGAACTCCTCCCTGTGTTATTTAGTTTAAGAGAAGCTCTGAGACAAAATTACCAATTTGGTTTTTTACATTTAATTTCAAAATGTCTGCAGTAATGCAAGTGCTCTATCATTATTAACTGGAGTGTTTTCTATATACTCTGATAACTTCTCATACACCTTTGGATGGGGCTAGAGAACTTAAGGGGGTGGCCACAGGTATATTGTTGTCCTGCAGAAATACTGGTGTGCTGGAGGAGAGGCGACAATGTATGAACAGGCAAGCCTTAGGTGGCATAACCTACCCAACAGAAACAACCTCTGGACCAAACCATTCCTGAATCCATGTGCCATTTTCATCACAGAATAAATAGTTTTTTCACCTCCCAAAGAGAACTGAAGTGCACTAACATTCAGTGAGGAGGCCATCAGAGCCCTGACCTCCTCCCAGGAGAAAACAGGAGAGGCCATTTGTTTGCCAATACACCTCAGGGAAATTCCAGGCTAAATTTAAAAAGCAAGTTTGGAAGAATTTGGAATTTGGAAGAATTTCCACAGCAGAATACAGAGTTTTCTGTTTCCCCTCAGAGCATTAGAATGGAAATAGTGATATTAAAATGGTGCATTCATCCACAGTGTTTTGGTGTGACCCTGTATGTACGATTTTGCTAGGCTTCATAAAACCATTCCTAGATTACACAAGTCTAGAGAAATGCTGATTAAGCTGTACAGTAAATCTGAGCCTGAAATATGAATAATTAAACACTGCAGAGGCTGCCAATAACTGCAGGGCAAGAGCTTCTTTTAATTTTCCCTCAAAAGCTAAAGGAAGCAATATTTGATTGTGAGACTTCAGCCAGCTACAAGAGAAAACAGAGTATAGTATTTCTTTGCTTTTGAAATAACATGATGGAAATTACCAGTGTCTGCTTTGTGAGACAGAGAATTCTAAATCAGGATTCAAAAGATAAAGAACAAATAAGCGTGTTATATGTCTTAGAATAAGAAACAATAGTTTGAAGACAGGAAGTTGGGAGTCAAGAGAAGACAGAACTGCAGGACAACAGGGGGAATTCCAGCTTTGGTTTAGACAAAGGACCTCTGTGGGATCTTGGAAAAGCCACATCCCAGAGAAGTGCCTCAGTTCCTCATTATATTCTAAAAGCTAATGGCAATACATTTATATAAAGAATTATATAATGTGCAAATATACATTATTCTCTAAGTGCATCGACTATTAAATATGGAAACAATGAGAGTCAGCAATATTTCTTCAGGACATGCTGTATTTGAGCCTGTAAGACTCATACACTCAATGGATAAGTATTCTCTCCTCTGGTTCCATCCTCACTGTGAGACCAAATCAAGAGGTAATTAAAAATGTCAGTGGTCTGCACCTTAGCAATATCTTTCAATCAGTGGACATGATGAGGTAGCAAAGGGGGACAGATTTTCAAAGGCAAATATAGACACTAGCCTGGCTAGATTTTCCATAGATAGATGTGATTTTGTTTACCTTCTGGAGTTCATAAAATGGCAATAGGTACTTTTTGCAATTTTTGCAACACAGTCTCCAGATTTCTGCAAAGCTTCCATGTTTATCCTAGCACTATCATACAGAAAATATACAGGTAGAGACTGGAAGTGCTGAGACTATATTATCCTTCCTGTGGTGAATGGATTTATATGGTAAATTCCTATATTGAGTAGCATGTAAATTAGGATTTGATCTGGTATCTGTTCTCATACTAAACAGTACTTTTTAGTAGCCTTTTCGATTTATTGCCTTAAAATCCCTGTCATAATGCTTCCTAATACTACATACATATTGAGAGAAAGACTCAGCTCACTCAGCATCAGGTTCACAGCTGAGGCATGCCGTAGAACACTAAATTGTTTCTTCTCATGCAAAATCTTCTGTTATAATTACATTAAATTGTGTTAAAACTACATCTACAGGAAAGCTGAGGATATCATGACTTGCTTATGTTGAGACTAAGTTGTTACTTCCTATTTTGTCCAGATGGTTAAGTGACTGAAAAATGTTAATTGTTCAATATCCCATATGACATGAGATGTGTGGTCTCAGACCACTAGAGAAGTGTTTCACATTACAAGAACACCAACTCACTTGGCACTTTCTGGAAACTTTATTGTCAGCCTCAGCTTATATGCAAATGCAGGGATGCAGAAACTGACGAAGCAGCTATTAGGATGATGATGGCATGTACACAAAGAGGTCCTGAAAAAGCAATAAGCAGATGGAAATTAAATTGCTACTGTTTATTTTATATCTGGTTCATGAATTAATAAAAGGCTTTTTTAGGGCTGGAAATCCACTATCTTTGACTAAAGGATAATTTGCTTCAGAAAGGAAATCACATTTAGGAGAAAACAAAAGGAGACATCAAAGCATTTAGGGAGATTCAGCTCTGAGATATGTCACAGAATTGAGTGAGAAAAATTTGGGAAATTGGACATTATGGGTCACATTTATCCTTTAGCTATATAAAAAGTTGATAATTACTTGTGAACAAATTATTTGTGAACTCTTTATAATCAATGGAAGAAGAAAGAGAAATGAACCAGTCTTTCTATCCTTAACACTTTTATGTCATTATTAACTACAGAAGAAACCTAAATGGTGATTCACTGTAGGTAGTCTGAGGGTTTGATTAGTCACATTTCCATGGCTAATGTTAGGAGAAATTGCTATAAATCCTTCTTTTCATGAAACAGCTTTTTTTATCAAATGGCCTTTACTCTCATTTCTCTTCACAGAATACTGGAATTGTTCACTGGAGGACACTGAGCCTCAGCCTGCCCCTGCCTTCAGGGACTCCAAGCATCTCGGCCATCAGGCTATGGAGGTGAGCAAGACTGCTCCCAATGAAGTGCTAAGGGAAAATTATGATGCAGAACTGGGAAAAATAAAATAAATTTTTTTTAAAAAGTAATTTAGTTTCAAAATTCTGTTCTATGTATGTATTGTATTTTCTATAGGCTCTGTAAAAAATCACAGTTCATCTCAAAAAAACAACAGACATAAGAGAGTATTTTTAATTTTTCCCAGTCATGACCCATGGTGGGATGAACCTGAGAGTCTCTGGCTACTAGTGAATATATATAGAAAAATGGAAAAAATATGACATGTATAAAGTGTCTGACTCTTGATCTGTCCTCTCAGTGACAGCAGAAATCAGTCTGAATATTTCCTGAGCCAGACATTGCATCTGGGTTACTTATGGATGTAATTCCCATGAATTTCTCTAAAGTCTGTTTTTGTCCATTTATATTTTTGGCATCCACAACATCTTGTGGAAATTACCTCACAGTGCAGTTATGCAACAATACAGAAAAGTGTTTCCTTCTGTTTATTTTAAACTCACTACCTGATAACTTTATTGTGTATGTGTCCTCCTGAGTTCCCATGCTGCAAGAGATCCAACAAGTATTCCCTGCTCTCCACAATAAATTTATGCAACTGTCATATTTCTCTAAGTTGTTCTTTCCAAGATGAAGGGGTCCATTCAATTTAGTCTTACTGCATATGGAAAACATTCTCTGTATCTACCTCATTGCATTTCAGTCCTATTTTAACTACTACAATATGGTATTTTTGGTAGGGTGTTCTTTTCCCACAAAAACAGCTAATACTCACAAACTGTGTCCTGTTTTTATATTAGCACAGCTCAAAATTTTCATATGAATGTGCTTCTCTTCAGCCAAAGCATTTAACTACCTCCGAGACTAAATCCTCAGTATGTATGACGTAGAGTAAGAGAAAATCAGTTCTTTCATATCTCATGTGGTTGCAGTTGTATTTTATTGAGGATTTTACTTATAACTCTCTTTTAAAATTTTTTAAATATTATGAAAATTATCTAACAGTTTTAAAACTTGAGGTAGCCTCGTGTGCTGCTCATTCAGAGCATTCAATACCTTTTGAGGGTGTGTTGATTCATCCAGATTTAGGTATAAATATGGGATCTGCAACACATGTTTATGCTAATATTTAATATTAGTCTATCATCTCTACATCTCTGCCTAATGCATAAGAACAGGCAATTTTGTTAGCCCCATAAAATGTCTTATCAGAATCTATCACTTCCTGTGGTGGCAGTGCTATTTATAAGTAAATTAGTGAATGCAGAAAAGAAAGAATTAAAAGAAAAAAAGACAAAAAAGGGAAGAAAAAACAAGAAAAATAATATTTTCATATTTTTTATCTAGAAGATACATTGCAGGGAGGAAATATGCACTGGCAAATGGACTAGGTGTGGGATTTGTATCATTTACTGGAAACCTTCTAGTAGCATAAACAAGAACTTCATCAAACTCACACTTCAGAGTCTCAAGGCTGACCTCACATGCTCTTTGTATTAACAGACGGGTCTCTCTGACTCACACTTGTTCCGTGCACTCAGGAAACATTCTGCCTTAACAAGTCTGAGACCCCGAGGAACTACATAAACCGGTCTGTGAGCTGGAATACATGTTTCTTTTTGATGTTTGTTGCAGATGAAAGTAGAAAGTTCATGTGGTTTGAGGGAATGCTGCTGACAGTATTTCAAACAAAGAAAAAGTGATAAAGAGTTCAGGAAACTTCTCTCTTGACATCTGATTTCTCAGATTTCGGGCTTACAGGATGTGTCTGGTGTACATTTTGGTGTCAATAAAGGTTTTTGCAGGTGATTTTTTTTTTTCTTTTTTGAAATCTATTTATTTTAATTCAATGAGTAAATCACCAAGCCAAAGAAGGGAGATGAAATGCTTTAATATTGGTTTTTTTATAGTTTTTGTATGATACAGATTCTTGTGTCAGAACTGTGTGTTCTAATAATTTCTCATGACAGTACGAACTGCAAACAAAAAGAAGAGAAAAAATTAAAAACAAACAGAATTCATACATCCATGCAATTACAGGGTTTTTTCCCCACAGGTCAAGTGCATTTAAATAACAAAGACATTTTATATATATATATTTTTTTTTTTTTAATATACATATATATTTTTTATATATATAAACTTTTTTTTTTTAATCAGAGTTGTGAGAATAGATCTTGACACTTGTGTTCAATCTGGATCACATAACTACTCCCTAATTGCCAGTCACATGCTAGAGATCAGTTATCTTGGTTGTTATCCTTGACGTAAGAATAAAATTGTGGTTTAGTACTTCAGTATGAAAAGCATATTCAATCCAAGAGGCCATATGGATGATTCGTGAAGATTAAAACTTATTATATGAGGTCCTAGGTTCTGTTCCTGCAGCAATCCATGACTTTCCTTTTAGCTTATTTATAAAATATGATAGCAGTTCATACTCAAATGTCCTCAGCTTAGAAGGCAAGCATGGATTTATTCAGTGCAAGTGGTAAGTGCATGAAAATAAAAGCCAGAGTCACTAGATCTGACCAATATAAATCCATGCCCTCAAGAACTTTTCCCATCAAGTACGAGGGAGTAAGTAGTACTGCCTTTCTTCTTCCCTGCTGTAGCAAGAAAGGATTCCCTAAAAAAATACTGTATCGCTCAGGTGAAAGCCCAATATTTTAAAAGGCCCACACAGGGCTTTGCAAAACAAATCACCCAATGACTCAGCTCTCTGCAAGCAGCCCAGTGCCTGCTGCCCTCAGCATTTCCCACTCACTGCAGTGCCTCGGCTGCTGGCATGGCACAATCCTCCTGAGCCTCACAACAAGTTCAGATATGGAAAGAGTCCCCACAAACTACACAAGGAATCTGTCTGTCCTACGTTGACTTATAAATTTCTTTTCCTTCCCATTGAAAGAAGCAATTAACTACTATGCAAGCAAGTTTCATTATATAGAAGTTGTTTATAAGACCTGATAATTCTCAAAGGGCAGGCAAAGTGCACCCAGTCAAGAATGAGATTCTGGAACTTCTCTTTCTGGAGAGGTAAGCAAAAAAATGAGACATAGATCAAGGTAAATTCTCTAAAGGAATGGCAAAACTAGACAGACCTGTTTTGGGTCTGCTCTGCCACTCTAAGTGCCTTTATATGGTACCATTAATATGGTAATTCTTCTTCAAGTAGGAGCCTACATTTTCTTTATGCTTAATAAAGAAAAACAGGTAACTCAGGAGACAGATTCATTTTGCTTACCTTTAAACATTCTTCCTTGCATATATAAGCAACTATGCAATTCCCCTTAAAACTATCACTTTATCTGATGCTTAAAATAGTGCACAAGTTAGCTGAAAAATTCAATGGGTTGTCCCAGGAGAAACAGCAAACAATATTGAAACGTTAAGTACCAGGGTTTGGGAGTTGGGGTTTTTTCTTTTATATTTAAACTAAAACCCAGATGGGACACACCTGTCCAGCTGAATTCTTTTGCAGCAACTTTACTTGGGGTATCTAAAGTGTCTTCATGATGATAAATGTGATTTTTAGACTATGATAAATCTGCTCACAGTAGATAGATTATCTCACTTACTATAGCCAGAATCATTCTCATTAGGACAAAGGGAGACAGACATTATCCGCTTTATAACAAGTTCATTTTGACTGCTTTATTTTTATCTCTTAACTAACACAAGCATATTTTCATCTATGTCCTATTTCCTTTTGACCTCTTTTTTCGCTTCTTTAGAAGTTACAGGAATTTTAGAAGTGTACTTTTTACTTCAGAGTCTTTTGACATCTCATAAAGTGAGTGCTGATTGGACTTCTAATTAAGTAGAAGGAAGGCAAAACAGGCTATAGTATTACTGGGAATCACTGGGTATGCTTATAATAATGAATATCTAATAGGCTACAAAATTTGCTTCTTCACAAGAAAACTATTCTGATTGTCTCGTCAAGTGAGTTCTATTGTTTGTTCAATGCTAATTTTGCAGTCTTTTAAATCCTGCTAGGATTTGAGCCTAGAGATGCCAAAGGTGGAGTGATTAAAGATTACTTAATGATTCTAAAATTCCACATATGTTAAGCCAGAGGGGTTGGATACAAGAAAATTGGCAGAAAGTAGATATGTTTGCAGTAGAGTCCTGAGATTTCTGCTGCTGAAGAGATGGACTGACAGTGTGTGTGTGCACATGTACAAATGAGTGTTTTAGAGAATCTGGGTCTGAGGTCTTTTTTGCCTCTTTCATCTCTCAGAAGATACCTCTGCATCTTCTCTCACTCAAGCATATTTCTAGATATTCATATTTGTTCTCACCACAACTGAGGAAATAGTCATGCACAGCACTAGTTTTATATTCTCTTTGTTTTTTCTCACCTACCTGCATCTCCTGTTAGAGACATACTTGTTGCTTTTCCCATCATCATAAGTCTGATGAATTTTACACTTTTAAATCAGTATCATATTTTAAAACTTCAGGTAATTAATTAAAATGCTTTTTCAGAGTGGAAATAATGTTGACCTTAATCCTCTCTACAAGGGAAAGAAAGCTGGAACTAACATTTAGCAGTCTGAAATTTTCATTTAGAGCCTGAAAAAAAACCTTTGTAACCAATGGTAAAGTTCTCATTCACAGGTGGGTTTTGGAACAATTATAAAATGTGAATTTTTTGTATGAAAGTCAATAGTTTCCTCTGGCACAGGGAAGCTCTGCACTGAAATGCATTCATTTCAATCAGACTTTGCTTGAAGGAGTTTTCCAACTTTCAAAAAATTTGTACAAAAACTGGTTAAGGCAAAATTTGTCACCTGTTGTGTTAACCCAGCTTTTTCTTCAGCTTCCAGTTTTAAAAAACTGAGTTAAATCTCCTCTGAACAGTGCCCTTCAGTTGTGCTTACATGCAACTGAGTGTAGCTCCTACCAAAGCACACAAAGAGATTAAATCTGCCATAGAAACAACCTACTGCTCCCTGTTTTCAAGGGCGTGCTGCTTTTTCAAAGTATAATTTCTATCAGGTGTTCATTCTTTGTTTCTTTCCAACCTAACCAGTCAATGCAATGTCCCAGTTGTGAACTTGTTAGGTGACGTTGCTTATGTTTTCTGACAAAAAAATCTTTAGTCTGGGAAAAAAATATTCTGAGGGTATAATAAGAAAAATAAACTTACAGTCCAAGGGTCCAATATTTAAATTAATTTCTTACCCTCATTTTCATGACAGCAAAGCAGACGCACCTTAAAGCACCATAGAAGTTAAAGATGAACATATTTTAAAATGGATGCTTTATTTTCCAAGGAGTGCTGCTGCTATTTTACAACTAAAAGCAGTACCACGAAGGTGAAATTGCAGACATAAATATTCAGTCATAGCTAGTCTTTCACTGTACTTTCTTCACAGTCTTTCGATTGTTTCCTTTTATTTCCCTTTGAAATATAGGACTACTATGGCCAGCATTGCAATAGGATTGTAAATACTTTTTAAATCTCTTATGTTTCATGAACTACTGCAAATGTGTGCAACAAGTGAAGGAGGTCCTCAGAGCAAGGAGCATTCTCAAATTCTCAAATATATGAAATTTGCTATGAGCTTGTAAATAAATTCAAGTGGTAACCAAAATGAAGGCACAAATCAATGTCCCCAAACTTTGTCACTGAATGAAGAGCATATTAAGCACTTTAATAATTTTTACTGTTTCACCTAGTGTGCAGCTACTAGTGTTATTAAAGAAGTTTCCTAAGTAACAAATCAGTAAACAGTTCAAAAAAAATAAGAAGTTTGGATTAATTTAGGTGAAAAAATAAGTAATTTCTACCCCATCCATAATCCTGACATTTTACTGTTGTCTCCACATTACACTCGTGAAAAGTGATTTATACTTATTTCTGTGCAATGGGAATACATATATTCTTCTACATATATATATATTCATATATAACGATATACACACTGAAAATCGTGACACTTGAATTTTCAAGAATATTCTAACACTTCTGATGAAAAAAAACCCCAAACTTTCCACAAGTTTTTATTTGTTAAATAACTCAAAGATCTTTCTCAAGCAATTTTAACATTAAACTGCATTTCCTTATAGCCTAGAGAGCCAATGACTACATTTTCATTACCTGAACTATTCTTCCCATGTGCAAGCAACATCCACTTCCTATTGACCACATATCTCAGAGTGAAATTTGTTGCAAAGATTTCTGGAATATAAAATTTCCTGGGAAGAATAGTAATCAGGAAAAACAGGGATCAGAACACTTATGTCTGCTAGGAATGTATTACAACAGAAAAATTTAGCTTGGTGTTTTGCTGAACTAATTTGGACAATTCAAGTATTCTGGTTTACCTTGTACAGATAAAAGTGAACAGAATATTTAATGGAAATTTTCCCTCATGAAAAAGTAAAAAAAAACCTGAGATACATGCAACGTTTCCTAGGTTATTCTTATTTTTTAGAAACTGCATCTTTTTCTTAGGGAAAATACTCTGAGGAAGACTTCAAGTATAGGTGAAATCTTGCTGCAGTGGCAAGTATCTTGCTGCAAGCAAGCTACAGAGAGTACTCTCCACTAAAAGAACAATTTATTTCAGCTCTGTTCCCACAGGCCTTTGAAACCACAACCACCTGCAAAGAGAGCATCAAGTGTCACTCTACCAGAAACCATCAGAGCCACCACCTGGCCGCCATCCGTTGTTATGTTCCACTGCTGCAGATTGCAGGAATCTTGGACTTCAATCCCTTTTTTTATCCCCCTACCCTACAATAGCCTGTCCTTTCAAAACAAAAATTATGCTTTCTAAAACCAGAGCATCTGTTTGAGAAGACTGAAGCTGAAGCCTAGAGAGAACATGTAGGAAATTCCTTGGTTGGTGTAGATACTCATCTGTTAATTAGCAAAACCAGTAGAGGAGGGAAGAGTGGAGAGAGTTTTTAATTTTAAAAAGCAAATTGTGACATCACTAATGGTAGGAGTCTCTGGATGTTAAATGAGGATGGCACAGAAGAATGGTAAAATTTGTCTTCAAATGAGCTTTGCATTTAATTTCTGTTGTACTGAATTTAATTTTTTTTTATTTACTAAATGAAAATTGAAAGGGCTGCCACTTGCAGGTAAATCAATAAATGAACTGAAATGAATCAAAATGTCATTCATTCATTGCTTAAGGTTCTCCTGTCAAATAGCCTTTCCTTAACCTGTTTTATGACTCTAGGGTAGATAGAACTCTGTCCTAGAATTAGTTATCCCAAAAAGTGCGCTTCTTTTATCCCTTAGACAACTCACTATAATCTCTCAAGGAATAAATCCACATTCAGTGTCATTGCAAAACATCCTTTGCCTGGAGAAAACTGTGCTAGCTACAGCACAGCAAAGCCCAATAAATTTTACCTTTTCTTATCAAGCAGATCAAAATAAAGTTTGCAGGTGACAAAATACATTTCAATAATTAATGTCTACAGGCTTCAGAAGATGTGAAATTAGGATGTGGAAAAGCAAGAAAACAGAGAAGTTTTGCCAAATTATTTAGTGTCCCACTGTTGCTTTCATTTCTTACATAGCAAGTGCAGTTGTGATTCTGATGCCTATGTGAAACTGATACCATCTATGACTCAAAAGCTCTAATGAATGACTCACCAGTGCTGAGAATAGCTACCAAAGGGTCACTCTGGGACTGTAAGGTTCCTTTCAGGAAACACAGAGAATAGAAATGTGTATCAGTTCCTGCTTGACAGCAAAACACTCTGAACTGATAAAAGGGAATTTCAAATATAATTTTTACATAAAATTAAAATTATTTTGTTATAAAATAAAAGCAGTACACACACAAACACAAAAAGACTTTTAACCAAACTGTTTGCTGTGAGTTAAGCCCAGCCAGCAGCTTCAGCCTCCCTCTGGTGTTACACCTTCACAGTGGCATGAGGGATAGGATTGGAAGGGTAAAAGTAAAAAACCTTGAGGTCTGAGATAAAGAGAGTTTAATTGGTAAAGCAAAAGCTCCACACAAAAGCAAAGAAAAGCAAAGCAAAAAAAGCAAAACAAGGAATTCGTTCACCACTTCCCATGGGCAGGCAGGTGTTCAGCCATGCCCAGGAGAGCAGGGCTCCATCGCTTGTGACACTGACTTGGGAAGAAAAACACAATCACTCCAAATGTCTCCCTGTACACCTTCCTTGTCCTTCCCCCAGCTGTATATGCTGAGCATGATGCCATATGGTCTGAGTTATCCTTGGGGTCAGTTGGGGTCCAGTGTTCTGGCTGTATCCTCTCCCAACCCCTTGTGCATTCTCAGACTCCTCCTTGGTGGGACAGCACAAAAAGCAGAGAAAGCCTTGATTCTGTGGGAGCAATGCCCAGCAGCAGTAACAAAAATATCTCTATATTATCAACCCTATTGTCAGGACAAATCCAGAACCCAGCCCCTTACCAGCTACCGTGAAGAAAATTAACTCTACACCAGTTAAAACCAGCACACTGGTACCAAAGTGTTAGGAAAAGGAGAGCTGAGATCTTAGATTTTGCTTGTATAGATGCTTTCATTTTACAAAGAACAATCTTTAATGCAGAAATAGATCTATTATGAAATTTATCATTTGCATCTTATTAGTCAAGAAAATACTGCAAAATAGAGCCAAACATTTTTCACCTTCTGAATTTTATAATATATTCTGATGTCAACATGATTTTCAGTATAGCTGATGGCATCAAAATGTAGAGACAAGTGAATACCATAGGATGTGAACTTGGACATTGTGAGGAAGAAGTTAAACTGCCTTGTTCGAGAGTCAGTGGTTCTGGAGGAAGACAGACTAAATGCATTTTCACTCGAGATGGAGAAGCAGCTAAGACAGGAAATGAAGTTCGGACTGTGGCAGATCCTGGGGTAAACAAGAAAGAATGACTGCTGCAAAAATTCAGCAAAGAGCAGGAGGAGGGCAGAAGAGGAGATGAGCGATGTTCAATCTGGAAGTCCTGGGGTGGGGGAGAAAGAAAGAACCAAAAGGAAAACAACACAATGAAGTCCCAGTTCTCTACTGCTTGGAAGCTATGGGAAAGACAAATGGGCTTGCTATATCAGATGAAATTTCATGTGATATATTAGGTTGTGCTTTGATTATCAAGCAAAGTCAGCACTTTGTGGGCCTTTCTCAGTAAAGGCTTTAAGGACATAAGGAATCTATCAGTGCTGGATAGGACTGAAGGTCAGATGAAACCATGAAAATGACTGAGTAGGAGTCGAAGAGATTAACAATCACCTGAATGAAAGTTGACACCACAAAAGATTAGGCAGAAAGACACATTATCACATCTCAGCATGGACACAGGTTCTCTGAAACAGTAGATCTTTTCCATCTCAAACATACTCTCTAGGGCCTGGTACTTCCCTATTACTCAGAACTGATACCACACCTCTGATAGCTTATTACTGTTACAGCTGAGCACCTAAAGCTGTAGGATATAAAGAGCAGAGCCCTGCCTCTAGCCTTTCACAAATCCTAATGCATTCTTTCATTCATTGTGAGTCTGTGGCTGTAGCAGGCTGTGATCTCTGATCTCTGACGGTGAGCAAGCTCCTCTGACTAGAAGGTCTGAAAAGGCAATGACAGCCTAATAGAATTTTATGATTGCATTTTGAACATTTCCACTGTGAGCAGAAGGCTCCTGACTCAGATATATTTATCTTCTGCTTAAAGAACAATAAAAAATAACAGGAAGGAATCAACAAGTCATGGTAGAAATAACTCAGTACCTCTGCTACGTTTCCTTCTGCATTATTTTCACATGAAATTAACTTACTGAAATACAGTGAGAGTAATTTAGGAGTTCTGAAAAAGAGGCCAATACTTCCAAATCTGAGTGGATAGTCGGCCTGCATTTCTAAAAAGGAGATTTTGCTCCAAGTATACCAGTTCTGACAATGAACGACTGAGCCAAGCAGAGTAAATTGAACTTTGAAGGAATATTGAGGACAGAAAAAAATCTGTATGAGATGGTTCTGAGATAAAACAGCTTCCCAATCAAAGCATCAGGAAATCTGAGCAAAGCCTGTGATCATGTGGCCACACTGAGGCAGAGCCACAGCACATGTAGGAAGGGTCAGGCTTTGGATCCCTTGGTTTAAGAGACTTGCGTTTCAGCCATCTAACCCAAGAGTGCCTTTTTATCAGGAAAGCTAAAATAAACTTTAATTTACTAAATCACAGACTTTGTTTTTAAAATTCATTCATGAGTGTTTGTACAGCACTTGGAGAGCCTTGCTTGGCTGTATAAGCACAAAGTGTTATTAAATCAATCAGCATAAAATGTCCTTTACTTCATTATATTTTATAGAGGTAACTTTTTATTATCATCTGATGGCAGTAAAACATGACACAGCTCATCTAGCATGCTGGGCAAGGTCTTGATTGAACTTGATTAAAGTTTTTTCTGAGTGAGAAGTGAATAAAAATTGAGTTAAGGGCTTCAGAATTTGGTTTCCTGATAAGGCACTAGGAACATATATATGAAAACTAAAAATGATATTCTTCTAATGTATAGGTTGCTAATGCTTTAGGCTCAATTGACTCCTTCTAATAGGGTTATTAGCTCTCCTAAATTTCAATTAATTCAGATATTTTTCCTTATTACTCTTTCTAACTGTCCTCTACAGACCTCTCTCATTCTACCTTTTTTATGTAACTACCATAATTATTTTTACTATATAGTGAAAGTTTTTTTCAAGAATAATGAGGATAATTAGTACCATTAGTATCATTACTGGTTCATTGAATGGAAAATACATAAACATGTGATGAAGACAATTTTGCAAAGAGAACTTATTTCGTGAGGAAACCATTTGTGTCCTCAAGAACTGATTTGTAATTTCAACTTGTGAAGCAATAGCTCTGGAGGAGTTAAAGAACAGTTAAATACTGGAAGAGCAATGGGAAGAGAGGTCATGACACAATTGTCACCTGCTGGGTAAGACATCAGTGACCTGGGCATCTCTTCCAGACATCAGCACTGCTTGGAAGCTGGGGACATCACATAGCTAGGGACATCATTAATTGAAGAAGGTGAGATAAATCAGGGTCCATCCCACTCCACATTTCCTCTTTCACTTGCTGGTTTTGTTGGGTTTTTTTACGTTCTAACATAAGTAAATACTGTGTCTTCTGTTGTAATGCATTGCCATTTAAAGCACTTCTCAGCTTTTTGCCTCCACAACATTAGCCTGAATAAATGCTAAAGGCTTCCCTGACTTCTACCATGCAACTGAATATGTTTTCAACCACAGGAGTTTCCCTCCAATCCTGCTTAATGCTTTTTCTACCATCCATCATTGCTTTCTGTGGTACTGGAAGTATATGTAATCTAAAAACTAAAATATTTTTTGTGCAATAAACTGCCTTTTGGTCTCACTTCTCTCCAGTAATTACTAATTTTATAAACCCCTCATAGAAATATTTTATTTTGAGAAAAAAAGAAGGAAAATGAGTTTAAAATAACTAGCAGCCAACATCACCATAGCAAATGGTTTCTACAGAAGACTCAAGCCATATAGAAATCCCCTATGTAGGACCAAAAAGAGTAGCACAGGCCACTGGGAGTAGAGATACTACTCAGTGCAATTCTGGGGGAAATTGGTGCAAGCTGGTGAATAACTATTTTGCAGAGCAGTCTGATGGAGTCTGCAGCATGGTATCTGGAGAGAGGAGGTTCTTGTTATTGGTCTGTTCCAAAGGTCACAGCTACATCAGTCTGTGTGCTAAAGGCATGTAAATACCCCTAACTAAGGCAGGCATGCTGTTCTTTTGGCCAAGCGTCCCTGCGTCAGCCCAGCAGTGGGATGCTGTGATATGTGAGGATAAAGCATCCATGTTGGCTGAATAGCAGCATTAATCGTGGGGTCCCCAAACTGCACTATGAGACAAGCTTGCCTTCTGTTTCAAAATTATATTCATGACAACAAATCTGTTAAACTCCTCCGCTGACATGTTTTACTTTCCCAGGACGGGAACACTGTGAAGGCTGCTTTTTGGCTCAACTTCAATTTTCATGACAGATTTCAGGCAGTGACCTAACCTAACTCACTTTACGGGAAGCAACATGGAGATTCAAACTAGTTACAGGAGCTTATTGATAAACTGGCCACGAGATTTAAGAAAATAATGTATTTTCTGTTTATGAAAGACTGTTCAGCCCCAAGCCTAGGTTGAAGAGTTGTGCATCTTTAAGGGCAGGATGTTGTAACCGCTGGACTCTGCCTAGCAGGCTGCTGCTCCCTGAGAGCTCAGTGATGGTTTCCTAGGGCCATGCGATTGATCACATCCCACCGTCCATTTCGGACAGCCCCGCGATCTGGCTCTGGCAGCCAGCAGCGTCACAATGCAGTGGATGGTAAAGAAGGCAGAGAAGGGTCTCTCATGAGGGTTTGAGATGACTTTAATCACATTCTGTCCCCACAGAGGTAGAGGGACAGCGTGGTCTGGGTGCGGGGTGCTTCTGCCAGGGGCCCAAGGGCGGTCCCTGGGCAGGGCTGGGGCACAGGAACAAATAGGGAGAAACCAAGGGAGTGGCCAGGGCTAGGGAGGGAACAGGGGAACATACAGAATCACGGGATTAACAGGCTACCACAGAAGGAAGTTTCCTTTATGAACTAGAAATCTTCTTCCAAAGGAGAAGACAGTCTTGATGTGGGAGCTATAGACTTTTACTGCTTCTGTTTCCCCCAGGGGCACCCTACAGCCAGAGCCAGCTAAAGATGGCCTAGATCACTGGTAACAGGTAACAAATCTTTCCATCCTACACCTATTTTGAATACTCCTCATATCAGGACAGGGAAAAATATGGGACTTTCATCAGACAGTGGTTTGATGGTGAACTATCACAGACTTTACTTAATGGGTTAATATTCCCAAGTCATGTCTTTCTAAAACCCACATGGTGTTCACAGGCAGTCTTCTCAACTCACCAAGGAGGTAGGAAACTTTACTAGGTGAAGAGAGAAAATAATCTTCCACAATTTAATGTTGAAGGCAAAGCAGGGAATTCTACAATATTCCTGCTGTGCCAATTCACTCACTAAGGGGTGAATCACATTTCTCAAGTCAGTCAAAAATACAATTGTGATCAGCAGTAGACTTAGCAACTTCTGTCTCCTTCACTCTGAGAGATCTCCTGTCTGCTCTTGTGAACCTCTCCAGACCACAGGAATCATTTCTTCTCTGGGCTGACCAGAGCTGAAGAATGTCCAGACTGTGAGAGCAGGGGAGGGACAACACCTCCTGCAGATAAAAACATCACAGCCACCAGGAGGTGAAGGAAAGGAGCAGAACTTGTACAGAAAAATCCCCCTGATCCATAAACACCAAGCACATTTCCAAATCTCTGAAACCCTTGTCTTTCAAAACTTGGTGTCTCCTCTTCTGCCACCCTACTCCAGGACAACAGTTAATTTGAGTAATGGGGGATGGAAAAAACAGTCCTAAATCCAAGTTGCTACTTCTATTTCCTCTACTCACCAAACATGTTGGCTGCATATGAGCTGCACACTCAGTCCAGTGGGTTTAGTTAGAGTGCGCTGCACTCAGGCAGTTCATAGCTTTGTTTCCATGAAAACATAAATCCATTGTGTTTGCATTGCCTCAGTCTTTTTGCATACATTTTTTATATTAACTTATAAGGACACCCAGGCAATCTTCCCTAATATTGTGTTTCCAGCATAAAATCATACTTTCATGCGTCAATCCATAATGGCTCAAAGGCTGCCCAGCTTCCCAATTTTAATCTGGTAACAGACCTGTTACCAGACATCAGACCTGTTAACAGACATCACTGCCAGATGGTGCTTCAGTGCTCTGGAACTCCTCCCTTCACTGACAACATGCACTTCAAGTTCTTACTGCAGCTGGATGGGCAGGGGATGGTGAGCAAGAGGAGAGAAGTTACTGAACACTTTAGCAGTCTAATGTCTATAAAAACTGCCAGATATTTAACATTAGTCCTTCTTGTACATCTGTTATGCTCTTCCCATGGGAGTAAAGCAGGACAGACACCAGATTGTCTATTTAATGAAAACAGAATGATTTCCCCCCACTTTTTTCTTTTTTCCCCATCAAAAGAAACAAAAGCAAAAACAAATTGGAAAAAAAAAAAGGGTAAAATTAAGAAATAAAACATTTAAATCACTTCAACTGCTTTGATTGAAAAATTGTGACAGTTCACTTGAATTTCAGTCTTTTTAAATGTTAAGAACATTTTAGGAGAAAATAATCAATTTGATTTTCAAAAAACATTTTGTAATTAACATAATAAAATGTAATTCCAAGTGTGTCAAAATAAGATAGTTTTTCTGTGGCCCCTAAAGCACCTCTTTTAATGTGGGGCCTGAAAAATCCAGCTTAGATGAAAATTCAGAGAAAAAATTATTTCTTCTTTTACACTGAGATTTATAGTAACACTCAACAGAGTAATAAAAAGGAGCAAACCCCACAGAGTTCTTGGTGGAGCATCAAAATTACTTTATTTATCCTTGAGTTTTATGCAGGTAGCACTTGGAAGTTCTCATGTGGACTAGGTCACCTTGTGACAAAACCTATATGGAAAATCTATAGAAAAAATCCCATACCTGTAATGCATATATATTTTTTTAAAGTAGCAAAATGGCACTGCTAATATTCTGCCTATGGCATCAAGCTATTTTTATACCCCTTCAAATACTAAAATAGGGTAATAAAAATTAAAAATGACCCTTCAAATACTAAAATAGGATAATAAAAATTACTCTTCCCTTTTTCTCTGAAGTCTCTGATCTAGAAGATGAAAATGGTCTCAAGCTCATGAGCACTGAAATCAAGCAAGTTCCACTGAGTCAAGCTCCATTGTAGGAAAGAGCAGCAGCATCCTGAACTGGTAACTTTGCAGCCCTCAGATTCTACCCTGCAGTTATGCTTTTGAAATAAAAGGCTCCATTTTTTTTTCTTAGCTAACATTGACATTGAAACTTTTTTTTTGAGGGGATGGATAAGGCAATTATGAATAGAAGCAAAAGTGCACAGAGAAATCACATGGGCAGTTCTTCTCCACAATGAAACTGTATACGCTCCTGAAGGAAATTAAGTCAGCCAAAGCCTGTCTGACTTACCCAACTAATTATCCTTCCTTTACTAAAGGTGAAGTATGGGCTCCTTTCATAATTAAGCCAGGTTATGGGGATTTGGCTGACGTTACCTACAATATATATTTCTATTAAGATCAAGCAGCCTGGAAAATGGGTAGAAAGGAATTTCTCTACAAACACCTCCATACAGTGGGACTTGAGCAGAATATGTGCTTTCACAGGGGACAGCCAAATTTGTGATGCCTTTCTGCACAAGAGCTCACCTTTCTAATAGAATAAACCTGGGTGTAACCACCCATTACTATGATGGCATGTGGCTTCTCTGACTCAAGGATGTGAATGTCATGTCTGTAAGTGCAGTGTTAGCACTCCAGAAACCTTACAGGTCAGCTTTCCCATCGTGTCAGATTGTAGATAAGAGGTCAGATGTTGTTAGTTCCGCCTTACAAGGAGTGCACCACGTCTGCCAGCTCAAGTCATTCATAACATTCACACACTGCTAGGTAATAATGAAGAAAAATCACGATAAACAGGAAATAGCCTGCAAATTAGGAGGCCAAACCTCACGCCTAACCAATGGGTAACTATTGACAGCATTATACTGCAGTATGAGTCCAGTTCGGTGTGAGCATAGGGGATAGCAAGCCTGTGGCAGCTGTTGTGTGATGGAAGAGGAGACACGAAAATTCATTTCTGGGATGCCATCTCAGCTTTTAGTTTCTTTTCCTGCCTTGTCACAGGTTTTCTAGGGAATTTGAGTAATGCCACCATTTGTTCCTCTAATCCTCTCACACACATGTATGAACACCACTCTTAAATGAAGGAACTGTCTCACAGGGATTCTGAAAGGATAAAAATGTTAGACATTATAAATATAGGAACTGATAGTGGTAGAGGGTAAATGTAGGAAATGTTGGAAAAGCTTAGAAAATAACTCTTTTTTCTTTTGTCTTTGATACACATACCCATAGAAAACAATAGTTAAAACCAAAACTAAAACAAAACTTCAGTGTAGAATTTTTAGTTCTGCATTTTCATGCTAAGAAACACTGCTCCTGTAATAAATACTTGGACTTTCAGACTAGAATTCAGAATATGTGAGCCCAGAATCCTAGCAGGCATAATTTATTTAGCGCAGGTGACTTCAACATTCCAAAATGGATATTTTTTCACAAGTTAAAGATTTGGTGACTGTTTTTTTATTCCCCTTTATTCCTTGCCTTTGTTCCATAGCCCCAAGGAGATTACACTTATCCATAAATTTAGAATAATAATATTTGTCCTTTCTAAAATTACCTCCTTGATACAAGGTGATCTTTTTTACATCCTTTGCCATTTAAATTATTATTAATTTTCATGTGTCAAGTTAAACCCCCCCCCAAAAAACATGGGGTTTTTTGAGGGGCACAAAACACCCTCCTAACTGATGTCCTGTCTAATCTGAGTGCCAAAGCAAGGACTGTACTAACAGACATCTGATGCCATCTATAGCTAGCAGAGTGGCAGCTTTTCTCTCTTCACTGTGAGCACAGTCCCCACTGGGATCAATTTACTTTTTCATTCACACCACACAAAAGAATGTGTCGATAGTGCTGGAGTTGACGTCAGTGCAGTCAGCTGCAGAGAGCCGTGCAGAGTGCAAGGGCTGCAAACAAGAACAGCCATCGACAGCATGCTCCGGGCATGAAAACCTTTCTATTGGAAACCAATGGTCACATTTATGAAAGCTTTGTTTTGAAACACAGCCAACAACAAACCAAAACAGCTGAACACACCAGAGCAGGAAGTTCATCATAGTGATTTTATCCTGAAATAATTTAAAGAGCACCGAGCATCATAAAATTTCCTATTTCTAAGGAATTATTCTTTTGTGTAAGTATCTTAGTAATAGAATGCATGCCAGTTTTCACTAATAATTCACTATCCAGGGAACAAAGTGCTGTGGCCAGGGGACACGCTAGCCCTCTGTCTAATCCACAGAGCAATACAGCTTCTGGCTGTAAAGTGAGACTGTAAAGTGAGGTTGTTGTTTAAAAAAATCTTTGTTTTCTGAATCTTCAACATGATTTCTTAAGAGGTGTTCATAAGCTCCAATATTGTGCAATACATTTGAAGTCTATTTACTATAGAAAGGAGAGACCATTGTGGCTGTAATAATGATGTGCTCACAACCCACAATATTTTATCTAGTATTCAGATGTTAATTTGGAGCAGGTACTAACACATTGCCTCAGACAACAACTGCACCTGAGTTTTATTTTAGTAACCATTATTTTATTTAAATTTAGAGAATGTTAAGGCTGTTTTGCTAAAGCAAATCTAAAAGAGTGGCTAAGTAATCCCTTTCCACCTCACTTGTGATGCCTGGGTGCTTTAGGAGAGGTAAGTGCTTCAGCAAGCTGATGAGCTGTGAGCTAAGCACAGGAAGGTGCTTGCAAATGGGAATCTCTCCATTGACTTAAATGCCCTGCACATCAAAGCCTAAAAAGTACAAATTCAGGGCTGAAATTGGCACTTAGCCTGGAGTGGGAGGGTTAGAACAGCACTCAGAGGTGTATCAGCCCAGCTACAACGTGCCCGGCTCAGATTAATGGCAGTGAAATTGCAGTGCCTGCACGGCCAAGGCTCTGTGGCCGGTGACACCGCAGCTTCCCCAGCAGTGACGCGTTCTGGCTGCTCTCGACTCAGAGCCTCCATCGCAGTCTGAACGCAGTGCAGAAACCGCCTTGGGGACTGATGTCTTTTATGTAGGCATGAAAGAGAACAAGGTTCCTCTGCTGTCTTCCCTCTCATGCATCCTGAGAGGACCAGACCTCAGAGAATTGCTGAGTCTCTGTGTTTATTTGAGTCTTTGTCTCGGTGCTGACATTTACTATGAGCAAGCTAATTTGAACCAACTGGGAGGGGTAGAAACAAAGAAAAATAAGCCAAAAACCACATTAGTTGGAATAAGTTTAAGGAAATAAGCATTTTTCTTTTTTTCTTTTTTTTTTTTTTTTTTTTTTTTTTTTAATATGGAACTACTGGAATGACTACAAGCCCATTAAACTTCATAAAAGGCACTTTACTGACATCTTTAAGGTTTGATTCAGGAGCAAAATGTGTAAAGTCTGATCCAGCATTTTCTACAATTAATGGGAAAATCCTCCTCACTTTCAGCTGAGGCTAAATCAATCTGCAGACTAAACCACTTGGGGTAATTTAGAGTTTGGGGGAAAATAGTGAAGATTAGCAAACACAGACTGGTAGACCATTGACTTGGTCTACAGATTTCTCTGCAGTATCTTTGAGGACTCCAAGAGATTCCAGATTTTTCAGTGAAGTCAGAGGATAACCATCACCAGGTTCATTCAGAAAAAGCCCGAAGCAGAGGGAGGGAGGGAGGAATTCAGATGCTCAGCATGAAGCTGCTACTTATAAAAGTACTGACTTATGTACAGTGGAAAAAAGTTTCAAAATATGGCCTTTTTCCTGTGCATACTTACAGACAATTCTGCTTGGAATATAACTGTAGAGAATTGCATTTTGTTTTGGTCAGTGAAACAGGGAGAGTCAATTGAGACTTTGTCTACTGTTGCAAAGCAATGTTTCTCTTCCCTCTCTGGGCACAGAAGAGCATGGTAGATCATAACTATAGATTTGTGGTTTGACATGGGCAGACAGGTTGCATGGAAAGGATATTCCCATTTCAAAGGCAGGTTGCTGCTCTCTATTTGAGAAAGAAGCTTTGTATTTATTGTCTTACAGATTCAAGGTATTGTGAATTACCTAAATTTTAACAATTCAGTTATATTTTATACTAAAAAATTCTACTGGCTTATTCATGCATTAACTTATATGTAAAATACGCAGAGAGGCACATGTATGTATAAAAAAATAAGTGCATAGACACACCAGGGAGGGAAATCCATATACATTTAATTTAGGGATGATTCCTGTTAAAGAGTAGTCTTGGAGGCAATCATTCTGGCACTGACTGTTGCCTGAACACGTATCTGGACTTGGTTTTGGGAATAAATATCTGAGTAAATGTATATGTATGTTTTATGTGTATACTATGAACACATGCAATGTTCATGTAGAAGGTTTATAGAAGCTTATATTAGGGACAGACCATGTGAAGGAAAAACCTGTCACTTATTTTTTGACATGCTGCTACACATGGTTGGCGTGCATATTCTAAGTAGCAGTGTTTATCACAGTAGTAACTATTGGGGTTAAGTTAGCCTGCCAGAGGCCAGTGGCAGCTGGACAATATAGAAGTGTAATGTCCTGGCAGGCTGTAAAGGTTTTTAGCAGTAGCAGCCTCAAAATCATGCTGCTGCAGCAGGTAAGTTCTGCTGGGGTGTGGGGCTGTGTGAGGGGAGCACAGGTTGGAACTGGTCATAACCTCTGGAGTCAGTGGCTGTAAGACAAGTTTCCTGGAAAACAGAAGCAGGAGGATGAGAGAGAACAGACGTGGTAGTAAAATCAATGGGCTGTGTTAGTAGGGTAAGTGATAATGGAAGCAGATCATCCAAATTCAACCTCAGTGAATCAAAAATCCAGCCTTTATGTAAGACAAATGTAGTGTGTAGGAGAGGCTCTCCTTTGAGCTTATGTCAGCCCCCCAGGCAATGCTCAATCCATTCTTATTAGTGAGTGATTTTGCAGCTCTGCCAGCAGATGATTTTATTTGAATAACACCTGGATCCTTACATCTGAGAATCCCTCAGTGGCAGCAACCACCTTGCTCTTTCTTCACTGCCCACCCTTTTAACGCTCTTGGGAGAGTCTTGCTTTTCACAGTTGATGCCTTTTGAAAGAAGCATTCTAGCTGTTTGGTTTTTCTTTTGCTTTTCTTGAGAAAAGCCATAGCTGCAGCTTTAGCACAGATATCCCCTCTGTCTTGCATGCCTTGCTGTTACAGTAAATCCAGTTATATGCTTGCAAAACTACTTGTCTCCCCTGGGCTTTAAAAGTATACAAATGCTAAGTAATTATATGCCATGAAAATGTCTACAAAGTTACAAAAAGAGGGCTGTACCACCCCTGTCCTATTGTGAAAAATGCAGTGAATAGGCATGGAATGGCCTAAGTTACTTTTGGGCCAAGAACTGAACCTGCAGAGAGAAGGCAAAAATTACTGTAATTTAGACATGTGAGTATCTGTTTCAGATGCTTAAATACTTAAATAGATACAGTTTCATCTGCAGGTAATTACAGGCTTAAAGAACCCAGACAGGATCCTAATTTGTGCTAGGACCCATAAAGGGTTTCCTGAATGCAAACAAAAGAGAACTTCAAAGGCACAGTGAATGAAGCAGATTATTTGTATCTGTATAGAAGTCTGCTTATCAATATCCCAAACCATTTTGTAGTCATTATTTTATGGTAAGACTCAGGATCTCACAGTGTTATCAAAATTAAAAACTGTACCATGAGGCTCAGACTTTAAAAAGGACAATCTGTGATAAGTTCGTTTTCTATACATGACAGCAATAAGAAATATAGAACAGAGTGATACAGAGGAACTGTAGCTTTGCACAAGTGACCTAGTGAATCTCAGTATAGGAGAAAAAAATACTTAATCCTTGTCCACAGCTCACTAGTTGCTATTTGCAAATATGGATGCTTCTTATGAGAAAGGAAACAAAGTCACAAACCAGCTGCTAAGTTGTAGTAGCTACATTTCCTCCTGTTTAGATAGATATAATCCAACATGAATTTTTATTGCAAGTGACAGTAAACTTGGACAAAGATGCATGCCATTTGTCAAACATTAGCTCTAAAAGATGTGCCAGAGCTTGTACTGGTGCAGCATGAATGCTGGAACCATGCCCTTCCCATGGGCTTGTCCATGGTGGTTAGCAGAGTATCCCTATGTCATTATGTTAGAATGTGGCATTTTGCACCATACTTTTTGCAGGAAGACACAGAATTTTGAACAAAAGTACACCAAACCATTGAGAGAACTTATGAACAAGGAAAGGAAGATTTTGGTAGGTTGATTTGGTTTTGTTTCCTCACAAAAATGGGGGAGGGTATCAGCAATTTGGTGCATATGAAAGCAGATGAGACTATTGCTTCTAGAGAGAATGTGTCCACTCTCTCTCTCTCTCTGGCATAAATCCAACACCCATTGAAACCAACAGGAATGATTTCATTGACTCAATTTCTGCTACACCAGGCTCTGTGTACTACATAAGAACAGGCATGGTTTTAAAAGCATAGGAAGAAGGGCAGTTTGAACTTTTTCATCTTCAATATAACAATCCTTTGTAGCAACCAGCTGTCCCTTTGCGCAGGACAAGACCTGCTTCTGCCTGTGTCAAAGAAGATTACTTTAATATTTTGCTTTAAAAGAGGTGAAAAAAATACCATTATCCATATTACCATTTTAGATGTCATTGATCTTATTAGTTAATTTCATATTAAATCACTCCCCCAGCCCCCCCATACTGCTTCATCAGATTGCCAAAGGATGCTAGTAGCTATCATGAGGTTGGTTACATTCACTTCATATTTTGAACTTTGTATTCAACCAGAAAGTCATGAAGTTTAGTATTTTTCAGATGAGATTCTGAAGTGTGGTTACACAGAAGCAAAAATTCTTGCTGAACAAAGCAGAAACTGCAGCTCGCTTTGCAGATACTGTTACTTGTAGGGTGAGCTTCTGCCAGGCTGGTGCTAGGGAAGGAAGTCAGGAGCAGTAAAGAGATTTTACACTTTTGTGTCCTTCTATTAGTAATGGCAGGTTCAGCACTTTTTTTTCAGAGATTTCTGGATGTTTGAAAGATTCAGACAAATGACCACTACCTCTTTGGAAAAAGCTCTGTGAGGTTTGTTCCACACTAGACCTAAATGACGTGCCAGAGCTTGGAATGATGCAGCTGAAACCATGGCCTATCTGCACACCAGTGCAGCATCCTTATGCCACACATGGAGATTAGACAGGATTCACTGCACATACGCTGCCATATTTTTATTTTAAATTTCCATTTGATTTAGGGATCCAAAAGTAAGGGGTGCAAAAACTACTTACGTAGAGCTGGGTTCAGTGCAAAGCAGTACATTTACAGGTGCTGACTGAGCAAAGAGCAGCTGCATGTTGACTACACCCTCTACTATAGGCATTTGAAGTTGGTGTTGGCAGTGTAAGATACCTTTGGCAGCAAATGGTCTTTGCACTATCAGCAGAGACACGGTAGTTTGGATATTGACTATGGCTTCATTCCCTAGGAAAGAGCAAGAGAATCTTCACAATTTCTCATAATAGGAAAGAAGTTAAATTCAAAAATAGCAACTATAAATGGGATTATGTACATAGTCTTTAAAATTTTTCATTGTCAAAACCTTAACACAGACTGAGACTAGGCAGTGGACCCAGACTGAAATGATTACACTGGAGAAAAGAAGGAAAGGAGATGTTGAAAAAGAGGTGTTCAGCATTCCATCTATGGAACAATGAACATTGCTAGGCTAGGTAGAATGTCTTCAAGCAATTTATTATTAACAACAATAATAATGATAATTCAGGTACACATATTATAGTTTTATACCCAAACTACAATCTACTGAAACTGCATCTTAATTTATGCAAGTAAATACCACATTAACATAGACTGTATATTAAATTCCTGTGTTATTACTTAATCTCTATCTTATTGCTAGAATGTGTATTTTTAGAATATAGATGTGCTACCTATATAATAATTATATATCATAATGACCATATATCAACATGTACCTATAACAGATTCCATAATTAAAATGTTTTAAGTATAGAATTGAATTTTCCACAAGAGCTCCAGACCTCAATACCTGATGTAGGTATCTTGAAAAAGTCAAAAGCAGTAAATATGGAATTTCTAATTTTTATCTGGGTTTTTACATTTGGATTATTATGTAAGTCAAATTTTATTTATTCACTTAAATACTGGACTAATCTTAAAAGATTTCAAAGCAACAGCTATTCTTCCCACTTCACCAAGCAAGGCAGCCTACAAAATATAAAGGATTTTATTGTACAAAAATAATAAACGACAATATAGATTAACTGTCAGTGCATTGTGAATGTTAAGTAAAGCATAAAATTGAGATCCTAAGGTCAGCATTGTTGATATCCTCTATATTATAAATTTATCAAACTGCATTAGAAAGTTTGTATCCTTATTTCCCCAGGTTTGCTTGAAGCACCCATCTTAGTTTTTACTGTTCTATTCTCTAAATGCTACGGGTGTGTTTGTCTTATTTAATGAGAAAAAAATTAACCACTAGCAAAAGTATCAACATCCCACAGATGCTATAGCAAAGTGATCAACCTTTTTACTCAGACCTTCTTCTCTTTGGCTTTCAGAAAATCTGTGATAGCTGTCAGAATTTGGTACATGAAAGGATACAATTGATAGGCACTGTCTTGTGATGTGCGGGGAATTGAAGGAAGAATAATGTTTTAAGCCTTTCAGAACCTGGAAGCAGAGGGGTAGTTCATGCTTCCCAGACAAGACCCTCATTAAAGCAAACTTCTCTCTTTCATCTCCCCCATCTCTAAAACTTACAGTAAATACTGGGACCAAAATTGACATTTCTTTAAATGTGCCCATTAGCAACTACCTGGCCTGATTTTTGGATTCAAGCCATCTGTATGCAAAAAAGTACAAGGTTATTTACCTTAAAGGTCTAAGTTCAGAAATATCTGTCTGCTGCCTCTTACACAATACAGTCTATACAAATATTTCAAAAGACAAGCAGTTAAAATCTGGAAACTCCTTATACAAAACACTTTTTTTTACAAATTATGCCTTTTGATGACAATTTTCAAAATATACACAACTCTATGGCTGTATTTGTTTAAAAATACAGTATGAGCTTTTCAATGAGACAGACAATTTCATCTGACCTGTTTTAGGATGAGCTGAACACTGCATTGACCACCCTAATTTTTCTCCCTTGACTATGAGTGACTCATTCAAACATAGCTACCTAAATTTTAGATGTCCCACAAAGGACAGATAAATTCCACAGTTCCTCTATTTGATGCAAACAGATGTATTCGAATGGCTGACCAAATTAGCCCATTGTCAAACAACATGGAGTCTACACAATTTATCAGCTGCAAGTATTTTAACAAAGAAAAAACTTCTGAGCTTTGACAAGTTAATGTTGTGAGTGAAACAGGTGTCTTATTTTTACATGCCAGGTACAGAAACACATAAGAATGTGGAGCTTTAACAGACATCATTATATAAAGCAATTATTTGAAACTTCCAGTGTTGCAGAATCTGTGAATGTGCCGTAACTTTCTCCAGAAGTACATCCACACGTGTCTGCTCCATTGAGCATACTGTTTTGTTCATTTGTGGGTTTGGGGGGCTTTTGGGGTTTGGTTTGTTTTGGGTTTTTTTTCTATTTTTATTTAAAAGGGAAGTAAGCCAGTTTTTGTGGATCAAAAACTATCACCTAGTTGTAGAATGCTTTGGCTACAATCCAGAGAGGCTTTTGATTACATCCATCATTTTCTCTGTTTATCACAATAGCCACACTTAACAGTTCTACTCAAGAAGATTACACTTCATGTGTAAGTAATTGCAGAATTAGGACCTTTTAGGTTTTGCTTCTTGATCTAGAAACTGCCTATTCAATTCACGTAGAACTGAATCAGCAGTCAATGAAATGAGTGTTTAAATTCTGCTGTCACTGAAAGCTTGGCAGCCCAAGGGATGCTGATAACAGAGTTTCAGTCCAAGCACTCTGGCCAAGTCTACTGAAGTTTTTCAGTCTGTGCTATCTATCTTCTCCAGATCCCTACTTAGTGCCATTGCATCTGACTGGCTAAAAGTCCTTGTTACATTTACCCTCATAGCATGCCTCATGACTGGGCAAATGTTTGTATCCTCTGTTACAGAGGAGGACAAAGGTAGATGGACTAAATAATGCAGGCATCTAACTTTGCTTCTTCAAATTACAACAGAGAAAAAATATGCAAAATAGGTTCTGAAAAGATCTCCAAGGTTATCTAACCTATCCTACTGTCCCAGTCCAGCATCAGTCATACCTCAGTCATTTTCATCTCATAATTCTTCAACCTGTTTCTTAAAACCCTCCTTTAACTGAAATTCCACGGGATGCCAAGACAATTTTAGTGCATCACTATCTCCTGTGAAAAAAGATTTTCTAATATCTGAATGAAATCTTTCTAAAATTTTAAGCCTTGTCTTTTATCCTCTATAGAAATGGAGAACAGTTTATTGTCTTATTTTTTCTATCAGCCTCATGTCTTTAAAGGCTCCCCTCTGGCCTGTTTTCTGAGCAGACATTTCTCCACCTCTTTGAACATCACATTTTCTACTTTTCTGCTGATCCTATGATTCTATGAACATCTGTCCAGTGTGGCAGAACTCAGACTTGGATATTCCAAAGTGATTAACTAGATTTTTCTTTCAGCTTAAATATGCAAGTATCCAGTATATATTAATGATATTGTTACATACCTAAGCTGGGTTGCTATTTTCATGCCTCACTGTCTCAGATCAAAGCAATCAGGCTCTTGCAGAACTAAGTCTTGAGTGAGGAATGGAAATCAGAACTTTTCATAGTAATAGCATGAAAATTGAGACAAACTATATAATTAGGTACAAAAATATGTTAACTACTAATAGGATATTAGTAATAGTTCAGTATATCAACATCTTAAAAATCAATCAGTGAATCTTCTCCTGAAGAAGAAGGTATTCTGAAGATAGAATAAGATTCTAGACCTATATTCTCATGCAGTTACTATCAAACTTACATGCAGTCAGGAGGAGATTCAGAAAGGAGATTCCCTGGAAAACATGAGCTCAACAGCCAGAAAGGCTTGAATGTCGCATAAGAAATGCATTGACTCTTAAACAAAACTGCACTCAACTATATAATGGATATATTGACTAGAAATTGCTAGAGAAATCTGTCTCTGCTGCAAAGAAGGAATTATATTACAATACTGCATATAACATCTATTCTGGAATGCATGATATAAAATTTAACAGTTAAAACAAAAGTCCTCATGTGACTTAAGTCAGAGGGCAAAGGTTCTACCAGCAGTGCTCCCCAAAATCTATCTCAAAGGCATTATTCAGGATCCACTCATGATAATGTCTATTCCCTGCATAAGAAAATTGATGCAAGGATATATTATAACTTTCAGCACAAAGTGATCACAGCTTTGGAACTGCAACTGCTCCCGAGGCTGTCTCAGTGGTCACAGGTACTTCTCTGGAAGGACCAGGTGTCTTGCTTATACATATGAAGAACTGACTGCCTTGCTTTGAGTAGCCTCAGTAGTCATTTATGCAAACTGAGATCAGATAAAAGCTACAAAGAATGCAAAATAATGAAAAGGTCAGTTTTAACAAATCTGTTGGGGGAAGACAAGTCAGTACAATTCTGAATTTCTTCCAGGGGTGGGCGTGTAGTAGTATCATAGAATCACAGAATATCCTGAGTTTGAAGGGACCCCCAAGGATCATTCAAGTTCAGCTCCTGGCCTGCCACAGGACAGACCCAAGAATCACACCATGTGTCAGAGAATTTTCGAAGAGCTTCCTGAACCCTGCCAGGCTTTGTGCTGTGACCTCTTCCCTGGGAAAACCTGTTCTAGTATACAACCACTCTGGATAAAGAATATTTTGTTGATATCCAACCTAAACCTCCCCTGACACAACTTCAGGCCATTAGCTCCGGTCCTGTCCCCTGTCACCACAGGGTCTGCCCCTCCTCTTCCCATCACAAGGAAGCTGTAACTGCAGTGAGGCCTCCCCTCAGTCTCCTCCAGGCTGAACAGTCCAAGTGACCTCAGCTGCTCCTCATATGGCTTGCCCTCAAGGCCCTTCACCATCTTTGTTTCACTCCTTTGGATGCTCTCTAATAGCTTAATGTGTTTTTGATATTGTGGTGCCAAAACTGCCTCAGCACTCGAGGTGAGGCCGCCCCAGGGCAGAGCAGACTGGGACAATCCCCTTCCTTGCCTGGCTGGTGATGCTGTGCCTGATGCATCCCAGGGCATAGGTGGCCCTTCTGGCTGCCAGGGCACTGCTGACTCAGATTCAACTTTCCACTGACCACTCCTCCTTCCCCAGCACTGTTCTCCAGCATCTCATTCCCCATTCTGTACATACATCCTGGGTTGCCCCATCCCAGGGCCAGAATCTGTCACTTGTCTCTATTAAGCTCCTTATGTTTGGTGATTGCCCATTGTCTTGTTTGACAAGGTCTCTTTGTGGGGCCTCTCTGCCTTCAAGGGAGTCAACAGTTCTTCCCAATTTAGTATCATCTGCATCCTGTATACTATTAGGTAAAAAAGGGCAATATAGAAAAAATCTATTCCACTGTAGAAAGGTGGAGCCCAACCAAGTTGTTTGGTTTGTTTTTTTTTAAATAGAGAGATGTTTTCTAAAGTGATAATAATTGAGACCTTATGATTAGGTGGCAAAAGTTAAATTCCACCATTGTCCTTGGCCTTTGTCATCTCATTTTCTTAAATTTCCACCTGTCTTGTTTTATCTTATCACCAAGACTGGACAGTAGGTAGATATAGATTTTAGGTTACTTTCCTGCATTACTTTGATAAACACTTAAACAAAATAGTCACACACAAAATGATTTGCAGATAATAATAAAAATATAATAAAGAGTCACAGAAGCAAATATACCAAGGTTGATAAGGTTTGTACATTTTCAGGGGTATGCACTTTATTTTAAAAGGCCCATCCAAAAGCAAGGTATGTGGAGTTGTTTACAAAACAGGGAATGTTATGTTCAGATTCTCAGCTGGTATAAATTATTACAACTTCACTGGAATCCATGCAGCTACACCACTGCACATTACACCAGCTGGAACTCTGAGACATTGGTCATGTCTAACCACACATTTATTAATGTGGATAGCAGACACTGCAGGGAAATAGTGTATCACCTAACTAAGTTCCTGATGACATCTAACAAATACACAGATGTGAGTACATTTAGAAAAAACTGCTCAGAACTGTTATCTACTGCTTATTTCCAGGACTCAAACGCAAGCTTTCTGTTAAGTTCAGAAGGCAACTGAAGGCAACTAGAAATCCTGCTGTGGATGAAGAGCAGATATGATCTTTGGCTTTCAAAATGCGATTCTGAAAATAATGAACTGAGATTTGATAAATTAAAGAGAAATTACCACCTCCATCTCCCAAACCCACTTTTTTCTGTCGGCACCAGATCTTCTGTCTCCTTTATTTGCCTTGTTGTATCACAGAGTTGCTAAGGGATGATGAGGAAAAATGACTGGTTTTTTGCTCCTTTTTGTTTTGGTTGTTTTTTTTTTTAAATTACAATAATCTATTGATTTGCCTTTTCTTAATTTTCAGGGTTTTTTCAGTTTAGAAATATACCAGATATGAAACAGGATGCATGACACCAACTCAAAATTCATCATCTCCTATGTCATTAACTGATCAAACTGCATTGCAACTTCTGTGTTAGTAGACAGGTCTACATAAGAATGCCTTTAAGTGATCGATCTTGAAATTTGTTCTGGCATGGGATTAAGTACAAAACTTGTGGTGAACCATGACCAACCCCAGGGCCAGCCCCAAAAGCCTTAACAGAGCACCCAAGAGGCTGTGATCCGTGCTGTACCTGTAGCTGCAGCTCTCCCTTCCCCCTGTATCTCATATGCAGTTGTATTTCCAAAGAGTTCTATGTTCTTCAGCAGCTAATTGGTCCATGTTACTCCTCCCTGCCTACCGCATTTCCCATTTGCTGTAACCCCTTCTCCCCACCCCGGTAACACCCCCGGCTGATATATTATTGGTTACTGTGTGTGTTCCATGCCTGTTTGTTGGGGTACAAAACCACCCTGTCCAGCTGCATGGTTTGTCTTTCCTCCTGGGTTTCTACCCTGCAATAAACCCTCTTCCCCCAAGAGAGTCCCTCCACTTTATCCTGCCTCCTTCGCGCGCCAGCCATTGGGGAGCCAGGCGAACACGAGCGGGTGCTTCGCCAGCTTCCCCTGCGCCGCAGTCGGACTCCATCTGTCCCGCTCAGGGCAGGCAGCAGCTTGCTTGGTACCAGGACAACGCGCTAGCCCGGGATGGTACTGCAGCTCAAAACATTATGATCCACACTTTACATTTCACTGTACATTAAGCTTGCCTAGAAAGAAGTCAGTATTTCAAGTAAGAGTTCAATTATATCCTCCTACGCTGGTGTTGCGGTGGCTAAGTCTACTTTACACTCCCCAAGTTGCCTTCAAAGTGGTCTCTCCTTACAACACTGTGCCAGAAAGTTCTCCCTGTGTCTAGATTCTGCTGGTCACTGGCTCTCTTCCCCCTCCCATCCCTTTTCCCATTGGCCCCTGTTATGCAATTCAACCTTTCCTCTGCCCCCCAGCCCTCTGACTACTGGTTTTGGATGCTTTGCCCACCCTTGGGTGTTTTCGGGATAAAATGGGCATGGGCTTTCAGTTGTGGTTCTTTCTTGCCTCTGTTTTCTTCGGGGTGTTGCCATTAAACACCTTGGATTTGCATGCAGAGAACCCCTCTCGCCTCTTTGTCTCCGTTCGTGCACAGACTGTGTGCGACCATCTGCGAAGGTGAGATTGTGTGCACGCGGAGGTGCTGGGAGAGCGCCGCCCAGGAGGTCCACGAGGGACCCAGCAGGGACAAACGCGGCATCGATCCACCGAAGCCCTCCCTTCTTTAGGCCACCACAATGGGCTGCCAGCATGTGTTCCAGTAGAGGAAACTAAATATATACAGAATGTTTTAAAATAATCAGTACTTTGGGAAAAGAGAATTTCTGCTTGGAAAATCTTTAGTAAAAATATTTGTGGAAACTGTATTTTATCAATACTCGCAGGCACTCTAACCTCCTGCGCAGTACTGGACTCAAGGTGAGGCAATATGGGGCAAAAAAAAATGTTCTTCTCCTACACCTCAATTCTTAACACTTGTGGAAAAACTGAATAATAGTAGCTAATTGCTGATCTACTTTGTTTCTTTCAGGTTTGTACTATAGGTAATTTAGACAGCTTTCACCCTGACCTGGTGACCCTGCTACTGACTCTGACTTCTCCAGGTTAGGAGGATGTGTGGTGTCCACAACAAGAAACCAATGGATACATGGTACCAGGGTATCACTGTCACCAGTGGTTTATACACATCTGGAGTGTTGCCGCAGGTGTCCTCTAAAATCCCTTTGGTTGCTTTGGTCCTCAATCCCCACTTTTATCACACTAGAACTTATACTGGGAGTTTAAGTAATGTGTAAGCCTGAAGAGATGGAAGAGAGAACATTTCTTTAAAAATATTTGACTTTTGGATCTGATTTTTGTTCATGGGTTTGACATATTTTTGCAAATCTGCAGCATTATTTGAAGACCCATGACTTTGGTCTTGACTTGTGGCCCAGTGTTGTCATTTCAGTTCTAGGCAAGTGATGGGTGTTCATTGGTTATTTAAAAGCATTTCTTGAGGGTTGAGAGAATTTTAAGCAATCTATATATGAAGAGCTTGATCCAATTCCTTTAGAAAATCCTAACATGCTGATGGAAAACACATCATGTAGACAGTCTCAAACCTAAAGGCATACTAGCAAAATGAAAATCCCAGAGTTTGTGTGTAAAAGGTGGAAGCCAGAGGGAAGGTTCTTAAGGACAAATTTGGACTGCAATGCCTGTGTCATTTTGGTGTGCAAGTCAAGAGTAAAATCACCATTGATACACTAATGTGAAGGTGAATGAGGAGTTTTGGAAATCATGTGTGAAGTATATAGCAGTGTTGATAGGGGTGTTTGAGAAACACTGAAGGTGTTTTACTGGGCATGGAGTAAAGAGACAGATGTATAGGTTTTCAAAATTCAGTTCTTATTGAACAGAAATTTTAATGGAAAATTTTCACACTAACTCAAGATCATTCCAATTTTAGCTTTTTAATCCCAGGCAGTGGGACCACCAAGGCTGCAATGAAAGATAAATGTGCCTTGACAGCAGAGCTATCAGGCTGCTTGATTTTCTCTTTTGATAGGTTTATGTTTCATGCCAATCAATCCAGCTCTACTGTGCAGCATAGTCATATTACCTTCATAAACTAATCTGCTGCCAGCCTAAAAGCACTGAAGGAATACAGTGCCCTCTAACTAAAGCAGGAAAAATAAATTAAGTGTGAGGATGGGAAAATACTTTTAATTTTTTTTTCTTCTGTAAATGATATTATCTAATGGTTCATATATTCAGATCTCAGCCATTCTGATGATTACACATTTCCCCGGGGGGAACCATATGCTTAGTGCACTCACCTTGGGGTTTCCCACTTACTCATTGCAAGAATAAAGAAAAATCTCTCTGGGAAGATGTCTCTAAGGAGTGAGGTCTCATGGTGAGTGATTCACAACAGAGTACATTCTTCTGTTGAAAAAAAAAGCCACACACAACAGCAAATATTAGATCAAATGTTGAAGTAAATTCATAATTACTAAGCCAGATTCTCATCTCAGTTAATAGAAATCTAAGATTAGACTGTTTATTTGTGTGCTGAGGCTGCTCTGGATTTACTCCATTTTAATTAAGATCAGAATCTTACTCTCTTTGTTGGTTTAGAATTTTTTAATAGCTAAATAATGTCTACATACAGAAAACTGATGAATTCATTTCCGGCCCTGTTCCTTTAATAAAAGCTTCAGCAGCCCTTAGTACCTTAATCTCGCTCCTGGAATCAGGACAATGCTTTGGGGGTATACCTAGCATATGCTGCAAATCAAGTTATCTCACTCAAACGTAATATTGTAACAGCTCTGACTTCTAATAATCAGTGAACTGTAAAATCTCAGTGCAGGTTATCTCAGATGAAAATTCCAGAGACAAAAACAGTTTGGAGGTTAATGGGATTATCTGAAGTCTCAGGATGAAGGACTACAATATAACTTTATGCCGGATCTGCAATACTGGGTGGAATAGCCAATTTGATTTCTTTTTTACGCCTCTCCCACTCTTGCTATTTCCCTAGGTTCTATGAAATAATGTGAGGCTTTTGACAGATACTCTAAAAATGAATTCTGACAAGCTATATGCAATATAATATAGCTTCTTCCTCCATTTTAAAAACAATTCTCCTTCTGTGAACACTCACAAACATGTCTAGTCCCATTGCATTGTTCCAGCTGTGCTCAGCTATCCGAGTGAAATGGAACTCATCGTGTATCATAAATCTGAGTCACATCATGGTTTGATGGCCCTGAGTTTATTTTAAGGAATAGAGGATAACAGATGAGAAAAGCAAGCAAGAGTCAATAGTAAAGGGAGAGCAACTCAGAAGCATTGCCCTATCCTGCTCCCAGGTCATCCTCTGAAATACCTCATGGCTTTGGGAAAAGGAGTCAAGTCAAAATTTTCTTCAAGCATGGCAGTGGAGTGTCCAGCTTGGGGTATCTGCGCCTATTATAACTTGAAGGATCAATGGGGTTGGGCACAGTTTGGGAGTATACAGGCAGACTGAAACCTGTGGCTTGAAATGGGCTGGAAAGAGCTAATTACCTTAGTTAAAAACTAAGTTGCAGTAAGGTTGCTAGTTTTCCTGGTAAACACATCTAGTAGTTGTTTTTAGTGCAAAGAAGAAACAGTAAAAATTTTCTATAATTAGAATAGCATCTGGTTTGGCAAGAAATATCCTGTGAAGGTGAGAATAAGTGTCTGAAGAAATAGAAAATCTTCTACTGCCAATAAAGGTAGTTTCCACATTATTAGCATCTGATGCCCTCCTACCCCTCCTTCCCCTACACCCCAGTGCAGATGGTTTCAGTACCCTTACTTGTGACAAATGCCCAAGCATTTGTTCTGTGTCTGAATTCTAGATAAAAGAGGGCAGACAAAAGCTCTCCGATTCTACAGAAACCTTTTAAAATGCAGTGAAAATGACCATCAGAAATTACCCAGCCACCATCTCAAATTATGAAAACCAGATAAGGTACAAATTAAGTATTTTGTAGAATCCAAAATGGATTTAAAGCAATGCACTAAAGTTTTGACACCAGAGACGGCAGAAGTTTAAACCTTTTTCCCTTCCTTCAGGTTACATCTGTCGATTGATTACATCTCTGTCAAATGACAGCCACTGACAAGGTCCAAGGCCTACACCAAAACTTAGGGTTTTAGTACTACAAAGAAGAGTCCTGCAGTCCAGCCAGGACTGGACTTGAGCACAGCTGTAGCAAACCTGCACACTAAGCATTTAAAGCCACCGGCACCTTGGCTTCATCTGCTGCTGGGGTCCTTATCTTCGGCTTGATGGGCCAGTGCTGTCAGGGAGTCAAATTTCAGCCAGAGTTCTCAGTATCTTCAACCAGAATTATAGTATCTGTACTTAAGGGTACCTTAAGGCTCTGAAGAATAGAAAATGAACTGCCTTCTTTGGAAATACAGATACGAGCCTCCATTTCCTTGTGATCTAAAATCTCGGTAGGAAGGTGAGCACTGACAAGCATCAGTGTGAGAAACTCTGGCAGATAAAGCAAATGGCCACATTATGGTATATAAAAGCATACTTTTTGATATCAATTTCAGTGATTTAGGCAAGGTGAACTG
This sequence comes from Coloeus monedula, assembly GCF_965178545.1. Taxonomy (NCBI): domain Eukaryota; kingdom Metazoa; phylum Chordata; class Aves; order Passeriformes; family Corvidae; genus Coloeus; species Coloeus monedula. Next base: position 106,340,439 of record NC_138782.1, on the reverse strand, counting down.
TGTGCAACAGCCATTTCTGACTCTCCCTTTCTCCTCTGAAGCAGAAGCAGCGTGCGTGCAAATGTAAAGCTCGGATACATGTAACTATTTTCCGTGCTGTGCACATTTGCATTTTTTAGTAGCAGCCTGTTTGTCCTTATGTCTATGCAAGGCAACAATATCTCAGATGTCTCCAAATGTCCTCTCTGTGGAACAGGAAGCAGCATAGCTGCATCAACATGGCAGAACTAATCAGTCTGGGCACCGTGCCCTGCTGACGCAGCTCTCCTGTTTCCAGGACCCCAGCTAACATCTCTGCAAGGCACTAGGCACATGCTGCTGAAATTCAAATACTGTAGTCATGGGGACAGACAGAGAGCAGCAAGAGATAACCTGACTTTACAGGCTAGCAGGTCAGGCACATAAAGGGAAAGGGGAAAATTTATCAAATATTATGCAATTACTATTTTTTTAATCTGAAGGAAGCTCTGCATGTACTTCACCTGGAACCTTCCCAAGAGATTGTCCAAGCTATTAGGTTAGGATTAGTGTTCCAAGTGCTTTTTATGCTCTTGGTCATACACGCTACATCTATAGTGCTAAATTTAACAGTGCCAGGACCCTTTCTTTGGCTCTGAGATCAGCATCTTGGCCCAGATGTGTCCATGCGATGCTTCCAAAGTGTAGCTGCCTTCAGGCAGCCTACTGGAAGTAGATGCCAGCCTGTGCTTACTCCAGGGAATTGTTCAGAGGACACTTGTTAACTCAGGTCAAAGTCATGCTGGGAAATATGCTATGAGTATACAGATGGTGTCTGAGCCCTGGAACTGGTTAAGTTGCTAGCATAGGTGCTGCATTGAAAAATGATAGAAAATACTCAAAGTATTTGAAGAGTGACTGTCCAGCTTCTGCATGGTAAGCATCAAAAACAGCATGTTCACACTAATTGCCACAAAACCCAGTGAAATCCAGAAACAAAATAGCAAATGTAAAACTGTGAATTCCTACCCTGAGCTAGACTCAATGCTTTCTGAAATGTGCTGAGTGCATCTGATGTTCTTTTGAACTCAGGAGACAGTACTTTTCAGGCTTGAAATATTGAGACTATATGAGCCAAGAATGATTCACACTATCAAGGACCTAGAAAAATGGAGAACACATGAGAATATAACAACAAACTGAATTTGGAACACTATCACTTTTGGTCCCAATGGGAAAATAAAAGAGGTTGCTTACACCATAGAAATTCTGTAGCATAAAAAAAATCAAACACAAAATCTACAGTCTCCCAAGTGATTTTTTTTCTCTTGTTCAATGCAGCATTTTTCTTTATAGTAAATATAAACACAACTACTAATAGACCAGCAAGTCATTTTTCTTCGGACTCTGTATGAAATTCACAAACAGGATTATGAACTAGACTTAAATTCTCTAGCAACCTACTTAGTATAGCATAGCTACTTTTTTGTAGTCTTTTTCTTTTCAGTAGCCTAAGAAATCCTAAATTAAACATTACCCTAACTCAGGCTTCTATTTAACTCCATGATCTAGACTGCCATGACCATTATAAGATAAGCATTTTTAATATTGATATTTTAAGGAGACTCAATATTCAGTATTCTAGTGCACCTGGTTAATACACCCATTAGGTTGAGTATAAAGCCTTTTTTGTGCACCCATGTGTGTTCTGTATTGCATGAGAGCTGCAAAAAAAGACTAGAGGAGGCTCACAGGAGTGGTGATGGAATACTGATGTGGCATTACTGTACTCGCTTGCCATAGGGGAAAGAGGAGGAGCAGTGCTGGGAACTCCACGCTCCCATGCCTTAAAGAGCAACAAGGATTCTGGGCATCTGGACAACATATAGAGCCTTCCATCAATGTAAATGTCTTTCACAACAGCTTTGACCTATGCTGGAGTCAATTTTCCTTCTCTCTCCATTCAGAATCTGGGGTACAACTATAAGATGATGTAAAATGATCAAAACTCGTTACATCCTTGATGGGGCTATTCCGTGCTTTTCTGCATTCTTTGAGGTTGTTTTACATGCTTTTTTTACAAAGATATTTTCTCAAAATCTGAGCACAAATTCAATTGGATGGCAGAAATTACTCTCTAACTTGCTTGCAGTGAAACTGTAATGAGGAAGTCAGGTCATGAGGGACTCTGAGGCAGAACAAAAAGCAGCAAGGTTTCCTCAGTGCATGTAAGATGTCGAAAAAAATCTCTTTCTTTTTCCCTGCCTCTCTCTCTCACACACATCACATCACAGTGACAATAAGTTGTGGCACAAACTGGAATATCAATAAATCCTTCATCAACCTGAGGCTGAAATACAGCCAGCTAAAACCTATTTTTAGCCTGCCTTGGACACCAGCCAGAATGAAACCAGCAAGAATAAGACTGCAATAAATGCTAGTACAGTAAAGCTGTAGATAGGAAAAGGGGACTTTAAATCATATGCTGTGAAAGTGTCCCTTAGTGAATCCATTCTGAGAAGATTTTACTAAATGGAGCCATCCTCATTCTTGTCATTGGTATTGCCTTGTTTGGACTTAGCCCTGGTTGATGGTTTTCAGCCCACCTTTGAATATGTCAGGCAGCAGATACCTTTATGGAGCTGAAGATACTCCCTGCCAAAATGGCAAAGGACTATAAGCTTCTTTTTGAGAGCCTGATTATAATAAACTGTTTCCTAAGGCTGTATCCAGTTCCAAAATGCCCCTTATCCCCCACCACACATGCATGTACAGACACACACACAGACATGTTTGAAATAAGAAAGTCAAAGAGAAGAGAAGAGAAGAGAAGAGAAGAGAAGAGAAGAGAAGAGAAGAGAAGAGAAGAGAAGAGAAGAGAAGAGAAGAGAAGAGAAGAGAAGAGAAGAGAAGAGAAGAGAAGAGAAGAGAAGAGAAGAGAAGAGAAGAGAAGAGAAGAGAAGAGAAGAGAAGAGCCACCTGGCCCTGCTCCCTTTCCTACTTGTGTGGTCCATCTTGGTGTTTCTATATATTTCCTTGGTTGTACCTGCCTTTTCTGGCAGCAGGACTACACAGCTTTACTATCAAGGCACCTTTGCAGCTCCAGAGTGGTTCCCTCCTGGGGGGGGACAAGGCAGAGGGATTTATCATTAAAGAAGGAGGTGCTCTGAGGCAGCTCACAGCATCCAGAAACTGCTGTTAGGAAACTGGGCATTGGATTTACTATTCTTTTTCAAACATGAAGGTCCAGCTTGTCCAAAATCCTGTCTCTGACAATAACCAGTACCAGATGTCCAGAGGAACAAGACTAACATGGGGTAATTAAAGTATATACTAATCCTTGCACTTCTCCTCTTCATCCTGATAGCTAAAATTTGGATTAAACCCTGAAGCATAAATTTCTTTTCCAAAGTTTTGTAGTACTAATTTTCACAGCTCTAAAATTCTTGTGATATTCAGTTCTTTTTCACTGCTTGTGAAATTCTTGGTCTTAAAAGCATCCTAAGACAATGAGTTCCAAGGAGCATGGTTACTTTATGTCCTAATTGTATGCTTTGTAATTTTAAATTCTGTTCAGTTTTCACTAAATCCATGTCTTGTCTCTTCATAATTTGATGGGGAGACAGAAAATCCTGATTTGAATTCTTTCAAGATTTATCATTTCATTTAATTTTTGTATTCTTTAGTTTTTCTTTGTTTATTGTTCTGCTTTCCAAATAATTATAAGATTTTTAATCTGTTTGTGTAAATCATTGTCATGCAATTTCTCAACTCCTTCCCACAACTCATATTCAGCAGTAGCATTCCTGATTGTCTGGTGATACTTCACAGATACTCACTGCTCTGAATGGTATATGTTTGCCCAATATTTTACAGTGTTTCAAATTCATGTGCAAAAATAGGATTTACTTAAAGCTACCTTTAATTTTTCTTTTCTAAATAATAAACTCATTTGAAAATAATCTGATTTTACTAACAAAGTAACATTACAGGCATAATATACTGCCCTCTCTATGTAAAGAATAACTCCATATAAAAAAACCTTTTAAGGACTGATACAGGCCATTAGTAGTGGAATGTAAAAATAAGGCAGGAAATGTCATGTCATTGTTGCAAGTCAGGTAATGGTCACTAAAACCAGTTCATTCCCAAATACACCTATTTTAAGCAGCAAGACAAGGCAAGAGGACAAAGATAATGGGCAGTTTAGTATGATAGCATGGATCGAGCTGAATGATTTTCATCTGGAATGCATTGATCTCAGAAAGCATTAGAGGACTCAAAGTCCATCCTCTTCACTCATCTGTGTGAGTCATCCTCATTAAATTCAAAGGATCTCAGAACATCTGTGTAACTGTAAATTGAATTTCAACACTCAAATGAGCAGTGACTCAATACAGCCTTCTATGCCTGATACCAACCTGGCAAGTGAAGAATTTCCTGAAAGCAACAAAGCGGTACAGAAATTTGACTTAGAAATGTCAGACTCAGTATATGACCAGTTTAAAAATTAATTTTCTTCAGATTAATAGAATACAGCTTTAAATATATTTCAAGTATTACAGTTATCCAAATATTAGTATAATTAATTTTGTGCAGAGAAGATTAAACTTTTTGTTTTCTCAAAGATACAAACACATAGAAACAATTCAAAATGTTCAACAGAAATATACAGAAGTTAAGGATCTAAAGAAAAATGTAGTACTATTGAAAGGACCAATATTTTTCAACAAAAAGTCCATGACATTAAATGAACGAGAGGTTTCACTTTAACATTCATCACATTTCAGGGTTGATTTCTTGCTGAAAAAATTGTCAGATAAGACCTGAATGTAAAAGATGTTTGTACTTTTGAGTGTTAATATGCAATAATCAAAACATTTGTTAGTGCCAAGGGATTGGATTTGTAAAAGTATTTAGTTCTAAACATCAAAATGCTGGTTCATGAGATCTTTCTCAACTCTGAAATAAAAGAAAGTTAAGTACTAAGCATCCCTCTGAAAATCTCATATGTTTTTACTGGGTTTTTTTTCTTTATTTCACCTGAAAACCTTTAATATCTTGTCTGTTATAAACAGAGCCACAGTGGTCTTCAGTGTTATAAACTTTTCTTTTTTTATAAAGTTGAGCTGCTATTTTATTTATACAGTTCATTGTATATTCACTCACTACTTTGACCTTGGCTTTTGGTTCACCCATGGATGAGGCATATGTTCTTGCAACTAGCAAAGCTTATTCCTGCCTATATGCATGCAAGGAAGTTAAACAGTGGCAGGGAGCACTCTGCATGCTGGAATTTGGTCACCTGCAATCCTCGGGTGTTAGACCATTCCCAGGTATGCTATGGCTTTGCTTTCCACAGAGACTAAACTTGAGTTCAGACCACAGACTCTTTCCTTTAGGCATTTTAGACACAGCCACGCCACTGCATAAGGTGAATACCATGGGCATGAACTTTATGTACAGGGTGCACAGAAATGTCCTGGGCTCTGTGAGGTGCTAGGCTCTGCTCATGAGTTGTAGGATTGTCACAGTGAGATTAGAAACTGGTGGGTTGTTGGGTTTTTTTCTATTCCTCCTATCTGAAATTTATTTGTAACCAATGCAAACCATACTAGTAGTCCAGGAAAAAGGGACTGGCATCCAGTTCTCTCTGCTTTCAGAAACGTGCTATAGCCAGTTGAGAATCGTGTGCTCTCTGCACTGTCCCTTTTGCCCTTTTGCTAGGTATTGTCCCCATCATCACTGCAAAGGTGATCAAGCCCTGACTCATCAAGCTAGGTATGGGATCACTGGATTGAGGAGGGAAGCAGATTTACATTTCAATCACCCCAGTAGGAGAAAGCTCCAAGGCTCAAATATCTCACCTCTCACCTCTTCCTGTGACCACTGCTGGGCCCTCCCTCTGGTTTTTGCTCTGTGCTCATCACTGCCCTATGTCTGCTCAGAGCATTTCTGGATGCAGGAGAGATTCCCAGGACCAAGGGTTTAGATATTCTTCTGAGTGCTTGCTGAACTGCAGCAGAGAAAAAGCAGCATAGGAACAGCTGCAATCCCTCTTTTTACTTAGACATGTACTTTTCAGGGAACTCCATTTTCAACACCAGAGTTTAGGGTCTGGCTCTAATGCAGCCATTTGTAATGTAACTCTCATCTTTGCTGTGATAGCCAGAAATCTCTGAATTCCTGGCTTATACTCCTGTGGTTGGTTGTCCTCCAGCATTATCCTTTGGCTTCCCTAGTTCTATGGTGTCAGGACCAAGTATTTCAGAAGGCACATAGAGACCTTGCTCTAAGGTTTAGTCTGAGAAGGAGTTCTGTACTTTCAATTATTCAGGTCCCACTCCTATACAGACTAAGAAAGCTATTGTCATGATGGCCACTTGTATTTTGTCGTGTTTCTTGGTGGATTGTCATATGTAAGGCTGCATGCAAACAGAACAAAACATAAAAATTATTCTAGTGTAGCTCTGAAAAATAAAAACTCTTTATTTCTCCTGTTGCTAAAAATATGAAAATACAGAAAATGACAAGCTGATTGTGAAGTCCTAGCAAATCTTCACCCTAATACAACACATATTCAGATATATGCATCATTTAATTCTGACAGGAAATGCTTTTCAGGGCTCATCCATGCTTGAAATTATTCAGTTTTGTAGAAGAAAAACCCTGTTTATTGCAAACAAAATATTTCCTCATTTTTTTAACTGAGAAAACATGTTGTTTGTTTTAAAAAGGGCACAGTTTTCTGTTTCATTACACATGCCTTAAACCATGGAATGAACATTTTTCTGACTGTTGTTTTTGGTACTACAAAGTCAGTAGTGATGACATAGCCATTTCCTGCATAATAAAATCTATTAGAAATGTTACAATATCTGATGCAATTAAATAGTTAGAATTTTAGCAGTATATCATCATTTACAGCTGTTAAGGGTAATATTGGAAGACACAAATCTGTCCACAAACTAATAGAAAATTGGAATATGTTTTCTCCAGATATCACATTGGGTTAAATATTGCTTACTGGGAGAAAGTACTTTTTACACCCATTGTCATTAACTCTTTCACTTTGCATAATTGATTTTCAGATACTTTGTCACTTTTAGGAAAATTTTGGAATTATGAAGGATTTGTTTTGTCAATGTTACATTCACGGGAATTGAAGACTCTCTACATAGAAATAGTTTGCCTTCAAATACCTTACTTCCTATTTTGCTTCTGTGTGTTTTAGCTAACACAGTTACTCTGGCCTGATTCAGCTATTTTCTCTGCAAAATGTTGACATTTCAGAATCCTAAACATCACTAAAATGGTGAAACTTTGTAAGAGGCTTTATATACTTTGTATAAAAAACATTGTGTCCCAAAAGCTGCAATGGGTGCAGTGAAAGGCATTAAGAACTCTTCCCCACACCATAGTTCTCTCCAGCCCTTAAAGTCAAAGAGTTTATATCCATTCTTAATTGAAACACTGGAAATAGAAGAATGAATTCCATAATTTAAAAAAACCTTGGAAAGACTTCAGGAATTAACCAATATAGATCCTGATAAAAATTCTTTTCAGATTAATTGCGATGGAATGAGTAAAGAGCTTTCTGGCTGGGTTTTTTTTTTTTACATACTTGAATTGAAATGCAATGAAAATTATGATTGAAAGGTAATATTTAAACATAATTGTGAAATTTACAATAACCAGATTATACATGGGAATCCCCATATATATATATATATATATATATATATATATACACATATATATATATGTAAAAATACAATATCTGCATTTCCAAATTATGACTATTAAGATATATGTTGACTGTGTTTTTTCATGTGTTTATGTGTATGTATTCATTTTTTCCACCCAGGAAAGCTGACAAACCTAGGAAATCTGACTAATAACACAGGAGAAATATCCACAGCCTGGGATCTTCTGTCCCACACATGGCTTTGAAAAGAGATTTGAAAAGTTCAGTGAAGATAGAAGTTTTTGTCACCTGAACCCTTAAGGCAAGATTAGGCCAAAAATTTCTGCCATTAATATTTGATAAAACATGTCCCCACCTTTATTGCAGCTCTGATGAAAGTGTGTCCAGGTGAAGCAAACCCTGTGATGTTGCAGCTGCAGTTTCTAGATCTGTGTAGCAGAATTGGGTTACAATAATGTAGTCTGGAAGCAATAGGAGGTATAAATTACCATGACTCTATAGTGCTGATTGACATGATTATGTGAGAGAAAAGATAGGAAAGATCTATTAGGTCATCTTGTCCATTCCCTATGATACATTAAAATGTCTCCAAAGGAAATATTATAATGTGTTGTGACAAGGACCTGGCTATTAAAAATGCTATTAATAATTGCTATGACATTTTTAATTCTCTTTGCTTGGGTATTTTTTTTCTGTGATTTGATAATAGATGCCTTGCTCTTTTAGAATGTTACCAGTACATGCAATATGGTTGTATTAAATGTAATCAAATGTCTGATTGTCAAACAAAATTATAATATATCAAGTGAATAAATTTTTTTGTGTTACCAGTGTGTCAAAATATTAGTCTATTAACAAATAGTAACAGCAAAATTGTCCAAAATGTATGTTCTTGGGTCTGATCTCACTTCTCATTATATAAAATAGAAAGGAACTTCTAATCCTGCCTGTTGTCCATTCTCTATTTTATGGAACCAAAATTTTCATGGCTTTAGGACTGAGCAGGATTTGGGGATGTGCACCCTGCATCCAGAATTAAAAGTTTGACTATTACTCTGTATTTTCAACTTCTTCTGTCACCTACTCTGTCCATTTTGGAGGTAGCAAATCCAGACAGTGCTACAAAAATCACCCTAGAAAATGTTGGTCAAGCTGCTGTTTATTTTGACAGAAAAGATTTTTACTGGTGAATGACCCAGCATGCAACCTTTGGCCATGCATCCTTGTGGGACTAAGACTTGTTCTACTGTGCACACACGTGTAATGCCACCAATTCCACATGGCTCAGCAGATGAGATGCAGGTCTGGGCCTTTGTTCAGGATCCACAGGTCTATTAACATCCTACCTGCCATCAGACAAGTCACTTAGTTCCTTTCATGCAGTTGTTTCCTCTCTTAATTTGTATATTCCTTCTATTTACTGTGCAAAGTCTACATCTAAACTACGGCCAGTCCCTGAGTAAGGTGTGGGCTGGCACTTTCCCCTCTCTTGCCCCCAGCCACTGCTTGCTGTGGTTCTTAGGGAAAAGAAATGGAATCATGAGATGGTTAGGGTTGGATGGCACCTTAAAATCATCTAATTCCATCCCTCCTTCCATGAGCAGGGACACCTTCCACTAGACCAGATGGTGGAAATACAGGGATGAGTCCATTGCATGTTCCAGTTGATATCCTTGTACTGGCAGCTGAACATATCTGGTGTGGAGGGACATTCAGATCACATCTGGCTGCAGTTTAGCATGTCAAGATGATAGTCCCTGGAGTTTTGTACTGTACTGCACTGCAGATGAGTAACAGGACCTTCATAAACTGACGTATTTCTGTCACAAGTTCTTCAGTGCATCGGGAGGAGGTACAGGGCCCCTGGACAAACTGGATTACCAGAGGTTTTCCTAAGTTAAGCAGGATCAGTGCTGCCTCTTTTCTTTGTAGTCTGCATTGTTATTTGATCCTTTTCACTCCCTGATGTAAATTAGAGAGATTTACACATTTTATGTGAAAAATTGGATGGATTTCTATGCCAATTTCAATGAATAAAAATTTTCTAAAATAGTTTTTGTTTTATATTCTCACCAAACAGGAAAGCATAATAACCATAAATTTAACTGATGATAGCCTGATAAGGTACTCTTAAATACAAAATATAATTTTATATAAGAAGTGTGTGTGCATTTATGTGTGCAGGGTCTTTATTAATATTTATGAAATAATTAATAGATGCAGCTAAATTAATTAATAACTTATTTTAGAATATATTTTATAAAAAGCATTAAGCATGAATCGTTAACAAGCAATGTCACCGCTAGCTGTTTAAACAAATTTTGTAATGTAGATTTCATTAAAAGCAAGCACATGTCTGATTAGTATATGAATTCACATGGTAAGATAGCATCCTGTAACGTATAATAAAGTTATTAAATAATAATCAGTTGTACAAATTGATATAAAAAGTCAGTCTGAAACTGGAATATAAAGGCATCTGTAATGGAGTAATCAAACACTCTTGGTCTAAGTAGTTTGGGAAACACAAAGAACAGTGGAAAATTAAAGAGCACAGCATGAATACTTTGTCTAAAATAAGTACTAAAAGTTCATGCATAGATGTCATCATTGAGGGCTGAATTAAGTAAGTTATGTGATGGCTGGTTTCTTCATCTTTTTTCTAGGCAACAGAGGAGGTGACTGAAGACAGTAGACAAGGTAGGAGCTCTGGTGCCACTTGGGAGAACATCTCTCCTTCTACTAACTACCCAGAAAGTCTATGGAGGTTATTACGTAGCTGAAATACACGATTTAATTACTTTGCACAAGTCAGATGCTGTGATTTCTCTACGAATCATCAACTGCCTGCAGAAATTGCTCACAAACCCACTATTTACCTAGATGCACATGCTACTTTATAAGTATTTTTCTGTGAGATAACCATGCAGACTTTTGCAGACATGTTTTCTAAAGCGAGCTCTACATGCTGGCTCTAAAGCTCAGTTTTAAAAGCCGCAGCCAATTTTATTGGTCGAGTAACTTTGAAGACCAATTTTTATGAAGGATTCTTTCAAACTCAGGCTGTTAATTTATTACATGCTGATCAGTAATATGAAAGAACTCTGTGTTTTGGAAGTTCAGTGGTTCTTAATTATGAACAAGCTTTGAAGCACCCTGCCATGCATGACAGACTTCCTGATGCCTCCTTGTCTCTGTTCCTACAGCCTGGGCTCTTCCCTCCAACTCTCATGCTGCCTGGAAGGGGTTGCCTTTATCTTCAAGCCTTTTTTGAGTCTTCTAACTACTGAAAGATTAAGAATACAGAACTAGACAGATTCAGAGTATGATTTAATATGACAAATCATATCCCATACAATATTGCAAAATTAGGGAAGGTTAACCAATATTTATGTCAGTGCTAGAGGAATCCATACTGTGTGGGTCTGTCTTCAGCATAGCAATTAACAATTATCCATTAGAAATACAGAGCCAATTTCTGATCCTGCAGTATTTGACTAAAAATCCTGAATGCATGTTAGTGATGCATGATGCATTAGTAACTAATCTGGCCACAGGCTGTGGGGGAATTCTCTCAGAAATATGTATCTGAACAACCCCAGGTTATAAATCACAGAGTAGCAAACTTCTTTCATTGGAACAATCAATTAATGGGGATCCTGCAAGGACAGAACAAACTGGTCTAGGCATCTAAGTTCAACTGAAAATCAATTAGATTTTAAATGACATTCTCACAAAGTGGAACACTTTTGGTTTCTAACTTGCAATCTGGTGGTGACAAAGACCTGGATTCACTCATTCTATCTATGCATCCAGTATAAGGTCATTATCTGTTTCATGTGTAATTAGCAGAGAAAGAAACAAAGACTGAAAACCATGGGATCAATATCCCTCTGAAAAATCTCATCTCTTGCAGTGGCTACAGAGGTTGCTTTGATGAAGTGCACTACTTCTAGATACCACAGATGGGCAACCTTCTCCCTTCTTGCCTTTTTTTCATTGTCCAGGTACAGCAGGAAAATCAAAATTCATACAAATCACCTATAATGGAATGGTGCTTTTCAAAGAAAATAATTTGGTCACTGAAAGTAAATTTCCAAAATGAGATGAGATGTGATGAGGCACTGCTTAGAGCAGGAGAATAGGGTCAGAAGTTTGCCTTTTGTCAATCATATTACTTTCTTCCTGCTATTTTTCAGCATGTGAGAAAGGTTAGTCCTGCACTAAAGGACTTGGGTCCTACATCTGAGCATTTCCAACTCCTAATTGTTTTCTGACTTAGAAAGACTGTAATAAATATGAGGGATTCAAACATGACAGAGATGAATGCTGTGTCACAATTTGTCTGGATAGATATTATAGTAACTTTGAAAAGATTCCCTCTGGACAAACTCATGCACTTTTATGAGTATTTAATTTCTTTATTTCTCTTCCCTGTACCTCTACCTCTAAGCAGTCAAAAAAGTAAAGACTGAGGAATAAACCTTTTTCTCACATATTAAATTTCTTTTAAAAAATATTTTCCAAAACAATTGCATGAATTATTCATTACCTCTCTCTCTTTGTTCCTAGTAATATCAGGTTTCAGATCTCTGTTTGTTTGGGAATTTTTATCCAGTCCTTTTGGTACTTTGCTCATTTCCATTGATGGGATGTTATTTATTTTGCAAATTGAAATGCCTGCAACTAGGCCATTAATCCTAGAAAGGCTTTGATACAATTACTGCATTTTTCAGAATAGTGGAAATGCAGAAAACATCTTTCACCTGTCTGAAAAAGGTTGTAATGCTTAACTACTCTCAACATGCATCAGAGAGCTACAGTATACTAGCCAGCAAGAATCTGTCAATATTTGCTCCAAGTATGGGCTAGGCCTAGAAATACTCAATGAAACAAGAAATCCATGTGCAGCCTTTAAACCAAGGCCATGAGACCCAGTATTCCTCTATGTAGGTGAGTGCTGTAATCTCTAAGCTACAGGGTCACCATCTCTTTTTCTGTCTCTTGGGAGGGGGCATAAGAGAGGCAGCTAAAGAATCATGCATAACATTTCACATAGAGGTGTACAGTCTTCCCTCACTCCCCATTCCAGCTCCCACACCACAGACTAATGATTAGGGCAGGCTCCTATCCTGAATTGTCTCAAAGAGCAGAGAGAGCAAGTCCTGGTCCTCACACTCTCAATGAACTGTCCTTCAATCCATGTTCTCACACAGATGGGGACTAGAGGATGCTGTTCTGTTTTTCTCACCTTTCAAAGAGAAGAGCAGCTCCACTATGACTTTTAAAAGGAAGATTACAATTACCTTTTTGAACCAAGGGCTCCAAGGTGCAATGCACTCAATACCAGATTACAGTGTAATGCTTTTTTTTCTCATTATGGCTAAACAGAGCATGAAATGAGTGAATTCAGACACAGCTCTATGTAATTTCATTTTTTCAGAATACAGAGTCATAGGGCATGGGTGTAGGAGAGCAGAGAGATGCTCTTTACCTCTACCTCTACCTCTACTCTGCATTCCTGTGTCATGTAGAATAGATGAGCTGTAACAGGGAGGACCATATCCATCAGAACCAGGAGTCAGCTGTAGCCCAAAAGGGACTGACACTGTCATTATCATCCGACAAATAGTTTTAGTAGGAGCTGCTGCTTACAGTAGACTTCCAGATGTTGGGGTTAAAAGTTATCCTACAGAAGAGCTTGCAATTCTCCAGGTTGCTGGGCTCCAAACCCAGCTGTGCACATCCAAAGCCTTGCCTCATTAGCACACTAAATAAGTAAAATCTTTGGTCAGTCACCACACTTCTCAGAAGAGTGGTTTAAATGGAACACAAGCTCCTACTGCAGTGTCAGGAGAGATGAGAGCATTCATTGCTGGCTTCCTGTTGGTGTCATCTGCTCATAAACAAGAGACCTGCTTCCCTGCTCTTGCAGCCAGACACAGACCACTCTGGGGAAGATGATCTGGGATTTCAAAGCCTGCAGCATTTGTAAAATAAATGGAACTACTGTACAAGCTCAGTGAACAGCTGTACCCTTAACTTTCCTGCATTTTTCTCAAGTTTCAGAGTATTGAGTTACAGCTGTTATCCTGCCCATCTCAAAAAATGCTTTTACTGATCAATATATCAGAGGGGAGAAATAAGTCTGATCCTGACCCTGACATTGCCCCAGACATGAGGCCCATGAACCAGAACAGTTTTTGTCTATCAGGACTCCAGGCTGATGCAGGGCTTTGCCAAACTATCACAGCTGCTGTCAAACCAATTCCAGCCCCAGCCAGGAGCAGCCATCTGGGAGGCACCAGGACTGCCCCAACCCAGCCATCAGGCACTTCCCTGGGTATGGGGACAGGCCAAAACCAGGCCGGGCCCATGGCCAGGCAGGGTGGGCTTTGGAGAGCAGTGGCATCACCGGGTGAGGGGCAAGCAGCCCCAGGGGCTGAGGGCTCATGCTGTTGATAAACAGACCCTGAACCTGTTGTGTGCAACTTTGTAAATGTTCAGCAGATGCAAGAACTAATTTACTTGTGCTACTTCAAGTGAAATAGCCAAATTCTAGTAAAATAGTCCCTTTGAAAACCTGGCTCAAATTTGACAAAGTAATAAAACCATCATCATTTATGTCCTGCTATCTCCTCCCTGTGTTTTTTTCTTGATCTCAGTCCAGAAGAAAGAAGGAGTAAACATAGTGAACACATCATCAAAATTCTCTCATTTACTCCTTGTTGTTAACAAGAGTGTAGGGAAAAACAAATGAGATTTGGAGGATTGCAAATTTTTAGGCCTGGAAGAGGTAAGAGTTTTTCTCAAGATAAAAACCGCTTAGAGGCCATCATGTCTGTGGACTGGAATATAGCTATCATCCATCTGCTACAACTCAGAACAAACTGGTTGGAAACTTAGGAAAGGAAATCATAGCCCACATAGTAATAAGAAAAAATATATTACCATTGTGTTCAGCAATTCCTGTTTCTTGCAAGTGCTTTGGAAATGTTTCAGGTTTAGGCATGTTCAGAAGAAATGTTAAAGGTATATAACAAATAGAGTCCATCCCTCTGAATACAAAAACAGGAGCCAAAGGTTTTAGGATTAACATTCAATTGATTTTTAGCTATTAGGGAATGATTTTCAGGATACAATAGTGTTTGAATTTCCCTTTATTGTCAAGGCATTCTAAAATAGAACACTTAGAGAAGTCATTAATTTGGTGCATCTTCAACTGTTTATTTTTCAAGGGTGCTCAGTATCCTGCCATCAGAGCAGTGGCTGTGCCATGTTAAACACTGGCCTTGGGTTGTTGTAAACAGTTTGAATCACTGAATGGTTTGGGTTGGAAGGGACATAAAAGATTATCTAGTTCCAACCCTCTAGAACCTTCCATGGTCCAGAATGTCACAGGCTTTCTGTAGATATTCTGTTTCACCTGTAAATCCCATGTGGTTGTCTGAGATACTCTCAAGATGTCTGTTTAGGGAACTGAATTGTGCCTTTATCATCATGAGCATTTGTCATTTCCTGAAACTCCTCTGGCTGTGACATGAAGAGCAAGTCATTTGCAGGCAGATATGAACTCTGACAATTGCTAATTTCATTTGGAGAAAAAAATTTAAAAGTAGGAAAGGAGCTAGCAGGATGTTAGAATTGTTTTAGATGATTCTTATACAGGCATTAATACTGGAAATAAGATGGGCCCCTGAAAAGAGCACATCTCGCTTGTAACTAAACAAATTGTAAGAGGCATTCATGTCTATTGTTAGCAGTTCCCTGCCTGTTTTGGTACTTGCAGAGAGATCATCCTCAGCAGACACATAGCATATCCTGCTCTAGAAAAGCTAAAGCCCTAGCTGATTTCCTACCTGAATGACCTATTCATAATGCCTACTTAAAAAGATGACTAATGATTGGCACCAAAATCTGTCTGTGGGGTTGTACAGATATGGTTCTTCACACACAGGAATATTGAAAGTCAGGCTCTCACTGCTTCTGTTTCAGCAGTTGCAGGGCTTCCTCAAAACTTGGTCTTTGCACTGTAAGGAGGGTTTGAAAACAGAACCTCCAGATTAGTGATGCAGTAAATATATTTCTTGTGCTTCTAAACCACTGAATTCTTGCAGGCCTCCTAGCAGAAACTAAAATGAATAAACGTGCAGAATGTGCTAATCTACAGAACAAACCATGAGTGGTAATTTATGAATCTCATAAACAGCTAGCGAGCTGTTACTTTACAAGCTCTATTTTGAGGTTTCATTATCTCACAGAGATAGGCAAATCTGCAACCTTTCACTCATTCAGCAATCTGCAGTGCTTAGTTGTGCAAAGTTTAGGAGTTTGAGTAAGAAGGTGCCACTTAAAACAGGCAATTGTTAGGAAAAGCAGTGCGCTACACAATTAGCCAGAACACTATTGCAAGCAAGAATCTGCAGCAGTAACTTTCAAGAATAGCACAGGATGCCTCAGAGCAGAAATAAAGTTTAGGCAAGCACAAACCACAGTGAGCCCAGTTTTGTGGTCAATATTAGCACACACATTCTTCAGCCAAACATCTCAAATAATCTTGAGAGATGTAAGGAATTATATCATTGCTTGTATCCTTGAGCACCATAGATGTCACTACCAGTCATCTTTGATAGTCTTGAAACAGCCTGGAGAGTGGACGGCCTTTGATCAAAAGTTATTAATTGCATGTTCTGAGGCATGTTTCTGACAGAGCCTGCACGCTTAAAATGGTCAGATTTTTTTTTAAAGGACACAAGAGATTTCTCTTAGATGTTGTCCATGAAATCAGAATTATACTTCTTTGTGAGGCTACAGAGATAAGCAAAAGGTCAAGGATGGAGTCACATAATCTGATATGATACTCTGTGCACTACACCACATTATGCTAATCCAAACTCACACATGGTGACACCTTATTTATTTCAGCTGGGCAGTACTTTTCTGGATCTTCAGACACTCACTTCTATCTTCTGCTGAGGCATTGAATAGGAACTGTCCAGACAAACAACAAAAAAAGCAGTTCACAAGCTCTGAAATGTTCATGCGATTTTCAGTCAAAAGGGACTCTATGTATTGTGCCTGTATGTGTGTCCATGTTGTGCATAGCAATGCGCAGATATGCACACACATATTCATCTGTATACCACATTAAAGAGCATTTTTTAAAAAATTGTGTAAAATACAGTTTATCTAGCTGTGTATAAACTAAATGAGAAAAAATATCAACAGCTTATGTGTGCAGTTCCTGGATTTACAGTTGTTCATTGGCTCACTGATGGGTGGGAGCACATCTGCTGTTTCTATTCAGAGTTGTTCATGAGCTGTGTGGTCTAACCCCCATAGGTGGTGGTCAGGAATAGCAGAAAAGAGTGCTTGACTCACTGAGTAAAGATTCCATTTTCTTTTTAAGTCTGGGTAACTGAGTTCGCATCAAAGTGAGAAACTGACAGCTCATTGTGAAATTACTGATAACACAAACTGGTCTTCAGTGTTTTGATTCAGCTTTCAATATCACTTCATAGCTTCAGCCCTCCCATTTTTCTGATCTTCTACCTCTTCCACACAGAAAGTGTCTTCATGTTGGATTGTGCAGCTGGCTTAATGAAATGGACTGATGTCTACCCATGTCTAAACCCCTTAGATACCTTTTACATATATTATATGTTTACCTTGCCCTTCAAACCCAGCCACTTCTACACACAGCCCTAGTGTCATCTACCCATCAAAGGGAGAGGGTGACATCAAGAAAGGGTTATCACAGACCTTCTTTGGACCTCCATCCCTGACACATGGGAGACTGCCATGTAGAGTCTTTGCTGGCAGCTCTGGTGCTCAGGACCAAGGGTTCAGGAAGATGCCACAAAAGTAATTCCCAGCTGGGAGTATGCATTTCACCAGTGATGTGCTGAGCTGGTATTCCAGGCAGTGTGTGCAGCTTCTCCCTTGCTGCTGTGATGCCACAAGTCAAAACAGGTATTATATGGCATGTGGGACCAAGAAAATTCTCACTGTAATGCCTCAAATGAAGGCACATGAAAATCATTGATAATGAGAGTGAAGCAACTGAGCAAGTCTCACCCACAGACCAGGAGAGCTGGCAAAATTGGGTATGAGAAGAGAGCAAAGTCACCAAAAATTTCCTCAGGTTAGGTTTACACTTGAAAGAAGATGGAAGATTATAGCAAGAAATAGTGCTCTCTCATGCAAGAGTTTTATAGAAATTGGCCTTGAATGTTCAATGCATTAGTACTGCTACACAAAGGGGTTCCTGGAGAAAATCTGTCATACCTGGAATTTTGCTAAAAAGAGTAATGATAAAGAATAAATTGAATAAATAAATGTTTTATAGATATTCTGGTCCCAACATCTAAATTACTTCTAGCCTTCAGCCTTTGTGTGCCACCACAAAAGTCCAGGCAAAGTACAAATAAACTGGTAGTGCAAATAAAGACCTGTTTTGATGCTGAAAATATCAGTGTGAGGTTGCACTTTCAGAAATTCTTACTATCACTGTGGGATAGGACTTTTTGGAAGAGCAATAATCCTTCTCCAGGCAGATTTTCTCAATAGATATTGAAGATTATACTGTTCAACGTGTGAGCCAGGCTCTACCTCTAATTTTTCAATGTATACTTACAAAATACTTAATAGGATGCTTTAAAAATATTAAAATGAAAATTATCCCACCCCAAACAGCAGGTTCTGATCTGTTGTAAAGGAAAGCAAATTGTTTTTTCTCTTTTCTTTCAGGTTACGAAATTCACGCCCTGAATCAGTAAAGACTCCATTTTTTTATAAATCAGTGCATAGTTTCATTACCCAGTACTGTACTTCTGGGGTACAGCAGTTTGGTAAAGGCATATATCATTTTTGAGCTGCAGAATATTTTGCCACCAAACAAAACCAATTCCATTATTTTGGAGTGGTTTTCACCTGTATTTTGATTTAAGTTAAATGTGTTGGAAGCATTCAATTTCTGCTCTTAATCCATTTGAAATGTATCTCTTAGACAACTTGCCAACCTCTTGTACGGGCTTCACTGGTGAGAACTTTGTATTTAGTAAAACAACTGTAACAAAGCAACTGTTTTGTGGTCAGGGCAGTTATATTTCTGTCAGGTTCTCTCTATATTTGAATAATGGCTATCTTTCACTTCTCCATTGAGACATTTACTAAAATCATAAGGATGGTCATGCTGTGACAGTCCTCTTCTTATCTTTTGAGGTTGTATATTCCCCTTGTTTCTGTAACTATTTTTGCAATGCTACAAGATAAAAACATTTGCAATATCACTGTTCGATCACCTAAAAAACATTCAGACATAGGTAGAAGAGTAGGTCTGACCATATAAGAATTTGTAGAATAGGCCCTTAGTCTGTTCCAAACAAAATTAAATCAAAGAGCTTACATCCTGATGCAAATGCTGTTTCTTTGTTATAGCCTTGCTGTAACTGCTGTGAGAATGCTGTGAAATCGGATAAGTGTAATATAAGACCTGGATGAAATTTTCCATTCAAAACATCTTTTCTGACCATCAGTAAATGAGGGACTCAAGAAGGGTGAATAAGTCATCTCTCACACCAGTTTTCGTTCTGCATCCTGCAGAACCTGGGGAGACTGCTTCCAACCTCATGCTTGAGCACTGCCCCCAGCCCTTGGACACTTCAGCTCTAAGGCTCCACCTGATCAAAATTCTCCTGTCCTCATCTGGCCTTGCAGTTCCATAAAGCAAAGAAGACATATAAGAATTGGGAGACCCCCTTGTCTACAAAACCCAGGATGTGACTGTTCAGAGTAGTTTGGACTTTCATTTGAAAATTTTTATATTAAGTCAATATTTACACTTTTTTGCCCTCTCTTTTACAGTTGAAAGTAATTTTTGTCATTCCAAAAAACTAAAATGACTAGGAAAAGTTATTGAAGACTTTAAAGATTTGTTGTAGTTTTTAAAATTTCCTTTAAAAAAAAAATTGAACAGCATTCTCAAATGAAGAAAATCTTGATTTTGATTTCAACCAGCAATATCTCTTGATTGAAATATTTAGGTTACTGGTGGAGCTATTCAGGAAAGTCTCAGCAAACACATTTGTGAAAGTCTGTGACTTAAAAAACTTCTGTGCTTTATGTAACTTCTGTTGTGTAAAACCCAGCCTTTCTGTCATGACGATAATCTACATTGTCTCCTAGAGTCTGGGTATTTGGGTTCAAGTCTTCAGGGGCTGGATACAGTGAAGTAGTTTAAATCAGCAGGACCCTTCACATGCAGTAAGTGAGATACCTACATGGTTTGCACAGAATATTCAGAATATTGTTCTACCAAGCCGTTCAAGATAAGACCACTGTTTTAAAATCTTCAAAGTTGATTTTATTCAAAAGAACAGCTAAAAAAGAGACTGCTCAGAAGCTCTTGACTGCAAATCTAATTGTTACTCCATCTTGTGTGACAGTTAAACTAAATGGAGACACACTGGAACATCATAAAGTAATCAATTAAATCATGCTTTCACTGTAGAACAGCAACAAATATCTGTAAGAAATTCAATATTTGCCAATAACTAATATTCTCCTCTTCCTAGAGAAAGCATCAAATTCTATCAGCAAAGTAAAAAATAGTAATTGGTTTACTTTTAGGGCTGGCAGCTTCTTAAGAAAGCATATTGCAAATGAAATATTACAGAGGGAACTCATCTAAGAAAATGAAAAGATAGAGCTGGTTGTCTATAGAAGTCATATATTAAAATTGAAGAGAGCTCAGGAGGAGCTCTGTTGTTTTCAGAAGAGCTTCCAGTCTTACTTCCACCATTTACTACAGTCAGGATTGGAGCCACCTCCCTGAACAATGGCAATTCAGGCAGCTGCAAATTATATCACGAGTCACCATAAAACCATGACTGCTGAAATTCTCTTGAATGTAAATTCTTACCAGTAGTTCTTAGTACCTTTGTAGACAAGAGGAATCCAGGAAAAAAAATAAAAAAAGAAAAAGAAAAGAAAAGAAAAGAAAAAGAAAGACTTAGAGACTCTCTAAGTAGTCCAAATGTAGTGTCCATAATGTAGATGATGTGACTGTTACGATTCAACCAAGCATCCAAGTCTGGGAAAGCTCATCTAAATGACACTGGGGACCCTGCTCTAATTTATCATAATGACATCATCACCTTAGGGCCATTTTCTCATTTTCCTTTCATACCTTTTGAAGCTAAGGCTATTCCTGAGGGGAAGGAGTTATATGAGTAGTTGATAAAAGAATGAGAATGTCCTGTTTTGAGGTAGACATGAACTCTCTCAGATGTATTGCAGGGGCCTGTTGTGAGTGTGTTCCCTGAATGTCCATCAGCATCAAATTCACAGCACTAGACAGAATGCCACAGGGCTTTCTTTACCTATTCTTTTGGAGTAAGCAGCTGTTACCACTGCCTTTGACTATGTTCTTATAAAACAGGTCCTTAGTCTTCTGTGTCTTCAACTTGTTGAAGTGCTATTTACATTTAGAGAACTGGTCACATTCCATCCTTATATCTCAATGTTTACAGCTTCAGTCAGGATACTTTTTCTATTTTAATTTTAAACTTACATCTCTGGCATTATGGTACTGAGGCTCCTGGTCAATGCAACTGTACAGCAATTTGAGGAAACCTTGAAACCACGAGGAGTTTCTCTAGTAATACTCAAGGGGAATAAAGTACAACCCACATCCATTAAATCCATTAAATGCTTGACCATGAAATCTCAGAGAGCTGAATTTGAACTTCAGTCTACAATAGGAAGCAAAACTGCCCTTGTCTCAAAAGACTGCAACACGGGGCTCTTATCCCTCCCACCTGCACTGGAAGCTGTACTAATGTATTCTCAGATACTGAGATCCTTTAGGAGTGTTCTCAGCTGTGTCACAACACTGAAAAAATGACTGACCATAGTTAGTGCCCTAGAAATCCCTATAGATGTGGTGTTAAAGTGCAATGACAAAAGCACAAGCATCAGTCTTACTCTTGTCATGCCTGTTTTCTAAAAAGTGCAGAACCAAAATGGACCATCAGTGCTGCTGAGAGTTTTAGTTCAGTTATGCCTGTGGTTAACCTGCAGAACTTCCATCTGGTTTCCTCCTATAACTTCTCTGCTTGATGGGAATCATAGCTTCCAGCTAACTTTCAGAGCCTGCATGTCACATTTCAGCAAATCATCTCATGCCAGGGGTAAGGACAGAACATATTGTGTGTCAACGCTGTAAACTGTAAGCGAGTTATTGGTATGCAAGGTGTAAATCATTGCCTAAAGGTGATTTTAGTTTTATGTTACAAATCCTCCAGGTCAAAAATAGTACAGAGGTAGGGAAAAAAAAAGTGAAACTCAGCTATCTTCATTTAGTTGGCCTTGTTTTCATCCATCTGGACTTCTAACTTTTTATATTTTATTTTATATTTTATTTTATTTTATTTTATTTTATTTTATTTTATTTTGAGGGCTCTGAACTTCAAATCTCTTCCAGTGATTTATTATTGATTTAATGTACGTTTAAATTTTACCCTTCAAATAATCCTTCTGAATGTCATAGGCTGTTGTCCCTTTAAGCCAAGATTGTGAACCAATATGCAGGGATGACTGTACTTGACCTAGTTAGGGCTGAGCTTTCTGTTACACAAGACAGAAAATAAAGTTTGATTATTGCATACTCTCAGGCTCACATAAGACTGGCATTCTCTTCCCTCACTACAGATCAGTCAATGATCAGTCATTGTATAAATGATCCAATTTGTTTGCAGACAGCAAATTTGAGAAGAAACTGTCAGAGATGCTGCTTTACTTTTTGAGGCAACACCCATTTTTTTATGTTATGTTGTACAGCACCCAGTACTAAAGGTTCTTCTCTACAGCTGTGACTGTTCCGCAACATTGCATTATAGCATTTTCAGGAGTGATGAGCTTGGGATGGCTTCTTAGTTTGTTTAATATGCATTCTGGTCTTGTCCAAAGAACTTAGCTCAGACTGAGCTTTGTTCTCTTTGGTATTAGAGGCTCATGTATATTCATGTATATAAATATAAATATAAAGTACCTATCCCAGTAAGTCAATAGTTTAAATGGCCAGATTGATACAGAAGAGGTAAAAGAACATATGTCAGTAATTTCAAGAAACATCATACTTCCATGCTTTTATATGCATGAATCCACTGTGTCTTCAAAAATTACACTTGTGCAGAAATGTTTAAAATAAAAAAATTCATGGTATGGACATCCTCTGTGTGCAGATCAAGAGCACTCCGCAGGGTGGTGCACATTTCAAAAGGTGTATTTAGTGTTTATAGAAAGCATGGGCACAGCAGAGCACCTATGCAATGTCATGGCTCACCGTCCTCTGTTATTACACATGAATAAACTCATACCTTACATTGAACATTGTTTATTACATGTTATACAGCCCCATGGAAGGCACCTTCCCTCACCATGTCATTAAAGGGTAAGAGCAGAAATAGACACTCCTCTGTGTCCTGTATCTTACCTCTAGCTTGCAGAGGCTATAACAGATCTCCTAGATAACCTGGAACCTTAGTTTGGTGCTTGATGAAAACATCCATTGACATTGCTATTTCTATGTGAGTTTGTAAGCCAAGAATTGACATCCACAATCAGGTTTCTGGAACTGATACCAAAATGAGCTTGACTCTGTGTTGTCAGAGCTGTTCCAAGTCTCTTGTTGTAATATGAATTTGCCCTCCAGTTTGTTAACTATCTTGCAGTGATTTTAGTAATGGTCAATGTGCTGGCTAATTCACCATTGCGTTCTTATTTTTGCTTCAGGACATCTTTAGCTGTAAGACTTGACTCTGAAAAACCTCCTTAGCTTTTTGAATGTTAAGAAGCCAGATCAAATATCAGCATGCAGGAATTATATATTCTCTCTTTGCTCTGCACAGCTCCAGGGGCCCTATTCTCACAGTATCCTGTGTGTTGAGTTGCCACAAATATTATAAAATTATATCACTACTATTTTAAGCAGATGATGATGAATCATCTCCTGCCTTCCAATACCACTGTTTCCTTCAATACCAGCACTATCCAGCTCTCAAGTTATACTTGATGTTACAGATCTTACACTTCTGTTTTCTAGTGAAAAAGAAAATCTCTAGTAGGAATTCAAGATACAGCCTTGAATGCAACTAGTTTTACTGGTACTATTTCTGGCACAGAGAACAGCAAAAATCAAGTGGATTATCTCTCTTTAGAGATCTCAAAACAGCTCCACTGTAAAGTCCACAATCAACCCTGCAAACAAGTCAATAGTCCCCAGGTGACCGACTAAATACTTCTTCACAGATTGGGAAGAAAGGGAAAACATTGTGGAAAAACAAACTTTGGGAAGATTATTTTCATCTGATGAAGTAAGACAATTTTAAAACTTCCTATGTGGCAAGTAGGCAGTTAGACTAGATGATCATTGTAGGTCCCTTGTAAGTGAACTATTCTATTCTATTCAAATTCTTAATGTCCCTATTTTCCTTCCTTGTTAGTCCATCTGAATCTGAGCCCCACAAACTGAGAAGTGACTCATAACCCCTCATCACTCAGTAAGTGAGACGCCTCTCATGGACCTAGCGAGTTTGGCTGGATCTATATTAGTAGATTAAACCTGGTTGAGACTCGAGCTGAGCACTCACGCCTGATCTATGCTGCTGCTTGCCTGCTGCACTCCCAGTGCATTCTTCCTCCATGGCTAAATTGCACAAAACACCCAGATGGAGGTCAGGGTTCAGCACGAGCCAGGGACTGTCCCCAGTGTGGATGACTCTGATTTTGTTTAGAAGATGGTTTAAACTAATGAAAGTCTTTCCATGCTACTTGTCTTCCACCACATGTGGTAATCCTTAATTCACTATCGAATTATAGACAGAACCTAGAAGGCTCGTGATTAAAACTGTCCTGCCCTAGCCTAGACTGAAGAAGTCCCCTGCTAGCCATTAGTTCTCTTGATCCCCCAATAGCTATGTCTTCTGTAAGCCCCAGTCCCAAAAAGTACATTGTTTAGGATAAATTATTTGTTTAACTTAAGCAGAAAATAATCAAAATACTACTTCTCTTTTCTGGTGCTGTAGCTCCAACTCTGAAATGCAGTTGAGTTTCCATAAGAACCTCTCACTTGCTTTGGAATAAAATGAGTTTAACGTAGAAGGAAAAGATCATATTGTGAAATCAAGATGAATCTCCTACTGTTTCTTGTCTAAGCAAACAAAGGTTTTGAAAAAAGTTCATATGAGTGGGGAACAGTAGCTAAAAATAAAGGAACGACTTTATTACTATGTTTGTTGCATTCATACCTCTAGCAGGAGAGAATGGACTCATAGACCCTGGGCTGCCTCCCAGATCTGGGGCCATGTGTGACAATTCTTTATTTCATCTTCACATCACACACAAATTAAGTTTTCTTGAAATTATAGGATTTTACTTCCTTGGTTGTATATACAAATCCAAACATCAAATAAGATAAACAAGTCCTAATGCAAGATTTATGAACACAGTGATTTTCCACAAATGATCAACAAACTAACATTGGGACTTCACCCTACTCATCATGGCTGTTATTTTGGCTGCCTCAATACTCAGTGGAAAGAGACAGGTGCATGTAAATGAGAGTTAATTCCATCCTGCTTAGACCCCTATTTGGAGAAGATAAAAAACATTCTGGAAATGGCTATCTATCTTTCCTTCTGGGGAAAAAATTAAATAACCAGAAGAAATCTTGTAAATTTTCCAAAAGTAGTTGATTATTAGTCGTTACCTACAGGGACAGTTTGAATAGAATAGCCCTTGAACTATTTACAGCCAATTTTCTGTGTGTCTGCTCCTAGTCAAGGATAAATGTTACCTTTCTTTTGTAAATGAGTTTTATCCACTATAGATAAAGTTCACTTAAAGCACAGCATTTGCATTCTGGAATAAGTGTATCCAATCAGCTCTCCTCCCCATCACCAATAATTGGTGGGCAATTTCCTTCCCTTTGACACAGACTGTCAAATTCAATTTTACAGCAAAATATCAATCTTCTTTTCAGGGAAAACATCAGATTTTGAAAGACCATCTAGAAGTTTTGGGGTGTTGAACTGGGACTTGACTCATTTTTCCCTGACACACACAGGGAACAAGGCTTAATCTCTTCAACATCTCACTTCTGGGAATACAAGAGTTATTCTTGGTTCTGTGTGTTCCGCATCCCCCTTTGTGAACATTCATTTGCAAAACACTTAGGAAAATTCATTAACAAGGATATAAAGTCTGTTCGCTGCTTCTTACAACAAACAATAAAGAAAAAGTTTAATAGCTTGTTTTCTGCTAAAAATAAATTGGTTTCCTTCAGCAGTCAGAATTCTACATGGAATCTGATTCCGGTAAATGTATTGGTTAGAGAAGAGACATGAAAATCAAGACTGTCGAGGTTATTGGGAATTCTCATGTCTCTTCTTGACCCTTAACATGGTTTGTCCTCACTGTTAAACTGAAGACTGCAACAAAACTTTATTTCATAGGTTATGAAAATTGTTCAGTTTGCTGTTATTTTTATTAATCACTCTGAATTTCTTAAATTAGCGCACTACATTAAGGGCATAATATTTTTCCTGGAAGACCACAGGACTTCGAGACATATCTACTAAAATAAGCCAAGTCAGAATACAAACAGGTCTGTAAATGGAGCTTCCGAGTATTTAATATCACCAGTGTTGAATCAGACCAAGGAAGAGCTAGCTTGGTTTCAGATGCTGAGGATTCAGTCTTTGGGCCGGTAGAAATACCATTCAGTAAAAGACACAAAACTCCCAGTTTGAAGATGTATGTTGCCAACATGTGAAGGGTCAGTTTCGGTGCAGTGGGAAGTACTTTACTCCTGCAGGTCACCACCTGCACATGGAGCGTTCTTAGATATAAACATTCCCACAGATCATGGGAACAACTTGTTTATGAGAAGAAACAGTGCACCCATTTTTCTCAGTCCAAAAAACCGGAAGTTCAGAGGTTGATATAAGTGTTCCACAGCAGGAATAAACTGTGAACTCCCTTTTACAATTTTTTTAAGTGGTTTAAAGGAAGGATAGCTCAAAGAGCCAGTCATGAACTGTGAAGAATTTCTGCTGCAGGACAGCGTTTTAAATATGACCTATTCATATGATATAAAAGTCTTCACCACTGGAGGCAGTACAGTGGTCTATATAAAGAAGTCTTGTGGAATTAGGCAGTTTCACATCAAAAAATTAACATCACAGTTACTGGAACTAACTGAACCCCTTTGTTTGCAGTGCTGGAGATAATACATGATAGAGCAAAGATTGTCAGCTCCCTTCCTGATCTGGTCCATATGCATTAGGACCAGCTAACCAGTGCCCTCAATGGCCTTCCCAGCAGAGGCACAGGCCACTGAATATTCCCACTCTACAAACACTGCTGCAGATGTGTTCTGCAGTGCATTTTCATAGCACAGAAGCAGCACATGGCTGCTGCTGTCATGCGCCCAGGATAGACATTACAGAAATCAGACAGAAATCAGGAGTGAGGTCAACTGATGGACAAGTAAAACCTTTTAAAACCCTTCTCCATTCCTCATGTAGTATTTCTTCCAAGATGTGATTTACTACATATTCTTTCTCGCAGACCTTGCATGCCTATCTTTAACAGCACCATCTGGTGATTTCCAGCACTGTAGCAGGTTTTGCTTGAATGAACTGGGCATATAAAAAATTATCACTATAGCACTTGAAGGCTGTGTGAAGGTCTCATCTTTTGAGTAGGAACCAATTACATAGCTTTCCAGTACATAACAGTAATGTGTCCTAAGCAGGAGGAAGTGCCATATTTTTTGCAAACACTATAGCCTGTTCTGTAAAAATCTGCCTCTGGATGATATTGAGGTAACACAAATTGGGTGCATGTAGCTGCTGCTGTTTTGAAATGCTTCTGTTACATTTTGATATACAAGTGGTAAGTATCTGTTTCTACATTTGAAACCTTGTGTAATATGCATAGTTTCTTTATGACATGTGATATCCTGTTTGGATAATTTTTTTTATCTCATGCCAGAAATAATCCATTTCAAGCTTATGGTACCAGACCAAAATAAAAGAAATTACGGTGCCTTAGACACTGAGAAGAAATGTCAATTTTCAAAGGCATTCATTTAGATACAACTAAGAAATGTCAATATTAATTTGGAATAATGAGAAAGAATGATGGGTGGAGGAAATAGTCTACATAGGAAGTTCTGATGAATATTTCAGTGATTGGAATCAGTATTTACTTTACTTGGGTTAGCACTGTATGATATATCTACTAAGCAAATAAAAGTAAGTGTAAGGAAGCCAGGAAAAGCTTTTGTAAAGTTATTGCAATCAAAACGGCCAACGAGTTATTTTATTGACAATTTCTTGTGCTACATCTCTGAAGTTCATGGCTTAGAGCCCACAGATTGCCCCGGGACTCCCATCCCCCACAGCCAGGGGGAAGGCTGTGCTGTAGGGTGTTCCACACAACAGGTGTTGCCATTATTTTTGCTGCTCTCTGGAATGCCCTGGCCTCTGATTGGAGACATTCTGGTTTTTCTTCCTCGCTCTTAAGCCCAGCCTTAAAGAAATATTCTCTCTATATAAGTATCCGGGTCTGCAACATTTTTAGATTATGTGTTATTAATATTAAAGACTCAGCTTATATCAGGTGTTAGCATGTTTTGGTGGAAAGGTCTCCTGCAAAAAAAAATGTACTTTTGGTTAGCATATAGAGCTGATACAATCACCCTGAATTTGATGTTATCTGTGGATATCAGATGTACTCAGAAACTCCAGCCCATGGCACTTCCAGGCATTCATATCCAACGTAACTTGTGGAATATATAAAAGACTCTGATTCAAAGCATTTCACTTGGAATTTTTTGAAGCCAGAGGTTGAGATCAGTTCTTCAGATGCATTACTGCTAAGAACACTGATTGAAAAATAACAATGGACTTCAAAAAGCCTAGCTTTACATTTTATACTCACTTCTAGTCCCAATTTAAAATGTGATTCAAGATCTGTCTTGAAAAATAATCTACAAATGTAGGAAAACCTGTATGCAGAGTCTATAATTACAGCAATAAAGTAGAAGGAACTGCTTATTTTGTTGGTTTCTTTTTACAGAACCATTTCCACATCCTGTTTTGTGTGGTGGTTTTTCCAAAAAAAAAAAAAAAAAAAAAAAAAAGATTGTACACATGGTGAGGAGCAGAAAATCCCCCATGGGTGTACGTTGATCTTTCCACGATGAGGGTGGGAAGTGAAAATGGATCCAAGTTCTCTGAAATATTAATGGCTGAATATAAACCACACCAACAACATAAGTCTCAATGACTGACACCCAAGTTAAATATGAAAAGGGGAAAAAAAGTCTGAGTCAAACCAACAGTAACTGAAGTGCAAACTGCTATTAGAATCAATAGTTGCCCCCAGTAGATTGAATGCATCTGTGCAAAAGATGTGTCTAACATACCGCTAATGCAAAGCTGAGGAGCAAAGTGTGGCAAAGGACAGCTATTCTGGGAGGATGAAGGCTACCTGCAGTGACATCATACCACTGGCCCTTTCCTTCTGCACCCCAGGGAATGGCCTGGTAGAGCCCTGCTGCTTTCAGATCTGGACACTACCAGTAGTGTTGACAGCAGTAGTTACACTACAGAAGGGTCTGGATGCTGAGATCCAGGCCACCACCTTCTGCCTATTATAAGTTCAAAAAAAGGCACCAGGCCTTGTGTTAGATGCCTTCCTGAGCAAGAGATTTGAAGTCACTGGTAGCTGGTTCACCACAGCTAAAACTGAAGTTGCTAAAACCATCAACATTACAAACAACCCCCATGCTGCACAAAATAAAGTCAAAAGTGACCATCAGGGGATATGGCCAGTGATAGGGTATGGCTACATAAAAAGATATTCTTGTGCAAGCTGATGATTAGAGCATGGCTAACATATTCACCAGTTTCAATGGGGACCATGCACGCAGAGAGGCCTCTGCAAGTCAAGATACCAACAACAACCCACCCAAGAATCAAAGTCAATAATTGTGCCTGTTTTTCTTTATGAGGAGTTAGCCATCTCTATCACACTGACTTTATTGCCTAAATTATGTAAACATATAAGAGTGCAATGAAAAGAGGAATTAACTGTTAAAGGGAAAATTTCGTTTCCATTTCTCTTGTGATAATGCTTTATCATGTTACTTCATCTACTTGTTCTAACTCAAATTCACTGTGATAGCTAAAATTTCAGCTTAAAAATAAATATATTTCACAGGGGGAAAAAATAGAGAAGCTACATTAAGAACAGTCAAGCCGCAATTGAAAACATACAGTCGATAAAAAAACATGGTCCATTCCAAAAAAAACCCCAAAGCTGCTTATGATCAAGTCAAACACAATGCAATTTGAACTAAAGATTTTGCAAACAATACAATGCAGGTGGGATGCTGCTAACTTCAACAGGACTTTATAAGCAGGTACAAAAATTAATCAGTGTAGACAGGGCAAAGAAATCAGGAATGCTCAAATTATTATGCAATTCACATAATAAATGAAATACAAATAAAAAGGTTAAGAAATGGATGGAAGTTTTTTTAAAATATCGGGAAGACACTGCCTGCTGAAATAGTTTTACTTTATGACATTAAAATAATAATTATTATGTATATAAGCACATAGTTGCTAAAATGTTTCAGCTGCATCTGGACACTGTATTTATCTTTGAGAAATGGCACCATCATCATAAATAAAGATCAGGTTAACTCACAATTATTTTAGATTTGGATTGAATAAGCGTTAACAGTTGCAACTGCAAAACTGTTTCCTCACAAGGCTGTATTGACTTACCAACCAACATTCAAGTCAGTGTCCCCATTCCCTTACAGCCAAAGGCTAACGGAGGTTGCTGGGAATGTGGCTTTCCCTGCCCTTTTATTCACAAATCACCTGCATGTCCCTTACCCAGAGGGTGAGAAAAGTGGGGATGTTCCCAATGTTACTGGTTGAGGTTGCTTTACATTGTATCATTGCTAAACTGTCCTTGGTATGGGAACAGGTTCCTAGATTATCCACCTGCTTGACAAGTGTCATCATTAGGTTAGAGATATTTTTGTCTTTCTCGGAGCCAGGATATGCCACAGTCAAGTAGAAGATGCTGTTGCCTGATCATTATGCCACTCGAGTTCAGCTCCTTACCCAAAATCAGACAGATAATCTACTAGCAAACATACTCCTCGGATGATTTATACAGCCAGCAGCCTGGACATACTTTGGGAAACAATTTCCTCCACCTTGCTTCAGAAGGTCTTTATTCTTATTGAACAAATGACCAGCTACTAGCAAAATTCAGCTCAGCCCTTCCTTTCACACCTACACCTTGGTGCTACCTACAAACTTGCCACTGGATCTCTTCTATCCCAGCTGCCCAAGAACTAAATATGCAGGAACAGGGGAAAACATCAGCAGGTTCTAGCAGCTTTACAAGTGTTTCCATTATTTCTTCTGCATTTCTTGCAAGCTAACAAAACCCTTGTTTTATTGAATGTAGTACTTTGTGGCAAGGCAAATGCAATTTGCTGAGGAGTCTTAGGTGAAAATCAGAAGCAGATTTACTTCTGGAACCTCCAGCCCAAATTACCCATCTTCACCTCCACTTTGACCAGAGAAACAAACAACAACAAAAAAAATCAGTCATGCCCAAAACCATAATTGCCATATTTTAATTTGTCAGAGCAATAGCTTAAGTGGCTGCTTGGTTGAGTCCTGCATATACAGTAGTACAGCATTCTCATTCTAACTTTGCTTGAGCAGTTATTGTGACTTTCAATATTAATCCTAATTATAGGACTAAAATGCTTTCATAAATAATTTTAAACACTGTTCAAATGACTAATAAATATAATGAAGAGCAAGTATAAAGCAGGATGTATCCAGTTAAATTACTCTTTGGTGTCCAATATCCATGGCATGTTTAATGATTATATTTCTGTCCATCTATAAATAATTATAATTATTTGCATTTATTACTATCAAACCCAGTAAAATTTGGCTAATTACTACAAACTGTAGTTAACATATTTTGAGTTTTCAGCAATAAGTCATTTCTTAATTTCTAATTATCACCATGTCCTTTATTTCTCTTATTCCTGATGTCATTTAGCTTTGATAAAGTGTCAGAAATAATTCTTCCAGTGTTTCATAGCAATATATTCTCCTTCATTTAAACAATGGATTTTCGTCAGTACATGAGTATGTCACTATATATTATCTGGAAAGATGTTACAGCCCATAACTTTCAGTGAGGATTGGACCATTCAATGGCACTGTCATAACCTGATAGCCCTCTTTTTCTTCTACATAGTGACAGCTGTCCCAGTGAAAGTCACTCTCAGGGTTGCCGCAGTTTTGAAATCACAGCGTGTGAGCCCTGCTGTAACAGGTTCCCATTAGCACAATTCGATTGACTTCATTGGAATTACCCTTCATTTACAGAAGCATTATAGTAAGGTTTTTACTTTTAGAGCTAGCCTTGAAAAATGAAAGATGTATGAATTATATCAGCTGAAAAGCATTTGAACTGGTCAGAAATCCTCCAGCAGAATACTTTTATGCCAGGGAATATTGTTGCACAGAAATAAAAAAGTTATGTGGAGACCTTTCAAAACAGCATGGAGAAAAGTTTTCCTCAGGATCAAGCCTGCTAGATGGGCTTCCAACCTATGCAGCTTCTGGCCACCTCACCTACTCCCACAATAATGCACATGAGGGGCTGGTAGACAAGTGAGATAGTGGGAATCCTGGATTTCACCTCATCAGGTCTCAAGTGCTGCACAGATGGCCTTTCAGGCAATTTTGTAGGCTCCTACAGCTTAGATGTTCCCAGTTAACAAGGCAACAGGAGTCTAACTTTCAAACTCATTGCGCCTCAGCACCTGAACCCCCAGGCTACTAGCACTTGGGGCTCCAGATCACTGCACAAGTCACCATGGCTGGTGACTCTGGGTCAGTCTATAAAAAGGATCACCCATATAAAACCTAGGTTTACTTTAGTTGAAAAATTCATCATTTCTGTCATGAATCCCTTCACAAAACAGAATTGCATTTTCTCACATAGCTCTTATAGGGACTGCCATTGTGCATCAGGCTGTTAGAGCAGTGAATTGCAAGATTTGTTTTTTCCTTTTGTGCTGATCATTTTCACACATTCCAATTCATAGTCTGAACAGCCCAGAAGTCTTTCACATTTTGTGTGAATATATAGTTCAGGTCACCATGTATCCCAGGGAAGTTCAGACTGTAAGGATGCACTCTTCAGAGCCTTGAGCCTTTTGATATTGTTTGTCACCTCACAGAGAGCCTGCAAAAAAATTTCCCATTCCAACTTGATTGTGGTTTATAGCTAGAATGAGATACAGCAGCAGAAAAGGGAGCAATTCAAGGTATTTTCACAGACTGCAAATACCAGTCCCATAAAAATATGGAACATTGCTGAAGTTCCAATTCTATTCATTATAAAGTCTGAGGATTAACACCATTTATTTATTCTTTTCCCTTGAAAATGTTCTGAGCTGGAAAAATTCTTCATTTTGCTGCTCACCATTTATCTTTTCAGGGATATGAAAGAGCTCTTGAAAGGGGATTCAAATTTCCCTTTATTGGTCAGAATAAAGATGTTTATTTTAAAAGAGAGAGGAGTTGTTGTGACTGATGTTAGAAAGAAGCATGCACGTCCATGCTAGAGTAGAGGAACCATTTGTGAATCATCCATTCTTACCCAAGTATTATCTTGGCAGTGCTACCAAAGTCAGCTCATGCTACCAATTGCACAAGTGCTGGCCTTGAAGCACAGACATGCCCAAGGGTTAGTTTATTTGATACAGCCAGCTTTTCTAAAAATGTGTGTTTGCAGACTAGCAAGGTTTATATGCTCCAACAGTGTGTTCCCTTGCAGTCTTTCTCCATGGCTTGTCTTCTTGCAAGACATTCACTGCTCAGCCAGCTTGCCCTGTTATCTTCTGAGAAACCTGGGCTGGGTGCCACAGACTCCTTCTGTGTTCTTGGCAAGCCGTTTAGGGTCAGAATCTTATTCATGCTTAATTTGAAAGTTGTTCCCTTGGTTTTAGTAAGATGACTCAAGGGGTGAATTACTGCACAGGGACAGTGGAGTTATGAAATTTTAGACATTTGGATATTTTAGTAACAGCCAGCTCAAGAACCCTATCCTTGAATCTGGGTACATGAATAAATCATTCTTTTCATCCAAAACAAATTTGAGCAAGATGACTTCTGAAGAAAAGCTGTTGCAAGAGACATCCACAAAGTTAATCTTCTTACATTAGGCAATCCAAGGATCTCCTTGCACACTTTGGAATTGGTACACATTAATATGCCTCTTATTTTACCAAAGGATTTGGGTTTTCAAATGCTTTAAGTAACATCAAGTTCTTCCATACAAGGCAGTTTTATCCTTACAAGGATATTTTTTCTGAAAAACCTCTTCCTTTTATAGTCATAGTGATGATGTCTATCCTTGATACCCAAAATGGGGTAGTGGGCAGCCTCCCAAGGCTCAGTGTTCAATGTTCCTCCCTGTTGAAAAATCTGCATCTTATTCTTAGAAGCTGATGCTTAAAAGCTGGACACTGAGCTCTGCTGTTTAAAATAAAGAAAGGCCACCCACTCCAAGTGCTTTGTTTCTTGATGTGGCTCAAAGAGGCGTTAGAGATGTGGGAAAAAGATTTCTAGTTCCTTCTTCCTATTTCCCCGTTTTCTTTTCACCTTCCTACCAGTCTGATTAACATAACAAGTTTATGAATAGCTTCCTTTTCTGAAGTTCGGGACCTCAAGAGAAATGAACACCTGAGTAAATGCATTTCTTTCTCTTAGTGGTAGCTTAGAAACATGAGATTTGATAAAAAGGTCAGAGATGTTTGCACAAAGGTTGTAGATAATGAAGATGATAATAGAAACCTGGGGGCAAATGTGCTTTTCATCATCTTTCAGAGAACAACGCTCTTTCTATATAACCAGCTTTGGTGTTTAGTCTTTTGCAAACTTTTATATGAATCCCAATTTGGACAATTAACTTTGGGGTCTCAAAATGAGTAACTTTGAGAAATCTCAAAGGCTCAGTAAGCACCTCTTTGTGCATTTGTTTACTTCCAGCTCTCTGGTCCTGAACTCTTGATCATTCCTGTGTTGGAAAATTGCTCAACGCAAGACATTTTATATTATTTTCTCTCATACATTAAAAACTACAAAGAGTTTCTCACCTTGGTCAGTAAATGTTCCCAAGAGGTGGTCCTGAGTCTGTCTGCCTGATCCAAGGTTAGGGATATCTAATACAAAGCAAGATTCAGGAATAAGATCAAAAGCCTTGCACAGAAGAAAATCATTATACTGTCTTCATGCCCTGTGCAAATAAAGAGGACAGGTATTTTATGAAACTTTTTCTTTATTTGGTTGGGTTGGGGAGTTTTTTAATGCAGGAAAGAAATGGAAAACCAATGTAAAAATTACTTATGCCATTCATGGTCATTGATAGTGGTTTTATAATTGCCCAGACTTTCATCCTGTACCACTGAAAAGTGGATTTTGACAACAAAGTGGCCGGTTCAGACACATTCTTTGGAAATAGATCTTTGGTGACTAACATCCCTTATTCTCAAACAATAAACATCTGTGTAAAGTGCCTTTAAGGCATAAAGCCTGCATAAATTACAGAAGACCAAGCTTTGGTTTCTCAAATTGTGCCATCTACAGAAGAAAAATACTACCGTAAAGTTTTGTTTCCTTATATTTTCCTCTTTTCAAATCAGCAGCTTAAACTATTTACAGCTGTTGATTATCTGTTACCTCTGGAAAAATGCATTTCTATACATCAGTTTGGAGCCAAATTAATTCCATTCTAATTAAGGTGTCCAAATTCAGTTCTATTTAATGTGTCCAACTGTCCTTCAGCTAAAGATCTAACAAGTCTAACAGGTTACCAGTAGGTGAGTGACTCTGTAGAGCCCGATCTCACAGTTCTGCCTCCCTCCACTCCACCTGCATTTCATGCACCAACAGTCCAGGTATCACTGACACCCTCCAAATTTGTGTGAGAGTCCTATGCCTGGTGTGCAGGAATTTGAGAGGTACATATCTGGAGCACAGCATCTTGAATACAAGGAAATATATTTCCTTTGTGAGCTTAGAAACTGATCAGTCACAAACAGCCCTAGACCAAGGCAGTTCCACTCTCCCCTACAAAACTAAAAGGGAAAATTACAGTAACAGGTAGGGATTCAGTCATGTAGAGAACTGTGTGGGGTTTCAGTCTTGCCCTAGGATTTCAAAAAAAATCAAAATGTAGTTCCAAAATATATTGAATTTATTAGAAAGGAGTGATTTTTCAACACCATTATGGAAAATGCAGGACTAGTTCATGAAAGGGTTTTAGGATAAATATCTACAAATGTTTAGCAAAAACAGGTCATATCAAGCTCCTATGAGCAGTAAGCTAGTTTCATTGTCCTTGATATTTTTTCTCTGTTTTACTTTCTGAATTCTCAGCCTTACACACCAGAAAAGATGCTGGTTTTCTCTTAGAAAAACTGTGCTACCTATTCAGGCTCCCATAAATAAGCTCAAAAAGTTAGATTGCAGATTATTTTAAAGTTGTGAATTAAAATTAGTTGCAATTTTATTCTATTCTCCTAATATTTCTCTGTCAAGAGAACTCAGGGGTTTTTTATGTCTCTGTATACTCTTCTAAGAAGACTACAGTTCAGGCTAAATAAAAGGTGTTGAACAGAGGAGAATTACAGATTTTTATGAACAATACTGGAAAATCTACACTCCCACAGGCAAGTCAAACACTCTAAACCAAACTAAAGCTAATTTTAAGTAGATAAAAGATTTTTTTTTCTTTTTCAATGCATTAAGTTTGGATATAAATACATATGGGATCTTTCCTAAATTCAAATTCAAACCTAAGTCTTGTGTGATTCACCCAAATCTGTGTTTCCATAAATAAACAGCCCATGAGCACAGATATTCAAAAGGCAGAGGAAAACAGAGGAAACAAAGCAAATTCATGATATTCATATCCCACTAAAAATTTGCTGGTGTCATTAAAAACACAGAAAGGAAAAGGCACAATGGATATTGAAATTATAAGGAAATGCTTTGAGTTGTTTCATGAAGTTTAACATAACTATATTTCCTAACATTTCAGACTTCTGATTTTTCTTGTTATCTTTCAGAAGTTTTCTGAGAACTGTAATTCTAAGTGCAAGAGAAATATTTTCTCTTGAGCTTTTGAAAAGAAGAATGCAAGTTCCATGGAAATATTTTCCAAACCACCTTGTTTACTAGGTCTGCTTACATAAATGAACAAAATTTAGAATATTTCAGCCAACAAGATTTTCAAGGGCACCTAAGGATTTTAGACATACCATCTCCTTTGCCACAAAGAGGAAAAGAATAGTGCACTAAGAAACAAATAACTCAGTTTCTTAAAAGAGCCTTGAAAACCTCCTTATGTGTACAGCAATATATCCCCTGGAATTATATCAATGCTGAACCAAGTGTATCCTTAAATTATTAGAGGAGATGCAATTTACGTAGTAATAGGAAAATAAAACTTTCCTTTGTTTAAAAAAAAAAAGTACTAAGGAGATTATTTTTATGAATTCCAGCCTGTTTCATGCCATCATTCATTGTCATGGATTGTATTTGCCATGTACTTGCATATTTTTTCCCAGAATACAGAACAGAACTCATACCATAAGTGCTGGCTGTAAATGGTAACTGTAGGAAACAAATAGAGATATAAGCAGATGGGGATTATGCAGAAGCAGCCCTGTGACGGTGGAATAAGTTACCATTCTCAGCCTGTCACCAACTGCTTATCATGCCCTTATCTCAAAGGTTATCCAATCTCACAGCAGAGCTGCTGAAGGGGAAACTACTGTACCTGCTGCAGCTGAGATAAGACAAATTATCAAATTCCTAGTCAGGGTAAACTCATTTTAAGTGAGACAGATTAGGGAGCTTGCATTGGGCAGGTGTCTCTGCAGGCATGCAAAAGCAGTAGCCTTCAAAGAAAGTCAAGACCAAGGACCCAAAAGCTAACACAAAAGGATCTGGGACATGACATTTATCTGCAGTTTAAAACACAATCTTCAGATTTTGCCTTTCCAATGCATGCAGTTGATATTCAGGGGAATAGGAACAGAGAGGAATTGCCTCAGAAATAATCCTGATAGGCAATGTTTATATCCCACACAGTCTTTTTAAAGCCATGCTTTCACCGAACAGGAGTAGATGAGAATCCCTGCAATGTTTGGAAGTCTTTTGGTATACTGAATATAAAGAGATATTACTCTCCATTTGTGCAATTATTCATTCCTGGCCATTTATTTGACAATCGCCCATTGCAAAATCCAGCTCTAAATCCTTGGCACAAATGGCTTTGATAAAATTCCAGGTGCTCCTCTGTTTTTTTTTACGAGCTAATGGCTCCCCAAATTCAAATGATTTTGAAGTCTCAATTTAGTCACATAAGGATCAATAGATTTGTCTTCTTTCTTTTCTTTTCACAAAAAATACTGCCTTTCTTATATCATTGCTTCTTTTTAAGAGATTCAGCCAGGATCCTTTTCATGTCTTTGTCTGCCTTTCTATAAAGCACAAAGCAATCAAAAGGTCTGATTTTTTGACATAAAACTTGTAAACTATTTTTGTGTCCATAATCCTGGGAAAAGAGAGCAGATAAAATTTTTAAAAGCCTCAGAAAAGAAAATCAGAATGAATATTAGAGATTAAACACAACACAGTCTAATCTAAGGGTCTGTCTACCCAGAGAAGGTGTATGCTCTTAATAATAATGCTGTAGGTAAAGTACCTCAGTTCCTTCATCCCCAAATGTCTGGATTTCCCTAACCTTCATGCCAGCTGTGTTTACACTGTTATTGTTTAGGGAAAGGGATCATTGCACCTTTGAAATTATGCTTCCACCTTTAGGCTAAGATCGACTTGGAATAGATGAAGAGATTAAAGCACATCTGTATTAGACTAGCAGTTGTTGACTCTTTTAGGATCACAAATGACATGAGTTAAGGATGGGAAAAAATAGTACCATATAGAAAGAAAAAAATACCTGCTCTTCCCAGGCTCAGGGATGTGTTGCTAAGGCTTAGAGGACTGTTTCAGAAGACTGTATTAAGGTTTCTCAGCATTGTAAAAAGAAATTAGTTATGTCAGCCTAAGGACGAAGTAAAAAGCCTGGCTGGAGCAGTATTGATCCTACCATAGGATGAAATAACTGAGTAGGGAGAAGAGTGGTACAAAAAGCAAGTGAAGTGACCTTGGGAGCAAGGTAGTCTGTTCCCAGCTGCTATGAGGAGAGAGTTTGGATAAAGGAATGGGAATGAAGAGACTGCTGCTTCTTGTAAAGCCAGTTAGGAAATGGCTTCCTTTCCTGGAATTCTCTCTACTGCTGTTATTTTTCCCTTACACTGCTATGAGGTTGGACAAGACCTGTTGGGAATACAAATGAGGTCAGGGCCAAAGCTTCTCAGCCTGGGATAGCATGTCAACTTTGATGTTCTCCAGGAGATAGTTTAGCTTGAAGCTTTGTCTCTTCAGCCTCACATTCAGAGAGATTTGATATGCAGCCATTTCAAAAGATCTCACATAATTCAAGGGCACTATTATTCAGCATTTAGTTACGGACCAAATTGTAGTAAGAGAAGAATTTTAGCTGGCCCTCAGAATACAGACATCATCATTTTTATGTCCCAGAAACCCTTCAGGTCTGTATTTTTAGCCTGTCTGAGCTTCTGTACCATCTCTGAAAGGCATCCTGGTATGAAGTAGATAGCAAGAAAAAAGCACATGATGCTGACATGCAAGGGCCCAGAGCTATTATTAAAATAAGTAAATCCCCCTCAATCTTCCTCAGACATTCCTTCTTCTCTCCTTTACATAAGGATGTGAAGTCAAGACAGATTATTTCAAAAATATACTCTAGGATTGTTAAGGCTAAGGTATAGAAGACTAAGTTTACATCCATACCAAAAAAATTAAATGGTATTAGAGTGAGTTATCTGACCCAGACAACAACCAGCATAGTCTGGCCATGCCTGTACCCTCAAAATCTAAAACAATGTGTCATACCCAAACCGCTTGTTGGGAATTCAGTTTGGCTAAGCCACCTCCCAGTCTATGACTGGGAATTGTTTGGGAGACTATTAACTGTCCCCTGCTGAAGATATACCAAGTATCCTGCTAATAAATTGATTATTAGATTTCAGAACTTGTGCTTGTACCCTGACACAATTTAGTGTATTAAAATAGCTGTAATCTGAGTGACATTACAGCGATAATTCAAAATTCATCTGGGATAGAAACTGCAGTCAGCCTGAGCACAAATGCCACACAGGCAACTGCATTATTATTGTCTCTAAATCCAGCTTCCCAGCTGGACTTTGTCTCCCACACTGTACTGTAGCAAAGGACTGAGAGGGGAGGCCATGGTGACCCATGGGAACATTTATCCAGCATGGCAAGCACAAAGCCTTGACACACACAGATCCATGAGGCACCCAAAACACACCACATGGCTAAAAGGAAGCTCATTAATTACCACTATACATTACTTTAATCAATAAACTCAGTGTTACTCTGTAGAGATATTCAGTCTGAAAAAATGCAATTTGCCATTAAAAACATTTTGACAGAAGATTTCCTGTTTGTTTCAATGTGTCATAGTAACTGACTGCCACAGGGCAGAATAACATTGCCTAAAGCCTTTCTCCCTGTGGCATCCATTCTGCATGCAAGGCTGATGAACGTTTGCTTTTCATTCTCTCACATTTTCTGCCATATATCCTTCAAAGCTTTATTTTCCTGAAGGTTTGAACTGATTATATTTTAATTCTTATCTGCCACTATGCAAGAGATTTTCCCAGTTCACCTTGTGGAAGGAAGACTGATTATGCAAGACCTAGGTTGGGCTAGTTTCAAATGACATACCTCTCGAAATATTCTTGCCTCACAATATACACACCAGCTTTGCATTGCTCTTTCACTAAAGCAGTTGGACCCATGTCTCCAGCCAGCCTTAAGTACTTGTTTAGAATGGAGCCAGGCCCAGTTTTGCTAAATAGAGATAAGCTTCAGTGACACCAAAAGGACTGTGCTTAGTGAGTCACAGAGGAATCTCTTTTTAATAAGGTTATTTTTAAAAAGGTAATAGAACAATCTGACTTCAGCATGTGCCCTATTGTTTTGGTTAAGAAAGGCTCTAGGGTACTGTTCAGCTGTTCCTGCTCCCAGTGAAATGTCCCAGTCAACGTACAGTGAATCAGTGGAGGTATGAACATGAGAAATACCTCTCTTTTCTTGAAGCAAATAGAATGAAACTAACAAGAAACAGAAAAACATAAGTATACCCTCTGCCCCACTGAAGTCAGAAACATTAGTCCTGATCTCAATGAGTCTAGAGCAAAAGTCCCAGAAAATTCAGCAGAAAACCAGAAGCTGAATGGTCATGAATGGTAAAATGCCAAGAATAAAATAAAAATAAAAGTGTTAAAAAAGAGATAGAGAGAAATCCCACCAGGATTAAAGAATGAATCTCATCTGGCAACAGCTTAGATAGACTTCATAAAAGGAGAGATGTTTGATGGAATACAATTAAGTCACAATGGAGTCCAGTAGTTCATAAGGCTTTAACAAGACTATAGAAAACAACATTGAAGGATAAATATCAATTTATTTCTGAAATCTTTATATCTTCCCCAGAGCAAGGATGCTTAGTGCTTGCTTTATACCAAATACTTTCTAAAATATATTTGGCGAAAAACCAGATAAGCAATACAAAACAGGTAAGTTTCTGTATAACTTAATATCAAAAACAATTTAACTTTCATAAGCTGAATTCTGAAATTGCTTGGAATAAAAGATACAATAGTGAAGCAAGTCTAGGTTTTGACAATTTAGCTGCTTCCTATGAAAGCCAACAGTTAGAAATGGCCAGAGCACCTTTTTCTGGCTTCACTCTGCCAGCCTCTAAAAAAACCAACCTGCTAGTTTTGGAAGAGGAGGAGAAGAACTCCAGTCCCGTACTGCAGGTGGGATGGAGACAAAGGAGGATATCATGAGAGGTGGGTAAGCAAGCACATGCTGTCCCAGGGGCAGTGGAGGAGATCATGGCCTCAGCAAGAGTCACAAAGGGGTCAGAAATATGACCACAGTCAGGTATGATAATACCAGAGGTCCCATATTCCTGTCTCACCTGATAATGTATGGGGTTTTTCATCTCAAGTTACTGGTCCTTTCCAGGTCTTTGGTCACTGCAGGCTGGTTTACAGTGGTAAATTCTCTGAGGAAGAGGTACTCCAAATCACAGATGTCTTACACATCTCTTCAAATCCCACTAACCTTCCTGAAACTTTCTTCATCTTTTTCCTTCACACATCACTTTAAGATTGCCATAAAACCAAATTTTCCACTGCCAACACTAAAAGGTGCTAAATTATATCTACATGGCAAGACTTGGAGGGGGGCAGCAGGACGGAATGTGACCCATGCAGCACAGATGGTGTCTGTGGGAAGAGGTTGGGGCTACCCAAAACCAAGACCATTAGGAAAGTTTGTGGTGCCTCTGTGAAAACGTGTATAGGAAAGGTCATAAAACAGCGGACAGCAGGGGGGAGAGGGAGAGAGGGAGAGAGAGAGA
The DNA here is from genome assembly GCF_965178545.1 of Coloeus monedula. Taxonomy (NCBI): domain Eukaryota; kingdom Metazoa; phylum Chordata; class Aves; order Passeriformes; family Corvidae; genus Coloeus; species Coloeus monedula. Next base: position 106,298,027 of record NC_138782.1, on the reverse strand, counting down.
GGAGGGAACAAAACAAACAAACACAAAAGAGCAGGAAACAGCAAAGGAAACACCACAGCCAGAAGTGGATGAGATGCTCCACAGCAGAGCACATGATCCCAAAAGGACTGTAGTTCATGGAAGACCCATGCCAGAGAAGAGAAAAAGAGTGAGAAAGGAGGAGCAGTGCAGAGAAACTGCTGTATTGTGACCATAACCCCTCCATGATACTCATTGTTAAAGATCTGTCGACTGTGGTGATAACAACCAAGGAGAGAGGAGTCAGGAGTGAAGGAGTGAAGCTGAGCCTGGGAACAGAGCAGGAAGGATGTTTCCTTAAATGTGTAAACATTTGTTTCTCCCTGTAGTTGTTTTTCCCAGTACCTTAATTAGTACTCAAATATTTATATCAATTGAGAATAGATCAAGTTATATTTCCCAAAGTTATTATTACTGTATTAGTAACTGGTAAGTGAAATCTCTTTATTTGTCTAACAATTCTTCTTGCTCTCTCATCTTCTCCCCCATATCACTGGGTGGGGGGACTGAGCAGGTGGCTGTGTGGATATTTGACTGTGAGCCAAGGCAATGCATTATCCATCAAAATGACAAAATTCAATTTTGCCTATGTTCTGTAGAAACCTAAGATTGGTTCAATATAATGTTCAATTACTGTATCTCCCATGTGGTACCAAAGCATTTGGTGATTCAAGTCTTTCTTATAGAGAAAATGCTTTTAAATTAATATATTTTGGAAGGAGAAATAGAAAACTGTTCTTATTTTGATGTTTTTGTGGTGAGGAAGAGATGAAGATCATACCTCAGTGTGGTGATTACTCCAGGAGTGATGGATTTATTCAAGAATAGACCACATTATTACTTGGTTTGGAATATGAGACAAACTACTCTGTGCTAACAAAGGCACATCACAAAAAATAGTACTTTCACATAAAACACAGGAGAAAGCCATTTTCTCCCTCAAGGAAGCTACAGAAAGCAAACCTAGGGAGTGAATATCTCCCTACAATATCTAAAACAGTCCTCAGCATACCTCCAGGGGACTGGAATATATTCAGAATCATGAAAGTACCATTTCAAATTCAACTGCAGTGTGTGATAAATGCCAAGATTTTAATGGTGTATGCCAGTGAAAATCTAATATTGGCTTATTTATAATTAAAGTTTACCAGTAAGGAAGATGTTAAAATTGCAAGATCGCCAGCAAGGAGCTGTATACAGTTATTTCCTTGCCAAGTAAAACACTAATATTAGATTATCTCCCATCACTGGTGTTATATAGATGTTTTACATTTAAATGCTACACTGTACCTGCACCCAAAAATATGGACATACCAAACTGTTTGTCTTGAAAAACTTGTTCCCTAGATCAAATATTTATGTTTAGATTGAAAACAGCACTGAAATTCCTTCTTCTTCATCATCATATAGTAAATCAGTAATGAGTATTAAAAATTTGATCTCGTAAGTCCATATCACCCAGTCTCAAGAAGTTGTGCTTCCATCTTACATAGTGTTAATCTGATGAGTTTTTTTTCTGAGAAACACTCAGTTGCCTCCAGCCCTGTTCAGTTCTTTCTTCCTTCTAAAAGTAGAAGCCGATCTGCTGACTTGTACTATTGGATTTTTTGATGTGGGCACCTTTTCCCAATAAACTTCACTGTGTCTACCAGTGCATTTTACACAAGCTACTAAACATCCATCAGATGGAAATGATTCACAGTCTTTACTGATTAGGTCATATTTGAGCCAGTGACCTAGAGCTGAAAAGTAATGACAGCTTAAATTGCTTTCTACCCTACTGCAAACAGCCATATGCTGAAATACAGTTGAAAGATGCAATTTAGCATACTTCAGTTTTATAACAAAGAGTTATCTGTTGCAGCTTTAATTCCAGTCAGAGTAAAACCTTTGACAGTTCACTAACCAACCAAATATAGTTATGGGGAACTGGGAATGCAGACATTTAAATGCAAAGATCAACAATGATTTTGTGGGGTTTTTCAACAGCTGCAGAGTTTTGTCGGCATACCAAATGCTTCATTTCATCTTCACTAAGTTTGTTGATGTTAAGATCCAGAGACGGAAAAATCTGTGAAAGAATTAGAAGAAATGTTGTTGCAGTTGCAGCACTCTTAGTATAATCAAGTGTGCTTTGTGTGTTTTGAAGTATTCTCAAACCAGGATTTTATGGATTTTGGTTTAGTTTGGCTGATTCTTTCACATACTGAAATATTTGTTAAGTAGCAACAAATATTATTATACCAATGATCATAATTCTTGGAAACAGTGGCTTTCTACATAGCATCCATTGTAAATTAAAGTGGAAGGTGATGTGATTACATTAATAAACACTAGGAAATCATTATAACACTTTCCATAGTCCAGAAAGAGAATTCCTGGGCCTCATGTATTTTATTCTCTAGATAAAAAGGCAATAGATCTGCAAAGAAAGAACTAGTTTTCTACCCTTCGTTTATAGCATGCGTTCAAATCTGATTTGCATTCAAGATAGCATATGAATATTCCCTTATATTTACTTCCAAGTGGATTAAGGGAAAGTAAATTTGGTTCAGTTTTATGCAGACCTGAATATAAAGCACAGCTGTGCTTGACACCTCATTGTTCTCCTACTTAAAATATTCTTATGGTGTTTGTTCAAGGGATTTTTTATGCCAGCTGCAGTTTTCACATTACATCTAGTAAGAAATAAGAAAAAAAAAAAAGAAACCACACAAAACAGCAGAAACCAAGTTTTATCTCTGCAGCACTGTATTCTGTGAATACTAAATGAAAATCTTTTTGCTGTCTTTCTTCACATTTTAGCATTGGTAACTCCATTTTCTCTAACAAACCAGACCACAAACAGTACTACTGTCTAAGGAGTCCCATAGTAAGGACTAGACAGACTCCAAATTTATAAGCTCTGTAGACATTATGAACAACATCCACATACAGACAGAAGAAAGAATTGAAGGATGCTGTGACATTGCGTTGTTTTGGTTGCTGTTTGTTCTTGTTTTCCCCTGTTAACACAGCACACATTTTGGTTTACCGCCTGTCAAGGTCACCCTGAAAAGCTGCTCCACCCTAGAGCGTATTGACTGCTCTCCTCTGTTGGGTATAACCTGTGAAGTCACTGACATGTTAGATTGACCAGCCTAAATTTCCCAAGATTATACTTAGGTGTGACAGTTAAGAGTAGACACCTCTAATCATTAGTCTTCCCATGGTGACAGAGAGCAACCTTTCAATGACATCAAGCCAGCTCCCCTTTGGATATATTTGTTCTTGCTGCATGGACAAATATATTTCCAAATTGTTTGTATGCTCCCTGTTCAACCTTCCTTGACTGTGGACAATACTTCACAAGCCCACACTGCACTCCTGAGCTCAGCAACATGGAAGACATGAGGGCATAAAGCAATAAGCCTTGAGTGCAATTGTCTGTTCTATGCCCTTCATCCCACTGAGCAGTGTGACCATATTTTCTTAAGCTTCCTTTTGATGATGTATTCACAGCAGCCCTCAACCCTCTCTAAGTCATGATCTCTCCTTGTATTAGTTGTTGATCCTGGGAGTGAAGCCACCAGATTACAGCAGAGCTGGCTGCACCACGATGCCCTGGTAGGGCCCAGTCATCCTGCTCATTCAGTAGCAGACAGGGTCTGCCAAGTCCCTGCACAAGCTCTAGAATGTTCAACAGGATGCAAAGATGTGGCCACTCCTGTGACCTTGTTCATGAGTCCATGCTGCATCATAATTGACCAAGGACACATTTGAGTTCTGCATGCAAAAATTAAGCACCTTGTATTGAGTTTGCATGGCCAGGTCTTGGTAGCAGTGGGGCTACAGGGGTGGCTTCTGTGAGAAGCTGCCAGAAGCTTCCACCATGTTCATCAGAGCCAATGCCAGGCAGCTCCAGGATGGATCTGCTGCTGGCCAAGACCAAGCCACTCAGGAATGATAGTAACACCTCTATGATAACATATTTAAGAAGGAAAAAGTTATTGTACAGTTGTAATTACAGCCAGGGAAGAGCGGCGTGAGAATATGTGAGAGGAACAACTGCAGACACCAAGGTCAGTGCAGAGGGAGGGGCAGGTGCCAGAACTGAGATTCCCCTGCAGCCTGTGATGAAGACCATGGTGAATCAGCTGCAGGTCACAGAGGACCACAGGGATGCAGAGATCCACCTGCAGCCCATGGAGAGATCCAGGCTGGAGCAGATGGATGCTATGAACCCATGGGAAACCCACGCTACAGCAAGATCTTGTCAGAGACCTCTAGACTCATAGAGAGAGGAGCCCATGCTGGGAGCAGGTTTCCTGGTAGGACTTTCCTGGTCTCCCTGTAGGGGACCCACACTGGAGCAGGCTGTGCCTGAAGGACTGCACCCCATGAAAGAGTGGCCCAAACTGCAGCAGTTCATGAAGAACTGTTGCTGTGGGATGGACTCATATTTGAGTTCATGGAGGCCTGTCTCCCATGGGAGGGAGGAAGGAGAAGGAGGAACAGAGGAAGGACTCCTCTCCCTGAGCAGCAGAAACATTTGATGAACTGACCATAGCCCCCATTCCCATCTCCCTGAACTGCTGTCAGGGAGGAGTTAGAGCTGGGAAGAAGGGAGGGGTAGGTGGAAGGTGTTTCTAAGATTTATTTTACTTCTCATTCTCCTGCTCTGATTTTATTGGTAATAAATTCAATTAATATCCCCAGGCTGAGTCTGTTTTGCCCATGATGGTATTCAGTGAGTGATCTCTCCTGGTCCTTAGCTCAGCTCATGAACTTTTTGTTATATTTTCTCTCCCCTGTCCTCTTGTGGAGGGCACTGATAGAGTGGCTTTTATGGGTGTCTGGCAACCAGCCAGGGTCAACCCACTACAAACCTAAATGGAGTTGCCATAGGCAGATCACTGACTAGCTAAACTGGGTTTATCCAGGAGAAAAGGGCAGAAGATGGGAACTCAAAATGTAGAGAGACACCCTAACAACAGGATTTTGTCCTCTGAGGAACAGGAGTATTAACCTGACTGTAACAGATGATGGGGCACTTGGAGACAAGAGTTTCATATACTAAGCTTATGAATGCTACCATTTTGTCCATACAATGTCCCCTGTGATCCCCAAATGCCTGAAAGATCAGGAGTTTGTATCCTGTCTAAATGCAACAGTTGTAAATACTGATGCTGGCCACAATACAGCACAAGCTCTCTTCCCTCAGATTTCCTTAAAAAAAAGGTCAAATGCAAAACCCCTCACTTTCTCTTCTGTTGCCTATGAAGTTGTGAATCCTACTACCCTAGGTTTAACACTGAAGTTTCCCAGGCACCTAACATTCCTCTTCAGCACAGGCCTGGAAGTGCCTTTGTCTTGGCCAACCACTGCATCACAATGCCTCTATTGTCACATGCTCTCACACCCAAGTGAATTCTAGAAATGAGACATCTTCTCTCTAATTTCTGTGTTTCACAGGCATACTCTGAATCACAGAATCACAGAATGGTTTGGGTTGAAAGGGACCTTAAATGCCATCTGGTTCAAGACCCCCTGCCATGGGTAGGGATGCCACGCACTAGATAAAGCTGCCTAGGACCACACCCAACCTGACCTTGGTTGGTTGAATGGAACCAGTCAGAGTTGGTAACACACAAAACAGATCTCTGTCTCCAAAGTTCTGCTTGCTCAAGACAGATCCTCCTTCCCATGCAGCAATATCACTACACTGGTACAAAGCAGAGCTTGATAAAGGCAAAACTGAGAAGTAAAGTCTGTATTGGTAAGAACAGAGAACTGGTATCATTAGTTTTGGACAAATACTGCACAAATATTATCAATAAAAGCAGTATCTTCAACAAAAACACATGTGTTTAATAAAAGCCTTCTGTTCTCCCTGTCCTACTTCCACTGCCATCAGTGGAAAATCTTAGTCTTTCCTCTGTATTTCTCTGAATGGTAGCTAATCAAAGAATATCCCTGAAACTGAGCATTCCGTTTGACAGTCTTACTTATGAATATGTTTCTCAGATGTGGAAACCCCACAGAGACTTGTATTTCAGTATGAGTCATATTTCATCACAGTATGTTAATTTAGTTACTCGTTTCCATTGAGGGATTGTCTTATAGAACACGTCAATGGAAGCCTTATTGTTTCCAAAAGAATATTATGTCATCTTAATGCAGTTTAGATCCAGTGCCTGCAGCTGCCTTCTGTTTAAGACTTGTTTCATTTAAGTTTATAACAGTCTGAGAGACTTAATTCCCATTCATAGCTGCTTGGATCTAGGTCTTTAGTTTTATTATTGATGTGATGCAGCATGAGTTATCCCTCTAAAAGCTGTTCTCAGCTGAATGGTTAAGCAAAACATCAATCCGGCCCCAGGGCTCAAAGCTAATCTTTCAGCTCATTACATTTTAAAGATTGCAAACAGTCAGAAGGCCTGGAATTTATGTAACTTGGGTTATATACAGTAAAAGCATGTAAAAGTTATATAACTTAATGTTCATATCATATGTTGAAAAATAATAGGTATATCAGACACAGGAACATAGCAAAAATATCTCAGAGGAGTACTTAAGGTTATCCTTTGACTAAACACATACAAAGAGCAATGCATTTTCACATATAATTAATTCTCTCACCATTTCAAAATGAAATGCCTATTTTTCCACTATTTAACTTTTATAATATCATTCTCATGAGTACTTTAATAATACTCTTAAATCTTTGCAAATTTAAATTGAGTTTATGAACAGGCTAATTAATTTTACTGTCCTCGTTATGGGAACATCAAAGTTCCTATTTACCTGCACCATTAATAGCTTGTCTGTAGAAGAGTATTACAATTCATACCAAGATTTTATCATAGAAATATCTAAGGAAGTACACAGTCAGATTTGTTAGTAGAAAGGGAAAAATTATGCCAATTGAAAAACAAGATCAAGAATCACATTTCCATACCTTTGTTTTTACCTCTTAGGATAGATTGTAAGGTATGCACTCAGTGAATAGAATTGCCCTATCAAAGTAATCCACACTTTCAGTATTTTATTAAGAATAGATATCTTTTCTTTAAGATATAAGATGGATAAAAAAATGCCTGTGTAGTTCTCAAGGCCATTATTATGGAGGCTGAGAAGTTCCTAGGCAGTCTTTCATACCTTAAAATCTCTAAATCCCAGTCTGACAATCTCAATGCTTAAAAAAAGTATGGAATTTTAAAAAGCATTTCTTTCTTTTTCTTCATCTTCCTCTTCAGCTGTGTCATTTTATAAATCATCTCCTGTCAGGCTGTGTTGTGACACTGTGGCCTTTTTCCACCAAACAATCTACCTGATGCACCAGATGCTGCCAGTTGGTGGACGACACAAGGCACTACTTTCAGGAGCCACAAGAGCTGGCACACACCTCAGAGGCAGTACAGCACTGTTGTCTCTCCTGTGCTGGGCATGCTCTTGGCCTGGGATAGCTAATGTCCCAGCAAACAGGCCATCACACTAATACCTGGACTGCTTCGTGCCACCTGAGTCTCAAGCACAGGGGGAAAAGCAGTGGGAAACTGGGAAACAGAGCAGGAGATGCATGAGGTGGACGAAGGAATCATTTTATATTTACTCAGGTAAATATAATTCCTCGCGCTTCCCCCCCCCCCCCCCCCCCCATTTTTCAGATGACACTAATATAGTCATTCCACTGAACTCTGAGTTCTTAACAAGGGCTAAATTTAGACTATCAACTCTCCAGCATCCCTACTTCCTCAATGGAAAATAAAAGGCTTCTACAGAGAGCAATTCAATGCAGCTAAAATCTGAATCAGTTCCCAAGATTCTGCCACTATATTAAGATCTATTACCACAGCACCCCTTCTTCTGGAATAGGAAGTTTTCTGCTTCAGTGAGACCACTCCCAATAATAATCAGTGAAGGATTTAGTAGCGGATGTTATGGCTATCAAGACTTCCAGACTTTTTCTGGCTGTTTGTCATTATGTTCACCTATTGACAAGCAGAAAGCACAGAATTCAAAAAGGTTTCATTTAATATATGGTTCTCACAGAATCCTTTATTCCCTGGGTAGTCATTGACAAAATGCATCTTAGTTTTTAGAAGTTTATCAGCAGATCTGCCCACTGAAGTCGGTCACATGGAAAACCTCCTACTTACATTAGAATCAGTTTCAGAGGGATTGGAAGCAGTTCTTTAATCATTTAGCTCTTTTTAGATATCTAGGGAGAAGAAGAGTTTTGGACTTACAACCTGATTCTATTCCCATTGAAGTTAATGGGAGATTTGCCATTAATTTTCAGAGGAACAGGATGAGGCCCCAGTCTTTTGAGAAAATGATGCAGTAGTGCTTAATGGATCATGCAGACCTCCTCAGTTGAAAATACCTTTGTGGTTCCAAGTTTCCATCTACCTTTCCTGGATAAACACGGACATTTAGGTCTGTCTTTCAAATTGTTTCCAACTAATATTTGCAACACAGTCATATTCCCTTTTTGTCTTCCGTTAAAAAAAGAAATACTTAGCATGTTCCATGATATTAGGAAATGCCAAGGAATCATTCCAGCAAGTAAAATTTCATACATCTATCTGGCTAGGAAGAATAAATAATGACCTTTTCCACATGCCAGCAAATATAAAACATTCATATTTCCACAGGCACAAGCTTAATGGCCATCTGAGATGTCTGATTCATTTATGATTTAAGCACTGTTTATAGGAGTTGACCAAAGAATTTACTAGATATCACTGAGGAATGCAAAACACATGAGTAAATTATACAGTGCAGATATCTACATGCAACTCACAAAGAGTGTAAAATAAAGCATATTTACACTAAAAAAGTAAACCTTTGCATGCATACCCACTTCTTTGCAGTCATGCAGTCCATCACTTCACAACAATTCTGCAGTTTTTCAGTTAGTATATTAGATATATATATAATACCATATTTGAAGTCTGAATCTAACTTATGTCTCCTATTCATATTACTCCCTTTGCATGGCTCTCTGTCTCTTTATGTTGTGCCTATCTTTACCTTTATCTATACGATTTCTGCTAAGCACAGACCTCATCTCATGCCAGAGCTGCTGTTTTCATGAGGAGCATTAGTCCCTTTCCCAAAATACTCTTCCAGAACCATTGGAGATTAGTTGCTTGTCTGGCAGGTGCTGCTGCAGAAGGGTGTGGAGCTGCTATATATTTGTCAAACTTTAGCAGATGGCACTAAATATTCCATCTACGCATAGGAAACAATGGACAGAAATTTATGTTTCTATGCTAAACTGGACTTTTAAGTTCCTCCACAGGGCCTCACTCCAGTCAGCACAGGTACCTCCAATGCCAGCTTAATTCCATCTGCTGTAAACAGTTATCAATAGATGCAATGAATGAATGGAAGTGCCCATCTCACTCCAATGCCTCCAGTTACATTTAAATTAATAAAGTCATTAAAGCCAGTGTATGTGTTCATCCTCTGGCATGCAATTGTTCATACTGTCTAACTTTTAGCATGATCCCTGGTGTAGTTTTGATCTGGGTTAGCCATCACTCTCCAAAACAAAGTCTGAGTGTATTTCAGGAGCCAGTCAGGGACACTTCCCAATACTGACAAAAAAAATAGTGCCTGTTTCAATGTATGTACTGGAATAGCTGTAGCTTACATAACCATCTTAGGTGATGTATTTATAATTGCACCATGGTTCTCAACTAGGTGAGATGAATCCCATCCAGTATGACTGAAATGTTCCTAGCTGCCCAGTGACTGCAGACATTCTATTAAAGACAAGAACTTTGCTCCTGCATTTCCAGATAGAGTCAAGGGTAACTACTTCAGAATCTTGTCTGACACTAAAATGACTATTAATAATGTTTTTCAGTCTTACTTACAATTGGCCCCACTGCAACAAATGCTATACAAACAAGACCCAGTAGAAAACATCTCAAACACATTGAATGAAACAAAGCTGAATGAACAAGTAAGAGGAAGAACGGGATGTAAACTGATACAGTTTGATCAGCAGCAATATGGTCATTTCAGTTAAGCAGTGTACTTTATATACAATGGTGTGAGTTTGAAGTGACCTTTAAGATCATCTAGTCAATCACGTGGTCTAGTGGTGGGCAAGGACACCTTCCACTAGACCAAGTTGCTCAAACCCCCACCCAACTTGACCTCGAAGCCTTCCAGGGATGGGGCATCCACAGTTTCTCTGGGAAACCTGTTCCAGTGACCCATCACCTTCACAGTAAAAAATTTCTTCCTTATCTCCAATCTAAATTTCCTCTCTTTCAATTCAAAACCATTCCCTTTTGTCCTGGCCTCAATATAAAGTCTCTCTTCATCTTTCTTTTAAGCTCTCTTTAATATTAAGAGAGTCACAATAATGTCTCCATGGAACCTTCTCTTCTCGAGACTGAACAATCCCAGCTCTCTCAGCCTTTCCTCATAGGAGAGGTACCAGCCCTCTGACCATTTTCCTTGCCCTCCTCTGTACCCACTCTAAGAGGTTCATGTCTTTCTTGTACTGGGGATCACATTTTGAAATCTTTGTCTATGCATTCTTTCATGATGTCCAGTACTGGATATGCAATTTCACCTTAAAACAGATATGCCATGATATATACCAGACATAGTACCATGATGTATAAACAGGCATGCTGTGATTAAGACATTTTCTTGATTACTTCAGACAGTCACTGGAATTTAGGCAGGAAGAATGAAGGCTTCTGTGACTAAAGGAAAACTTTCATATTCATTCTTACATTAAAGATTGTCATGCAATATGACAGACAGCATATAAAAGCAATGTAAGCAATGTGTTTTGCTTTACAGTCTCTCACACTAGCCTAAAATATATGATTTCCTCCATGGTGACTTCTCAAAGGCATTAGGCAATCTGGATGTAATTCATTTGACTTGTATTTTGCAGGGTTGTATTCCCCCCTGTTACTGCTTTGCCATAAAGGGACTGCAGAAAGAGCATCCCAGAACACAGGCAGACTTCAGAAGGAAAATTTTTCAAAGCAGTAAGCTGGCTGCTTAATATGGCCTATTATGTGGAACATAGTCAAAAGGTACAAACATTCTAAGCGTCTAGCCTCAGTAAAGTGGAGAGTGGGACTTGTTTCATGGTCAAATACTTAGACTCCCTGGAACAATTTGTTTGATTCCTGGAAGAGCTGACTTGAATTCTGAGATTTCCAAGGTTCCACTGGATGCCGTGGAACTCACTGTGGGAGCGGCTACAGCCTGCTAGCCAAAAAAATTAAAACCTGAAGTCCTCTTACTTGTGGTAAACTTTACACACTGTGGCAGGTTTCACATGACTCCAGTGAGTCATGACCTATGGCCAAAGTAGTACTTGTAGTCAGTGGTACAAAATATGTCATTGTGGTTGTTTGGCTGCTTCTGTCACTCCAGCTGTAACTGTAGGTAAAAGCTCTTGGTGATTAGTTTAAAAATACGCCTTAAGATGGCCTGGGATAAAAAAAAAAGTGATGCAACTTTCAAAAGCATCAGTACAAAGTGTCCCATAAACTTCACATGGGTTTTAGCTCAGGCCCTGCAGGAACATACTTTACTAAGTGGACAGGAAAAGTCAGCAGTCAGGAGGTGATTATCATCTTTACATAAGCCTCACATCTGACTGCTGGGAGTAGGAATTCCAGCTGGGAATGTTCAAGCCACTGTCTGTGTTGAAGTTATGTCATCAATAATGTAACTCTTGGCTGGAATAATTTCAAATAATAAAAGTTTCTGTAGTTTGTAAAACTGGATTTTGGATATATAGAAGGCAGTCCAATGTCTCAGCATTGCTCTCTAAACATCATCTTTCACTCTAAAACAGTGTTAAGGGCCAAATTCTCTGTGTGGCTTCAACCCAGACACTAACATTGCAGTTGTAAGTTCAGCACAAGGTGAGTAGCTGTCTAAATACACTGTTCTTGAGTAGTGTACAGTTTAATTCACACACAACCCTGCAAGGAATGGCAATAGACCAGCACAGAGTGAATGACCATAAATAAGCCAGAACATTTCAGTTGTTTCTTTCTTATAAATGTCAGGGGGGTTATTGGGGGATTTTATTAGAAAGGCAGCTGGAAGAAGAAATGCATCAGGTGAAATTAAAAAGAGCAGAATGAGGCTTCATAATGCCTCATAATTCATAATAAAGTTTAAACCAAGCAGATATGCAACATGTGATAAGTCTCAGAGTCAGTTGCAGGAAAAATCAAGAGCCAAAGAACACATAAAAGTGTGCTCTTCCTGCCCAGTAGGAGCAGCAGCATCCTAAAACTGTCACTTCCTTCAGGTTATTGTGCTCAGCTACAAGTGCAGCTGCAGTATATACAACTTTCTGAAGCTCTAATTTTTTGAAGTTACAAGCAAATTTAGCATGCTGTGATTCATAATCTATCGCACAGTGACTTTAGAGAGGTGAGACTCATTGCATTAATCAGGTGGGATACAGTCCTCAATTCAAGTTCTGGCTGTAAAGGAAACAGTGCTAGGGCATGTGCACGAACGAGGGAATCCAGAAATCCATCCTTGTTGTTTGTTGGCATGACTCAGGCACATTTTCAGACAGTTAGTGGTCTTTCAGCCTTGTTTAAGGCACTGGCATGCACCAGAAACCCTTCCAATAGCTGAGTTGTTACTTCAGTGGGGAAAGGAAAAGGAGTGAGAGACTTCAATGGCATGCCCATGGCTACCTTGTGCTATGTGGCCTTGGAGCCAGAGAACATGGTCTTGCTCAGCTCAGTTTATTGTCTTGGGTCTTGTCTTAGATGCTTAGAGAAGCACAGAGGTTCTAGCTCTCTCTAGCATTCAAAGCATTCCAAGTATCCACAATCTATAGATGTGGGGAATTTGCAGTATTATGCTTGGAATTCAGCATTTAACTGAGCACCCATTTGGATAAGTCCATGCCTTGGTTTGCCTGAGCTGAGGAGCACCACAGGGTGCCTGCAATTCCTTCCACCTCTCTACAAGCATGCAATGTTTCCAGCAGAAACCCACGTATGGTGATCTGATAAAATCAATGTGCTCTTAACAGTGGTGATATTATTTAATGACTTATTAAGTATTCCCAGCATAGAAGAACATGTTCAACAAAATAATAAGTCTCTTCTTTGAATTAATTATTACAATAAAGCTGAAGATTTTCTTAATTCAGAGAAAATTACTTGAACAAACTGTATCATGCAGACTAACATTTTAGTTGATTAAGTACTTCAAGGCAGAGAAAAACAGCAGTGTTTACATTTAGGGAGCTGTGTGCTATTGTTTCTGAAATCCTCAAACTCACTTCTAACATATTCGGTACTCTGCTTTTGGCTTTTCGGTTGTAATATAGGAGGCACAAATGCAGACAACAGTCTTTTTAAAAATAAGTATCTCTATGTTCTACCACCCACCGTAAACTTGTCTTGGCAACAAACATACCTCTGAGCTTGTTCAGCTTTAATCACACTTCTTGCCTTGACCATCACTTTCTATGGGTTTGCAGCCCCCATTTATTAGCAGCAGCAACTAAAATCACCTTTCCTAGCAACCACCAGTCCTCTTGGTCAAACCAATAGATGGTGAAATGTTCCTCCCCATATGGAAACCATATAGAACCCACCTATACAGGAGGCTTTCAGTGATTTTACTGGAATCTGAGGAATGGTGTTGATCCTTATTTTTAAGGCAGTAAATAAGATATTTCAAATTTTGCAGCAAAATATTTCCACAGACCCATTCTGTGATCCATTTCTTTCTGTGATATGCTTGAATTCATGCATAGGAATCGCTTACACCTTGAGGAACACAACACTGAAGTCAAGGAAAGGTCTTACACCTTTGGTATAAAGCAGCCATGGGAGCTTAAAAGAGGCAGAGACAGTGTTGAAGATCTCTCTTAGCATCTTGATGCTTCATAAGTCATTGTCCCACTCCTTAACTGCTGTCTGTACACCTGCTGGAAAACAGTAGTGTTTATCATTCCAAGATATGACAGTGGCAGCAGTGGCAGGTAGGTATGCAGCATCCAGCATGCTGAACACTATCTGAGAAAAGAAAGTGGAATAGGAAATCTTCTGAGGCTGTTTAGTTAATACAGTTTAGGCACTGATGAGAGCAAAACAAATCAAAGGGAGAGGAAATGAAGTCTATGTGACAGATATTTGTCACACTACTTTATACAGTGCTAGATGCTTCTGTGATAAGAAGAAATTTATTTTAACTCACATATCCAAAGAAGCATTGTGCATCCATGCTGCTTGGGGAATACTGAACTGCCAACCTTGTCCAGACTCCCAGGCTTACCTTGAGACTGCTTTGGAATAGCAAAGGGTAAGCAAAAAGTAATTCAAGCTGCTCTTTCTTGACCCCACTGAAAAAGTCCTTGATTCACTTCTGTATCATCATTAGGTCCTGAGACCACAATCAGGAGTGGACACTTCCTGTATTCAGACAAAAAATGGAAGGTAGTTATAAGCAGGACAGTAACCAGAAATCTCTAACCTATTCCACTTTGGGTGAGGTTAAAAGAGAACGTGCTGAGATGCCTTTTCATTGCCTCCTTGGAGGTAACACTGTGGCGATCTGTTAACCCACTGCTTTTGTGATGCCCTGTTCCCTCTCCTACTCTCCCTGCCCCTAGTCCTGGCCACCCCCTCGGGCCCTCCCTATGGGTTCCTGTACCCCAACCCCACCCATGAGCCCCTGAGAAAACCCCCCTGCACCGGGACTACATGGTCTCTCTGCCCCTGGGGGTCGAAGGGACAAGATGTGATTAAAGTCTTCTCACACCCTCATGGGAGACCCTTCTCATCTCCATCGCCATCCCTGGTTGTAATGCTGATAGCTGGCTGGAGCAAGACTGCAGGGTCATCCGAAATGGACTGCGGGATGCAGCCGGGTCGCATTGCCCTAGGCAACCCCCTCTGAGATCTCAGGGAGCTACAGCCTGCTAAACGAAATCTAACAGTTACAACATAATACCCTCTCACATACTAAAAGCTATTAATTGTCTGCAGACTGGCTAAAAGTTATGTCAATTACAGTAATAATTCCTTTGATGTTCAAGCAGTTGTAACCAGGTTCCAAAGTTAACAGGCTGTTGTAAAAAAACAGTTCTCACCTTTCTAGGTCTTCTCATTTGAATCTAACTATGGAGAAGTTAAAGCTATAAAATAACAGTCTGAGCTATGAAAAATGTCTTTACAGGACATTTTAGGAGAAAACCCCAAAACTCCAGCTCTGCCCTGCAGTCCTCTGCTGTGAGACATAAACCCTCCAATGGTCCAACTGCACAGGCTGTATCACAGGAGAGAGCAAGAAGAAACCTTGTCAGCAATTATTGACTATTAATTTATTATCATATTTTATTGTAGCCTTCCTGTTCTGTGACAGATAAGTTGTGTCGGGCAATTTATAGGTCTTTTGAACTTCCAGGCTAAAGTGACAGTGACTATTAAATAGTGAGCTGTTATAAAAGAAGCTGAGGCCCCATAAAAGAAGTAAAATGGGATGGAAGGTGTCTCCAGAGATCTTCATGTCATCTCCCACAGACTTATATTAGTCTACTGCTTTCTGATTAATAGCTCATTAGTGGGTGGGGTAGTTTTCTGGGAGGAAAGGAAAATGTGTATTAAAGTGGCATGACTTGCCAAAAACAGCAGACATAATCTTCTAAGGATTGTAAACAAACATTTGGTGATGAATCAGTATGGTCATTAAACACTGACCTTAACTACCTTTACACTGACAATCCACAGTTATGTGAGGTGAAATCTGAGAGATCTTGAGCTTTATGTTAAAAGTTATCAGTCTTCCAAGAAATGTTCTGTTCCAGGTTAAATAAATCACCTTTTTTTCCTTTGCACATGCAAGTGTCAGGGAAAAATATTAAAGTTACTGGTGCCTTTCATATCACTCCAGATATTTAAGTTAACACTACTTAAGGATATTCAGCACATTACATTCCATCAGCTCTGTGGGTGCAAAGGAGACATTGGAAGAACGAGTTTTCAGAGAAAAAGATGTGGTACTTTATTTCATTTTTTAAAGGAAGGGACATAAGGGGTTTGGCTGAGTCGGGGTTTTTTGTTTGGGGTTTTTTTACTTGTTAAAATAAAAAGCTGGGTATTTGTAGTATTTCTCTATTTTATGTGCATTCAAAATAAAAAAATAAAAAACCAGCAAGATGTAACAGCTTTTACTCAGTTAAAATTCATTAATAGTTTCAGCTCAGATGAACCTGCATCTTTGAAAAATCACTCACTTATCCCTAAATCTTTCTTCTTGTAATCAAATCTATCAGATCAAAAATACAGTGTTCAGGTCTCTTAGTACATTCACTTTTTAAAGACAGTGGATGTGTAATTAAATTTATAGAATTATAGCCTAAGAATGGGAAGGGAAATCAGAGTCCTACTCTAAATTAGGCATCATAAGACTTACCCATTATATTAATTCTACAGCAGATGTGTAATCTAATTCTACTTTATATGAACCACTGGTAAATTTAGCAGAATTACCAAAGTGTTAGTCAAAACCATACATACTCAAGGAGAAGTATGTGGGAGATGTGGAGAATGATTTTATGCACTGGCCAACCCCTGAGGCCTTGTTTTAGACCTCTTTGCAGCCAGCCATTTCTACAAACAGTGGAAATGTCCATGAGGACCATTGTGCTCACCCAAACAGAGGTCTTTGGATTCCCAGGCTCTCACAGGGACACAGGAGTCCTCTTTGCCCCATTTCACCCCCTCTCACTCATCAGACACACATTGTGTCCATAAGGCTCCAAGAGGGCAATATGACATGAGCAAGTGAAGTGACATTTTCTGTTGTTCATGCAAGTGTAAAACAAGTCGCATTTTCTGCTTTCAATAAACATTTTCTGGACAAGCATTTATAAGTATTTTGAAGCAATTTCTCTTCTGTTAATTTGCAACTATGCATATTTTAAACATCCAGAACTTTCCCAAGTACTATAATGAACCACCTCTTTTTACTCCTCCTGAAACTTTCTTTGTGTGGCTTCATTTCATGGCCCTGTTCTTACACAGGCAAGAGAGCAGAGGTAGATGAAATTCCACCCTACAGGACTTTCCTAAGCTTGTTCAAAAGATTAGCAGCAGGTCTGGAGAATAGGTGCTCTCTTTCTGCAAAACACTCTTCAGTTTCTGCAGAAAAGCCTATCTTACCTTTTTCTGACTCATTTTTTTCAAATCTAGAGGAATTTTCTTTCCTGTTCCCCATTTAGAAATATTCACCCAAAGACAGTCTCCCATCAGTTAATAGCCATCAAGCTCTCTTGCTGGAAGACGTTACTGCAGGGGAACAAATTGCCCACATCATCTTTGCCAGAATTGCAGACCTGAATTCAGTGACTTGTTAAAGCAGTAATTGCAGCAATTCCCAGAATAGGTCTTGCTTTGTATCCTCCTTTATGTTTTTTCTCCAGTCACTCAGGAATAGAAACTGTCCTGGTCAGCACCGACACAAGGCCCATTAGAGCTCTTGCCCTTTATGTTGTATTTAATGCAGTGAGGGCCAGCAAAGACATTGCCTTCCCACAGCAGTTTCTATCCAAACATCTGATATTTTAGCCGGGCTGTTCACATCTCTGTGTGTTCATGTTTAAATGAAACCACTCTTCATCTTCCTTGATGGTGTCCTAGCTCAGTGTTGCTCACATCATTGTGCCATATGTGCCGTATGGATGTGTTGCTCTTAGTGTGGCAGTTAAACCCCATATGTTTCAGCCTGTGGGAAAGAAAATATTGTATACAGTCAACAGGCTATCTTTCATGGAAGTTTTTCTTCAATGCATTAAAATGGATTTCCCAGTAAGATTCAATATTCACCATTCTTGACTTATTCAAGTAAATTCTGCAATCATATTTGAAATTTATTTATTTATTTATTTATTCCCTAAAAGTCAGGGCAGCATGTGCCACCATGATATAATATCCACATAAATAGCAACCAGTACACAATGAGGAGAACATGGTCTCTACAGTCAGCATATGTCATCTGTTATTTTAAAGTGTTACCTGTTCATGCCCTCCTTCTGAAGGATATTCTGATATTGTATATTGCGACATTTAGTGCAATCAAGTAGTAGGCTATATAAATCAATTCTGCAGTTCTTTACCTCTGGAATAAAGTTTAAGGCTAATTCTTTATTATTCCAGAATTGAGCACTATGTAATGCATTGCTAATGTAATGCAGAATATAAATAATGAGAGAACACTACATTAGGAAACTGCTCTGCTCAGGTCACTTCATGATGAATTACCTTTTAAGAAGTGATCTGCTTAAATAACAGTTTAGGAATTGCAGAAATCCAGTTTTATTCCAGGGCGAGACCTTGACTGCAGAGAGATTTTACAATAAGGTTGTCATTCCAATATGTCTAGAATAACTAGTATTTCCTGTATGCCCTGGGAGGACCCAGGCTAATATAAATTATTTAAGTAATATGCAAAAGAATATTTGAGAATTTAAACTGTGACATCAGTGTTCTCAGTAGAACCATGTCATGTTTGTTTTGCAAGAGTGTTCTTGATTTATAGATTTTAGAGGGTACAATAGAATATTATTATTAAAATTGCTACAGTCAGGTGCTTTTTCAAGGTGCCTGCTATCTGCTCAGAGATATCAGTGTCTATTGTAGTCTTTGGATCAGCAAAGTTTCTCTCTTCTCCTTTGATGTGGTTTTCTTTGCTTTCTTCCTAGCATTCCTCAAATATCTAAACTCAGTCCAAGTCATCAAAAACATTCAAACAAAGCCAAAAAGAGAAAAAATTATCTCAAGCTTGTGTCTTGTAAACACTAGTATAACACAACCTTAATGGAAACCACCACTTCTTTTAGTACATCACTTCTGATCATTAATAACTCATAGATGATGGAATAACCAAATCCATACCAAATCCAGTTTAACAGCCAAGCTATTTAACAGCCAGAGTAAACGTATATTCAGACTCCAAACTGGTCAAATTCACAAGACAAGTCTATTGGCTTTTCAGCTAGAAAACAGGTCCTGGCATAGTTTTGTTTGCATCTCTGAAATGCTCTTTAAGAAGATACTACAGTGCAAGACATGATGTGTGAGTGTCTGTTTAAATTCATTCATCATCCCCAAGAAGGGGAGGAAAGGGAAAGGAATAAGATAGCAGCACAGTTCTGGGGAGAGCATCACTGAAGGGACAGCATAAGGAGCACTTGCACAGAATGACATGAGAGTGACCCCCATCACTTCTTCATTTTCTTAAGGCTCAAAAGGCCTCTGTGGCTCTCACAACCTCTCTTTAGGCACATCAGTCAATATTTGTTCCAAGCATTTTGTGAGAAGGAAAGGAAGAATGGCTATTGAAAACAGCTGAATAGAAAGTAAGGTAAACCCTCCACGACACCTAGGTTTTCCACCAGAAATAATGGCAAGAGAAAGGCTGAACTTCAAAACATAGTTTTGTTTGGCTCAATCTGATGAATTGATGCATAGTTGTAGGTTGGGGATGTGGTTGGTTTTTACTTTTCCAATCACTGAAAACACAGTGCAGACATATTTGTCATGGGATTTTTTTACTATCAGTGGTCCAAAAAAATCAGCTAACGATGAAGAACATTCTGGAGTTCTTTGGTACTCGGCAAGTGCAGAACTAGTGAATTGTCATAGCAAAAGCACTACATTGTCAAAGCAGGTCTGGTTGGGCTGGTGAGCTCTGAGATCACTGTTTTGCAGTTAATGCAAGGGCCTGATCTCTTTGGAGGATAAGGCTGAATGGAGACCATGTGATCCTGCCTTGGCAGGGCCTCTGGCCCAGATTCTGAAATCTGCTTGCATTTTAGATAATTCTCCAATGCCGAAGAAAGGATTTAAATCTTCAGTTTGAAATATGCATATCTATCTGTTACTTCTATCAAAATGCTTGATTCCCAAATTCACCTCTTTTTGATCTGGTCCCTCAGGTAGAAGACTTCCTTATGCTAACAGGAACAGTGAGGGGAGGAGCAAGTGAGAACATACTCGCATGCACACAGCCTTCGAAAGGTACATTAACAGAAAACAGCATTTCAAGTTGTATGATAATACAGTGCACTAAAATGCACTCTTAATACATTATCTGTTGTGTTACTGAGTAGAAACAGCATATGCAAATTGATTCTAAGCATGCGATGTAATTCCAGTGTATATGAGCTGTGCAAATGGGAATTCGGGTTTGTTATGAGCACTGACTGAGACACAATCTTTGGTTGTTTCATTTTCTCTAACTCTGAGTCATCAGTCTCACTGTCTGATAATGAATTTGAGTCTGTACAATACCTTCTCATTCTCCATCGCATGCCCTCCTGTCATAATGTCATTTCTAGGAAAATACGGTTGGAATCACATCCCACAGTGATGAGGTGAGAGATTGCTTTATCTGGAGGAGAAGGAAATATTTGTCAGCTTAATAACTTAAAAATTGATGCTTTTGAGAACTTTCCACATTACAGTCTCAGTGAGTTTGGAAGCATTGTGTCATTTGCCTGTTTTTTTCTTCATAGCAACTGGGATTGTGTCCATAAGGCTCCAAGAGGGCAATACGACATGAGCAAGTGAAGTGACATTGGATGGTATGCAGCCATGAAAAGTAAATGCAAACTTAATCATCCATTTGCAGGACAATGGTATTTATTGATGCAATTTTCAGCATGATCTTAAAAAATTATGGTGGCTTAGAGGGGTCTCATTCCGCACCCCTCTCATCCCCTATTTTTTCCCTCACACATTCTTTCAAGTGGCTTTACGAAGTTATGAGGATAGAGACAATGTCTAGCATGGAGTCAGCTGTGGGGGATGTATGGCATATTTGTTACTAGAGAAAGTATATCGCAGGTGTGATGGCAGATCTACAGACAGACTGCCTTTTCCTTGGAATAATCCTGAATCTTCTGTAAAGAGAAAAGGGTTCTCAAGTAACAAATCCAGGATGTATTTCCAAGCTGTTAGAGTTCTAGGCTTGAGAAGCCATGGGAGGATAATAAAAACTGTATGGACTGAAGCAGATGACTGAGTAACAGCTCTCTTCCTGCCTATACGCATCACAAGAAATTTCCCTTGAGAGCAGCCTAACCCACAACTAATCCCACACAGCCTAATCAGGCCACCAGCACAGTTTACAACATTTCTCATGGGATGTGGTGCTTGCAAAACACAGAAAGCTGGCAACCTCAAAAGGGAAAGCTGCTAGCACCAAAACATGCCATGCAGAGCCAGGGCACAGCTTCCCATCACCAGTCACAATCACAAACCACTCCTGCCTCCTAACCACCAGTGCACCTCTGGCAGCTGCCTGCACGCAGCAGAGAAGAGAGTTTCCTCCATCCTATCTGCCCCTGACACACAACAGTGAGCATAGATATCTGTGTGAACACGGAGCAGCCCTGAGGTGATAGATGGGGAAAGTTCATGCAGGGTATCCCAATATCTTCTCCTCAGTTCACTGCCACTTCAGGAGCTGACAGGCTTATCCACGGTCTCCTATGACCCCATCCAATTTCATATAGTAACCTTAGCAGCTAGGCAGTGAACAGTCCAGGCTTCAGCCTCCCTCAGCCAGAGGTCCAGCTGTTTTTACCGGCTCCTCAGATCATCACTGGACCAGTTAAGGACACTCCACTCCTCCTGAAGGAGTTTTGCTTTGTGACACTGGGGTTTAGTGACTGCAACTCTTACCCAGGTGAGAGGAAAGCCTAGCTATGGTACCTACTCATGAATTATGTGTATACTGCACCATGGATGGATACTTTAGGCACAAAGACCAGGATCCAGCCTCTTCATTCCACTGTCTTCATCACTAGCACAGATGATGACGTACCTTCTACTCTTATTTGCTCATCCTCATGGGTTTTGCATTTTTTCAGTGCAGGCTGGGGCAGGAAGTACAATGGGAGAGATTCCTTGAGGAAGGGGCAGGATAGACAGACAGAAAGATGAATGAAGAATGAATAAGATCAGGGAAAGGCCAGAGACAAAAGCAGGGGCTGGAAAAGAGAAGGAAGATTCCTGAGGAGAATACTGTTGATCAGGAGTTAGAAACAGGTTTCAGATCACATGAAGGCTGAAGGGCAAAAAGCGACAATCACAGGAAAGGAGGAATGTGGAGATCTACCACAGGACCTAGGGTACAAAAATTTAATAAGCAGAACCCAGAGAGAAGGTATGAGAACAGAAGGTAATAGGGATGGTAGAGCAGTAGCACACTCTTCTTTCAAGAACTTGATAATTAATCTGTTATTCTGCTGGTTTTCCTTTCCAACAAATGGAGACGTTGACAAAAGTGTGTGTCTCCATCGCCCTCTAGTGCCAGGTCCCCTCTGGAGATGTGCGGCAGCTGGAGCCCTTTGGCCACACTAGAAAGCAGGTCTGAAGAGCTCAATCTTCTTGAAAACCGGCATAAAGAGATCAAGAGCAGGAAACTGAGAGAGCTTTTCTCCTCTATCGTTGAAAACAAACACGGTAAATTGCATCCAAAAGTCTAAGTAAAAGATAATTGAGCTCAAAGAGCCATGCACATGACCACTTAACCAAGAAATGTCAACAAGTAATTGTCCTTCAGTGTTGCTGACCTTGCTTGACTTTGTACTTGCTAATATTCATATTCATTTAGCATTAGTTGCTTAGACATTGAAAAATATGTATATGAGAGCTGGACTCAAATAACAAGAAGAAACTTTCCCACTTTGTTTATTCATTTATTTATACTGGATGTGCAAGTTTATTCTTCTGGTCTTAAAGGCCAAATGAAGAAATAGGAGCATGGATACTGGGCAGTGAAAGGAAGAGATTAACAGACTGTTTAAAATCCTTTTGATCTTCATTTGTTCATGCTTTATTGATTTATTTTTTTATTATTTAGTTTTGTCTGTACAAACTTGGTGCTGACTGGAAGAATACTGCGCATTCACATAAACTAATGTTTATGCATTTCAGGTAGTGATGTGGGAACTTTATGGAAGGTCCTCTCTACATGGGATTTATTTCAGCTGGTGGAAATTTCTGCTATTAAACCTATCACTGAGGTTTGGGTTTAGTCTAATTTAGTCAAACCTCTGCTAAATCACATTAATTCTCAAAATGCCTTTAAAACCTGCTGCACAACCTGTTCCATAAAGCTGCCTCCTCTCACCCAGCTGTCTTACTCTGATTGTTTAACCCATTGCAGAGTTTCTCCACTTGCCCTGGGCCAGCTTAAATTCAGACCTGGAAGTCCTTGGCTTCTGAAGGAAGTGGTAGAATAATTTCTGCTCTTTGGAACCAAGAAGTGATCAAAAATTTTTGTCAGCAGTTTTGGCATACTACATCGGATGGGCTCATCTGAAAACAAGAAGTGTATGTGGCCACTCTGCAGGACCAGAGCTGAGACCCACTGGAGGCAGAGACACAATCCTAGAGCACAGACAGTAGTAGAAATGGGCTTTAGTTTGGCCCCTTGACTCCAGCACTCAAAACAGGAATGAAGACATTAGTTGCTCATGCCCCAAAGACCTTTCAAACTTACTTCACTGTTTGTTAATTGTCATTAGTGCAAAGCAAAGCATGAGATTGATAGCTGAATGCACAACAGCTGTGGGTCATTTTTAGTGCCCAGGATTCTCAGTTCCTGCTGATATGTTGCAGATTAAGTAGATACTATTAATTTCTGATCCCTCCCAGCTCCCCTGAGATACTGACATTCTTCATAGTTCTGAAGCCATAATCCAAGCTTTCCTTGGAAATAAAAACTTTCCAAAGCCACTATCCATTCCTTCTTTTAATGTCACAAAACAGATTCTTTGAGGTGGAAAGACACCTATAATAATAATAACTTAGTGCTCCTTTTGCGTAAGAATAGCCATGATTTTTACAAATATTAGGGGGTCATCCAAGCCTGTTATACTATGAAAAAACCCCAAGAAAAATATTTACAGAGATCTGCCTCTTAAATCAAAAGATAGACAGGACTTAACAGTCAGAATGGCTGATGCATTCTCTGAAAAATGTGTAAGGTCCCAGTATGTGTTTTATAAAACTATGTTTTACACTTTATAGAGCTTGAACTGGCCGTGCACATTTTATTAAGTGTGTGGAAACAGCTGTTCACAATTAAGTTCTTTATTCTTCAAATACCTACTACTGGGCACCAAATTGACTGCCATATGTTAATCCAAGTCACTGATCTATATCTCCATGTAGACATACTCCACAGTATTCTTAAACTGCTTCTCTTTACAATAATGTTAGTTTTCCTGCATAGTAAAAAAATGGAAAGTCAGAGCCGAATTCTCTTCTCATTCACGCCAACATGAATCAAGGCCATGGAGCTATGCTGATGAAAGCAGATGTAAAATAGAATGATGGTCAAATCCCTACAGCCCATTTTAATTTTTGCAAGTCACATATCTAAAAATTAAAACAAACACCTGCCAAGCTGCTACCCGCAAAAGAGGTCAATTTTTCAGAGAGCAGCAGAATGTCTCTTTGCGACAGATATCCTTTCCCCAGGAAGGAGGAATTGTGTGTCACCACTGTTACACCTAAACCATGGGAACAGGAAAAAACTGGCTGGTCAGAAAGCTGCTTTCCTTAACTCTACATACACCTTTTCCCTTGGCATTATTAAAATATGCAGGAATGGAATATTCTGTTACTTCTGCAGAACAAGATATGCAAAGGAAATGGTTTGGCAAGCTTGTTTCCAAGTGTAAAGGGCTTTCTTTGTTCCCAGTAGCCTTGCCAACAAAATTAAAGCTCTTCAAATAACGCTCAAGTTGGTCTTTCCTTAGGATGCATTTAAATGTTCCTAAGTCTACTAAGGTACTTCCTTTCTTTAGAATTCTTTGTGTTCAAATGTCAAATAATTACCAAGGATAAACGTGTTCTAACAGATGCCTAAACAAAACTCAGGAAAGTAACTCCTCCTGTGTTGGGAGCCTCAGATATTTGAGGCTGTCTGATAGAGCAAGATATATGAACAGGTGTTCAATTTGAACAAACACCCAGTTCTATTGGAGGCAAAACCAGAGTGAAAACCTGAACCCTCTATTTAGAGAGGACATGTGAGCTAACGCCCACATTAGTAAGCGAAAGTTCAGTGCCTTGTCTGCATGTTAACCGTGTCCAGCCCCAAGACAGCAGTGACATGGAACACCAGAAAAGCAGGTTTTGTGGCATGCCTTTCTTTCTGGGACATGAAATCAGCCCTGCAAGCAGCTCCTTTGGGACTTAATCTCACCAGGACAGGATAAACACAGCAAACTGCTCAAAGGAGAGCCAGTTCCCAAGCAGTATTCACTGTGAGATGTGTGAGTTGTAATGGCATGTGACACATCACATAAAGTCATCAGCCAAGATCATTTGGGATTTCCCATTGCAGCCTGACTGTTTCATTGTAAGAATGAAGGTGCTTGAACTAATACTGAGCCTGGTTATGTGGAAATCTAGCTTAGGCAAGATGTGCAATGGCCATATGGTTACTATAATATATCACAGTAACATAGACTTGAATACGTGATAATAGTTTCATAGGCAATGTTTTAATATTAGCCATGTGTTAGCTGTATAGATACAGCTGCTAGGAGAAAGGTCTGGGCACAATCAAAGGGATTGAGTCAGTCAATGTTTGCCAAACTCACAGGATTTAGCCACAGTAACAACTAGATTTTACCTTGTGTTTTTCATATTAATTTTCTTGATGAAACAATGGTTTATAATGGTCAGAGTAATATTTCTTTGTTTGCTCCAATAGGCTGAAGTCATGTGAAAACTGATGTTTCTTTGAAAGCTAGGAGGAAATTGAAGATTAGCTTCAAGGTTCTGGGAAAAGCAACACAAATCTTCATTAGGGCAGTAATGAGCATTAATGCACTGTAACTAAAATGGTCTGTTACCTCTTCTTGTTAGAAACAGGATGATAGATGGAGACCGTTTCCTCTTCGTGATTACCATTGCAGTTCCAATGACTTTGGTGAATAAATACATGACTGAACTGATCACAGAAAAAAACAAGAGCATAAGGCAGTGATTTGGTCATGTAGCTATCTTTTCCCCTGTGGAGACAAAGCTATTTAGTGTTAATCGTTAAGGACATGGATGGTTCAAAATAACAAAAATGTTCATGTCTTCCTTTGAATTTTAGAGGGAAGGTTTTCTCTCTTACATTACAGGACCTGTTCTAACTGATGGACCTAAAAGAAATAGCCTTTTCCATGGTTTTCCTCTTACTATTTCTCCTTTCCTACCATCCTCATGGTTCTACCTCAAAACAGATTTCTAGTTGCCTCTTACGAGGGTATCAGTTTATGTCCCAGACTTAGTACCACGTTTCACCAGTGTGCACTGCTTTTTAGTGTTTGAGAAAATGATGTGTGTTGACACAGGACAGTGGTCTTCAAATAATTCATCCTTTATCATAATTTTTTAATGATAACCAGAAGAGTTACAAATTTATATACAGTAACATATACATATTAGCAAGCCAAAAATCTACCTTAGTACTGCATAAAATCACTTAAGATTGAAAAGTGTTCCTCATATGTTGCAATTATCCCATAGCTGAGTCATCAAAATATAAGGAAGTCAGAAATTCTCCTGGAAAACAATCCAGACTTTAAGACATTAAATTGTATTGTAAAGACACAAACAATACCCCCACTACCCAGACCCTGTAATAATAATATCAATTAATAACCAAATATCATTATTATACAGAATTTTTAATACTTATGGTGCTTCTTTAAACCATTTCAAAGCAGGTTCAAATTTTTAAAAATATTTTTATTCTTCAGTACAATAGTAATATTTTAATCCTGTGTACAGTATGTAATCTTTAACTTTTAAAGGCAGAAAACAAAAACGGAAACATATCTTGATTTCTTTGTGGGTTTTTTTCCTAAATGTTTTCAAAATTATCTTCCAAAATATGTGGTGAAAATAATGTACCTAAGGGTTTCAGCAAAACATTATACTGAGATTCTTATGTGAACAGCAGGAAAGCCTGTGCATCCTAGCACATAAGCAAAATAACATAACCCAAAAATGCAACAGTTCTTTCCAGTGTAATCTCTTCACTTACTTTCAACCAAAGCACATCGCAGGTGGCCACAAATTCTGGTTCAGAGGCAGAGCGGACAAGAAGAAAAGCACAAATTAAGTTCTTATGTACAGATTAGGAAAATCCCAACTCCTGTCTTCTTTTATGTCCTATCATCCTTACTAAACTTGAGCCAGCATGTGCCCAGGTGGCCAAGAAGGCCTGTGGTATCCCATCTTATATCAAAAATAGTGTGGCCAGCAGGACCAGGGCAGTGACCGTCCCCCTGTACTTGGTACTGGTGAGGCCATCCCTCAAATCCTGTGTTCAGTTCTGGGCCCCTCACAACAAAACATTGAAGTGCTGGAGTGTATCCGGGAAGGGCAACAGAGCTGGTGAAGGGTCTGGGGCACAGGTCCAGTGAGGAGCAGCTGAGGGAGCTGGGGGTGTTTAGCCTGGAGAAACCGAGGTTCAGGGGAGCCCTTATCACTCTCTTCAACTTACCTAAAAGGATGCTGTAGCCAGGTGGGGATCAGGTTTTTCTCCCAAGTAATGAGAGACAGGACAAGAGGAAATAATCTCAAATTGCACCAGGGGAGGTTTATGTTAGAAATTAGCAAAAGTTTCTTCACTGAAAGGGTTGTCAAGCATTGGAACAGGCTGCCCAGGGAAGTAGTGGAATCACCATCCCTGTAGATGCGGCAGCTGGCAACATGGTTTAGTGGTGGGCTTGGCAGTGTTAGGTTGACTGTTGGACTTGACCTTAGAAGCCTTTTTCCGGCCTAAATTATTATACTATGTTCTTTTTTCTGTTTTGCTGATAAATAGTAACATTCCCACACACTTGTAGATTTAATACAAAAGGCCCTGTATGTTCCCCTCCTTTCTAATTTTCAGTCCCATACCAGAGTTGCCAGGGATAGAAATAACAAGAGTGGAAAAAAATCCCTTACCCAAGAAAGCATCAGGATTTTCCACATCCCCAGTAATCTCTGTATGCCTAACTGCATTTAGCTATTATGTCCTGGCAGGGTCCCTTTAGGCCAGGTAGCAGACCTGTGGTCCTGTCCTTGAGGAACCCTGCTGAAGCCACAATGAAGACAGCTGGTAACTTCCTATATCTGTATGCAGATACAGTTTAGGGTACTTTTTTACAAAAAAAAAACCCTGGCCAAAGGAGGAAAATAGCAGCAGTCTTTACACCTTGATTTTTGTCTCAGAAGGGGTATTAAATCTGGATAGATTTTTACTAATAAACATATCTTGGCGTGTTTTATGTCCCAACATCTCACACAGAATATTTAATGGAAAAATCCCTCTATAGGTAAATACCAGTTCAGTCATGGAAAATTACATCTCTACAAACACCAACTGTTGTGCAGTGAGTTCTTGAAGTGATCAAGGAAAGTGTGACCCAAATGGGACTAATTTGGCCCTTCACATATGGTATATAAAGCTATGCATAGGAGACCACTAATCTGGGGAAGAGGCCAGCCTAGCATTAATTGTGTCTCTAGGCTACACATTCTTCAGCTGATGCAAGTGAAAAAGTACAGATGTCCTTTTGGCCCATGGACAGACACCATATTTTTTTACTGATGCCACAGAAAAACTGATCATGAACAAAGTGGCTAATAAAAGAGCATATATTATAAAAAGTCTCAGGTTTAAATAATTCACTGCTTCACACCAAAATATCCATGCAAATAAAAAAAAAAAGTGAAATCATCAAATTTAACTTTCTTACAGCAAAGAAGTTGCCATATTTTGGCTATAAATTTTTTCATAAAAATGGCACCTATTAATATGAATTTTATATCATATTAAAGTACAAAAAGCTCATAAAGAATTATTCCATGCAATACAATTTTTCTTTGTGTTCTGTCTTTCCTTTTAACTATGTCTCCAAATCATTTGCAGAATGAAATCATACTATTTAATTTTATTATTAATACTATTAGTTCATATAACTCTCAGGCCATGTACCTGGGGTTCTCTGTAGACCTTGTTGGAATGGGCCATGCAGTCACTTCTTCTAGTTTCAACAGGATAAGCAGACAGAAGCCAGGCCAGCATGAGTTCTCAAGAAAACTCTTTTTGCCCTTTATGCCTCCCCTCTCTCTTCCTTCCAACTGCAGCCAAGAATTAGTCACAGCTGCATTTCTTCAGGTTTTATAAGCTTGTCTTAAGCCCTGCTTCCAAAAAGGAGGAGAAGCCAAGCTTGGGCAGTGCAATCCATTTAAATTCCACCGGCACTTACTATTAAGTGCAGAGTTTAATCATTTATTAAGGGCAGAGTTGTGGAAAGAGGCAGAACCTTGAAATCCTTCTGCTGCTATTACTGCTAGGTAGGGCACTAACAGGGACACATGCTCAGTCTTTAAAAAATTTTGCAAAATGCTCTGTTGCTCTGCTGTGGCTGATAAAAATCCTGCTGTGACTCTTCCCCTGCAGTGGCAGAGCCTCCTGGTGGCACCTGCACATGGAGCTCTGGAACAGTCCATGCTCTGGGCATACATTCTCTTGCCATGACCCCTGCAAATGTCACAGGAGACAGGAAAAGAGATGCCATTACAATTTCATATTCTCTTGTTTGTCTGAGAAAGCCTCATCTGCAGCCCACAGTAAATGTGTCTCTGTATGGGCAGTCCAGGACATGTAATACATGAAACATCCTTCACCAGAGACAGAGTCAAGCAAACAGCAAACTGAGACACTAATTTGGAGAATCCCATGTCTGTTCAGTCTCTCAGCTTGCTGGTACAGAAGACAAAAGCAAAATTCCCACTGCATTCAATGCCATCAGGCATCATGAGCAACCCTGAAGGGTGTTCCTCTGGCCAGCTGACCTGATGCTATTTGGGAAAAGATCTTTTATTTCCTAGCTCTGTGCTGCAGAGACAGATGATTAATTATTTACTTCCTCTCCTAAGCCACCCTACAGCTCTGCTATGCACAGATGCAGCTTTGGCCCTAAAGGCCAGGGGCAGATGAGGGCTAACCCCTTGGCCAGTGGCCAGAAAGCAGCAGGGGTTCAAGCCGGGGTCAGGGCAGTGCAGGCAGCAGCAGCACATGCAGGTACACAGCTCTCCTGATCTGCCTCACACCACAGGAGATCAAGGGCTTTGCAGTAGAAGAATGGGAAAGTGGAGCTGGGGGAGTTTTCTATGGCAAGGGCTGAAATTTTGGGTTCTCTTCAAAATTGTGACCAGATTAAAATCCATTGGGTTGTGCTGATTCCTTCCCTCTTAAAGCATCTCTGCTTCAGTGGAGTGGTGTCTGAAAACTGTCTTTGCCAAGCAGAGAGTACAGATATGGGATGGTAATGCCACTAGTGAAAAGTAGCTGCCTTACATAAAAGAGAATTATTTTTTAAATCCTCTGCAATCCTGAGTCGTTACAATCACGTTATATAAATGTGAACATTGTGATTTAGCCAACCGTGCCTCTTTTTCTTTTGATTCTCAATTGCCTATCACATGGAATATCTCAGTACAAAATTTGCAGACATGTTTGTGATTCACAAGCTATAACTTAAATTTTCCTTTTTTTTTTGACTCACACTTCTGGGTCACACAATGATCTGAGCAAGGCTTAGCCTCCCTGGTGATGTGCAGATCCGCCTGAAGCCTTTGCCACTGTTAACAAATATTCCAGTGGTGGTACAGAGATCATCTCTCAGAAGCTGCAGCTTGATTTAAATTCACTCACTGCAGCTCCTCATCTCAGCTGGTGCCCTGCTGTGTTTAATTGGCCTCTGAAAGTACATCTTCCTTATATCTTGATTATTTTGAGTAGGAGGTGAGAGCAGAGGAGAGAAGTCGGGAGACCCGCAAGGAGTGGAAGAGGAGGGGCAATAGGCAAGCACTGAAGCAGTGGAGTGAGTTATAACATGGTCCTCAGAAATGCCTTAGGGTATATCTTCATGCAGGGTGAAGAAATGTAGCTAGAAATCTGAATAATCACATTTCTTCCTATGAGAAATGGCTTTCAAAAGATTGGGAATAATTTATTTAGTAAAGTTCATCAGCATTAATAAATGAAAGGGTGCCAAGGTGTGTCCTGAGAATATGAACTTCATTGTCCACACCGACAAATTTTTAAAATGCCTTGGCATAATTTTATCCTGAGCTGGGCAGAATTCATTCAAATAATTCCCAGCTGGGGACTGGCACAGTTCTGGAGTTAGCAAAGGCCAAGGGCCATGGCTGACTGGAAGTCTGGATGCAGTCTGTTTTAGCCTGTGGCTGAGTTCAATGGGATGAACTCAGCTAAAACAGACCAGGAACCCACTCTCCAAAAAGAGGCATTTTCTTTACAGATGAAAGTGTACAAACACTAAATCCCATCTTGAACGGTTAAAAAAAGGGGAAAAATGTATACTGTGCTATTTAGGACTAAAGATCTCTTTATAGCTCATCAAGTTCACAGACAATTCTCAAAACCACCAAATTTACAGTCATAGTGTGTTTAAATTTCTTGCAGATTGACAAATAGCACAAATGTCACAGCACCATTTCCTGGGTAAGTGCTGCAGCCAGGAAGTTATTTTGAAGAAGATGGGCAGAAATTCCTGCCCCAGAGACAGCTGAGGGAAGGTGAGCCCCCTGCAAGCCAGTGCCTGGATTTACAGCTGTGCTGTTTGGCCAGCTCTCTGCACAGGGTCACCTCTCTGCTCAGCTTGGACTCTTCATTAAAGCCCTTCAGTCTATGCATGTCCCTGAAATCAAGGGCTTCACCCACATAAGGTACAAACTATACATCTTCCATGGGCTTCAGTGGGTCAACTCCCAGGCTTCTTCATAGGTATTTAGGTGATCTGCAGAGATAAGGTATACTCTTGATCCAGCAAAAAACCCCCATATTTCTATCCACAAAGCTGTGTACTGGCACTGTATCCTCATGCTGCAGGGAAAATCACTGCTGTAATTAATTTAAGAATGTGTCCTTTCTAAACCACACTTCAATTGGGTTGTATTTTTGAATAATTAAGCTTTAAAAAGGAAGTCTAATGAGACTAATGGCTATCAAATTACTAGATTTTGAAAATCATTGATTTTCTCATTTACACTCATACATGGCTGCTAAAATTAATTGATTTCATTTGCATATAGAGATTGCATTTGCTTTGACTTCCAGAATGTTTCTCTCCCAAGTTTCTCATCAAACTTTCAATATTCATTTTCATAAAAAGGCAAGTGATCCTTTAACTATGCTCATTTGCATTGGAACTGAGACATTATCCCTCATCTAAATAAGGACTATTTTAATTATCCTTTTTGTTTGAATATATTCTATCCCAGAGTGCTTAGATATTTCAGCTATACTCATCACCATGGCATCTGAATACCTGACTGAAATTACAATAGAAAACTCTAACATTAAATTATTTCAAACCTTTTTTTTTTCTCTTTTCATAGAGAAACCCTTTTCTTTATCTTTCCTACCACATCAGTTAAGCTAAGGCATTTTTTCCACCCCTTACCAACTTTCCACTTTCAGCCTCATAACTTTCCCATCTCTTGCCCCTTCTCTCACTCCCTGGTTGAATGGGAAGGCTGAGCTGTTCATGTATTTGGAAAAGGTTAAGGTGCCAAATGACTCGTATTTCCCCTACTGCAAAAAGTAGCACTAAGAAAAATAGAAATTCTTTCCAAGAGGACCTATCCCTAACAGCAAAGGAATATAAAAAGAAGCCTAGATAATGATATGTCAATTAAATACTAGTGAAATATGTTGATGCTAACCACTTATCCAGACATATGTCTACTTGGTATCACTCGCCAGCTTCTATCAACGAGAAAGATGCATTATAATCAGTACACTTCTCTCTATCATCTCTCCCTCATACCATGCTCCTGTTCTGCTAAACTGCCTACGTGGCTTAGTCTCTTTTTAAAGTATGAAGCTATGCCCATCACTTCACAAGTATTTTGGCCCTTTAGAAAATAATTAAAAAGCAAATATCTGTTCCTACAGGTTGAGTGCTCCTGGACTCTTGTTCTTTAAAAAATTGTTTTTTCAAACTACAGACAGGAAGCTAGATTAAATAAGTAGGGCTAAAATTATATTCTGATTTTGATGCATTTGTGGTCATTCTGGTCTCTAGTTGACAAAGAAGCCACTGAAGAAAAGCCCTGGGGAGAAGAGTTTTGTGAACCAAACTGGCTGTTCCCCGACGGTGCAGGCTGTAGGTGCTGTGGGAGGCTGCAAGACCCTGGCTGTAAGGGCTCTCTCTCCCAGAGGGGATTTTGAAGAGGATTCCTGTAGTCAGACATCAGATCAAGCTATTCTGCACACAAGGAACATTTCTCTAATGGTGGTTCAGTGACATCTTGAACTAATAGCTGTTTTTCTTCACCACACAGTTTTATTCAAAAATGTAATTCATCAGAGGAAGAGTCAGGGATGCCCTGACAATCTTAGTCTCTCCTGACTTCTGATACTCTGTTGAAAGAAGGCCTTATTGACTGGCTATCCAATATCAACAAGGAGCACTTCAAGCAAATGTCCATCCAGTTCTTTGCCTGTCTGCTACGAAGGGTGGCACTTTTATTGGGATAATAATTGTGATGTGAATATATTTTTCTGAGATCTCAGTGAGCCGTGCCACTTTATGAGGCTTGATCACAAGTAATTTGGACTTCAACCAGGTCATAAGCCTGTTTTGGTTTTCCTAGGTAGTGATGATCTGTGTACTGAAGGACGCTACTGAGGCTGGTGCAAGTCATATGATAGCTTCAAAGGAGCTACAGCACTGCAAATAGCACACGTCCCAACTTCTGGAATCCTAACACACCTGACATTCAGGTTTTATGTTATGTTACTGATAGAAGTTACTCCTTTCAAGCAACGGGTTAAAAGCATGTATACACTAGCCAGGAGCGCACCTAAAATGGAAATTTGGAGGATCTTTCAAAGTATTATAAGATTTCAGTTCTTAAAAATTCCATCCACCTGGAGAAACAGAGATGGGAAATTCAAGCGAAGTTGGTGATTTTCAGCAGGTTTAATCTTCTAGAGATTAAAATATCCAAATGATTGAACCACTAGGAAAACCAGGAGCATATTTAATCCAGTAGATTAAGTGCTGCAGGCTCTGGTCAGAAAAGTAAAGTGAAAAGTAAATTAGCAGTCTGAAGGCTTGAGCATGATTTAAAATGTGTTGAATGATGGTGTCCTGGGGTGGTGTTATGAAGCCGCTTTATTCCTTACCCGTCCGCTCAATGCCCAAGGACGCTGTGCCTTTACGATGGACCTGGGGGCGGGTCGGTTCAACGGCTGGGGCCCAACAGCTCAGGCCTTCAACCTCCCGGTGGGGCTCAGGAGGGAGTGCACCAGGAGCGCTGTGCTGGTTTTTTAGGTTTCTTTTGTGTTCCAGCTAGCTGAAAAAAGGTTCTGTTGGTTTTTCTTGGTTTTTTTCTCTTCCCTTGCCTCACTGCCTCCATTCCCTCGCCTCACTGCCTCCATTCCCTCCTCACCAGTCCGGGAAGCCTGCGAGGGTGGCCCTGGTGGGCCCATGGGGTGGCCCTGGCTGGTCTGAGCCTGCATGTCTGTTCCCTCTCTAGGAATCTGTTGTATTTTGAGGGGTTTTTTTATCCTGTTCTACCCTGTTTTGTTTGTGTGTTAATAAACAGTTTGGTTTTGTGCACTTTTACTTGCTGTGACCCATTTTTTTTATTGGTGGAGGAAAAGGGGAGGCCCTTTCCCCTTCAGAGGAGACACCCATTCCGAAGTGTTTCCTCCTGAAGTTTTGTCTCCAAAACCAAGACATCATGGAATCCTGACAATTTTGACTGTCCAAGTGTTCATGTGACTTTTTGTTTTCCAAACCTATGTTAATATTCTCTTGACCTTCATATTATTTTACCTTTAGCTATGTCAGACTGAATGCATCCAGTCTGATCCCACCACAACTAAATAATTTTGTGCTTCACTGAGAGACCATCTGGGACTCCCTTGCTGTAGGAGCTAGCCAGGGAGTCATGACCAAATATTAGACCACAGAAATCAAATTAGTAGGAATACTGGCTTTGCTGCATCATCTCTACAGAGATGACAGGTGTGAACAGAATAAAAAATAAAACAAAAATGTTTCTGCCTTTCCAAAGGAGAACATTTTAAAAATGCCTCTCTGTCGCTATCTGCACTGGCCTTTTTATCATCTGTACTCACAGCAATGGAATCAGAGTATGTGAGATCACTTTAGCTAAACTGAACAATAATTAATATTAGATGGTCATCTCATTTTGGTACAGAGATTAGTTCTTACAAAAGCATCCATGCAAGTGATATGCCACAAAGGCAGACTGCATGGACCATAACAACACAATCAATTAGGTGTCTGACCACTGGTAGTTTCACTGGTATTTGGTTTGTGTATCATTTAGGAGTTGGGTAACTTCTTAATATTTGTGAGTTTACTGTATTCTGCAAGAAACATGTTTTGGCATTTGTAAGGAGACTGCAGACAATATCAGTTTGAGTGGCTATTTATTACTGTGCAAAAAGAAGGGAAAAAATAACCAAAATTCCATCCTATGAATATAAACCCAAAGTCCTGATTCAACCAGACACATGAACATATGTGTAACCTTAGGCTCAGAATTCTCACTGCTGACATTTAGATTAAGAATTTTCCTTAAATCAGGCTTTTAATTATTGGGATTTTTTTCCCCATGACTCACATGTATCCTTATAACGGTAAGCCCTAACCCAGATTTCCACTAAAATAATTTGAATAAAGGCACTAAAGACCTATTTGCATTTTTCATCAGAGGTTTTTGCTGTGCTGTTACTCAAAATTCATATGAAGACCTAGCCATAGAAATTTCTAGATGTACATTTGAAGAAGAAAAGGGAGGGAGGGGTATTTAGTAATTTTTCAACACAAATATGCTTCCTTGAAAGCACACTGAATTGGGCTTCTCCATGAAAAGTCCACAATGATAGTTCCAGTAAAGAAGTATTTCTTGTCATTGATGATGAACCTAAACACTTTCTTTATGTGACTACTATTAGAAGGAAAGGATTGTTTTTTACATACATGTGTACAAATTTATCTGAACTCACTCTCAAAATAGGCAGGGTTTATTTGGTTTCTGAGGACATTCTAACTGAATGAGAACTGACAACACTCACTGCTTATTTGATGAGCATTCCTGAGTATTACAGGTTGTGGGAAATATTCTAATTTTTGTGTATGCACAGTGTGCTAGAGTACAATGTATACAACTTTATCATTTCTAAACAATAATGCCTCAGATGGGTTTAATGGAATTAATCACTGGTCAGTACAGGCTCTGCAGGCAAAGAAAGGGATGTAGAACAATGCAAAACCCCTGCTTTTTCAGACCAGCATCCTAATCAAAATTTCATAATTACAACTTTCAGTTGTGATAATGTGCTGATATCGTAGAACAAATTTGGGAAACAAAGACATTTTTATCCAACTTACAGTTAAAGTTTAAATAGTTTAAATTGATCCCTTAAATCAAGATCAGCAGTATTGTCATGAAAGCAACCTGAGGCTTGCTGCCTAAAAAGGCCAGCCTAGGCATTGTTTTTTTGTGAATATTAATATTTTCTTATCTTGATATCATCCTTTCTGGAAAGGAACCTGTTAAATCCTCAGTATGTTCATTATAATCTCTTGGAGAATAAAATGCAGAGCTAAATGAAGCATGAATACCATCCCAAAATTGCTCTGAGGATGTACTGTGAGCCATAGATTTTAAACAGGCTTTGCTGGTTTGGGTGCAACCCTTGTTTAGGGGGTTGTCTGACGTTTTTTCGAGTGGAATTACATGAAGGTATGTAGTGGAGTAATGTAGCAAGGCATTTTAATGAACAGCTCACTGTATGGCTATTGGTCATCATGGCCATCACCATTTTTTTACAGACAATGCTTTAGGGCTGCAGAAATCACCCAAAATGCATGATCTGTCACTGTAGAATGAAGAGGGTGTTTTCTGAGTTTATTCATATGGTCATGCTCTACCATAATAATAATAATGTTTAACGTGTCTGGGTCATTCGATTACCAAAGTGCAGGCATTATGGGCTGTAAATTGTGGCTCTGGGACAGCGGGTGAGCTAAGAGAAAAAGTAATGATCCGGTGTTCCTGCAGGAACTCATAAGAGCGATGTACCTAAAAGCATCACCCAGGACAGAAGCACAAACCCGTAACTGAAGGATTTTGCCAACTGCAGCGTGTGCTACCCCCAGCTACTCTGTGCGCTGACATTATCCAGTGCACAAAGGAAGGAGATTTCTAGCAAGGGCAGCATCATTAAGGACCCCGGCCCAGGATCAATGCTGCTCAGAGGCTCAAAAAGTCTTTCATTGCAGCTGAAGGGAAGAGGAAGTGCAGACATCTCGAAAACATAAAGGGAAAGCTAGGAAAACACTGGGTTTTTCTTCTCCTTAGGACTTGAAGGAAGAGTGTAAATGTTGTGGTGGCTAAGTGCACTTTACACCCACCAAGTTACCCTAAAAGTGGTCTCTCCTTACAACACTGTGCCAGAAAGTTCTCCCTTTGTCCAGATTCTGCTGGTCGCTGGGGCCCTCTTCCCCCTCCCATCCCTTTTCCCATTGGCCTCTGTTATGTCACTCAACCTTTCCTCTGCCCCCCAGCCCGCAGACTATTGGTTTTGGATGCTCTGCCCGCCCTTGGGTGTTTTCGGGATAAAATGGGCGTGGGCTTTCAGTTGTGGTTCTTTCTTGCCTCTGTTTTCTTCGGGGTGTTGCCATTAAACACCTTGGATTTGCATGCAGAGAACCCCTCTCGCCTCTTTGTCTCCGTTCGTGCACAGACTGTGTGCGACCATCTGCGAAGGTGAGATTGTGTGCACGCGGAGGTGCTGGGAGAGCGCCGCCCAGGAGGTCCACGAGGGACCCTGTGGAATAAACGCGGCATCGATCCACCAAAGCTCTCATTCAATATGTAAATTATTTAAAGATTTTTATATATCTGCCAGATGTTTCTTCTTTTATTTGATTTTAGTTTTTAATGTGAAAACTGAAATCTGTTTTGGATCCTTTATAATGTTTGAATTTTCCTAAATGAAAATGTTTTGTGGCAATTGCAACCAAAATCCAGTTGCATTCTTTCAAATATTTTTAGGTGAAGAAAATTTTGTTTTAGCTGCAAGACAAAACTCATAT
Source organism: Coloeus monedula (assembly GCF_965178545.1). Lineage (NCBI taxonomy): Eukaryota > Metazoa > Chordata > Aves > Passeriformes > Corvidae > Coloeus > Coloeus monedula. The sequence continues at coordinate 106,259,803 of NC_138782.1, read as the reverse complement.
TCTGAAAGAGTTGAGCCAGACCTAAGAAATAAGGGACAATGACACAGGTACAGAGAAGAAATAAGGGGCAATGACACAGGTACAGAGACAAGGGCTCTGCCTCTGCCCTCTTAGTTGAGAAAAATATTTTAAAAACTTCCTGTACCCCGTAGTCACTGTTACTCTGATCTTGACTAATGAACTAATTACTAATTAATACTTTGCAGCAACCAAAAGATACCCAGGATCCCAGGAACGTGTCTTTCTAACAACAAAATATTAACCAAGGTCAGATATTTAATCTACTGTAAATTAAATAGGTACCACTTTTGGTATGGACTCAAAAATTGGGCTTCATCTCCTGATCCTAGAAGTGTACTCTGTTCCATGTACAAGCTCATCGTGGCTCATGTACCATGGTTGCTCCTGTTCATAATATTTAACTGGGGCTGTGTTAATTCATTAATTCTGTGCCTGTGTTTGGGACACCAGAAAGCTCAAGCTGCATCCTAGGCAGTAAAAAAGTAAACAAATAAACAAATAAACTCTTATTTTTCTTGAATCTCAGACTAAAAAAGGGTACCGAGTTCAGATGCCTCTATGTGCTCCACAGAGCAGATGATGACAAATCATGATTATGAAAAGGCTCCAAACAAAGTGCCCCTTGATGGGAGCCTCGGCAAATAGCTCTGTAGGACATACTGAGAGGGATGTGTGTTAAACGCTTTGTTGGGGTTTTAGTTTAGTCCTAGTTTTTTTTCTGTTAAAGGAATTTTTCCCTATGCATGTTGCTAGGGGAACAAATGGCTGAGTGTTTAAGGAAAACAAAGGACCTGGCTGCTCTTTTTGTTTCACCTGGGGGTGTGGGCAGTTCGGTCTCTGCGTTAGGAGAGACAGAAGCTGCTGGTTCTTTTCAGCCGTTTTTCTTTCTGCGGAGAGAGATCCCAGGATCCCCGGCACACCTTCCCTGCCCTGCTGGAGGCCGGGCTGTGGCCGCCCTGCCCCGCCGCTGCTTTGAGCCTTCACTACATTGTAGCCGTGCTCACCCTGCCTGCCCAGACCTCCGGGGTGGTTCTCTGTTTTGATACATCTCGTCTGCCACCTGGGATTTGTGCTCGTCCCTGCCGTTCCAGCCTGCTGTTCCCGAGGGTCCGGCCGGACACCGGGATCGGCTGCCCAGGGGTTTGTGAAGCCTTTGTCCCATCCCTTCCCGGGATCCCAGGCCGCCAGTGCCGCGTGCTCCCCGAGCTCGCTCCGGAGCGCCCCCTGCAGCCGCGGGGGAACCATCGCACCTGCCCTGCTCACCGGGAGCCGCCAGCGCCCCTGCCGGCTGCGAGCGGAACTGCACCCGAGGGGAAAGGGCCCGACAGCCGAGAAGGCTGGCACTGGGTTTGGGATTGTTTGCTGTTACTGCCAGAGTTATTGCTGTTTGTTTGACTGGTTATATATATAATAGTAAAGAACTGTTATTCCTATTTCCCACATCTTTGCCTAAAAGCCCCTTGATTTCAAGATTATAGTGACTCAGAGGGAAGGGGGTTGCATCTGCCATTCCAAGGGAGGCTCCTGCCTTCCTTAGCAGACACCTGTCTTTCAAACGAAGACACCCTTCTTCCTAGGACTGAAGAACTACATTCTGGTCTGGGACCTGGGAAGCCTGGCTACAGTTCTCCCTTCTCCACATGGGAATTACACTGGGACTAACCTACCTGATTCAGCTCTCAAACTAGGACTTGATTCCCTGAACACTGGCATCTAGTAACACTTTATGACTTTAAGCCATGGTTTTACCCATATCTCTGGAAGGATGTATGTCTCCCACAAGTCCTTCATCTCATCTGTGGTCCCTGAAGATTCCTGGAATGGCAAAAGATGTCTCAAAAATCAGTGGGTAGTTACACGTGGGTAATGAAATCCCATCCTTCCTGCTCAGTTTATGTGCCCAAACAGGGACATATAATGCTACATACCTGGTCTGCTGCCACTGCTGCTGTTAATTCAAAAAGATGGAGTTCTCTCCTATGGCCTGCATCATGTCTGCTAAGTCCATATGGGTGTTGTGCATACGTCTTTTAGAGGATTTCCAGTGGTAGTGGGTGCCTTGTCCAAAATACAGACTAGAACCTTGCAGGTGGAGTTCTACTCAAGCACAGGACACCTGAATGAAGGTAGATGTCTGCTGGAGGTGCCTGAGTTCCCTTCGTAGTCAAAGCAGAGCTAATTAATACACCCAGCAGTTACTCAGTGTGCCCTATAGCAGGCGGATGGTACCTGGGCATCTAAATTGCTCTTTAGGCTTCTCTTACAGCACGGTCTTTCCATGGATTGTCACTGAAGTTAGACTCTTCCAGTACAAGCAGACACCTTGGTGTAGACACTTAAGATATCTTAAGATGAAGGCAAAATCATCTGCTGACAGCTAAAAGCTCTAACCATTAGACCATAGGCTGCTCTGGTTATTGGGGTAAACCAGGATTGGGACAAGAGGTTTTAATCCCCCCTTTAGAAGCAGACTCATTTTACAGAGGATAAATTATAAAGATATCATTGTACAATTAAAAGATAAATAGACATTTGTACTCAAGCTCGAAGAGTGGCTCAGGAGGCTCTTGAGGTAAAAAAGGATCATATATTCCTGCCTAAAAGGAAAAAACATTGTCAGGGGTCTTTAGCTTCAGGAACTGTAGATCATTCTGGCACAGTTAAACAGAATGGTCAAGCAAGAATAATAGAATAGAGAGAACAGAAATATTAAAATTAGTCAAGCAATGCAAAATACTTTAAGGACTCACTTCTACAAATTATCAGGACAGGTTAAATGCCCCTGCTTTCAAATGGTATTTTTCTGCAAAGAAGACAGTGTTAATTGGATAACTTTGGTGGTGGTTTTGTTTGTTTATTTGTTTTAAGTTAGCCTACAGATTCTTGTCAGCTGCTCCTAGGAGCAAAAGAGAAATGTTGCCTGCTTAACATCTGCTGTCAGATTATGTTGCCTCTGCTATCAGAAATGAATGCAGAAGACCAATTCAAGTTCCTGTCAGCTGTGATGTCTTTTGGACATGTTTCAATCAAGCAGCAGGCTTTTCTTTACACTTAAAGAATCATTAGAACAGCTAAAGTCTTAGGGAAAACACATTTTGATTGCAATTATAAACTAATGTCTAATTCATTTAAATTATCATGTATTAAGTAAATATTTGAACTACTCTGAGATCCATCACACCTAATTGTAGCTCTGTCTTGAGTGTATTTCTCCCTCCTCCAAATTCTAATCAATAGCAAGCAAAGCATCTTTTCAAGTTAGTGCTGCAGCAATCTGATATGCCAGTGTAAATGCCCACAAATTCTCACTAATGGTTATCTGATATTTCTCATATTAACTATTGATGGTTCACAGTGAACTTGGTGGAAGTTAATGATAAGCAGGAACACCCCTTGGAGGATTCGTTTCCATCTGATGTTTCAGCTCAGCTTAGATTCTGCTGATTCTACGCCTAGAAAAATCTTAAGGTGCCCCTGGGCCCACTGCATATGGCACAGAGAGTTGCAATGTGAATTGGCTTCATGTCAAAAAATTGTTTCAACAATCTGAAATCCATCACAGCGAAGAGTAGCAGTGATTCAGCCTTGATGTTTGAGAAAAGACTGTTCAGGCTCCTGTGTGAATCACCTTTTTCCTATCCAAGAACTCATCAACAACTGCATTTCCCTCATTTTCCACACAGAAAGAAACAAAATGTTATGACACCTATTCTAGTAATGCAATTACAACATTTGGTGTTCTCCCAAGGCCTGTATTTCTAGAGCCAAGTGATTAGACAAGTATCTCAGTTTTCAGTCTCTTTCACAGAGGCTCCCAGAAGGTATCTTGGAAAATTTATGTTATTCCTGCAGGCTCACTAACCAAAGGCAAGCAAGAGTAGTTAATAATGCTTCCTCATTTCTAAAGCTCACTATTTTAGGACACTCACATACCTTCAGATGGTCTATCTTGTGATATTATTCAGCTATACTGGTTTCAACTCTAATGTTGATGTTAGTGTCCAGTTCCCACTTCTGCAAAGGGAACCCTTCTACTTAGGGTAGCCCTTTCTGGGCTAAAAATCTGTAGTGCTGCCTCATTTGACATCAATTAATCTGTTACATCTGAAGTAGTCAATTGAAGTTGTTTTCTGGTTGTGCAGTGTCCAGCTGACCCCATCACAATAGTGGTGCCATGTTATTTTCTTTTTAACTAATGTCCAAGGTTTTTCATCTACTGCAAGATCTACTGCCTTCAGAAGAAGGGGTGTGTCAGACCTTGCCTACCAGACTTACCAGGAAAGAATAAAAAAAAGTAATTGCGTAGACTGGAAAGGAGGGTGAGTAGCCTCAGAACAACTGTGTTCAAACAGAAGAGCAGCTGCAAAGAGGAAAGGAGTATTCTTTTCTCTGTGTCTAGCGGCAGGAAAGAAAAAGGCATAATGAGCTTAAATGACATTGCAAAGAAGAAGCAAGAAAAAAATTATGAGCCTGGTGTAATGGACTGCCTGGGAGTGCTATGAGGCATCTTGAGAAACAGGTTGCCTTAATAACCCACAAGAGTCAAATTCGGTGGTGATCGAGGGCTGGGAGGCTGGAATATATGATTTCCTGAAATCCTTTCAGCTCTAATTCTCTATGACTTTATGCACAGGCTGCCTGTGCACTGTGCCTAGTAAGTGGGACACGTCCCAGGTATGTTTATCTGCCAGTGGAAGCATTATGGGTGCATGTGAGGGTTCTGCTGATTGAGCAACCCTCAGATATGAAAACCCTGCTCTTTGCAAGCCTAGACTGAGATCTCTGCAGCTTGTAACAGTAATATACTAAACTAAACCAAAAGTATTTAAACATTAAACTGAATTTGGATGCTCTCCATTGTTGTTCAGGGAAACCAATCTAGTAAAAAGCTACTTATGTGTCATCTACCACAACAGCCAATTTTTATGTACGTGACACATAGGATGTATGTGTAGTAAGCTCCCACAATTCCTACCAAGTTTTTGTGTAAAAACTGGTACATCAAAAAATAATTGTCCTCTCAAACTGCCTGTTACAGACAGTGCTAGGTGAAAGGAAATACAACAACAACAACAACAAAAAAGAGAGATTTAAAGTTTTTAAATTCCAGACCTTCCTCAGCACTGAGGCACTTAAGTCTCAGACATGAAAAGTTTTCGATTCCATGTGGGAAGAATGGGGTGGAGGAAGGCCATGTGCTGTCCTCACCCTTGACAGCGTATTTCAGTGGCAAAAGCAGAAGGATGCTGCCATGGGTATGTGTCAGGAGCAGGCAGGTGCTGACAGGGCGTTATGGGTCCCTGACTGGCCAATGTGGACCCTGCAGGATCTGGCTGCTGCTCTGCCCTGTTCCCCATCCAGCTCCCAGCTGCTCCGAGTAGGGACCATGCTGGGCACAGAGCTGCACAGCATATAAAGAGCCACATCGGCTTAACAGAGGAGTCTGCAACTTCAGTGGCCCCAGGTTGAAGGTTTCATTAAGTTGATCATATTTTTTCTTCGGCTTATCATCTTCACATAGATCTTAAAAATTGTGGATCTACATCTACATCGCTACCCTGCAGGCTTTCAGAGCTCAAATCCACAGTCTGTTCAGGCTCATCCATTACAAAGAAGTAACACTGACTGATTTCTTTATTGGGTTTTTTCTTACTCTCACCAATGTCTGTCTTAAAATGTGATGAGTAGAACAGGGGATCTCTTTTCAGGCTGATGGGGAAACATCTAGAACACCCCGCAGAGAAATAAAGCAATTCTCTGCTAATTCCTTGAGGGTGAACAAAGCAGCAAAACAAAGAGGAATTCTCTTTCTGGTGTGAGACCACTTCCATTTTCTGAGAATTGGAATACAACGAGCCTTCCACTGGATTCACATTTTGAAAAGATGGATTATCTTGTTCTTAGCTGGGATTATCGTCTTCAAGGTCCTGTAGCATTGGAATGGCAGGGTAGGTAGTAGGATGAAGCCAAAACTAACTTTTAAGACAAACTCATTTGTAACCTTAGCTATGAAGAATCACTCCTTAATAACATTAAAAACAAAATCAGCACCAGTGAGTGGAAGAGGAGAGGATAAATACTGTACATGTTGGAGATCTATGTCTTTCTGCTCTGCTGACTCATAGCTTAAATATTGTACTAGTCAGGTGACATTACCGCAGTGATAAATCTGATCTGTATCTACAGGAGAAGGCTCCTGAGCCAATCCTTTGTTGAATCCTGAGGAAATCATTGCCATATGTGAGTATTTTTAGCGGTGCCTTCTGACAAAATACATATTTTCCATTCTTTATTGAGCTGTTTATCTAGACTAGAATTATGATAAACTTCTCGAATGGTTCATTTTCCCAAGATTGGTATGAAACAAATTAAAAATAAGTTGCCATAACAAAAATTACTTAGTGGTAGAGCTATGAGATCTCGCTTTCCTCTTCCTCTCAGACAAGCTTCACAGCCAGACAGATGTGAACGGCCCCATTTGTGGCTTCTCAGAACTCAGCTGCACATGCCAAAGAGGCGGTGCCACTACTCCATGAGGCTGAACACAGCCAGGCACTGCCATTGAGAGGCTCTGAACCACCACTGCAGTGTGGTGAATGCAGCAGGATACCATATATTCACTTTTTCCATTCCTTTTAAGGTGTTTTATTCCTCAGTGAATAAGGGAATCAGGATCTGACTCCTTAAAAGAAACACTGAAGAATGGGGACAGCATTTGCTTTGTATCTGCACGCTTACATAGTCTTTGTCAGATTACTTGAGCACAAGCATTAGAGAGAGTCTGATTGACTTCCAAGACAATTTTTGACTCACTAATGGATATGAGCATACATAACCGGCCCATTTGTGCTTCAGCTCTGTATCTATCCTTTCATCCCAGCTAAGGTTGCCTAACATTTTATTTTGTATAACCAGGTTTTCATTTGAAGCTTGGAGAAATTTTTTTGAGATTTTACACTTGTCATCTCTCATGCTACCTTATTTTTTTTTAAGTTGCTAAGACTTTAAAAAAAAAAAGATAAAAGAAAAATAGCTGCTGAACAAGATTTTAAAAAACGTAGCTGAAAAGCTTTGGAATTCTGTGTTTTTCAGGAATCCTGTGTGGTGGAATAAATAAAATATTTATATTAAATAAATTAAATATTTATATAAAAAATAAAGGATAAACCTCATTTACTCATTTTTATTCTCTGTGAAATACATACACACCCTAAAAATGTACAGGTCTTTGACAAGTAGTAGTTTGCACATACTTCATAAAGACTTGCCAGACTTTAACAGCCAGAATCCCCAGGCAGTCTGTATTCACTGAGCATGTCCCAGCTCCTTAGAAGTTCTGTATGTGGTGAATCGTATGTGCTTCACAGTCACTGGAAAAAGAAAGTTTCTAGATAAAATAGTATTTTGCAGAATTGTTTATAGGAATGAAATCAGTTTTCCTCTGTAATGGCTGTCCCCACATGTCCTGAGCCGGAGCAGTCCTGGCCACTGGATGTGGCCCCAGGGAGCTCATGTCTCTTGTACTCTCAGTTCACCCTCTGCCAACATAGAGCATCACAGGGAAAAGAGATACCTACCTCCTGTTGGACAACAGGAGAACACAGGCTGTCAGGAAAAGGAAGTATGTAGAAAAATGTGAATTTTTCTGAAGGAGAACTCTAGGTCTAGGTGTTGTCAAGGAATAGAAACTGGGAATAATCCATGGAAATATAGAATCATAGAATAGTTTGGGTTGAACTGGACCTACCTTTACAGGCCATCCAGTGTTGCGGTGGTTGAGGCCACCGCAGGATTGACCAAGGAGCCACAGGGCCCCAAGACAGTTGAGGTTCACTGGTGGGCCTGAAAATACCCTTCGGTCATGGTGAGATCCCACAGTCCCTTGTGCTCTTATGTAGATTATCCCCAGTTGGTTGGCCCATTGGCCCACCGTCCCTTTTGCTCCCTCTAAGTCCTGGTTCTGGAAAGTTCTCCCTTCTTCAATACCCCATTGGTTCTTGGTTCCCTTGTTCCACCCCTCGCTTTCCCCATTGCTTACTGTTATGTCACCCCATGTTCTCTCCACCCCTTGGCCCTCCGATGATTGGACCTGATGCTTTGCCCACCCCCTTGTACCACCCCCATATATAACCCTGGACCCCTCGGTGTTCTTGGTCCTTTGTCCCTGGATCCCTCCATGAATGAACCCCTCGAATTTCTATACAAAGGACACCTCACACCTCTTTACTTCTGGTGTTGCTACAAGAGCAATCCTGCCTTGTGTGTGTGTGTGTGTGGTTGTGTGCTTCCACCTGCACCTGTGTGTCTGAGTGTGTTCTCTGTGCTCGTGTGGCACCACCCAAGCGGATCCATATTGGGACACTTTTGGAAAGGATGGATGGATGGATGGATGGATGGATGGATGGATGGATGGATGGATGGATGGATGGAGGGAGGAAGGGAGGAAGGCAGGAAGGAAGGCAGGAAGGCAGGAAGGAAGGAAGGGGAAAAAGAGTGACAGAGAAAAAGAGGGACAGAATAAGGAAACTATCAGCACTCTGTGGATCCCAACGATGTTGGTTGATCCTCTCCAGCTCGTCTCTCAGTGGTGAAGGTCCCCCCAGAAGGCACAGAGTCCCATGGGTGTATATGCTCAGGCTGGGTGGGCATGTCTGGCCATGTCCCCCTGGGGTGGGGGGTCAGTCTCTTACAGCAGACTCTGGGTCTGTTCCATCATGTGCAGTCCTGTGGGGCCGAGCCTCTCATGTGAATGTCCCGTGGATGTGCCCTGTGGGGTTGGGGGTTCCACAGCTGGGCCAGTTTGTGCAATCGGAGGATGGGTGTTCACTGCCTCTCACCAGAGGTTGCACCCAAAACCTCCTCCTCCCCCCTCAGTTGGGGGGAGTCTGTGTAAACCTGGCTTCTGTGAGCTGTGCTCTCCCCCCACCCCAAACTCAGCCAGGGATAGTTGCGGCTGATGGCTTTGGCCTTTTGTGGATGCATGCCTTTCCCTCAGCCTGAGATGATTGAACAACGGGTTTCCCTTTATCTAATCAGCAGTTTAACTTTCAGTTCAAAGTCCCACTCTTCAGGGAGGCTTCTTCAGTTGTAGCTTCTTTATAATGAGCAGAACTTTATATCAATGTTTGAGGCATGAACTATTTTCAGTCTCTGACACCCCCCTGCAATGAGCAGGGACATCTTCAACTAGATTGTGTTGCTCAGAGCCCTATCCAACTTGACCATGAATGTTTTCCAGGGATGAGCCATCTACAACTTCTCTAGGCATCTCTCTCATGAAAAAATCACTCCCATATATCTAGTCTGAATCTGCCTTCTTTTAGTTTAAAATCATTACCCCTTGTCCTGTTGCTGCAGGCCCCACTAAAAATTCTGTCCTCAAGTCTGTTCCAGGAAGAATCCAGCACACTGGGAAGCCTAGAAGAGGAGCAGGGGCTAGAGCCTAGGAACAGTAAGGTGTGTGCAAAGAAGCTATGCTCGGGGGTGCACAAGGATGGGAGGAGAACCCCATTGCAGAGACTGGATGCCAGTGCAGAGGAATAAAGGTCATGGAAAGAAGTTTGAGGGCTGACCAACACTGTCTGAATATTTGGTGAGGAAAAAGTTTTGGGAAAGGAAAAGAGTGAGACTGTGATACGAATCCCCAAATGGGGCATACCTGAATTTTCTGAGACTTCCATGGTGTTAAGTGAAGAGCTAGACATGGGACTAGAACAGGACGGGAACGGGACTAAAACAAGAACAAGAGTTCTGCTTAAAGAGCAGGAAAGATGAACACAACCATCCTCAGATCTGCAAACTAAGGTCAAAATCTTTCAGTTCAGCCCTTTCCCTGACTATGTCCCACCCCTGTTAGTGTACATGTATGAAATTTGCAGCATCCCTGTTACATCCAGCAGCCAAGTTCATTCCCATGCAGTACTGCTGATAAGCATTGAGCTACCCCCATGGGATAGCACAAAGGAATTGCTGGGAAGAGGACATCAGCTCCAACCTCTTGAATGTGAACAAAGTCTGATCTTATTTACTTCCCAAAACTTGAAAAGATAGTGAGACTGGTGATCTAGATGGTCCGTCATTGGTTGCAGGTACAGACTGTACCCTCACCTCTCCAGGAAACATCCGCCCTGTCCTGAGCTTTGGAAGTGCCAAAGACCCTGTAAGGTAAAGGCCAAGGTGCTGGCATGGAATTGAGGGGACTCAACTCACTAATATGCTCTCTAGAGCAAGAATAAAGCAGTAGGGCAGAAAAAGCTTGGTTGTAACAGGGAAATCCATGAAGGAACTGAAATCCAGATCTGTGCAATGGGAAGACCAATCTTCATGGCTGAAAATAATAACCCTGGTTTAAATGATTTGCAGTTCCTCATATGATCTTTGTGTCAGAGGCAGGGATGAAATCCAGTTCTCCTGAGTGACATCCATCTACCTCAGCCACCAGACAGCCCTCTTTCTCCCTACTGTCACCCGCCTCATTCATCTCACATCTTCCAACTTGTGCAACAAATGAGTCAGGGGATTTAACAGACAACAGATGCCTTCACAGCACAAGTCTGATTCATCCCCCTGGCAAAGTGGGAAAAATCATATGTAACTATTTAATTCAGTATTGTAACCTAAGAAAGTGAATGGAAAACCACAGATGACATTAATTCTGGTATGTTTTTATTTTTTAAATCTCTGCATCTGCAACCCTCGAAATGTTCTTTTAAGAGTTCTTAGATACTGGGTGGGATATTTGGTTTCATTTTGTTTTCTGGTACAATCTATCTTAGACTGCACCACATGAAATCAGTTTTATATTCCCAGGGCAACAAGAGCTCAGAGATTCACTTGGATTTATCTTTTCTGATTCACTAGAATAAAAAATATGAAACTAATAATTTATTGTAGTTCAATCCAAAAAGATAGTCATATCCAAACAAAAAGATAACCAAAATACACTAAATTCATTTGTATTTCTACATGTGCTTGGTGTGCTTGTACTGTTTCTGTATATAAAATTGCATCTTTTTCTGATATATGCTTTTACAGGATTCCTGATCCTCGAGGACTTTGGAGAGCTGCAGTCTGGCCTGATGGCAAATGTGATGCACAACACATGGAACAGTTATGAAAGCACACACACACACAAAGAGGATGAAATGCTCCAAGTGAGTCACATGTTTTCACTATCCTTTCCATGGGCTGCAAATATTTGCCATGGAATATAATAATGCATTAGATTCCCAGCAGAAATTTGTCAGCAAAGGAAGAAAAACAAAGTCCTCTGCAGAGTACATCACACCAAAGCTGTCAGCCATACAAGGGTTCATAGAATTGGCACATTCAGATCAGATGAGTGTTCATTTTCATACACCCCAATCCTCTTTTGTTCTAGCGTCCTATTATTTGACAGGAAATCTTCATTCTCATTATCTTCTCTTTCACACTCCTGACACACTACAGAGAAATGCAGAGGGTCTGGATAGAACTAGAAAATAATCTCAGCAGACATTTCCTTCCTGACTACAGATAACACTTGCTGGACTTGATGATGAGCTATGAAGATTTTTCAAGTATCAGTGACGAGGCTATGATTTCTAAGCAAACCCTTAAACATCTCCAATTTACAGATATCTCCCCATACTCCCCATACTTCAAGTGTTTGGCAATAGAGAATTTTCCATAAAATAAATATGAATGAAATTTAAATACTGTGCCTTAGATTATATGATTAGGCTTCTTAAAGCTTCTTTAACTGCTAGTTGCTGAAGAAATGGAGACACTGAAAGGTGTATACTGCCAAGATCAGCCTCAACTTTAGCTAGTGATTCCCACACTGTGCCTGACCTACTCAGATAAGGGCTGATTTGGATCCAAAGTGCTATCAACCAAAGAGGGCCAAAATCAAAGCACAATAAGCAAGTCTTCTCAGACTGTATGATCTTGTCCACTCTCTGATTATGAAGGGCACAGAGGAGTCAATTCTAACATTTTTAATCCTAATTTGCCAGTTTTTAATGCCCCTATTAGTAATCTAGAAAACTATTCAAAGCCAAAAGCTGACTCACACAGTTCAAAGATCTCTGTCCTCCCTCACAGCAATGCTTGAGTCTTGATCCAATAGGCCAGTAGACTCGGAGCTTGAAGAAAGCTCGTGAACACTCCTGCCTGAGTCTCCCTGCCTGGAGGACCTGCCAGATCTCCCCAAGCGAGTCAACACAGGGGCATGTGCAGGCTGGGCTGAGGAGTCCTCTCGCACCCCGAGCTCCTCCGACAATACTAAATGTCCCATGTGACCACCTGAGATAGCCTTCACCTCTGAATTACCTTCTTGAGAGCTTTTCTTACTACTGAGAACAAAGAGAGATTGAGAGATTTCCTAAATAATTCACACTTGACTTTGTGAATACCATATCCCTTCCCCTCACTGTTATTTACAAGTCAGAAAGCTTTTAGCACAGAAACCGAGGCAGATCCAGATGCCGTCAAGGACTCTAAACAAAGGTTGGAACTTCAACATCTCCTTAAGTATCACTTGATGGGTTTTCAGACTCAAACAGAGCTTTTGGTCTATCATACAGTGTTTTATTGGCTCCAACAAACTGCTATGTACTGTTGTTTAGTTCTGATGGAAATGTGAATAAATTGCCATAAATACGATGCTGTTAAAAGAAGTCCATCTTTTCATACATATTCTCCTCATTATAGAAAATGAAATATCAAGGAAACATCAAGTCAAGAGCAGAAAAGGATTAAGATACAATTTCTAGCAAATCTTCAGCATGTCTTTCACTGACTCTTATAACTTCAATTTTAGACATACAGTGTATAGTACACCAAGTGCAAATGTCATCAATCTACTGTTTACAGTCTTTCTAACCTGAATGGCTAATAAGTTTAACACATTCATTTTTCAGTACAAATTAAGCCTGTCAGAATGACTCACACTTCTATATAAAGGAAGTTCTAAAGATATTTAAAGGGAAATTAGCTGTCAAAGTCAGTTAGTTTGTTGGGGTAAGAGGAATCCCATGTTCCTTTGTAACCTTTCAGAGAACATGGTGTTTGGCAGATTGCAGACCTGTTCAAGATAAGTGGTTTTAGTTTGTATATGTTTGTGTGTGTGAAAGAGAGCAATTAGAGACTCTGGAGAGCAATTCTAGAGAAGTTGAAGGCATACTTCTTTGCCCTTTATTACTAGCTAGGGCCTTTCTGTAAGTTAGAGAGGTCTGAGGAGGGGTTTACATCCCCATTTCCCCCCGCCCCCAGTTATATAAGATGATATACTGAAAAACTTTATTTTCCCTACAAATCTTCCCTTGCTGGTGTCCCCAGTTATAACACTACTGCTTCTTGCATTTCAAGATCATTTTTCATTGCTGGTTTCTGAAATGTCTTACATAAATATTGGTGCTCAGAATGATCTTTTCCTGAAAAAAGATCTAGCAAAGCAAAAATCTTGTAAACTAAACATGGCTGAAGTCCAAACAATTCTGCTTTAGAATTTTTCCATCCAAAAGGGGAAAATTTAGAGCAATGCAGAAGTTCTTCATCAAAGTCTTTCAGCTAAGAACCTAATTTTTTATTCAGTTTTTTTTTAGTGGACATACTCTGAGCAGCAGTTAATGAGCCCCCTTTTGTTGTTTGTGAAAGAGACCTTGGGTAGGTGAAATGATGTGCCAAGAACACAGAGCCAGTTAGTTGCTTCTCCCGACATTAGCATACACCATATCCCACAAAGAGACATGGGGACTCTTTCTAAGTTTCTTTGAGCTTACTATGCTGCATTTGGACCCTCATTTCCTTAGTCAGACCTGGAGGGCACACACTGGATGAATTGATGCCTGAAAGGCACACCAGTAAAGACCAGTAAGTCTGTCTCCAAAGCACAGGGCAAAATTCACAGCTTGAAATCCTGTCAGAAAGAACATCATTTGAACCAGAAGTGTACCAAACCTGCAAAATCCCTGAGCCAAAAAGAAAAAGCAAGAGCAAGTCTGGAACATGATGGTGAAAGCATTAAGTCAGGAGGAGGAGGATGCTAATGTGGGAGGGATGACTTATCATTGGAGAGGTGAGGGAAAACAGGCCAATATCCTTTTACAGTGGGCAATGCTGCTTCATTCTGAAGGCAAGAAAGGTCCCAAGATCCTTTTCCCAAACTCCACTCCTGGACTGCAGCTGATATCCCTGAACAGTGGTCATTAAATATTTAATAATATTTAATAACTGATGTTATTTAAAAAAAAAAAAGTCTGAGAAATACAGGAAGTCTGAGATACCTGGAAAGAAGTCTGGTCTACATTATAAGACAGACTGCCCTCACCTCTAGGTTATATACATAAGCTTCTTCAAGCTACTGCCCTTGGGAATCCCAGATGTGCCCCTTAGGCAAGCTAGATGACACTAAACAGCTGGGGCCTTTCCCTAGGTGCCTAGAAACCCTAACCAGTGAAGTCACAGGTGGTGCTGTTTATGGGCCCTGTGATTTGCATTCTTGGCCTTTAAACACTGATAAGCCATCTGACTCCTTCCTCAGCACCTGTGGCCTTTTGTGGATTTCAGCCCTTGTTTGACCATTAATGCAACATGTCCCGGCTGCTACTGGAGCTGCAAAAGGATGCCACTCCTGACTTTTCTGACTTCTCAGCATTCCTTTCGAAGAAAAGAAAATTTTCAACAAAAATTTTCTTCATTTGAGGGTCATGCAAAGGTCACCTTTTAATCCAATAGAGGATTAAAGTAAGATGCATGCTTATGATGAGGAAAATTAACTAAGTTACTAAGGATCAAAAGAACAGTTAGCATGCCACTGTCCACTTTATCTGTGGGCAGGTATTGCTGGATCCACCTACTACTGGAATTCTTGGATTTTAATGGCACATTTGAAATTTCCATTTCCATTCAGAAGAAGCTATATTACATGGTGACCTGAGATGGGTGGGCACAGCATCCTTTTACAAGGATAATTGTCAGTTAAAACTGTAGTCTGCTTTCAAGTTCACTTTTCTTTAAATTCTCTATTTGTTCTAACTGAGAGTGTTAATAAGCCAATATGGCATGAACAACAGGTTGAGAGAAATTGCTGTTAACTAATCAAAAGAAAAATTGCCTTTCCAAAAGATTATATTTAGCTCCTTTTTTTGGGGAAGGGAAAGGAAGCTCAGCATCAACTGAACTGTTTCAGGTCAGGCCAGTCACCATGGCAACAAATTTTTCTGATATTAGAAAGTATCACTCGGGAAGTGTGGTTGGGATAATAGCATCATGGATCATTTTCATATATCCACTTTAGACTCAGGCCTTAAAGGAACTACATCCTTTTCTTTTGAAAAGAACTGCGACATAATGTGCTAGATACAGATATGCAAATAAGTGTGAGTGTCAAAGAAACCAGGTGATCTCAGCCAAATATAGGCCCCAAAATTTTGGCAGGCAGAAACCCAGATTTAGCTACCTAGTAACCTGATTGACATTAGCTGTCCTAGCCCCTCTTTTGCCTGCTGACTGCAATATAACAATATAACAACACTTGTCTGTTATTTAGTTATAATTAGATGTACTGATGCAGAGTTTTTTTAAGCATCAGAATATTATCTAGAATAGTGACTACATTTGAATTGGTTTATTTCTTGTCACATTAGATACAGCTGTATTTAAAATATGCTGGTTTTGCTTTTAAGAGGAAGGATAAATATGTAATCTAACAATTAGAGATTTTCAGTCTGTAATGTCATTCTTTTCATTTTTTTCCTCCCTGGAGGTAGGCACGTAGCTTCTGAAAGGGCTTGAAAATAGCTGCTTAATGATATGGTAGATTCTTAAATTAAGCCATTTGGAGGTTTTGCTCTGCTTACATGAGAAATATGTGCTAATATTAGGGATGAAATGTAAATGTGTACAAGGCAGAAGGTCAGACACATCTACAAACTGCAATAAAAATATTGAAGATTCTTCCTTGTCACCTAAACAGCGCTAAAATCTATGATTGGACCAAGGGGCCAGTTACCTCAACACCATTGATTCAATTGAAACATTGCACTTCAGAATAAAGCAATGTACACAAGTACTTAAATATGCATCTCACGATTTTTATGCAGGAGAGTAAAGAAAAATTTTCACTGGGTAACATATTGTGAGGAAGGGTGAACCAAATTCTGATTTCTCTTTCATTCATGTAAGCCGTGGGCTGCCAAGTGAAACTTCTCAGGATTTACAAGATGGTAAAATGAACTCAGGATACAGCCCAGTATATTGCATGAGGTAATGCTCACCCAAATAGCTGGTTGGAGAGTTTCCTCATGGCCCAGGGAAGAACCGTTCAGACTGGGCAGGAATCACCTGGTGAAGCCTCTGTTCCAGATGAGGTCAGACTAGATAATCAGAGTGATCCCTTGGAATCTCTGAAGCTATTAAATGAAAACAAATGTTACAATTAATCAAGCTGCTTTTCCTCTGCTCTAGCCCACCAGATTATGACCAACTGGCCTCTCCAGGCATAGCTATTCCAATTGTTGTTTGGTGCAACACTGACATGAATTAAAGGCACAAGAGGTGTCAATTTTTCAGCTTCATTTTTGCATGAGTTACCTGCTACAGCTGAAACCCTGATATATTTACCCAGTTCTGGCTTAGCTAAAGTACAAAATGAGTTGGATGTTTGGAAGATTAAGTAATTTCAAGGCCTGGATGCACTAGGTGTTGTTAGACCAGTAACATGCAGCTGTAGCGGAGACCTGTAAATGTCAGCTGCAGCCTGCAACAGAGTCACATCACCCATGTGCCAGAGTGTAACCCCCTAAAATGAAAATTTAATGCATCAGTTTTGTGTAAAGGACTGAACTATAATAATCGTGTACATATAAACAGGATACATGTCACATATTTTTACCTGGATTCTGACGTCCTTACATTTTTGCCATTTGTGGTCATAGGCCATGTCCAATGTATGCTGCAAAACCTGAGACCTATCTGTGGGATCACACAACACACAAAAATAAAGATGCTCTACACAGTAAAAATATGACATCTTAATGATCCTACCCAATGATTAAGCTATCCTGAAAATTACTATTCTCCATCATATTGTTTGGTGTAACTGTTCAACTTCCTTCTGTGAATGAAAAATTAGAAATTGTTAAATTTGTCTATCTTAAATGTATTGTTGTATTATGTTGAAATCAAACAAAATATACACGCTACAAGATATACACACTTTGGTTAAAATTTGATCTTTATTATCACATAAAGTCCTGGAAAACGGGATATATGAAACTGAAGTTTTGCTGCATGTAATGTAGGTTGTTTATTGTGCTTGATACAATGATCCGAGCAAAGATCTTTGCAGTGAGGATAATCTTCTCAAAGAAATTTCAGAGCTTATTTTCCAGACAAGATATAAAGTAAGAATGCTTTCTTCCTCTTTTCACCCCCTCATATATCTACCAGCCTGTACTATTTAGAATCAGTAGGAGAAATGGAGTAAGAAATTTCCAGTTATTATGAGAAAAAATAGAAAACAGCAGTCATAAGACTATGAAAAGTCTAAGAATATGAAAAAATACACACTACTTCATGTTTAAATGTATTACAGTTAACCTTTACTGTCATTCTTGAGGCCTAGGTATGTGAATTACCAAATGTGCTGGTAGAATATGACCTGAAAATTTGCTAAGTGTAGTGGTTTTGGTTCAAAATATTCATTACTTACTTGTTTTCCTTCTGTGAGATAAGAATTAGGAGAAAAGCAAAGCAGGCACAAACCTTAAACAGTTGCAGTACAATGAAAGAGTTTTATTACTAATAGAATTAAAAGTAAAGAGACAATAACAAAACAAAAACAAATTCCCCCCCCCCCCTCCAGCCAGCACTTCTCTCCTTTTACCTAGCTCACACAAGGGATAACAGAACATGGGATGTTAGTCAGTGTTCCAGTTCTTGAAAAGTCTCTCTCTTATGCTTAAGGGAAAAAAGGGTTTTTCCTTCAGTTGCACGTGGTTCCCAAACTGCCACCAACAGCAGATCCGCCCGGAAACAAACAATCTGCTGTGTGTAGAACATCTCTCCCATGAAAAAATCTCACAGTTCCTTCACACTGCAAAACATGGGCCATCACATGGGGTTATTCATCTTTTTAAGGATAAGTTCTTTTGGCCTGCACACAAAGGCTCTTCTTCGCCACAAGTCTCTAACAGCCTCTTGCTACTATAAAGCCTGGCATCGGCATTCTTCACAATCTTCACAGGCACACGAAGATACTCCATCCCCCCATGTTCTTCAAATGGATTAAAGAGACAAACAGTTTGTGGTATTACAGTTTCTTACCACGGCATGCAAGAAGGTTTCTTTTAAGCTGCGCGCCAGAATCGCGGCACCGCCCTCTTTTCTCCCGTCACCATTTCCAGCTCCGTCCCACATGGCTCACTTCTCTTTCTCTCTGACTCTGACGCCGCCATGCTGAAGGGTGTTCTTGTTCAGCCTTTACGGTGGGGAAAGCCTCGCTCCCTTTGTGCTGCTGGCTGCGTGGTGTCCTCTTCAGTTCAGCACAAAGTGTGCTGGCTGCAGACAGGAGGCTCTGCCGGCTCCCGTTGACTCCGCCGGCTCCGCATGGAGAGGAGAGGGACCCGCCGGTCCCCAGAAGCCGCGCTGGATGGGTTTAGCTGTGAGCAGTCCATGGCTGGTTTTAGCTGCCTGTGGCTCTGAGGCAGTCCCCCCCAGCCACCCAGGGTCCGTGCCACAGCGTTGGGAAAGGGGGAAAGGGGCAGTGGCCCCGGCCCGGCCCGGCGGGGCCGGGGGGCCCCGAGCTGCCCCCACCTCCCAGCAAGCGAGCTCCAACCAAAGGGGCAGTCCCGCCTTTCTGTGCAGTTTAAATATGTAAATTGTGAGAAGCATAATTGGTCTTAAAGACTGTCCATCAACTCAGGGTCAACCCAATACACTAAGTAAGTTTGAAATGGCAACATCTACAATTATCAAAATCGGGAATGGCTGATACAAGCTTTCCAACCAGATCAAATAAAACCTTCCAATATGACTATCATATAAATGAATGTGTCATTATACAGATGACTCAGACAGTTTTAGCACTTGTATTAAAATTACTTTGTGCATTGCATCCTGCAGTGTGTGACAAAAGGCAGCACTTCGGTGCCCACATCCACTCTGGTAGCCAAAGGTGTCACAGAATCTCCAAGATGTCCTCTTTGGGCTGGCAGAGATGACCTGCCTCTATCTGAAGAAAGAGCTGGAGGCCAGCGAGAATAGTCTAGAGCATCTACCATGGGACTAGGCATCTAATATCAGTCAGTTGAATTGAGCCTGAGGCACCCAAATTTGCAGTGTGTTAGCAGAGATCTACACAATACAGTCACCAGAGTCTGGAGGGTGACTCAACTTGTCTGACTGTAGAGAGATAGTGGCTAAGCAGCCAAGTGACATGCTGGGTGCCAGTGACTGCATTAAATAGATCTCCACTGACTGTGACAGTCTAGATACCTAGTTAATGTATAAATGGAGTCCTAATCTCAAATGGATTCACAACTGTGCCCACAACACTTAGTGTTGTTTCAGATCACTCATGGCATCTAACTGTTTCTCAGGGAAGGCAAAGGTCTAGTCTATTTCCTGCATTACTCCTGCCATCGTTATGTGGATGCTCCAGACATGTTTGGGTGTATCAGCTGGCACTAAAAACATAAATTCAGGCAGGTGACCTAAGTCCATAACTCTTTGCTTCCTTCCATAGTGCCTTCAGCAACTGCTGAAGTGTTGCAGATTGCAAAGGCTACAGACCCTAATAAACACTAAGCTTACCTAAGGAAACATTGGGTAGAATTGGGCAATTAATTAGCCAATTGCTCATCTAGTCTGGGTGTTGGGAAAAACTCAACTCATCAGAACCTTTAGCCAATGGCAATCAACACCCTTCCTGTCTCACCATCCATCACCACATTAATTACGTGGTATTTTAAATCTTTCTTGTCCATGACTGCATTAACAAAATAGATTATCAGGGGCAACCAACCTCAGAGTGCCCAGAAGAGGGTCAAATTATAACTGGGAGGAGGTGCTTCAAAATTGTCAAGGGCAATCAGAATTAATGCTTGAGAGGAAATAAAACCAAGCAGATGAAATCCAAGATACTGGGACTTCCCTGAGGGATGACGAAAATGCTTTAGAATAATGGCCCAATTATTTAATTCTGAATTTCAGTGAAAATCCTATAAAACTACTTAAAACACCCCCATTAGCACTAAATGAGCTCATCTTGATTAATGTTATTAAAACAATTGCCAAAGGGTTTAGTAATGATTAAGTCTTTTATCTCAGGTGATAAATTCTTAACATTCTAGCTACATTGGGATAAAGCATAAAAATAAAAGTTTATTTTAATTTTAATTTTTCTAATTTATTATATTCCTTTTTTTGTCCCTCAGTCAGACCAAGAAACGCCTGCACATTTCCACACTTCTCTTAGTAAGTTTGGCACAGGAAAATTAGGCAATAATTTTCCTAGTGCTTAAGTTGGGTGCTGAGATGCTTCAACCCGTTCTTCCCAGTAGGTCTGGGCACTATTCAAGGCACCAAATTAGAAGATTAAGATCCTTATCTACTCTTCACAGTTAACAGTGTGGGATGGGTTCAGTCAGAGAGTCTGACCCACTGCCTGACTACATCTGTCTCTTTGTACTCTTCTGCCTCAGACATCTTCATCAAATACATAAATTTAAGCAGATGAATTCCAGTCTACAAACCCTGTGTAGGCACACAATTAGAGTAAGAATGCAAGCCCAACTGAAGCCATTAAAAAGACCCCTGTTGACTTCAATGCTGGATTTGCCTGGACTTACTGTACTGGTAATTGAAAATCATGTTTGATAGCTTTCACATCCATCCCACAGTGTCCTTCCCTTTCCCTCCCAGGGCCCTCAGAAGAACAAAATTGAAACCAGCTGTGGGTTTTACCTGTGACAAACACATGAAGAAGTCAGGACAGCGGCGTCCCGCACCACCCAGGAGCAAGACATAGCACGTGTGGAGAATGTTTATGGTCGCCCGTCTGCATCCTCACCGGGACAGCAGCGAGAGAAGCTGAGGAAACAACCATGGTGCTGCCTTTCTCTGACAGTGCTGGTGATGGACCACAGCAGAGAAAGTCTTGTTGTCTTTCCAAGGTAGCTCTGCTGCCACTGCGGTTCAAGACAGCCAGGGAACCTCCAGGTGTGCTGTGGTAGAGGAAATCTCACTCTCAAATAAGTACTCAGAACATTGGTATGTAAGTGCCATTTGCAAAGGCCAAAATACACAGGAAGTTTTTATTTGCGTAGGTCAAACACCAGTATGCAGAGCAAACCACCTACTTTGAAGAACTCTGGAAGTTCTAATCCTTTTTTCCTCATACATTTGTGGGCATGTACTAAATCCTTCCTTCCCTTATCCCAATGACAAGTGCATATTGGTGTTACCCTACAGATGCAGGTAACAGTTTTGCTGTTATTCAGGTTCAAAAGGTGTGGTATGCATGTCAAAATACCTTGAGAAGACCCTTAGAGTCCTTACTTTTCTCAAGTTCCTGACACATCAGGAGGCATTTTCCTTCAGTCAGGGGTGAGAGCAAACTGTGACTCGTGAGTACTCAAGCTGTGTTGCACTGAAAATGATAGCAGACTGCTTTTCCTTATCTCCTTTCTTACAGGCCCTTATGGCTGCATCAGGGCACACTGAGGTTTGCTCTTGGACAGATGGAAAAGACAGATTTGGCAGGCTTTCTTCTCATGTGCAGTTGGATGAGCTGTAGTCCTTATCACTGAGTAATTATACAAATATCTCTGTGACAGCCCTGGAAGACAGGTGTAGAAAGCACCATTGCCCTTCTTACTGCTTTTTGTATACCTGGCATCACAGACATACACATTTGCACAGGAAGTTTCACCTGAATATAAGGAAGAGCAACTTTACTGTGCAAGTGGCCGAGATTGCCCAGAGAGGGTGTGGAGTCTCCCTCACTGGAGGTATTAATGAACTCTTTGGACACGGTCCTGTGCCATGTGCTCTGGGGTAACCCTGCTAGAGCAGGGAGATTGGACCGGATGATCCACTGTGGCCCCTTCCGACCTTATCCATTCTGCCACTCTGTGATCTCCTCCTCAGAGGCACTGGATGTATAGTTCCTATGTGGCAAGGAGACCTGAGGATCTCCCATCCTCAGGAAGACACAATGGCGGTAGTTATAGGCAACCCATGAAAAGCAGACACAGTGGTCTTACAGCCACCAGCTGCAAACCCAGCAGCCTTCATGAGCATGAGCAGCCTCTGGTGAAGCTGGGCTCGTCTAGCTGGTTATGCCGTGTCTGCATGGACCTCTGCCACACCTCTGGAACAAGCCACAGACATGGTTTCACACCATAAAGTTCCTCCAGCTCTTCATCCAAAGACCTGCAGACATCAGTACTTCCGTGTGTTTTTCACAAGTGGCACAAAGGGCAGCCCGCCATGGCTTGATACAGCAATACAGGGATAAGGGTCTGGCTAGCAACGCCCTTTAGCGACTTCAAGAAATGCTGAAGAGGAAAGAAAAAGGTGGTTTCAATCCTGTTATGTTTCTTGGCCAACCTGCTTCCATATATTATTATCAGGTTGTTAGAGATGCTGACAAAGCTCACTGGATCTGAAGTGACCTTTGCTCAGAGGTTTTTGATGCTATTTGTGTGCCCGTATATGGAACAGCTCTTGGTCTGCACAAAGGGAAGTGATAAAGAAACCTGATGCTGTAAATGCAGACCTGGGAGATAATAACCAAGGGATTTCATGAAACAAAAATCAACCCAAACAAGTTTTGATTTCTTTTTCTGACCGGAGTACTTTTTTTTTTTTTTTAATTACTCGTAGGTGTTGCAAAACCTCTGCTTTTCCATTTCCTGATATTTCTTCAATAACTTGAAAGTTCTGATGAATTCTCTGGAAATATATAAAGTATTAAACATCCTCAGGATTCTTTTCCTTTCATCCCACATTTTGCACCACGTAGCCATTACTGGATAGCATTTTGCAATTTGCTTGTCTTCACCAAAGTTTTTGCAAAATGTCCTTATTTGTTGCTGAAAAACACCCTTGATGTTTTGATTAGTTTCTCCCTACATGCCAATGAACTTGCAGCAATGTGCTTTTTTGTAGTTTTCTGGAAAATATAATATCCTACCCTACTTCACAAACTTTGACTCCCAAGGACTCATTTGGCCCCTGATTTTTTTATCTCTGGCTTTATTTAGTTTCTTACTGAAGTCCAGACACTTTTCCTCACCCAGAATTGACTTTCTGTCTTGGCTCTCTCCCCCCTATCTAGTTTCTCCTGCTCAAGGATATTTTTCTTATTTCCAAAGTGAAGATTCCCAGTCCTACAGGTGAACCCTGTACAGCCCAAAGGAATCTGTCCAACCACATCCGTACCTGCCAGTTAAGTAGAGCCAGGACACAAGGACAGATCACCATCATCTGCACCAGATAATGGTAACAGCAGTGCCAGGACCTCTTCTGAATGTGGCCTGCCAGTGTCCTCCAACCAGTTCCCAGGCACAGCTAAGGCATTAGGCCAGGGACTGTTTACTGGCCAGGTTGGATGCAGTGACCCTGTTTGGGAGGCAGAGTTTAACAGCACAGGCATTGCCAGATGGCTTCAGACACAATGAGTCCTCAACAGATGTACTCTTGGAGAACAAGTTGTGCCTTCTCAGGCACTGCTGCATTTGTTCAAATAAACGCAGGTGTACTGGAATGTCCTGACCATTGAATGCATCTCCATCCATCAGAAGAACATGTGCCCACATGAGCCTGTGAACAGGCCATGAACACTGTTTGCAGGTGTTCCTCATTCAATTTCACTCTGGCATGGGTTCTTCAGAGCTCTCCTCCCCATCCAGACACTCCCCATGCCAACAAAATACCCCTCAGTGGGGCTGGATGAACTGTGCCAAGTGACTGCTGCTATTCAGGTGCTGGTCAATTCCCATTGAGAAGTAATGCTGAATTTAGCTGTAGGTGTTTTTCCCCAATTAAAACTAGCAGGTATGTGTGCTTTCTGTATGGGGGAAGGGGGTGTGAAAAAATAGAAGAACCCCATTCAATTGCACAAGCTTCACGAGCAATTAGTAACTCAGAGTGGAAAGAAATCATGAACCAAATCATAGGAAATGGCAACAGGGCTACAAAGATGACATCATAGTTTATTGGAATTATTTAAACATCTTAGACATATGTGCAAAGCTCAATGGAGAACTCCAATGGTATGTGCCAGTTAAAATTAGCTTTTCATTCAGGATCAAGTCAAATATCCTTCTGACTTCACACTGGAGTGTTATACACATCTTTTTATACATGGCATCTAAATAAAGCCTCTGTCACAATTAGCTGTGCTGAAACAACCTTGGATATCACATGATGATGCATATGCTTTAGCTGATGTGCATCCGGAGAGAAAGCTAACCAGAACCACAGGATATTTCAGCCCTCGGGGGGAGGGAAGTGAGCAACTCTGCTGTGGAAAGTAGCTGGAAGTCATCCAGCTTCTCCAGGGCAGTCAGTCATGAATATCCTGCTTTGGCCACAGAGGGGTTGTGGAGGAAGCAGGCTCACAACAATTGGGAAAGGTTTGTAACCACAGGAGTCAAATGAATGAAGCCAAGAGACTGCCAAGTGATGCAATTCATGGGGAAAAGGAAAAGGAAAAAAAAGGAAGAAAAAAAATACCCAAACCTTCCTCAGCTCCTACACAGGAGCATTCATCATTCACTGTGACCTTCCAGGAATGTGCTGACAGACACAAAGCGTTCTGTGTGACATTGTGCCAGTGAACTGGAATGACTGCGCTCGCAGCATTGTTCCTAACAGCAGGGCACCATCTTCTGGAGGCTGCACAAGCTGTCCCGCCACTCCCGGAGCAGTGCAGGCCGGGCTGAGGGGGGAATGATGCACCATCCCATTGAAAGCAATTTAGGACCTAAAAAAATCCCCAAAACAGTCTTCCAAGCTCATATTAAAACCAGCCACTGCCTCAGTTAGGCACAGGCTCCTGAGTGCCTGAGAGGAATGTTGGAAGCAGGGGTGGGGCTGTGCTAGGATGAGATGGAGCTGGGAGAGATGTCCCAAAAATGTCATATTGTCAGAGCTGGTGGGCAGACACCCCTTCACAGCCACCGATGGACAGACAGAAAAGAGAAGAAAAGTGTTATCATGGAATCATAGAATGGTTTGGGTTGGAAGGGACCTTCAAGATCATCTAGTTAGACACCAAAACATTCTGGCAGCAGAAGTGGAACAAGGTGGGGTGTGGTTGGAGTGCCAGAGGTTTTCCTTGCAGCTGTGACTCCAGTGGGGACCTTACTGCCCCGGGTGCTACCAGTGGGGCTGTAGCATCACAGTGTTCACAGACACTGTGCTGCCAGTGCAGCTTCTGCTTCCTTAGCAGCAGAAAATGTGGCCTTGGAGGTTTAGAGGTCACATCAAGCCATGCCTAGGGCAGATGCCAGTGTCACCTTCCTCTGAAATACTTCCAGGGTCCTGTTGCCTTCCTTGTGAGGTAAACCATATTCCCTGGTGATGGGCCAGGCAATAGGTTGCTGGTTTGGTTATACCTCCAGCGTTATCTCTCAGACCCTCCTTGCAGAGTCCGTTGCCCTACATTTTCCACCCAGTCTGGTTGCTAACTCAGTACAATGTACCTCTGCTTGAGTACAAGCAGAGTCAATTTTATTTTCCCCTGTGCAACGCTGTTGTCCAAACTCTTAGACTAATTTAATTTTTAAAAAAAATTATCTGCTTCATTTTATGCCTGCAAATCTTTTAAGTCCCAAAACTCATTATGTCTGACGTACAATATCTTGCTAGTCTGCTCTTACTAAAACAGTCATCACATATTTTAGCTGAAGGACAATGCCATAGGTACCGTGAACAGAAGTTTCTGGTCATCTGGGTATGTCTAGGAGCACAAGCTGCCCATCCTCAGCTGAAGGGTAGCTGGGCAGCCAGAAGGATTCACAAACCCTCCTCCTCTGTTATGTTTCCTGCAACCATTCCAGCACATCATGAGAAGGAGGAATAATCCAGCGACATGTGGCATTAGGCTGTCCTTGGCACTGTGGTGGTACGTTGTTGAGGACTTCAAGTGCCGGACAGGTAATTCAGAGGATACAGGATAGCAGGAAAGAAAAAAAATCACTCATGGTGTGATTTTTGGGACAGAAGAAAAAAACCAAAAACCTATAAGGTATGACTCTCGGTCGGGACTGTCCTGTGCAGGGACATGAGTTTAACTTTGATGTGGGTCCTTTCCAACTCTGGACATTCTCTGATTCTACGATTCTGTGTTGCCACTACGGACGGTGCAGCCTGAGCTGCACAACAGGCCTGGCTGAGCAGACCTTGTACCTGAGAGGATCTGGCACAGTCAGGAAGAGTGGAGCCTGCCCAACAAGAGGAACTGATGTGGGAAGCAAGGTCCTGGAGATCCTGGCCACAGCTGGGGTTGCACACTGGGAGATTCCCATGTGTCTTGCTGGATTTCAGTAAAACAGACTGGAGTAGGGTCATCTGAACAAGAAGGAAAAAAACCTACTGTTACAAAAAAAGGTACAAGAAGCTGCTGTCTCCGGTGTGTCTGCCACAAAGGCAGTGGGTCACCTGGCTGAAGCTGGGGAGAGAACTCACTCAAATAATATGAAAACAGGGACTGGAAAGGTAATGAGCCAGTGCAGGAATGAGTGTAGGATTACAGGCCAGGGTCAGAGAGGTAGGATGTGGGAAAATATTTGGAGGAAATCATAGTTGCTACAATCCTTTAATAAAAATAGAATAGAAGATGCCAAGAAGAACTTACTCTTCTGTCCTTGCCTGGAACTAAATTTTCAGGACTATCCAGGTGATGAAAGATCAGTCAGGCAGAGATAAAGGATTTGCAGCACCTCTGAGTAGCACTGTCACTGTAAAGCTGGGTGCTCAGTGATGTCCAGTATGCTTTAGACAAGCGTTTGGGTTTCTCACTTCAAAACCAAACATGCTGCTTCATTTCTCACAGTCCAGCTGTAGCCCTCAGTCTCCCACTGCTGCCGTGGGCTGCAGTCACAAGGCTGTTCCCATGCCCCTCTCTAGTTTTCTTCTCGGCATCCACTTCTGGGAACAGCCATCCATGTGCCCTGTGTATCCGGGAGCATGTGATCCTGGGCAAGTCCTCTATACCCTGCATGCCATGGATCAGATGTGCTGGGAAAAGTTCCTGGGGACTTCCTCAGTAATTGCCCAGTGGTCTCTGAGAGTGCTTATTGCAAAATGGGGAGACAATCAGAGCAAACCTGTAGGGAAGCATAAAAAGATGAGAACTAATCTAAACTGTGGGTAACAGCCTGGCTAAACAGAATAAAAGCTTACAGTTACAATTCCTTTAAGAGATTCACTTCCTTCTATTCTGCGCCTGATGCAATAGCTGGTTTTTAGGAGAAAAACCAGTTATGTGAGGGAAGGCTTCACCTCCCAGAGAGCAATGAAATGCTAAGCCCACCTGGTGTCAGATGCCATAATTTAACTGGTGGTAATTTGCACCAGTGGATATCAAAGACAGATCTGACTCGGTATCTGCAAAGGCAATGTTAATGAAAGGTAATATGTGCCCACTATATAACCGTGGGGTTTGTGGGTTTCTGGCAGCACAGCACCAGAAAGTCTATGAAATAAAGAGTGTTGTCATCTTGTGTGTGACATTCATTCCCGGGTATCCCAAGCCTGCTGTGCTTACTATGTCTCATGAATCATTCCTCCCTGTATAAAGACAACAGAGTTGTGTCCACCTTTACCAAAAAAAGGCTGAATTCCTTCAACCTCTTCACTGATTTATGCTGAAGATCTAGAGACTTGACACAATGCTCTTTAACAACAAGGTTATGGCTATCGCAATTTATCAGAAAGGCAGGGCTACCACACTGTGGTAAGGAAATGAACACAATGTTTGCTTTATCATAAACTCAAAGCATATTGCATTCAATAATTGCCAATTTCTTTCTTCTAGTTCTACACATATTGGGACATGGAAAATTTGGCATGGGGAGGCTTTTAAGGAGGAAATTGCATCTTAAATTTTTTAATATATTTCCGTAACTTCTAAGCTTTTCAAGAGCTCCTGATGAATTAGAGGATCTCAATCCTGAGAGCTGAATTTAAACGACCATAAAAGGACTTAAATTTCAGATGATGGGTGCTCAGCCATTCTGAAATTCAGGCATTATTACAATGTTTCCAGTTAAGCACCCAAAGTCATTAGTCACTTCTGAAAACCTTGGCATAGAGTAAAAGAGAAAATCTCCAACTGAGCTAACATACTTCATGTACAGACTCGTAAAATAAAAAACCTAGAAAAAATGTCCTAAAGTCCATGAGTGAGTCAATCTCATTCATTGTGACTGTGGTAAGCTGTAAATTATTTTTATTTAATAATAGCTAATACCTGAGTTTTATACAGCTGCTTGCTTCTATTTTTTTTTTTCAATCAGTGGGCTATAAATGTATTATAATCTTTAAATGCAGCATCATGGAGCCATTAGCACAAGGATTTAATCAGTGTAGACAGACCATCATAGCAAAAGAATCCAGCTAAACAAAATATACACCAAAGTATTTTCTCCTTAGAAGACAATGGGACATTTTAAGCAGGCAAAAATTCCAGTGCCTTTCCCACATATTATTCTTGAGAACACATTTCTCAGTCAGATCAAAGACAGTTGTGTTAATATTTCTTTCTCTGGTTTCTTTTGGCTCCTCCTACCAAGGAGGCTGTATCACAGATCCCAGCTTCAAGTCTTCTGTCCTCCAGACCAGGAAGGCGGGAGGTGCACCAGAACTGCACAGAGCCTCCCAGGACTGCTTGCAGAGCAGTGGTTTAGGCATTAGCCAAAGGCTGTACCTGAAACAGTTCCCTGGCCCATAAGCCCCAGCAACTGACTCAACAGTCAAGGAGCCAAAATCATCCTCAGCACTGCCCTCGGCCTGGGGCGTTTAAATATCCCAGGGTGCTTCCTGGGGTACCAGTACTTTGACCGCAGGAGCAGGCTCATTCAGGATGTGACAGCATCACGTCCCTGCTGGCCAGATTATTTCTACCATGGGGCAACCAGCCCAGCTATCTCCTGCCTGCACACACCTGACCAAGCAGGGGAGCTGCTGGCCAGGTGGGCCTTGCTCTTTCAATCTCAAAAGTTTCAGCCTTGCACCATCGGCTAGCACCAGTGCTGGGCAGTGACCAGAGTAGCCAAAGAGGTGGTGGTTGCCCAAGCACCCATATTTCATCCAGCACAATGGGTCTGCACCAGACCCATCACCCTGTGGCTTAGATAAGACCCAAATTGAGCCTAAGCTGGTCTGAGCTCTACTTCTCTTACCAGAACATGCTTGCTGTCTGGGGCCAAATTTCCTGAATGCTCTTACACGGGGTTGAAAGTATGTGTGAAGCCAGGCTGTAGCTGCAAACAGAGCCAGTCACCTGGCTGCTGTATGAGGGCCTTATAAAGGTCACTTTACATGTAAAGTGCTGCTGTGCCATGCCTCTGCACAAGCCCAGGGCATCATTACACAGCTAAGACTGGTTGTTGGAGTGGGCAGGCTGAGGGTTGATTTAGGTGATGCAGCTCCATTACTTTTCAAGAGGTTAGTAAACTAAGTCCTTGTGAAATCTTTTCAGTCGGCCTTGGGGCCACGAGCAGCTGTTTGGTTCCTGTCACAACCCCACAGCAGAGCCTGCTGACAGCAGAGAAGCAGATGAGCACATAGGAGGGATCAGGCCCAACACATCCCTGTCTCATGGCCTTCTGAAACAGAAACAGGTCCTAAAACTTGCACACAAAAAAGGCAGCTCATAAGGAAGGTAAGGATAAAACACATAGGAAGAGAGCGGAATTTGAAATGCTAAAGAGGTGGATGAAAAAGAACAGAGAAATACATAATAGGCACCTAGCCACCGAAAACACCCAAAGGCAAATGTCCTGGAGAGATGCAGTCAATACATTTTTCTGGATATTTTGCTTTCTAGCCCAGTCTTGGAAACCTGTGGTTATGTGTTAATTTTACACATTCATTTAGCAGTCAAACCAACCCTCTGTCTCATTTTTACCTAGTTTTAGAAGTTAGTATTTTGTTTGGTTTGCAAATAAGATTTCCTTTTAAAGTAAAATTATTCCAGACAAAAAATCCAAGTCAACAACTGACAAATTGTCACATAAAAACTTTATAAAGCATTTTAAAGAGTTAAGGACTAAAATATATATTTGTAGTGCCCAACATTATATATTACATTTTTGTCCCTAAGTGCAAAATATTAAATAGTCACATACAACAAAATATTTCACCAAAAAAAAGAAGACAAAAATTATTACTCTGCTCCTGAAAACAGGCAGCTTTTATGTGACTTATGTGCTTACACCTCTTGAATTTAATAAGTCTTTGCTTACCACTACAGAAGGTCATACATGAGGTTATTACTCATGCATACCAATCAGTTTCACAAGTAAATCAGTAGGAAGCTAATTTGACCAGACATCTGAAATTTTTTTAAGTATGAATTGCAATCAAAGCATTATTTTCAGGAATGGTTATTGCTGTTATATGCAGCGTTCCCCACCAAATGCTCTCTCTTTGAAGGCAATGTTTAGAAATTCTCACTAGCCAAAATTCTACCTCCCTGTTTGTCACAGGGACATTTTGGAAATGTTATGTCTGGGTCAACACTCATCTTGTTACATTTTAATGAACAGTTCGAGCCCTTCTGATTTGCATAATAGCCGATGGTTTCAAATCCTGCTGGAGCTAACCCCTTATTATCCCCTTTCATGAGAGTACCTGGGTAGCAGCGACCTGGACACCTCACTGTTGCTGCTATTCAGTGGATGTCATAAGTGCTCAGAGCTTCTGAAAACCAGCCTGCATTTAATAGGTAGCTAAAAATACATAGACGGGCTTGCTTATAAGCCAGAGCCCTTTAGCCTCCCACCCTGCCTGCACACCGCTGTCTCCAGCTATTTCTTTTTCTCCTCAGCAGTGGGGGTTTGGAAGTGCTCTGATACCTAACTGCATAGCTGTCACTTAGCAACCTTTGCCATGGTCCCTAAAAGAAGTATTTTATCAAGGAGTTCATGTAAGTTTGGAATTTATAACCAAATTTCCCTTTGTCGTCAGATAATTAAAGTATAATAATTAAAGTTTAAAATAAACCTGTGAGGGCTTTTTCTCTGTGACAGAAATAGAAATTAGGAAAAACTGATCTAAAGTTCTGCTGCAAGTTACTGAGATTGCATTTACCTAGTTCTTAACCTTTTGCCTGCTTATTGTGAGAGGACATTGCTGAGTTGGTATGCTTGGGCATTGTCCCTTGCCAGAGCCTCCATCAAGTCTCCGCTATACTTAAAGTTTAGTAAGAATAACTTTAGTGGGAGATTGCTTCCTGACTTATTGAGGTAACTTTTAGGTTGGATGAATTTCAGCATTATGGTTTATTCCCCTTTTAAATAAAAATAATAACAATATTCTCAAGTATACATGAGAAAATTTGGAGCAGTACAACCGCATGAGAAACTCCTTCAGGTTTAACAACATACACTTGGGCTATGCAGCAGTATTTTTTGCATATATCAAGCCAGCGACTATTTAAAACTGCAGAACAGTAGCCCTGGATGGCTGGAAATGGCTCATCTGCTGAGCAGATTGTGGGTGACAGTCATCTCTTTGCACCTCTTGGCACTCCACCAGCAACCAGCCCACCCTTGGCTGCCTCTCCCTTGGCTGACAGAGACAGTTCAGGGTGGGGAGGGAAACTGAGGCGGGATGCATGTGGGTGGAGATACATGGTACTGTGGGTTTGGCAGCAAAGAGGGCCTCAAGGGGACCATGGATGCTGGGTATACAAACCAGGACATTTTTGCTCAGGTCCATCCATCAGCAAGGGTCAGGTTGCAGCTGTGACTGAAAGGCAGGTGCTGGCAAAGCCAGCTGTGAGGGTACCAGTCCTGCTCAGTCCTCCTCAGAGGAGGGGGTTCCCACTCCTGGCTGAGAGCTGCCCCCCGAGTGGCCCTGGGAAGCACCGAGCAGGGGACACAGGTGTGTCAGGCTCTTGGAGTGATTTTTTTCCCACAAGACAGCACTAAAGAAGGAAATGAGAAGCGGCCTCTTTCGTGGCTGAGATTCACTCTGGAGGGCTGCTTCTTGCCTGCCACTCCTATGTTGCAACACAGGAAATTTGCTTCTGCTAACACCTGGTGTTGTTTCAAACAGCCAGATGGTCCTAACCTCAGTCTCCGGTAATTGATGGCCTACTTGTCTAACCCTGTAACTATCTCTCGCTTTAGACACAGATGCTGCATCTCTCTAAATACTGTTCCACAATAAAACATCCTACCTTCCTGTTTCATGTATCAATCAGTGCAGTAATTCTTACAGAAACCAGCAACGGCCTGTATAAACCAGGAGACAGTGGGTGTAAGCAAGGAGAGATAGAATTATGCAGGCTTAAATTACAAACTGGATGTGTGGTTTGAAGGATTTAGACTTGCATCGCAAAATTAGCTGGGACATAACCAGCAAGCAAACAGACATTAGGCAGTGACCCCAAGAGCAGGTGTTAGCTCACACAAGCTAGGATGCCCTGGTATGTACTGCTCTCTGTTACAGTGACTATGCTAATTTGCTTCAGCCTAACCCACTGCTCATTTCTAGCAAATCCAAATAGCCTTATACTTGCAATACCTTTTTTTCTGGATTTTCCTGGTAGATGGTTCTCTTCTTCTAGTTGGGCTCTATTTGTAGGTG
The DNA here is from genome assembly GCF_965178545.1 of Coloeus monedula. Lineage (NCBI taxonomy): Eukaryota > Metazoa > Chordata > Aves > Passeriformes > Corvidae > Coloeus > Coloeus monedula. Next base: position 106,226,968 of record NC_138782.1, on the reverse strand, counting down.
GTCTCTTACCACAGGGCTGATGCTGAGGCATCCTACATGCTACCCCAGTACCAGAAGGCATTAGTCTTCATGAGCTTGAAGGCCAGAAGCTTTTACTTGACAAATTAGGATCTGCCTCAAGCTCCCTGCTTCCTCTCAATCCTTGTTCTGAACAAACTGAAGACTGACACCTGGGACCCTGACAACAGACTCAGGAAATGAAAGCTGATCTTACTGAGGCTACCAAGATGTTCTGTTTCCTGATACTAAGTGGAGACAGTATTCTTCCATCTCTCTTGGTCAGCAAGAATAAAACTTGACTGTCAGGTGTTCAGAAGCTGAGCCACTGCTGTTAGTTCAAATATCTTTCTTTCTTGTATGATACCTCAGTTTCATATCACAGCATCTCTAAGCATTAATGCCTTGCTTTCAAGGCATGCCTGATACAGAGGAACTGCTGTCATCCCCTCCTTCTGCATGGAGACATAAGGCACAAAGCACAGTGAAGGATTCATTCAGTCAACACAAGATTTCTGTGCCAGGGCATAGACTGGATCCAGTTCCTTACTTGGGACCAGGTTTTTGCATTTCTATTAGTCCCTCCATTTTAGGCAGGTGGTTTTGATCCTGCAATTTCTTTACATTTGTACGTTACCATTCAGGTTCTCATCTGAATGTTGTTATCCCATGCTCTCAAGTTCGCTGATAGATACTAGGCATGTCACTGCCTGGTATCTATCAATCTGCCCACAATTATATGATGATTACTATTAGAATAAAAGAGGTCAAGTATAGAATTGGGATGGACATAGTAAAATTGAGGTTACAGTTTCAGGAGACTTAGACAAAAGCATAAGGTTCTGCTTTCCTCTGAGCCCATTTAACTCCCTAATGCAGAACAAAACTATCCCAGGAGTAGAGAGAGGGGGTGGGAGAATCAGAAGGAACAAACAGGGAAAGTGGCTGTTTCCTTTAGGCAGTAAAAAAATCCAGTAGATCAGATCAGCCACCCATGAAACCACAGCCCTGATTTACAGGAATTTACTAGGTCAAAAGAAATGGAAGTGATTCCAAGCCAATTATGTGCGGAAGAGCAGTCCAGAGCAAGAGGAGAAATGAGCTTTGCAGAAAGGTGCAATACCTGTGCAGGCTCTCAGGCTGTGCAGAGTGCATGAGAAGGAAATGTGTGTGTGAACGCCTGAACTGCTCCCTAAGTCGCTGTAACTCCATACAATCTGTTACTGACACAAAACAAACAATGTCTCCAAAAACCACCCCACCCCATCATACTTTGAGAAATAGACATGTGTCTTGTTATTTCCATTCACACCATATATAGATCAGCAAAAAACGTCCACAATACAGGGCACTGCATTTTTACACAATATCTGGATCTCTGCAGGAAAGAAGCATGATAATATTGAGTCTTCCTCTTTCTTTCCTCTCATTACATTCCCAATCAAGCTGCTTCACTTTCTGAGCCTCACAGTTTTTCCTTTTAACTGTTGTGTCTGCCAGCTTCAACTTAACAACTGAGAGGGGTAACTGGAAGGTCACATTTTAAGAATGACGATTTGAATTTCTGCTTTCCCAATATACTTTTTTGCTCTCAGGTATGTTTTTTTGTACACACTTCATTTTCCACACTTCATCTCTAAAAAGCCTGTGCTAGCAAAGCTTTTAGATTTTTCTGGCCTTGTTGCAGAACTGCAGCTTCTCTAACATATGTTAATACTGCACAGGCTCCCAGGAGACAGAGGTGAAAGAAGTTCAGGACCAGAGTGTACCTCCTCTTGAGAGCTCGAACTGAGCTACAGATGAACTGAAGCACCTCCTCAAGCCATAGGAAGAGCTCAGCTCATCTCAAAGCCTCTAGAAAGAGAGGTCCCAGTATCTCATTGCGCAGTCAGCTGGGACATGCATGGGGAAAGGAACCACTGCCAGACCCAAGCCCCAGACCTGGCTCTTCCAGATACAGCACAGGCACGTCAGCAAAGTGTGAGGGCACGAGCCCCAGCCCTGGCTCACAGTTGCCTGTCCAGTCTGCTGACAGCCAGGTCCCCTGTGACCTCAGCCAAGGAACCCAGCATTCACCCAGACCAGGTCTGGGCGCGGCGCAAGGGTCAGCAGAGGCCAGCAGTGCCCCTGTGTGCAGGCAGGCAGCTGGACACCGGCCAAACGAGCCCCTTGGTGCGAGTGCCTAAAACGATCCCTGCCCTTTACTGGGCAGCAATTTATCTGCACAGACATAGGCACTGAGCTTGAAATATAAATAGTTGTATCTAGCAATGGGGAATGGAAACTATCCTGGTCATTGGTTTTGATGTATTTATGGCTGTTTTTAACGTAAATCTATGTTTTCAGTGCCAACGGTCCAAGCCTGCTGAGCATTCTCTCCTTCTGCCACCATATTTTTGGAAAAAGTCAAAAACAAATACATTCACATCACCTACCTCTTTGCCTCCAGTATTCTGAAGGGATGAAAAGGATCTTGAATTGGATGGAAATCTGTAGCACTTGCTATTCACACTTCAGATTGCAGTCGTAGCTGTGCATATCTGAGCAGCCATCCAGATGCTAATGGAGCTGATCTTGTGTCAGTAAGATTAGAGAAAGGCCTCCACTGTTTAATTTTTGGATATTTATTGGCAATAAATCAAAGGGCCAACATATAGAGATACCAAGGGAAATATCTTTTTTTGCCCGTGTTAACAGTAATGTTCTAAGACAAAGCTGTTATTTTAAAACAAGTCTTATTTTCACTTTTCACTAGTGTTTTTAACTGTCCTGAAAAGAAGGATGTTTATACAATTTTGCAAAGAAACATGAACTGTTCTACTCCATTTACATTTCTTTGTTCCAAAACATATTCCTCTTGTTGAGATTCCAGCAGACAAGGAAAGCAGACACAGCGGTTACTTTCCAACGTGAAACTTAAAACCACAATCTCCCGCTCAGAAAACACAGAATGAGTCACAGGAAGGGGCCACTTGCTTGCAAAACTCATTAAAAGCAAGGCAAGGCAAAATGGATTTCCTGTATCAATAAATAGATTGCTGGCAGTAGGCAGAACACCTGACAGTGCTGGAGGCTAAAAACCAGTCCAAGGGTAACCATTTGCAAAGCCAGATCAATTCTTCAGCTCAGAAACTATATCTCCTCAGTACAGAGTTTTCTGTGAATTAGATGGCTTAATCCAGCAAAGTGCTTAAGAATATGTGTAAGTTTCAGTTCAGGGAGGGATGAGTTAAACACTTGCTAAAATAGGCTGGAAAATGATGATGTCTGTATTTATTCACTGAAGCAAGCTGTATTAAGAGGATGCACGCATGGTACCACCACGGTGCAGATACTGCAGGTGAAAGCTTTGTTTCCCAAGTTCATGAAATAATAAAGAAGCCCTAGTACTTACATAAGCTTAAAATTTAGCTGTAATTGCAACTTTGTTTTGCTGGCAGCAGTATTCCTTGGACACTTGAGCATAGAACTCCTTTTGTTCAGTGTTACTCTCTCCTGTTTGGCAAATGCAGCCAAAATGGCCTTCTGATGCCTTCTGTGCAGCACAGACACTCGGGATGTCAGGCAGAGCTGCTTTGGGGGCACAAGGCAGAGCTCAGCATCTGACCCAGCATCACCCAGGGCCAGCACAGAGGTAGGAACAAGAAGGTGCTTTTTTGGCCACATTCTGGTTTTGTCCCCTTTCTCTAGTTCCCCCTAGAAGAAAACTTATTTCTCATTTTACCTTTTTCTCCCTCAGTTCCCAGTCACTGGAAAGGTCTCAATGAAGGTCTCTTCCCAAAGCACCCAACAGCTCCTCAGCACTGTGGTGTTCCTTAGAGCCAGTCTCGTGGCTCCCATTTACAAGCAGCCCTTTGATTGCATTATCTCCAACATGCTACTGAACAGAATGAGTGGCTGTATTTTACTGCATGCGAAAGAGTGAGGACTACCTAAGGTCGTGGCACTGTGAGTATATTCCCTTCACCACCATACTTTGCTGGACTTTTATGAAAAGAAAGAAAAAAATAAACACAAAGAAAAACCCACTAAGAACAATCTTCAGACTTCATCTTTTCATGCATTCGTAAAAGAGCTGAAATTTATATTAGTTACATTTTTAGGCACTAGCTCTTAACATCAGCCCTCTTCTGTCTCTTGCAATGAACTGTCCTGAGGTACTTGATGGCATATGCAATGTATATTGAAATAAGATTATCTATTTATAACAATGAAAATGTAGTATTCAGGAAATATTCCCTACTTTCCCCATGGCATCAAAAAACCCTCCTAACAACTTTATGGTCTTTGTTCCTGAGGAGCTTCCTCCCTCAGACTGCTGTATCTCTGGTGTTAATGGGATATTCCAGGAGCAGTAAGTACGTCCTTATAAAGTTTGGTTTGCTGATGCAAAAGCACCATTTCTCTGACTTTTAATTAAAAGGGCACCTTCGTTTCAAAGCCCATCTCCAGAGCTCCAGGGTAAATGTTTATACAAGGCAGAGACATACAGAAAATAGAGAAGACTGAAGATGCAGTGACTGCAGGCTGCCCAAATACGGCTGCTCTTGTATTTTTAACAGAGAACTTGAGATGCCGCAGAGCCTTATCAACCCCGAACATCTTTGTTTTCATACCAGCACGCACAAGCCTGGCAGTACCACGATGCTGCAGTGAGTCTGCTCGGCAAACCTGGCAGTAGCAGTGAAAGGCAGCCCTGTGTTCTCAGGGCCAGGAGGGAATAAAGGGTATTGGCTTTTCTCCAGCAGGATGGGCAGTGTCAAAGAAGAGGAGCCCCCCCAAAAAAAAGGCTATTTGATCTCATTGCCATGAATGACAACATCCCCATTCAAAACAGATGGCTAGTTTTTGCTTAGGTCACACTAGGAATTAGACAAAAGGAATATTCAAAAAATTCTGGGGTGGGATAGGATTCCTGACTGCTCCAATTTATTCCAGTTCCTGTATGGTTGCTCTTGGCTCCAAGGTGCTGTTCCAATATCCCAAAACAGACAGAGCCCAGATCCTGACCCTGTCTCCCTCAGTAAACACTTCCAGTTTTAAAAGGCTCTGGGTAGAACACTGCAGCCAAACAGCAAAAATAATGCAAGTTACACTGGATAGCCCCAGTAAGAAACAGGCAGTGGAGACTGGAGATATAAAAGGTATGCTTTACAGGTTCAGCAGTTCTGCAAAAGCACTCTGCCATTATCAAAGAATACAGAAAAATAGAAAAGTCAGGAAAAAATTCATTTCACCTTTATTACAATATATATTTCTACCCTTGTTGCATTCAGCAGATCAAAATGAAGTGTTAAAATTATTTTCATCACTGCAGTAGCACATACATATACAGAGTAAACACTGTATATAAATAGGCTTTCAAATAATAACAAACCATATCTACAAATAAAAAATACCCAATACCTCTTTTTCCTCCTTCCCCAAATTACAGCAGTAACATTTATCTTCAGCATAACCAATGCCACAAGCACAACATTCCTCCCCTTCCCTGACATAGCTAGAATGGTATGGTCATCAGCTTCAAGAAAATAAACATAAGTCACTCCTCACTGCTGCATGTTCTAGTTTCTGTGTATTGCATGAATAGAATATACTGTGATTTAATGTGTCTGCATACTTATATTAACACATTCTTTCTGTAACAAAAAACAGCATTACACCACAAGCAAGGTTGAATTTTTTTCTTTCACAGAAAGAGTAGCAATTTTTTAAACCATCCCTTTTTCTTCTACATGAATTAAAGCAGTTTAAATATTATGCTAAAATTAATCATCAACCACATCAAAATGTCTTATACTTTCTAGAAAAGTATGGTGATGTTTCTAGCAGGTCAAACTCTTGATTTTCATATAAGTGTCTTTTTTGTTAGTAAATTTGATAAAAGTTACAGAAACACACATTCCTGATACTGTTCAGTTATATTTCAATTTTGGATACAAAGGGGGATACAGCAAGTCAGAAGTGAAGCGCTGAACGTCACAGAATCACAGAAATGTTGGTCAGAAGAGACCCCTGGAGGTCCTGCAGTCCAACTTCAGCCTTGAAGGAGATGGTAACTAACACGAGATCAAGTCAGCCATAACCCTGTTTAACCAAGTCTTGAAAAACTCTGGGACAAATTCTGCAGCACCTCAGAGTTACCTGTACCAGTGCTGCACTGTGGCCACAATCTGACAGAATTAAAACAGTTCCTCATTCACGCTATCATTTGGTTTCAAATACTAAAGGCAACAAACAACCCTGGATTTATTAAGTTACACATAAATTATCCTATTTATTAAGTTACACATAAATGTATCACAGGCTTTAATTGTGGAGAACTTTCAGGGACCATCTTTTCTGATGGGAGTGGCTATGTGTAGTATCTTGGGAAAACAGATTTTACCTACAGTTAAGGATAAAAACCACAAAACTGACAGCCTTTCACTGAAGAGAAGGGTTGATTTTATTTTATTTATTTTGCATAATAAATGGATTGAAATAGGTCTTTACCAAAACTGAATTTAAGCAGGATGCAGCTAGCTAGTACATTCATCCATTTATTCAATCATTTATGACAAGTATTAATAGATAATTAAAGGAAAGTGTGGCTATATTTAGAGATGCAACCATCTCAGTTTGGCAATCTGCAATCCCCACTGATTGTCTTTCAAAAAATCCACCCATATTTCTTACACCTTTAAGTAAAAAGATATTCGCATTTTCTTTAAACTTTCAAGAGAACACAGTCAGTCTGGGTTGTCAAACACCCATTTCTTCCTCTTTGTGTCTAATCCTGGTATGTCCAAAGTGGACATTCATTTTGCCTGAAGCAGCAAGGTTCGTGTGAAAGGAAGACTTAGGGAGGGCTCTCCACTGCTCACTGCATCTGTGTAAAGAACTGCACTTGTTTTCATTACTGCTGAAGGCACAGAGAAAACATAAATTGGCCCACTAACATCCCACATAAAGTGTTCTGTAGTAAACCTTAGAAAACCCCTACCAGAGAGTTACCATCCTATCTATATATTGCTATCACTCTTGACATGCAAAACCAGAATTTGTTGTTACAGAACAAATGTGATACAGAGCAACCACTTCCAAATTTCTGGGTGCTAAACAACCATAATCACATCTTAAAATTTCTCCTGGACCACTCTGCCTTCCTGTTATTAAACTTTTAAGTGAAAACACTACAAAGCAGCTGCAAAACACGTACCACAGCCTCAGATCACAAGGCAGCAGAGACCACAGCTTGTGAACCACCAGTGTAGCCATACTGAAATACAATGTACATAGAATCCCAGGATGCCATTTTCGGTGTTTCAAAGAGCAATTAGACTCTTCTATATATTACAAAAGGAAAAAGAGAGTTTCTCTCCTAACTACAACACATGTGAAATCATTTGGCATGTGGGCACTTGGAGTCCATATTTTAAGTACCACATTGTGTAAAGGCAGACCATTTAGAAAATGTTATCAACTGATCCACAGTATTGCTTTTAGTGCACACAGTTTAGTCTTAAGGCTGTCAAAAGCAATATCTACAGCTTGTGTCTGGATAAATAAGGAAAAAAAAAAAAAAAAAACAAAAAAAGAAGAGATTTCATTACCTTAAAGGAGAGTAAATTGCACTAAAAGTATCCATTCTTTATGATACAAAACAAAGCAAAAAAAATCCATATAGTAAAAACCTGAGATGCATTATTCACCAGCATCAAAATTCACATTTTAATCAAAATAATATTTCAAACAAAAATATTCCATTTTGATAAAATCCTCACTGTTTTTGGCTCAGTAACAAATCTTCAATCTCAGCACACAGTGCATGTGAAAGATGTGTTTACTGAAAATCACCCACTCCAGTAAGGTGGGCACTATCCAAAGTGGCCTGGATCTTCCACTTGCACATTTACCTTGATCCAAAAAGCTACTCTTGAAGCATGATTCTCAAACTGAGAAAGACTGGAAGAATCTGGCCATCCTATTTCATTTACTTTCTATTTAGATTACACATAATTTATTTCCTCAGAAATGTCCCATGTCAAAACAGGCTGGAATAAATCAAACACAGCTCAATTGGTTTTGACAGCTACACTGATTTACATCTGCTGAGGATCTAGACCAGTAATCAACTCTTAAACAAACAGTTGTTGGTCAAGCAAGGGGAGAGGGAAAGAATCATTTACTCCTTCAGAGAGAAGAATTTTGATATATGGATTACAATCCCTGTCTGTGTCACCAGATCATGTCAGGAATGGTGAGCACCTTTAGCTCCCTTACTGGCAAGGGCTTCTGACAGGATGAAAGATGGCTTCAGTGATGCAGAACAGACATGGAACCACTTTACAACCTTACAGCATGTTTAACTGCAACTCCAACATCACTTTTAATTGACCTCATATAATGAAAGTGCATAGCAGAATTTGAGGACCTAGAAACGCAACTCCTATCCCTAGCAAGACTCCTCTTGTCTGGAAACCTGACTAAGTATGAAAAAGCATTCCTAAGTCTGCTCACAACAAAAGAATACAATGCTCACAACTTCACAGATTCCAACTGAACTGTCAACAGCAAAAGCCAAGTGGTGTCCTTGCAACACAAACCAACCCATTCTTTGAGGTGAGACCAACAATTTGGAGATGGGGTTAAGATGAGGCTGGATGTACATCCTGAGTTTCAAATGGCGGCAGAGGTTCTCTCCAGTAGGTGAACTGGCTGTAGGTGTCAGAACAAGGGAAGTCTGAAGAATGGCTTCTTTTCAGCAAAGGGAAAATGTGATCTACCACTTCACAGAGTCTGACATAGCTGGGAAATAAAAAAATTAAAAGTATGCTGAACCATTTCAGATCAACTTATTTTGAACTTTCTTAAGTCCCCAACCACTAAGGCATGACTACATTTACAAAACAGACAAGGTGGACAAGTCAACTTCCTCAAAGGAATTGAACTAAATTTAATTTTGGTGCCCAGCTTCCAGAAAGGATTCACAGTTCGGGTAAAAAATTCATTCTAATACATTTGTTCTAACAAGTGATACTTACCTAGTGAGACACAGATGCCATTTTACATCCAGATCATCTGCTAAAATATTCAAGCACCACATTCTGCTTCTCCATTTCTGTCCAGCTTGGCTCAAGCAGCTCCCTGCTCAACTGATTATTCATATTTTATACACACATGGCTCCCCCTCAATTAAGGACACTAACACTTAACATTACTAAAGGCCATTCCAGTGTTAGGGGTTACCAGTGCCTAAGCACCTTGCTGGAAGCACTCGATCCTCTCTTCAGGTTTTGTTTTCTGGCTCTTCTAGATAGGAGATCCAGGAAAAGGAAATTTTGAAAAGGCCAGGAAAAGGCAGCTGGAGTCAGTAAACTAGTGAGTCTCACTTTTATGCAGACTAAATCATCTACTTCTAAATCTTCTACATGATTAAAGTAGATGGAATATATTATACTAAACACAAAAAAATTGGTTTTGTCAGTTTAACTGAAAGGAAGTGGAAAGTCTGTATTTTATTCTCAATCTTTTTTGTTTTGTTTGAAGTATTCTAAGGAATCTTTAATTACTAAAACTGAACGGATCTTTGGGCAACTTGAGTCGTAAGTTAGCACAGCAAATTAATTTAGTCCATAAACTCTTAGGGATAAGAGATTACTTACGATGAGATGTTTGTCTTTGCATGTTCTTGTATAAGTTCTCCTTTGGGGTTAACCGTAAATATCCTGTTTAAAGAAACCCCCACTTGTTTATAAGAATAAACATCCTAAAAAGAAAATAAAAGAAAAATCATGATTCTGCCTTTGCAAAATCATGTGTAATCTTGTTGGAATATATTACACAAAAGAACATATGTACAGAGAACTGGTACTTAATTTACCTAGTTATTGTGTGCCTGAAATTCTCCATTATGTTACAAATGAGGTCAATCTAATGAAATGTTCATGAAACAGATCATTTGCTGATAGATAAGAAGTTTGCCACTTGAGTTTAAATTGTTACCAAAATCATGTTAATTTTTTCAGTAATTTCCCTTGACATAACAACAACATTCAGTAAAAAACTAGTGATATTTGGTGTAAAAGCATTAGCACCTTCATTTTCCTTTCAGAGCATATTTGAAGTCCTGTGTGCATTGTACCAAGTATGTTACAAGAGTATACAGAGGTTAAAATGTAACTGACACATAAAACAGAAATTATTTTTAAGGTCATAAAATTCATAACAAATTTGTCTATAACAAAGCCATCACTTAGCTCCCAAGTTCAGATTTGTGCCATACCCATATGCCATACTTCATGTCAGAGAAAGGGGAAAAGAAGGGAAAGCAAGAAATACATGGCAAAACAGCATCAGAGCCGCAGCAGGTAATGCAGATACAACTATGGGAAGTACATTTTGGTGTAAGAATTAAGAATGTCTTCTAAGAAATTCAAATTGTTAAGGAAAACAATTAATAAGTTTTGATCTGTTCTGAAGAAAAGCCTGACAAAACCAAAGTTGAAAATATCTCCCAGAAGATTAGAGCAAAAACAATTTCCATTTTGCTAATATAAATCATGGTTTTAAAAGCCAAGGTGGTGAAAAACTGGAATGTTAATGAAGACAAAAGTTTATTTTTATATCTACATTGTAAAGACTGTTCAAAAAAATTAAGTAACTGAACAAAAGTGAACAGCAGTCACTTCAAAAATTCATCATCATGGCAGTTCACACACTGTCTACACCTATAACATCCACGTGTACAGAAATTTCCCTGAGTTTACTCTTGGAAAAATCAAACCAAAACAGAAAACCCAGAGCAGAAAATTGAGAAAGCTGTGATCCTGAGCTTCACAAAGCCATAAGCACATCGCAGCACACCTGAAGCCTGGACTCTGGCACCAAGCATGGGAGTGAGCTACCAGTAATTACTTTTGAAATAGTAACTTACAGTTTTACTTGAAATTTTATTGAAAGAAAATCATTATTTTAATGCATGTTTCCCTGAGGTTCAAAAAACTGGAACTAGAGGTAGTTATTATCTATAATACAACATCACAGAGGTTTTTAAAATGTTATTTCAGAATCATATGTTTAAAGGAGCCTTGATAATGGAAATTAAGCTGCCTATAACAATTCAATATAGCAATGGGACAGTGAGGACCTCCTGTCATCTCCGACATAATAGTCCCTTTTAAAGAAAGGATAATCTCATGCCAGGGTCCCCACCTCAGCCCAAGCCTGTGAGACTGTTTCCTTTTCTAGATGCATAACAGCATTCTTTGGCCCAGGGCAGGAGCTGTCTACAGCCCAAATATCCAGCCTTCCAATAGGTGACTGAGATCTGTCTTCCCTTCTCCACATCAAATATATCATTTTCCATAAAAAGTAGAATCTTTTGACTCCAACAGGACATCCAAGGTCTTTTGAGAGTCCCACCAATATTAATCTGAAATACTTTCTGTCTGCCCACAGGTATCTCACTGACGCTGTAGCTTTGTGGATTAAAATGAGATCAGTGTTTCTACACAAGCTTAACTGCTAGTTTATGCAGATATAACATAGTTACTTTGATGCTCTTTCATCTCTGAATCCTACATCATGGTATTTTTGAGGAAGAACCTTAGTATTTTCTTTTGCACAGGGCCTAATAAAATGTTCCTAATTGTCATTTAAAGCTTCTAGGTTCTAATATAACAGAACCATGAAATAACAGCAGCCTTTCTGTTCTCTGCAGTAGAAATAAATTCAGCTCTTACTTACAGCAGGTCTGTTTCCAAAAGCAGCATAAAAGGGTTCTGTGTTGGGATAAAACAAATTTTTGATGTCTGTCAAACACTGAACTTTAAATTTCTCTGGCTTCTTTTCTATAACCTCCCTGAAATGACAGAAAAGGGAAGATGAGTAAGTACACATGAAATACACCACAAAACATTTTGTTTTCTTTATTCAACGTTTTTACTTAGCTAGATACTACTGCACAGCATCCACCCTTCTCCAATAAATCTTTTAGAAGTCAAGAGTGCCCATGAAGACAGAACACTATTCCCAAGCTTACATAATGGGCACAGTAAATAAAGCCTCTGAAACAAGGGAACTTCTATTGAAACCTATGTTACAAAGATGGCTACTGAGCATGGAAGGTGGTTTACAGAGAGTAGCTGCTAAATCAATCCTTATGAGGCATAAACTGTCATCAAGTAAACTGCCTCCTGAGAACTGCAGAATGATTCATAAATTATATTAGCCTTCACTGCTTATGGTGCTTCTTTTTAGATTTTATTTTTAAAAGGATTGCAATCACCATATGTGCTAGAAGCACCTCAGCCTGTTAAGACAGAATTCCAATCAGGTTCTCCACCACTACTAATTAGCAAAAGTTAAGGAATAAAGGAATCTTCTATTTCTCTTCAGCTGCTCCTCACAGAATACAGAATTCATTAATGAACAGAGGAGTTCTCTCATCTCTGGGCAAAAGCCCTTTCACAACAGCTTCTCTTGGCAAGAAGACTGAACAGGTGGCAGAGTCTGGAGTTCCCATAACATAGGAAGATGCCAGCATGACACAAAAGCACTTAAGAAGCTCAGAATCCAAGATCCTAGCACCAACACATATGTCAAGGAAGATGTGAATAGTACAGAAGCTTCATAGGAGTAAAGCAGCCCTTTGGAACAGCAGATCACTGTATAAATCAGTGTCTGAGAATATGCAAAAGACGAATAAAACCACCTTTCCTCACTCTCATATGCACCTGATCTCAAAACTACAAGGATTAAATCTATGGATAAACAATGAAGTCATTTATTGCCCACACACCTCAGCAGTTACAACAGTGTACACTGAAAGATGGGCATTCCTTAGTCTGAACAAGATACCAAAAAGAGTATCATTTAAAATGTATTCTAGATATGAGGAGCATAAGATAACAGTAACTACCCTTTTACTGCATTTATTACTTAATCAGTCTGAGAAGTGCACTGTAATACCTCCACAGTTTCTTATCTTTAGAACATGACTGGTAAGACAGCTGTAGCATGTCACTCAATCAGGAGAGCATCTGAACAACCTACCATTAAAAATTCTAATGAAATATATCCTGTCACAGCAGCTTTTAACAGCTTAAAATATTTTCAGCAATCACTTGACATGCTTCGCTGAATTAGGCAGAAGGTACAATATTCATAATCTGTGCTATTATTATTCACTCACTGCAGTTCAACACCTAGAAAAGGTAACATTGTCCTCACAGAATCCCACAGTGCAGTCAGGCGTATAAAAAGTTAATTTCGTTTTCACATTAATTTCTTCAAAACCCACCAAGAAATAACCTTCCACAAAAATATATTTAAGCCAATTGGAACACCTTACAGGTGAAGACAAGAGTGATTGGTGTGAAAATGTCCACATTTCTCCCATAGCTAAATATTAACACAGTATGTTAAACACATGAAGTCACCAAGCAGTACATATTGGTAAACAGTGAACACAGCTGTGCCTCAATATATATCTAATATATAAACTAAGCAAAAAATAGATAGTAAGTATCTAATGAATTTTGGTTTTTCTCTAACAAAATTTCTTCCTAATTAAATTTTGCACCAATATGTTAAAAAAAAAAAAATATTTCAAGCACTCTCATTTGAAAAAGCTGATAATTCAGCCTCCACCAACCTCAGAGTTTCCTTCTGTGTAAAAGTGAAATTGCATTACCTGTGAAGAGCTGAGAATAGGCTGCTTGGACTCAACAAAACTGGCCCCTGAGGCAGCACAGTTCCTCTTTCATTGACCCAGTGCAAGTATCCTCTGGTCATGCCTGCCATTCCAATAGCACGTGCTGAGCAGTATAAAAATTTATATCCATTTCTGTGAGCAGATATAAAAGAAGAAACTACTGTAAAAATAAAGCAGGTGTTTAGATATTAATAATTTTGTGGGTTTACTTTACATGAATCAAATCATGACTCTTAAATAGACTTATGTTTAACCTACACTTAATTTAAAAGGAGTAAAAACCTTTATGCCAGAAAACTGGATAATTAAATGCATCTAGCCCCGCTGCATTTAGTGATTACACCTAAAGAGGGCTCATTTATCTCTGCTCCTCTCAGGACTTATGAATCGTTATGGTTTCCTTTCCACCCCTGTGTGGTGGAACCACTGTCCTTAGAATTAAATAAAACAACATCTGTGAAGAGGAAAACACTTGGCAAGCAATAGTATATTGGCTTTTGCTGTATTAACAGTGTTGCATTCCTGCCTCTCGGGCCTCTGCAAGAAAAGACATGCAGCAGTAACACATTTCCTCAAGCTGGAACAAATTTGAGCTTCAAAAGACAGCATGAAAAGTAATCTTTAACTTGACACTGAAATAAAAGTTTTGGCATAAATCACAGGTTGCCTTTGGTTCTGTTCATGATAGAACAGAATCCTATCTGATATTAGTTCAACTTAATAGCAGCTTACTTTCCAATTCCTATTAAAAAATTACTGTTCATAAAATAAAGAAATACTGTATTCAGTGCACGCATGGTCATTAGATCTAACTATTAAGCATTTATATGGTGTTCAGCTGTAATATCTGCCATGACACAATTAACTCAGTAATTGGAAAACCAACATGACTCAAATCTATTTTTCCCCTATGTTTATTATCATCAAAGCCCTAACAACTGATAATGCTGGCAAGCACAAAAATAACAACTGCAATTAAAAAAATTAATTAACATTTTCACCAAATGTAATGCAGAGGTTATACACAGAACTCAGCATGTGAATTCCCAGGCTGTCCTGTCTTTTCTGTGAACACATATGTCTAACGTGCAGACAAGTGTCTCTGGTATAATTTAGATTCCATCATCCATAATTTATAATTCATCATCCATGTAAAACAAAAAGCAATAAACGAACCCTAGCATAACCCTAGTACACAAAACAAATCAGATTAGCTATAAGGAGAGTTGTGATGTGTACCAGAGGCTCTTCAAACATTTATGGTAATCTGAATATATAAGAAAAGCTGACATTAATGCAATAAAAGGAAACAGCAATCAGTAATCCTCCTTGTAAAAATTAAAATCAGATACTTCATCTGATCCCATTCAGACATCAATTCATTTTTCCTCATTTCCTTTTTTTCTCTCAATGGGTAATTACAAAAATCACCATGCTCTGTCTTTGATCTTCCAGTGTACACAATGGCTTGACCATATTGCAAAATGTATCCAGGGAACCAACAGTACACCTGTACTTTTGCACAAGCCTTGCTCACCTGGAGGCATTCCCACACATCACCACACATGAGCTGGTACAGTCTCTCTCCTGTTCATCAGAAGAAACATCCCCATTTTGTTGGAATAAATTGCTCTAAGTCATACCTGGATATAATGTTAATGACATTAATTGACCTAAAGCAGAGCTGATATACTGTTGCCTGATATTTCTTCAAGAGCTAATGGGAAAAGGATATTTTTTTCTGAACATGGTTAAATCACAGGTACATTGAGCTACTTTTTGAAGATGCCCATCTTTCTCCAAGGATTACACAGGATGTAAAAGCCACAAGTAAACAAGATGAATCCACGTCCTTTACCTGCTCCAGTGGCATGGAAGGTATTTATCACTGTAGACCAGCAGGCATCAGTGCAGGTGAGTTACTAGGCTCTAATACAGCAGCTAAAGCACTGATGTTGTCAGGTTAAAGCCTTTTCCTTAGGCCCTTCACAGCATGGTCCTTACTGATTTCAGTAACTTTAAATTGCACTTTAAGCAACTTTTATTTATTGCCTACTCTCAAAGTTAACCAAAGACACAAAACTACTTTAAGACTGATCCTTCCTGACCTTGCAATTTAACAACGGGTTAGCAACACTTACATACAGAAATAAAATAAATTACACAATCAGCAGAAGATCATCATCAATGTCTTTGAAGCTCATCGTCATTTATACAACAAATAAAATATTAGCAGCGACTATCCAAACTGGATAGATTTCTAGTCAAGATAAGACATTGTGCTGCGCTTTAAGGATGAGATTTATCTTTCTTGACTAGAAGCCTGATGTTTAGACAGCTCAAATCAAAGCTGTTTCACTGAACTCGCTTTCTAACTCACTGGAAAGAAAGGGAACTCCCCCAAACAGATTCATCCCATATGCTACAACTCCAGGTAAGTGAAATTTAGCAAGAAGAATTCCAGCTACAGTGACCACCCTGGGCCACAGAGTCTTTGTGCATTTCACCATCTCCTCAACAAAGAGTGAAAAGAAGGTGTATTAGCATCTTATGATTAATACTGCTGCAATTCCCAGTTTCCAAGAAAGTTACGCTTGCTGCAACTACATAACTCATTCAAATTACTACTTCGGAACTAACCATCTGTGTGTGTTCGGGGTGGCTGGAAGAGCAATCATCACTCACAGATACGAAGCTTTTGCTTTTGATATCACAAAGCAGGTTTTGCTCTGGATATCATGCAGCAGATGTTTACACTGTGTCAGCATCACTCAAGCAACAAGATATTGATGAAATTGTCACCCATATACATAAAGAGAAGCCTAGAGAAATTTTAATTTCTATGTGCAAATGAATAAACACAAACAAGCCACAGATGCATGAACAGATTTACTGAATACTCACTGGCTCACTTTATGGTACAACTTCGCAATCCCTTGGTGTGTCCAGTCTTTGCCAAGAGTTGGCAAAATATGACCTAAGGTATCTGACCTGAAAAAAGGAAAAACAATGTAACTGAACTGAAAAAAAAACCCCAAAACTTATACAGTCAAGTCTAATACAAATCCCACTAACTTACTTGGCTAGCTGCAAATGAAAATAAGGTTTTCTGTAAGGGACGGATTGTCATCAGAAGAGAATTATTTTATTCCCCTCTTTTTTGAGATAGACTGACATGCTCATCCTTGGCCATGTTGTTTTAATTACTCCTGTGCCCCAAGGTGGATAAGCTTGTGCCCCACAAGATAATATGGAAGTTACAGCACATAGGCCAATCAGACCTCTAGGAGGCCACCAGTGCTAAGCAAGCTTTTTGAGGTTTATAGTAAATGTTTTCTAAATAAACCAAACCTACCCATAAGGGAAATCACATTCTAGCTTACTTCAAACTAACTTCTCCACATTAAGCCAGGAGTTGGTCAGGTATAAACTATTTTAAAATATTTATTCTGGCTTCAATGTGTTTCCCACTTCATATGAGAGAAATTTATTTACGCCATAGTAACAATTAGTGCAAATTAGCATCTTGCTTGACAAAAGCATTGTACAGACACACAGCAAGAAGTCCACACCCTGAATAATTTCCATCTTAGAGAAAAAAATACTGGGCAGTGACTTAGGATGGATTTGCATTGGCATTGTAAGGTAAAGTGATTCAGGAACTCAGGGCAAATCAATAGCAGAGAGAATAGATTCCACTCAATTTACTTGAAGCTTAAGAAAACAAAGTGGGGAGAGATGTTAATTTACACTGGCACCAAATGAGAAGTTTAACATACAATGGGTAAATCACAAGAAAGAAGAGAATTTCAGTTTAAATCAAGTATTTTAATTTCTCCCAGATTGCTCTTGAAAATTACTTTTCCTTGTTCTTTCTCCTAATTAGATATAACTAAGTTTGATTTTGAAAGAAATTGATTTCAAAACAAATCTAAACACCTCACTTCAAAAGATAATGCCTGTATTTTTATTTTGTGCTTTCCCTGTTCCACACACAATTGTTTTCACCAGTGTTAAATACACTAAATAAATAGAAACCAGCAAGTCGGTGAATCATTTTGGTCACTGCAAAATTTTGAGTTTTACCCAAAGTACTAATCTGAAACTTTTCATCAGATTCTAATTCTGACATTGATTTTGGAGTCTAGTCTACTAGATAATAATGCCTATCACTGGATGCCCTATGGATGCCATTTAAAACAAAATTCACATATTTCTTCTTTTTAAGTACTCCTTCATATTTAACAAATTCTTTTAATTAATACTTCATAAGTATGATGCAACAAAACAGTTAGGATTTTGAAGAAGGTCCTCCAATACTGCTGTAAATACTATTGTGAAACACCAACAGGTGATAAATAATGGGCACATATGGCATGTGTCTATTAAACTAAGAATTCAGCTAAAGATCATTATATTGTTTGAAAGACAAATTTGAAAAAAACAAACCAAAACCAAGAAACAAAACCTCCCAAAACACTGGAATATGAAGATTCTGTGATTACCATTCCCTGTTAATTATGCTTTCCTTCAGACTGAAAGGCAATTTGTCCTTGCATATGAAGTCTCTCCCTGTTCATGAACTCACCGTGTGATTGTTCCATCGATGTCAGAAATAACAACTTTATCGTCCCAATTCCATAGGTAAATAGTGCCTTCACAGCGGCAAGTGCCTTGATACTGGGTTGTGACACTAAAGGTCACATCATTGGGGCCATTCTTGAGCTTTAAGCTTTTCTGCAAGACATTATCAGCAAGATGAACAACAAACTGAACATGTGAAATGGACACAGTGTAAAAGCCACACATGATCATTGCCTTGGTGTATTTGGCTGGGGAAGCTGGTGTGGATTTCCCCTCCCATAAAAGCAAACCCATTTGTGGGACTGTTTTTGCCCAAAGACCAGGGTTTCCTTGGAAGGTAATGCAGAAGGATAGGGAGACCCAGTGTGTGCCTCAGGGACATTTAACCTTGGGGGAAAAATAATCTGTGGTATAAATTGTATGTTGCAGGAAGCAAAGTAGCATGAATGACATGAACTGATGAAGAATAAACTTGGTGAGGAGCAAGGGGAATGTGATGATGACCCAAGCTGGGCCAGGGTCAGTGCCCAACAATCAAGTGTGCTGCTTTCCTGTCCTAAACACCCATCCTGATGGAATGGAGCCCACCTCATGGACCTGGAGGGATGGAGGAAGCCCATGAAATAGGAAAGTAATATGTACCTGTGAAAGGACGGGATAGTAGTTAAAGAAAACGTATGTTTGGTATAGAGATGGTTTAAGAACACAGTTAAGTTGTATGTGTGGGTAAGAAGGGATTTCAGTAATGAGAAATCAATACAGTGGAACAGTTAGAAGATACATCATTTATGTGGGAACTGAGTATGATACAAACGATATGGAAGAAGGGGTGGAAATTGTTTTGGGTCTGACTGAGCTGGAGTTTGTTTCCCCACAGCAGCCCTCACAGCGCTGTGCTTTGCATTGGCAGCTGGAAAGGTGTTGGTAACACAGCATCAGCACAGTCTCTCTAATATTCCACCCACACCAAGGGGCTGGGACTGGGCAGGATCCTGGGAGGGGACATAACCTGGAGAGATGACCCAAACTAACCAGAGGGGTATTCCATACCATACAACATCAGCTCAGATATAAAAATTAAGGAAAGGAGGAGGAACGGGTGTCATTGTTATTTTACAATGTTTGCCTTCCAGAGGTGAAGCCCTCCTTTCTGGGAAGTGGCTAAACATCCCTCACTGGTGGGAAGTAGAGAATAAACTTGTTTTTCTCTTTGCTTATCCACCTTATGTTCTCTCCTGCATCCCACTGAGAAGGGGAGTGATAGAGTGGCTTGGTTGGGCACCTGGCACCCAACCAGTCATCCCAATTTGGTCACACTGAATTTTATTGCTTTCAGCAGAGCTATTATAAACAACAACAGCAGCAGCTTACCCTGTGTGGTGTATATAAGGCATTGATTTACAGAACAGAACAAAATAAATAAAAAAGTTCTGTTTCACTATCAGGTATATTAAAAAAAAAACCATCCCCAAATATTCACATAAACAGTAACAAATGATGGAATAGGGACCATCTATGGGGGTTTCCCATTCTGAAAGACAGATATATATGCAGAGAGAAATGTGAGTAACAAGAAGTTCCACAAACTCTAATTAAGAGCTTTTCTATGGGGATTTGTGATCTACAGTATTACATCTCTTTCATACAATAACCGACCCCACACACCAGATGAAGCATTATCCTTCAGCCGACACTAAATATCCTTAACTCTCCCACTTTGATGCCCTCCACTGTCTCCTGTGCTGCTTAGTGATATGTGGAACAAGAGGCTACTGATTTGATTCTATTTGATGACCTAACTGTTCATTTTTCCAAGACCTGTACAAATTTAACACTCTTAGTATATCTTTTTCTTTGTTATCTTTCACTGCAACTTTTCAATTAGTTAAAAAGTGAAAAGGCGGTGAGAACACAACAACTGATGGGTAACTGATAAGTCTCACCCACTGTTTCATTAAGAAACCAATTTAAGAGCAGTTTTAGCGTCAGCTAATTTTTGCAAGGTTTCTGAGACTGAAAAGTCACATTTTATTTGCGTAACCCCTGCTTTCTCTTTCCTATAGAAAATTACCAACACATTCCATCTGTCTCTTGGAAAAAACTCTGCATTTCTTACAAATTATCTAGGCAGTGAGTGATAGGCTGTTAAATGCTGTACACCTTGTTTGGGTTTCCTTCAGAAAATTAATTATCTGTACCTAAGATGACAAGAAGTATTTCCCTAAAGTAGCCCATTTTTCCAGATCAAATTGAAACTTACAGAACACAAAACTGTAACAGTTTTGTCATCAGTCAAAACACCTTTGTCACAGAGGAAGAGAATTGGCTTCAAAGAAATTAATAAGCTCCAAAGAAATAAATAGCTTGGCCTCAGTAAATTCACAAGTAGCTCTTTCAGAAGTTACTAACAGAAAACTTTATTTATGCAAAATGCCTACAAACCTGCCTACACATGAGAGAAAAGGAAAAGAGACGAGGGAGAAAGAAAAGAGACCTGTTAACATATACACGTTTCACCTACTACAAGAAAGGATGTGGTTCCAATACACTTACTCAGGTGACAAATACACAATTTGGAATTTAATTTGGTATTTTTCTGAAGATCCCATCTCCAAACCCCAGCACTTGCTGCAAGGAACATAATTCATGTTTAATACAGAAAAGAGAAGAGAAAAGGCTTTTTTAAAAAATAAAATTAGATAGAATTAAATGCAAGACATAAGAGCTAATTAAGCTTTGAAGCCTGAATAACAGTAAAGGTTCATGTTGTAGGAGACATGACATTTCAGGACAAGAATGTAAAATTAACTCACAAGCTGGTCAGAAGTGAGCCGAAGCGATTTTTTGTAACTGATTCCAGACAATAATGAGAGATGACTGGAGCTGGCTTGTAATGACCCGAGGTTTTGTTTGGCAGCTCTAGGGTCTTCATCGCTTGAAGAAGATTCATCTTTTATTCTGGAACATTGCACACACAGAAAATGATGTTATCATGTCAGTAAATGCATCTCAGTATCCATTAAAAAATGCATTAACAGTGAGTCACCAAATAAGTCATTGATTCTCTGCTACCAAGTACGGCCTCACAGGAGGTCATTCACAACATGAGTTTTAATATGTCAGTGAAGTACCAAACTTCCATTCATATTTTCCCCATTATTCAAATTTGGATTGTTACAGGCAAGTGAATGGCTATAACAATAGTTTTCCATCACTTAAATTTAATGAATATAAATTAATGTACTACATTAAGTCAAAAATTTCATATGGCAAAAAAATAATCTAATACATTATAGTATTAGATACTATAACTACAAAAAAAAATCCACTGTTCACAGAAGAAGAAAGCACTTGTTATGCTGGCTTTCTCTTTCCGTCTTCTCTCCTCCCCCAAAGAAATTAAAAATTAATTTTAAAAAAATGAAGGTTATAGAAATTTTATTATACAAAATAACTCCTTTTTTTTCAATGAGCAACTTCAGATAACTGGATTATTCTTTTCCAGGATTTGCAGAATTACCCTGTTCAGAATACAATTATGAAAAGTCATAAAACCTGAGCTCCCTCACAATATTCTGTTTAAATACACATCGGTATAATTACTTTTGTTCTGCTACAACCATTTTTTTGAGAAACTTATTAAGGGTATTCTTCCTCAGAAAGAAAGTTTTCCTACAGTAAAAAAATCTATCACTGTAGGTGTAAGCTAAAATACTCTTTCAGATCCTACAAATCTCATCTTTAAAAAAAAAAATCAGTATTTGGCCTTTTATTTCACTCACACCTGGATGTTGTTTGCTGTTAGGAAGTCTTGACCCAGTATCAAGGTACTGCATTGTCATGACTAGTAACATTTAAAAGCCTATCTTATCCTTTGTGACATCTGATCTCAAAAGCTTTACTCAGCATCCCACTTGTCACATTTTACTTGCAAACAATAAATTTTTAATGAGAGATTTCTAAGGACAGTTAAAATTTAAACAAAGAACACCTATTTCAGAATCTAGTCTGCTTGAAGCCTTAATCCCACTTTAAATCTTATCTTTAAACAACCGTGTAAGAAACAGACCTACATGTCACTTGTCATCCTTTGAAAGAAAATCAGCCTTTCCAATTTACTCTGTAGTTCTCAATCTCAGAGAGGCAATGGAGACAACAACTAATCTCCTACTGAATGAGGAATCCTCCTTCCAGCACATTTGCCTGGGCTGCAATTGCTAACCACCAGAAAGAACAACAGCTTTTTGTTTCAGAATGGTGACCCCTAAACCTCAATGAGCATAAAGCATATTTGAATCTGGCCTTTTTCAGCTGTAAATGCAGCCAGCACAAACAAGATGTCTTTCCATTCAGATCTGCATGCACAGAAAAGACGTAAGGTAGGAGAGCTGTCCCTGGCTAACTCATCCCTCCAAACACGCTAAAGCTCATCTTATGGAACCCTCCCAGGTGAGATTCTGGCTGTACAGTATGATTCATTAGGAGCACAGGAAGGAAGAGACTTCTGCTATCCTCGAAAGAAGTAACAGAAAATCATTACTATTACCTGTAAACAACACTCTGGAAAGTCCCTTAACTTTCCAAAATATAATTAATTTGTCAGGCCATAAATCTAAGTAAATCAAAAATTTTAGCAACTGGGATCTGACAGCACCTTGCGTTCATCTATGACGTTCCCTTAAAAACTCCAGAGAAATACATAAAGCTTTCGAGAACTGCTCCAATTACAGTTGTTCCCAAGGGGCTGGAATGCATGTCCCAGAGCTGCCAGCCAAACCACAGAAATGCCAGAGTGCACTCACAAGGCCTGCAGCCCCCCCCATGGGTACAGCCCTTCTATCCACACTTACGTGGTGCAATGAGTAACAAATTTAAAGTATTTCACTGATACAGTATTTCTCTGTTCAAATAGATAAGGTAACTTGCTTTCATTTTTAAGTTGTAACTCTTGTTTATTTCAGGTACAGATGATTTTGGGGGTACCTGTTTGCCCTGCTCATCTGTGAAGAGTCTTCTGTAAGTCCACTCTCACTCATACCTTGCTCTGGCTTTGTTTCCTGTAAAAATACAAGTATGAGTAGCTGTGCATCTCCTGTTGAGCAGAAAGCAAGTGATTTTAGAAAAAATATCTGAAAATCAAATTCTGCCTTGTACAGACTCGGTAAAAATCAACAGCATGTTTGTTTCCTTTGCTTGTAGGCAAAGTAAAGCCCTTAAAGAATAAAGGCAGTACAAAGACCTAAAAATTGCAACTATTAAACTCAGAAGAATAATTAAGATTTAGTTTTGCAGGGAGGAAGTAGAGAAATACCAGGTTTAACATCTAATACTGTTGAAGTTTTGGGATCAACTCCATAGCTACTCAGTTCATACACCTCAAACAGATAGATTTCACCTGAGAAAGCAAAATATGACTTTGGAGGAGGAAAAAAAAAAACCCACAAATTACCTCTTACAGAATCATTAAAATTTTTAATCCAGCAAAACTTTCCCAACTGCTCTTATCTTGAGTAGATGCTGAACACTATCAAAGTCATTCCACAAGATCTTTAAAAAGTGAATAGTTCTACTTTAAATAGCTCCATTTAAAGTTGCCACAGCTCAAGAGATAACCAAATACTTCCAGAGAAAATTCTAAAAACTTTAAACAACTATAAAACCAAAATCTCATGCTCTGAAACCCATACCCACAGATAAGTAAAATGGCTATTTAATGCTAGGCTAAAGAAGTTCTTGACTGAGGCACAACCATAAAATTGTATTAGAAGTAATTTTCTCCCCTCAAGTACTAATGCTACAGTAATATAAATTAATATGAAGAGGTTTTACTAGCCAACTTTAAAGATTAAATATGTCTAGACAGGAGATCAATATTTCACGTAAAGCTTTGTTTTTTTCAGTTTTCTAATGTTCATCCGTGACTTTAAGATTGTTATCACAAAATTTTAATGCTCTGAAAAGAGACTCAAAAAGACTTTCAAGCCAATATATATAGTCAGTTTTCCATCTTAGGTTTTGCTGAGTTTTACAGCTCACACTACTCATAAATAAGTCTGCTCTTCAACCATCAAAAGAAAGATGCAGAAAGGTAGGTAATCTGTGTGAAAACTCTAAATTAGTGGCACAACTCTTTGATTCTAGGTTCCCAAACAGAGATTTAATACATTAGATACTACTGCCTCAGATTTGTGTAATGAAACTAAATGCAAAATCAAAACTCTTCAGGCAAACATTTCAGGTAGGGTCTGATCCAAAGCCTTCTGAAGTCAAAACAAATCAGGCTTCAGACAGTGTTTAATGTGTATATCCTCAGCCAAACCAAATACCAAGTTACTCTCTGAAGTAAAGGTCTGAGGGGTGAATATGCAGATATCCTTCCCACTGCAACCAGAAGGAAACTGCTTGCTTCTTAAACTTACCTCTTTGATAGTGCTGTTCCTTCCTCGCCATGAAAACCACCACCTTCCACCTTTTCTGGGCATCTTGTCCCTCATTATAGATTCCACAGTTGCCTGTGATAAATGGATGGTAACATAAAAAAGGCCCAAAATAAAGGACAACCTGACATATGTAAATGAAAAAGTGCCAAACGCACAATTTTAACTGATAATAAATAGAATAAAAGTAAACATACTGTCTGTGGACCATAAATTCTACTAAAGCAAAATCTAATGTTATCCAGAGCTGCTCTGAAGTAACTTAAGCATGAATACTTATGGTATTTTTAAAAGGAAAATGAAAAAGAAATCAAATCAAAGAAGAAAAGAAGCATAAAAAGGTATTAGTATAATGCCTAGAATGGAGAACCTACTGTTTCTAAGTTATTTAGTACAAATTATATGTAAAAAAAAAAAAATCATTTCCTGAAGAAGGCATCATGCAAAACAGTAACAAACTGACATGCAAGAGAGTTATTCACAAAGTTCATATTTAATCACCAGCTTAGGTAAAAAGCAAAGCAGTTACTAGCTTTTATGAGTTTATGAATTATGAGTTTATGAATCATGGTAAGAATTTGACAAAAATGTTAGAATTGTTTCTTTTATAAACCTTTTCTACTTTTCATTGGTTCTACACACTAGACACCAGTAGAAAAGTTTCTTTCAATATCCATAATGACTGGAGCCTTATGCATTGTAACAAGGGGAGCTGAATTCTTTCACTCAGAGAGAAGCAACAGATGAAACTGGAAAACACTATGGTAAAAGCAGCCACAGGGTTTGGTATGGCCAAACCACAGGTTTTGATATGCCCTGGAACAGCTTGGCCACTGTATTTCTGAGATGATAGCTTCCACTGCAAGTAAGGCCACCAAAAGAAATCTGTGATGTTGATAAGTGATTTAAAAAAATTAAAAAAAAAAAACCTAAGAACTCTCAGCAATTAAGAGTGGGCTGTGTTCAGATAACGTGTGGAACAATGGACCCCTTTTCTCAGTTTTTCAATGGGTTTTCTTTTCGCTATATTATCTAAAGTATATGAGGAAAGAAAAGAAATTCCTTTTACCCATCTTAGGCAAAACCCAAGACATTTGGGGCTTGGGCTTTGAAGTGTTTAATTTAAAATGCAGTTACATTATTTTTATTGCCACTGAAGACCCAATAGGCACCTATCAAGGTCTGAATCACATTGTGTAAGCACCCAACAAATACAGAGTAGGATAACTATGTACCTTCGGTGGGTATTTGAGTTCCATGGGATGAATCCCACTTTTTATGATTACTAGAATATTTGCAGTAATGCACAAAACAGCTGGCTCTGTGACATCTTTTAAATTCAAGCCATGTTTACCAGATACTTGGGATTTTTAGGTTCCATTTATTTTATACAGGGATGGTACCATGCAGCTGCACATGACTGGATATATAGGTAATGTGGCATTAAGAAAGAAATACTGGCAGAAAGTATTTTGGGCTTTTAAGAAATTTTTAGTCCACAGTGATGGCGACAGAGATAGCATCTGAATTCACAAGAACAATCCCAAAGATATGTGAAGTGCTGAAAATGGCAGAAGGAATGTTTAGGTTTCAAAATTTATTAAATCCATGGCTAACCAGGACACAAAATAGTCAGTGGTGACACTACTTGTTTATATACATTTATAGTATTTCTGTCATGAGCATCTACGTGGCACCAGGTCACGTGGAATTGAGCTAACTTCTTCAACAAACTTCTATAAGCCAACACACACAGTTGTCACACAGTCACAGCTATCTGGCACTATCTACATAGGTTATGAACAACCAACTAAGAAACAAAAAGCTAGCAAGCTGCAGGCCTTCCTCATCCAGTAGTTAAAGCTTATTCACTTAAGTTATTTGTATTTATTAAATAATGTATGCTGTATACATATAAAATGGAAAGCAAACACCAAGTACTCAGCTACAGCAAACACAAACATGGGTCAATATAATTTATGTTTACAACCCATATTAATGAAGTAAAAAAGAAGTTTTCCTTCTTCAAAATAGTTGTAATAACTTTAGCCTGGCAAACAAACACGATTCACAGACTAAACTTAGTCCTTGTTTAGGCCATAATGTAAGAGAGAGAAATGTTTATGTGAAGGTTGATTTTACTGATGTGCAGATTCTCTTGCACAACCACCCACTTCCCTCCCTTAATCAATGGCATAATTTCAAAACTCCTCCTCTTGCCAGCCTTCATGTTCAATCTCACCTTTGGCAAAGGTTTCTGGAATGCCTGCATTGCCAGCAGAAGGGGTCCAGCTGTCGTCCAGTTGTAGTACCTGGGCATGCAAGAGAAACAATTACTGCATTCTGTAATCCCAAGGTCCCAATTCACAATCTACCTGGTATTTACCACCTGGCAGGTTAAAGCCACGAAGCACAGGTCAAACTCTGGCCTGCACAAGTAATAACAGACCCATCTTATTCCACAGTATGTTCACAGGTATTTACCACATGTATTTTTCAGGGTATGCAAGAGAAGCTCAGCCTTGAGTAGAAAGAGTATTTGTCACACATTACTCAAGTCATCATAGAATCACAGAATGGTTTGGGTTGGAAGGGACCTTAAAGATCATCTCATTCCAACTCACCTGCCTTGGGCAGGGACACCTTCCACTAGATCATGCTGCCCAGGTCCCCATCCAACCTGGCCTTAAGTACTTCCAGGGATGGCACATCCACCACTTCTCTGGACAATCTGTTCCAGTAACTCACCATCCTTACAGTAATAAAGAATTTCTCCTAACATCTAATCTAAACCTCTCCTCTTTTAGTCTAAAGCTGTCCCCCTGTATCCTATCACTATTACTATATAAGAAGTTGCTCTCCCTCTTTTTTCTAAGTCCCCTTTAAATACTAAAGAGCTGCAGTGAACTCTCCCCAGAGCCTTCTCTTTTCCAGGCTGAACCTCAACTCCCTCAGTCTGTCTTCATAGGACAGGCGCTCCATTCCTTTGGTCACCTTTATGTCCCTCCTCTGGACTTGCTCCAACAGGCCCACGTCCTCCCTGTGCTGGGGACCCCAGAGCTGGATGCAGCACTGCACGTGGGGTCTCAGCAGAGCAGAAGGGCAGAATCACCTTCCTCGACCTGCCCATGCTGCTTTGGATGCAGCCCAGGACACGTTCAGCTTTCTGGGCTGCAAAAACACACTTGGCTCATGTCCAGATTTTTATTCACCAGAACCCCAAGTGCTTCTCTGCAGGGCTGTTCTCAGTGAGTTCATCTCCCAGCCTGTACTCATATCTGGGATTGCCCCACACCAGCTGCAGCACCTTGCATTTTAATTTGTTGAATTTCATGAGTTTCTCATGGGCCCTAATCTCAAGTTTGTCCAGGTCCCTCTGGCTAGTATCACTTCATTCTGTTGACCCCACTGCACCACTCAGCTTTGTGTCATCTGCAAAAGTGCTGAGGGTGCACTCGGTCCCACTGTCTGTGTCACTGATAAAGATATTAAAGAGCACCAGCCCCAAGACAGAGGGCTCAGGGACACCACTGATCACTAGCCTCCATCTGGACAAAGCTGTTGACTGCAACTCTCTGGCTGCATCCATCCAGCCAAAGTCCTTATTGTATTCCACTTTATCACAGCACAAGCCACATTTTTTACAAGCTTTTTCAGTGTTTTTCCATCAAGGAACTACATAAAACTTAGGGGCCATAGTCTGTAGCATGTCAAGCTCCTACTATTATGCATTAAACTTGGCTCAACTCTTGTTACAGACAGTAGGACAATTACAGTATCCATTGCCAAGGGAAGCTGAAGCTCACACAACATTAAGAGAATATGACATTAAGAACCTCACTAAGATCTCCTCTCTTCCCAATGCATTCAGTAGACAGATAAATACATCAGATTCAGAGAGCTGTGTCAGGGAAGCAGTGAGTGACTCACCTCAGACCACAGAGAGGGTCAGGTATGAGGCTGCAGCATACACAATACAAACTATCACCTGGTACATCAGCCTCGCTCGCAGGAGCCATGTCTATGACTAAGGGTAGCCAAACCTCTAAGCACAGCACAAAGTCATGATCTCTTCTCTAACACTGTTTGCCAGGTGCAAGGAGCTCTCAAGTTAAAGAATCCCCAAAAATCTGCATCTGGCATAGCCTACAGCACTGCCCTGCTGCCAGCAATATAAACATACAAAATAATGTCTTAGCCTTGAAGAAATGGAAACCTCATACACGGTGGTGAAGTTTAACAAGTCTTGAAAATCAATGCCTCCACAGAGGCGTATTAGCAAAAATATTCAGTATATACAAAAAAACTGCTTTTACTGAGTGATTAGAAGCAGACTGACACATCCTGTAAATATTAATTATTCAATCTGGCTCCAGGCAAGCCTTAGCAAGTTCACATCATATTTCATTTTTACTCTGTCAACTGAATGTGAATACTATTAGCATTTAATAGCAGTTTCTTGAAAGTCAAACTGCGTCAGTTAGCTGTAATAGGTCATCTGAAACTGCTCTTCACTTTCTTCAAAGGAGGAAAGGTAACCAGAAGGACCTGAATTCACTAGGGAGTTGACTCTTTCTGGATGAATCCAAGCTATGAACATTCAAAACCTGATTTTTAGCTACAGTTATACTGATGTAATGCACTGAAGTGACACAGAAGTGTCTTGCTGTTGCAACAGTATTTTTTTTTTTCTGAAATATACTTACTTATTTCCAATCTTAACCACAAGGTTAGGGTCATCAATGATTGCAGGATTGTCCACAAACTGCTGATATGTTACTGCATGTTCTAAGAATTCTTCTGTGGGGGGAAAAAGTTACACTTGTAAAGCATGCATTTATGGATGCCTGGGATGGGCTGACCTAAACCTCTTAGCACCTCTTGGACACATTTGTTTCACCTTCATTGTGAGGGTGTTGAGAGTTAACTACAATATGGAAGCAAATTGTTCAGAGATTCACAATCTCAGAAGATGATGAGGGTTTCTTTGTTTGCTTCTGGGTGTCTTTCCTTTCAAAATACAACCGAAAGTGAAAGCTCAGGGATGGAACTGTGAGGGAGGAAATCTCCTTTTAGAAAAGTTATGTAAATTTACAAGTGATTCAGGTGACAGTATGACTCAAATAATTCACAGGATATATGAAATGTTTTAATAAGTAGCTTCTGAGCATCAGTCAGTGTAGCATCAGGCTCATATGATTTTACGATGCCACATTACTGCAGAAAATGCAAGTCTTAACACATTTATTTTCACATTATGCCACTGGAAGTTTAAGGTACAGAGTATTGTGACTTTTCTAAAAGTTACACAAGAAACTGGAGGTAGGGCAGAAATCAGGTTAAACTTTTCAACTCCCTCTCCTCATGTCCCCATTTATGGACCACCTTTTTCATTCCTGACTCCAACAGCTGTGAATTTCCTAGCTTTATACTGTACTAAGTGGCAAAAGTATCATTAACGTGACTGTGATAAAAACACAGCACTATCAGGAAGTAAAAGTACCAATAAAATACTTACAAATTTTTCACATATAGCATATTGTTCAAATGCGTTAAAAATCCTAAGTCCTATGTGAGTCTACTATTCTAAGCATGAAAAGTTCTAGGAAGTTTATCATTACATGGCCAGTATTTATCTTCTCAACACAATGCTGAGCACAGCCACAGGAGGGCTCTGCAGCCTCAGGCTGGGAAGCTCAAACCCAGCTGCCAGCACACGTCTGCAATTCACAGAGCCATCCTGTACCTTTGGTTATCTCTTTGTTCTCAGTAAGGCCTCCGCAGAGAGAAATGGCAATGGAGGGCAAATCCCGAATTCCATCCGAGGTGCTTTCAGCTCCACTGTCAACACCTGAGCTCCCGACAGACTGCGGGGAGTGGCTGGCTGGCCACGGCCCCAAGTCAGTCGTGTTCCTGCTTTGGGCATTATCCCCACTGGAAAAGAAAATTCAGGAATTCAGTCTTCACATATCCATTCCCAAATTCACTCCCTTCAACAAGCACTGTTTACATCTGACACATGCTTAGAGAAAAACAAAATTTAAAAAATTTCAATTTTACAGCAAAACAAAACAAAGTAACATAGGGCCTTCATGTGCCCTCAAATATTAGATTGCTTCTACTTACTTGCCTAATATAGGCATGTATAATTATAGCTTCACTTATTTACAAGAGCGAGGAAAATAAGACAATAAACTGTATAATCTTAGTAGACAAAATAATGGTACAGTAAGCAGAATTTATACTAGTAGAACTATTCCTACAAAGGAACAAGAGTAAGCATATTAGTTTATTATTTATATTAACTAAACTGACAGATAAACCCAAAAAAATGATGTGTATGTTTGTGTATTTATGTGTCATTTATATATAGATAAAACACTCTCCATGTAAACTACTAGGCTTAAAATTTTAAGAAACAATAGATCATTATACCCACTTAAAATCTGATGAGATCATTATTACAAAGTGTAAGCTCATCAAACTCTGCTTTCCACTCCGGATTTATATGAATGCATTTGAGAAAGAAATTTTCAATCCAACATCTTCCCCATATAACTAACTCTTCTCAGTTTTATTGAAATGTTAATATTACAACAGCTGAGTTTAAGCAAGCAAAAAAAGAAAAATAAAGTACACAAGCTGCTTTAGTTGTTGCTCAATGACTTTCATCAAGTGACTAGAGTATATGTCGAAAGAGAACTATAAATGTTGCAAGAGACTCTAATAAAGATCAGAACAAGTTGGAAATTGCATGTTCAGGGTGCAGTATTTTCATACATAACTCTGTCATGCATCTTCCAAAAACTATTTTCTGGTATTCATATTTATAGGTGATCAACCACAGTAAAGCAACATCAGAGCAATAATTTTCTGCTAATACTGTTAACAGTAAGATATGTTCTTTATAGTAATAAGGACATGGGGATAAATATATCCCAAGGCCAACTGCTCCCCCAGGACATGTGAGTAACACTCACAAACATCAGTGTATATCACATAACCATTCACAATCGATATATATGCTTAATTGACCAAAACAGAAAACCAGCTGCAAGCACTCTTCTCATGCCCAAATGCAGTTCCAAAAGTTCTAATGTTCCTCTCTACAGATTGTTACTTTCCTTCTGCCTTCATCTCTGCTTGAACCCTGAAAGAGACATCTTATCTGGTTGGCAATGAAGAGTTTGATCTAAATATGGAAGGTGATAAGAGCTCTTTAAAAAATAAAAATATAAGAAAAGAACTTATACTTTTTGGGGAAATAAAGTGCAGCAACTTCTGGATCCATGTCAGTGAGGTCATCTAAATAGACACCATCAGCACCAAGATGCCGGCTCCGTTTGTCTGTAAGGCACAGAAAAAATAAGCCTATTAATTAATACTATTTAATTATTAACTAATTAATATTAATTAATATTAATCCAGAGGTGTTATTACTGTTTAGCTATTCATTTTAAGATTGAGAAACCAGACAAGTTATAACCATTTCTGAACCGTATTTGTACAAAATGAGACTGCCAAAAATTTCAAAACAAGTTTCATATCTACATTGTTCAAACTATGAATTAACAAAATGGGACAGCAGAGGACTAGTTTTGAAACAGGCTAAAGACTCCGTATCCCAGACAAAATCACTGGGAATCAGAAGGCAGTGGCCACCACCAGAAAACAGCAAAGGGAAAACCCTAAGCACTTGCATAGGCCTATTATCACAGCATGGCAGTCAGAGCATTTAATCTTTGAGAACTAATCTTCCATCCCTCCTTGAAAAGGGGAAATAACAGACTAAAATATCGTCACTAACACACTATAACTGGCTCGTTATGGAGACAACTCACTTTTAAGCACATACACCTGATGTGCTGTGTGTGCAGATGCACCACCGTAGGGGACAACACACCCCTTCTAGGCCTGTCACTAGGACCAACATAGAGCCACTGCTGCACTGTTGTTGCCAGTTCACCTAGACAAGTAACCACTGTACAGCCAAAACCTAATTTGGAATTCATTCTCAAACCACAGCTTCTCACTGTCCCGATTTCCAACACCAAGCACCACAAAAGCAACCAGAAAATCTATACAAGGACTGAATAGTAAGCAGAGAAACACATCATTTTTTGTTTTCAAAGACAGTAGAATGCATGGGGAAGAGGCTAAGAAACTTGTATATTTACTGATTAAAAAGCAGCTGCACAAGCTAGGCTTATGTAGAGTTACATAATTATGGAATAATCAGTGCTGTAAAACAGAACATTTGTAATCAAATAAATTTCATGTGAAGACCGTAACACTTGTTCACTTGTTATAAAATGTACACACAGAACGAAAAAGCACGTAAAACAAAATCACCTTATTTTATGGCAAATCTGTTCCTTGTGCAAAAGACATATTACAATTTTGCACTAGAGCAGAGAGTTTCCACAATTACCAGCAACACATCACTCAGGTGAACCAGCAGACCTACAGTCTGCTTATACAAAAAAGTGAAATCCCTGAATCCGTCAAATGTGAACAAGATTGGAATAAGTTTTGTAGTCTTGCTCATATGCACAGAACTGCCAAAAACTTCTAACCAAGCAGAATCTTCTATCTAATACATATCTCATGTGAACAGCTTGACGCACAACTCAGGTTTTGAGGGCTCATTCCAAAGCTTATTCCTTTCCTGATCTGAAAGCACCTTCAGGGCATGGATTAATTTATACAGCAATAAGATGCTTTATCACCATGAAATCTGAAGACAAAATCATACATATAAAAGTGCAGGATCAAGAGCTTTACCTTTCTTTCTGGTAGGGGAATCTGTCTTGCCAGTCGGTTGGGCTGAGCAAGCTGCAGCTTGTTTTATTTCTTCGTTTGCAGGCAATGGGGGTTCAGCTGCTCCTGGCAGCTCTGTCTCTGGTTTATTTGCCTCAGCTGGTAAGGGCTCACTTTCATCAGCAATTGCTGCATCTGCTTGTCCAAGGGCAGGCAGAGGAGACCCTGTGTTAAACTCCTCTACAGGAGAACTCTGGATGACCCGAAAGTGAGTGCTTTCAGGATTTACATCTGCCAGGCTGGGTTCCTTTGCTTTGAGCAGAACACTGGCCTGTGAGGAAAATTAAACAGATTACAGAAAAGCTCTTAAAAAATCCAACAGCCAGTTTAACCTGTTCTGTTTACTCCAGTGAGATCAGATTGCCAAGATGACCAACTACAGCAGAAAGTCACTACTAACTGAGAAACTACAATATGGAAAAGACATCTCTGCTGTGTGTTTGTGCAAAATTCATTTGCATCTTGGGACCAGGAAAGATTTGTTCTGCAATGTGCTCTACAGTCTTCATTTTCATTCACCTGAACATGCCACCTCCCGCTCTGCCTTCCTCTCTTCCTGTGAAAATCCTGGCTTTCCATCAGAAGATAAACCTGACAAACAATAGAAGGTAGCACACTGGAGTCCTTGCACAGTCAAGATGCTCTCAGGCTCCAGGACATTGTCTAATCCCCAGATTTAGAATTTAAGTCTTTCTGAACAAGATGCCCACTACCCTGGCCTGCAAAGCAGAATTTTTTCTTCTTTATAATGCATGTGAGTCCATCTCTCCTGCAGTCCTTTCTGCAGAGAAGCCAGCCTTCAGCAGGAGGTGCCAAACTCTGCACCATCCCAGCCCCCACAGTTGCAGTATTCCACTGAAACCTGACCTCTATTTCTCATACCCTGGTGCATGTGTAAACCCTAAGCCTCCTCTTTCCTGTGTGAATGCTGTGACTCTACAGAGCTATCACGAGGAGCCAGCCAGCACCTGACCAGCCTGCAGTGTGGGCAGCTGCCCACAGTTTCTGTGCAGCACTGGAGACAATGCTGCACAGATCCCACACCTAACTGGGACAAATGGCTCCAGGAGCAGACAGGCATCAAGCCAGTCCTCTCAGCCAAGAGAACAGCACATCTGCACATCCAGAGATCAGAACTGCAGGTGACTCTGGATGCTCTTGTACTCAAGCAGCCCATTTTAATTTCTGTGAATCAGACTGGTAACACCAAGCACCTGATTTCCATTTAAGACCATTTATGAATTTCAGTGATTTACCAAAGGACATTGGGTTTGATTTTTTTCTGGTTTTTAAGCTTCCAACAGTCTACAAGATTAGTCTACAAGACTAGTAGGCACTTCTTCGTTTTCTGTGTATCATCAGTGTTGAGAATATCCATGCCATAAGGTATTTTCCTATACCTCCTACAGAGCAAGATTCAATTCTCTTACATAAAACACTGTAATTCTGTGTAAAATCAGGATCCATTTCCTCTTCACCAGTCTGCAGCAGACTAAGCACATGGGCCCTATTAAAGCACAATAGATGCGAGCAGGAATTAAAGAACTTATGTTGGATACCTTTGCAGCCTGGGGTAGCTCTCCCCATGCCCAGTGCATGTGGGGATTATCCTTCAGTCCACTTCTGTCTGTAGGTTTACTGACTAATTCTGAGTCACTTTGAGGAGTAGGAGGACGTGAATCTGAAGGGCTAAAGAAAAACAAAAAAAAAATGTTACAAAAGTAACCACAGCACACTAAGTACTTTTCAAACTGATGTCCACCAATACAAAGGATTGAAGACTGAAATAGTCAAGAGCCAACTAAAAGTATGAAAACATAGAAAAATGGTTTAAACAGTTCAGGGTCCTCTTACACTGGCATTCAGAGGTCTCATCCCTTTTTCAGTAAGTGATGTCAGAGAAGGAGGATTTCAGAAGCTGAAAGATATGGAACAAGAACACTGGACCTGAACATTTCAGGAGGATTTTTGGTTTTCTGCATGGAAAAAAGAATGGGGATGGTACCAACAGCAGCAGATGAACAGATGTTAGTATTGTTATAATGTATGCGAAGTGCAGAAATTACTCGCTCACATCAACAAGACACCTTATCCTGACTAAGTTTATAATTTAGTCTGAGGAATCCAGTTGACTCCTTTCTAACTTATTCAGTTGTACCATTGGATGGATGTTTATAAGGAAAACAGCAGGAGCTACACAAAGAATTTGAGCCCTTTCAGTTTAAACGTATTTAACTGTTTGTTTTGATAACTACTTGCTATTAAATATTTAAAAATTAATTAGTAAATTATCAGCCTGTAGCAAATTTTTAATGTGGTGAAGTCAAGAATGTGATGTCAAGTCAGTCGTTAATAAATAATGAATCACTGATTTCAAGGACAGTAGGAAAAAATCAGATTATCTGCTCTGCCTTTCTGTACAACACATGTCACAGTATTTCCCCCAGAACCTCCTCAACAAAGCCTGCATTTTTATCTGAGCCATAACATGTCTTTGTATACTCATCCAATCCTGATTTAAAAACTAAAAGCAACAAAAGAATCCACAACATTCCTAAATCAAAGGTCCAAACTGAGTTACTTTCATTCTCAAAAACAAAAGGCTTCCATCTCATGAGTGCCTAACACAATGAAGTTCAACAAGGCCACGTGCATGGTGCTATGCCTGAGTTGAGGCAATCCCAATACAGGCTGGGCAGAGAATGGACTGAGAGCAGCCCTGGGAAGAATTACTTGAGGGTGTTCATGGATAAAAAGCTGTGAGGGTGGTGAGAAACTGTCACAGGTTGCCCATAGAAGTTGTGGACTCCCCATCCCTGAAGACCAGACTAAACGGGGCTCTAAACAACCTGGTCTAGTGGAAGGTGTCCCTGGCCATAGCAGTGGGGTTGGAACAAGATAATCTTTAAGGCCCCTTCCAATCTAAATCATTCTGTGATTCTACAATCCTATGGAACAGCAAAACTGGTTTGGATATTCAGTTTATTCAGAAAAAAATAAAGAATAAATCAAACATGAAGAATTTATGTAAAGGTAGACTCATAGAATGATTTGAGTTGGAAGGGACCTTAAAGACCATCTAGTCCAATCACCTTGCCATGAGACCAGCTGCTCAAAGCCCCATCCAGCCTGGCCTTGAACACTTTCAGGTATGGGATATCCACAAATTTTCAAGGCAACCTGTTCAGTGCCTCAACACCCCCACAGTGAAGAACTTCTTGACAAAAGTCCAAGCTTTCAGTTCAAAGCCACTACATGCCCTTATGAAAAGTCCCTCTCCCTTTTAGGTACTGGAAGGTGCTATGAAGCCTCTCTTTTTCAATATTCTGCAGAGCCAGCTGATAGGGAATTCACTGATCACATGAAAATAATTACTTCACATTCACATCTGAAATAACAGCAACCTAATTATCTGCATTATTCACTGCTTTCATCTATGCAGTAAGATACACTTTTAATATGGACAAACACTAGGACTTTTTAGATACAGATATTTATGTTACCTAATTAAATTATAAAATTTATAACCCATCTTTTTAGGGCCTACGAATTTCAATTTTTTTATCAGTCCTTAGCGTATAACCTACAATTTGACAGATGAAGGAATCAATACAATGCAATTTTAAAAGTATTTTCAATCTCTAAGGATTCAAGAAATGCTTAGTGGGTTTTTCAGCAACTTCTAAATCTCCCACTGAAAAGTTTGTAGTATTTGCAGTATTTTCCATACTTACAGGACACTGAAACCTTGGAAATCAGGAGCCTAAGCACTTCAGAAAATCTCAGTCAGCAATAATGCCCCTACTGCTGCTTTAAGCCTAAAATATCCAGATTTAAGGAAGCCTTGTCACTTCATGTCTTACTTACCCTGTGCACTATAGACATTTTAACCTCCAAGATACCTACTGTTTACATAGAAAATCTCCAATCTGGCCTTGTTCAGCCCAAGTTCACTTGCTCAGACACCCTGAGAGAACAGAGGTATTGCTTCAGTTTGGGTAGAACCTCTGCATTTTGCAGTTAAGAAAACTGATTTGGGGTGGAGGGGAACCTCATCTTCTCCATAATTTTCCCTGAAAATACTGTTCCCTTGTACACACAGCTGAGTGGGGAAGAGCCTGAGATGCTGCTCAGCACCATGACTTATATTCTCAGAGACACAACAGAAGTACCAGAAATATGGCACTCATATATGTGATGCCTATTAAAGCAGGCAGAGTTCTGCTCTTTGAAGGTTCTTGCTGCAATGGCTGCCCAATGATCTGGGTTTGCCTTGGGCTGAACTATGTCTTGCAATTCTTGTGTCCCTAAGTTATGCACTGACTCAGCCCAGCTGAAATTTCCTTGCCTTGCACAGATTGCTGAGATACTGCAGATCAAACCAGAGCCACCCATCCTGTCAACAGTGCACAAGAAGGAAGGGAAACTTCAGTCATTTAGATCAGCATCTCTGATTCACATCCTATAGATGCTGAATATTTGTGTCACAGTCCTATGTATTCCTTAACAGCTATGATTGCACCTAATCTAATGACAAAGAACAAGGAACTTGGCCTGTAGCTGGCAGTTCTGCAATAACAGACTACAATGATTTTTGCAGCATTTTCCACTGGAAGCAAAGAGATGCCTGAAAAAGGAGTGTGACCTGAGAAAAAGTCCTGTCTTATGTGACAAAAAATACCTGTGAAAAGATAATCAGAAGGAAAGAGGCCTACGTCATGCACATGTCACAGCAATGACTGAGAGCCTCTGACCCTCCTCTCATGTGGCCATAATAGCATGCCTTATTTCACACAGAGGGAAATATATTGCTGAAAGACCCACCAAGCATTTCTTATTTCAACAGCTGCAAACACAGAGTCTCACTCAGACAAGTTGCTACAGCACTTTAGCTGTCTACCTAGTCTGTAAGACAGATGACCTCCAGAGCAAAGTTCATGGAGCCACCTAGAGCACATCCCTGCTCCATCCCAACCTGTGCTCCTGCCCTTCTTTGCCAAGAGAACATGCTAAGGAGAATAGTTTTGAATATCCCAGGATCTCACTTTGACTTAGTGCTGCTACATGGTCAGGTTAAAGAGGGCAGACCCAGAAGATGAGAAAACCTCAAGACTATCAGTTTTGATAGGGCTTTAGGCACTTAGTATGGCAACTATGTTGACATAAGAAATGAGTAACTTAGCCTGATTTATTACTCAAAGCTTTCCCCATTAATGGAGAATTGCAGAGGTCATGGTCTACTACTTTAAATTTTTTAGTGTTGCTGCCACCTCTCTCCACTGACTTAATGGAGTAAAAGAGCGTGACTGCAGAATCTTGAGACTTCTTGAATTTAAGGTAACACAGAAAGTGTCTGTATTCACTTTTAGCTCTGTGGAAAAGAGGAATCCTACACTACAACAAAGGCTTAGTCTCAGTCTCCTAAACCTCAACCAAGATCCCTTATCTACTGTGTCATCTTTACTCTGCAAGGTTTTCCCCCAACACAATCCAACATACAGAAAGTCTTTCCCCCTCCCAAACCATGGAACAGAGGAAAGAAGTTTTCTTTTGGCACTGGGCTCCTCCCATTACAAGATTTGCATTTTTTATTGCTAACTTAATCTCTGAGGTTTTTGTTTTGCTTTTACTTTAGCAACCTATGGAAAAGCAAACAACTCAGGAAAACCATCTGATAAAAATGTCATTAAAATATATACTGATTGTAAAAAGCTATGTGGAAACATCAGTATTTAGAGGAATGAATTCACTAGCTAAGTTCTTACATTTTTGGGTTTTTATCATCTTAATGAACTTGATTTTTAACCCAGGCTCTCATTGCCATGACTTTATATCAGCTACCCTCTTTCAGTGGATGATTCATCAAGATAAAGTTACCTCGACTCAATGCCCACAAAGAAGCAAGCAGAAGAAGTGGTTTCCAATGTCACTTTCAAAGTGTCTGGGTTAGCAATAAGTACAGTTATCAATTCAATGCATTCACATAGACTTAATGTGTTAAAAATGTACTAAAGTGTTAAAAGGATTAAAAAGCAGTCCAGAAAAGAGGGAGGACAACTGTTCTACCTGTCTGGAAGAGAAAAGTGAGAAGATTGTTGAGGACAAGAGTTAGATAGGCCTCTGTCTGCTGGAACAGCGAGGAGAGAGGTTTGCCCTGTACAGTCTATAGCCTTACTGGGCAGAAGAGCATGTTGGGAGAAAGAAAGACAAGGTGTCACTATTCACAAGTGCTAATTAACATAAACTCTTTGTGCATTAGCTACACAAACACTGAATTTACATTGAGAGTTTTCAAAATCCAGGATACTGCAATCAAGAAACAAACAGAACATACAGTTCCAAAAGCCATCGAAAGGGCAGGTCAAGCTTTGCAGGCACTGGAGAACGTTTCTCGAACTCTATTCAAAATATTTCAATTTAGCCCTTGCCCCAAAATAATCTCCTCACAATCCCTTCCTCTGCCCCTCAACTACAGAGGCAGGATATTGAGATTAGACTTCTTAGGACAAGGTCTTGTGAATACTGCTGCACTCCAGCAGCCTGCATAGGGGTGTGGAGCACACGTGCATGACGACACACACACACAGACCTAACTGGAATTATAGTGCAATGCACATTAAGCAAAAAACGTCCCTTTTTGACAGACACAAGAAGGGAGGTCCAAACTGCTTTGTTTTGACATGAAAGGTATACACATGCACACAAACACACATACAGGAAAAATCAAGAAAATTACTGTAAGTGTTCTTTCCACACAGTAAATATTTCATGTCTATATTAAAATGGACATTAAAAGCTCACATTCCTTAAAAAAAAACCAAATCTTTTTTTTATATATCAACTCCAATCTGGCAAATTCTTAAAAGGATTACACTCAAAGTACTGAAGACTTATAGAACTATATTCACTGAAGTCCTTATGGGGGATGTGCATCAGGCATTCAGATTTCACAAAGCATTCATCCTCTCTACAGTATTTATATGCAAACGGTGACAGTAACAGATAAAAATATTCTTCAGAATTTATGGACCTGCATTTGTATGTATGCATTTGCTGCATCAAGGAAAAAGCCAGCTTGATGTTTTGGTACACTATCTTATTGCAAAAATAAAAAGCACTCATCTAATAATGGTCAGTGACCATGTTTGCCATCAAAACCTTTAGTAAGACTTCATATAGCACTGGCATAGAAGACACTACCAGAAAAATTAAAATTAGGGTAGTATCTAGAACGGTACTATCAGAAAAAGTACCTTTGAAGAGGTGACCATTCACCATCTGAATGAGGGTAAGGTGCAGACTGAGAAAGCACAGAAACTGCAGGAGCCTTTATGTCAGATACATCATCAACAAACACATCTGGCACAGGGATCCTAAACAGAGGAAAAGAAGTGACATTTAAAAACCATACTTGATTACTGAATTGTCATATACATCAGATATGTATATGATATGTATTCTCCTGTCGCAGAGAATTAGTATAACCTGAACTAAAAGGAGATAAATGGTATCTGATTCAAACTATCTAGTTCACACCACCACAGAGGGTTCTTCTTACGTTAATGTCATTTTCATGACTTTAATTACTAACATTCCCAAAAGCTTTCTAGTCTAAAGATTTAAAGTAACACCTTCATCAGCCATATGTTCTGACTTAAAAATTACTTCTAGAAGACATGGACTGGAACATTAACCTAGGTTTCCATCACATATCTCAAATCCACTGATACCTTGAATTGTCCGAGGGCTCTTTTTCTTCCTCTGAACTAATCTCTATGGGAAACATGTCTTCATCTTCTGATGTGTCTCCATGTGTGTCTTCTCTTTTTAAGCTGTCTATTTTATGAGTTGACTTCCTCCTCTTCTTCCTTCTTTTTTTCACAGAGCTACAGACTGGAGATGTTTCGGTAGAAGGCTGGGATCCATGGGTTTGGGGCAGGACTTGTGAGGATGCATTGGTGTCCAGGTTTCGTATCCTGTCTATGGAATTCCTCTTCAGCTGGGATTCCATTAAAGCAGTTCCCTCAGACAGAATGGGAGATGTGGAGAGATGATAAGGAATTACCTCCTGAAAAAGAAAAAATTCAAACCATTAAACATGTTAGCTCTTTCACCAGTCATACAACTGGTTCTAAGGCCTATGCACAATTACCAAAATCTAAGTTATTCACTCCTCAGAAAAATAACAAAGATCAGACATCTGGATGTTCATTATGCTCCTATAGCATATGGAAATTTTGCCATAGCTGCATTTCCTTAGACAAACGAGGGACAATACTCTTGATACAGCATCCTCTGAGCATCTAATATTGGCCAGGTTACAGCATAAGTCTCTGTCCACCTGATGTAAGATACAGAGCAGAAACAAAATCTTAGTTTAGAACCTTTAGATTTTGTAAAATACAATTCCCCTTCTCAACACAGATGACAGATAGTAGTCAGATAGGTCAATAGTTT
This sequence comes from Coloeus monedula, assembly GCF_965178545.1. Taxonomy (NCBI): domain Eukaryota; kingdom Metazoa; phylum Chordata; class Aves; order Passeriformes; family Corvidae; genus Coloeus; species Coloeus monedula. The sequence goes on along the minus strand of NC_138782.1, from coordinate 106,184,974 downwards.
ATAATTAGGTCACACAAGCATCCTGCTATTCAATCATATATTTACATCTCTAGGCATTCATGGAAGTATTTCCAGCAGTTTTCAGCCACCAAATAACTGTTATCACACAAAAATTTTAAACATAAAGATATAGAGATGCACATTCACAAAGCTCTCACCTGAAACTAGTACTATCATACTCAACACAGGAATTTGAAAACTCATCCTGCTCTGAACAAAAATTATTGGGGATATCTGAAGAGAAATGCCTGCAAAAATTTTCTGATATTACATTATGTGTAGACTACTCAAAGTTAGTGTAACCATAACTTATTTGGACCAGTATTTAACCACAGCTCAACAGCAGACATTCTCATTTAAATATAGCTCCCCATGAATAATAGTTGTGAGATAATGTTTATAGGGAGCACCAGAATTAATGTGTGCACAGATGTTTACAGAGCACGTGCACTTTTACTGGCAGTCTGGTACATATGTTCAAATTAAAGATTTCTGCAAAAAACAGGTCCCTGGACATTAACCTCTTGCACACAACTTTGGAGCATGTGAACTCTGTACATGCCATTTCTGTTCATGCACTGGCATGCACATGATTTATTTTTTACTTATGTGATTATCTTTAGCTTTTTCAAATCTCAGCAACTCAAAAAAAAAACCCCAAAGTAACAGGACAGCATTAGATTTCTGTAGCAGAAAATTGTCCAGAAACTTTCAAAACTATAAAATAGATAAAATTTTATTTTTCAACAAGATTCCTGAACTCAAAACTGAGTCTAAAGAGCAAGCATGGTATTTTTAATGAATTATAAGTAGTTTTTACTCTTACCTGATCATTATCCATCTCCTGCACAAAAAAGGCCTCCCCATTGTCTCCTAGTTTCATGTGCAAATCTACAGCCTCTCCATTAATTTCTATGTCAACCTGGAAGGAAACAAATATATTCTCATATGAAAAGAAAGTTAGTCCTGCTGCTGGCACTGGGCAAATGCTTCTCAGGGAAGAGTAGGAAACAACTCCATTTTCACTGTAAATTTTTTGGAGACTTGCACAAGTCTACATTTATGTTTTATTTCAGGACACAGTACACCATTGGCACAGTAATATTTTTCAACTTTTACCTATCCTAAATACTGGCATTTCCTTCTGATCTAAGTAAGAACTGAACAATGTCCATGCTGACTTTAGGATCTTTCTGCTGAAAATTCTAGTTGCATTAGAACCTAGACTATATGTAGTTACAAATTACTTCCTAAAATAATCTGTCACACCGGTAACTTCACATCTGGTACACTGTCAGCTCACTCAGCTTGGTTAGATTTATTTCAAGGTACTCACTGTTTTTTCTAGCTTCAATTAACCTCTAGGTTCTATTATCTGAAAATATTACTTCACAAATATCTCCCTTTTTGGAACTACCATCGAACATGTCAAAGAAAGGGGTTTTAATAGAGTCACTAATTAAATTTAGTATAGGCTTAAATTAGCACACTCAAAATTTTGCTTTATTGAATATAAATGTTACAAATGTCATGGCTAGTTTTGTTTTTTATTATAGGCAATGTCTTACAAATTATGCTCTGAACTGCAAGAATCAGTAACAACCATTTTAAATGAAGCTTGTCTTAATTCAGGCTATTTATAAAGGGTGTCTAAAGAAAACCTTGACTAGCAGACCACAGAACATTCAGTAACTTCCATGCTCACAGAAGACAGAACATATAAAAATTGTCAAATTTTCTTACCACTTTCTCCCTGGAACGTAGAACTCCCATTTTCCCGAAGCGAACATGGAAAGGGGAACACTGAAGATTTCCATCTGGCTGACGTACAACAATTATATCTATACATCCTGACAGTGTGGCTGGGTTTAGTCCCTTATAGAGCTCCTTCACAGTTACAAACACTTGCCCTGCTAACTGTCCAACGTAATTCATGGTTTGGACCTGAAACGCAAAAGGTGGAAAAACCTGGATTTTGATCCCTGCTTTGTATTTAAGAGACATTTGAGAGATGAAGAGTCCTGTACTGGGGTATTCTCCTGTTTCACAAATTAACAATTTTACACAAAATTAGGATTTCCCACCTAATTTATTTCCAGCATTTATTTACAGTTTGTAGAGAGCTATTAAAGGACAAAAGGGACCTTGTAAGTCAGGAAATTGTAACAACTTTCAAAAGTGCATTAAAATCAGTTGAATTCAAAACCATTGTCAGACTTTGAGACTCTGAAGCTCATAAATGTCTCCAATTATCTCTGAAGAGAAAAGCATTACTTCCAGAATAACATCTCCTCCTATGACTTATTGTGCCCTCAACACCAGAAATACTTTTCTTGTGTATTTCCATAGGCTTTTAAGGGTAGGGCAAGTGAATAGCTTTAAGCACACCTAATTTTACACCACACTAAAGGCAAAGACTATTTTCCCATCTTACAGGGATTTCTCTCATTAAAAGATTATTATAATGCATTCAGGCAATAGATATGCATTAAGGTTGGACAAGCAACCTTCAATCCAGAGCATTCGACCATTGTTTCCTAATGCAACTTTACTGTTCTTGTTTCAAACACCCTTTTCAAACAGTATCTGCGGTTTTATTAAAAATTACACGTATGTTGATGGTTGAAGTGATTTGCTTTATTTCCCCTGCTCCTGGATTTATTTAGTATTTAGCATTTAGTTTGCTGCTTCCACATTAATAATACATCTCCTGTTTAATATATTTAGTCCCCCAGAAATGACTAACATGCACACTAAGATATGCTTAAAAAGATAAAAAAGTATTTTAATGGATCTCTAAATATGAGTGAATTTAAGCAGATACTTTCCTGAACACTATAGGTTTTAAAGACTTCCAGTGTCTATTGTTTTCACTATTTTTCCAGCACCTCTTGCAGATTCCAAGATAGTAGTTTCATTGAAGTCCTTGTGCACTCAGTATAGAACATAAGACTCACATGCAAGTTCTTTGCTAGGCTGTACTACACCACCTGGACATCAATAAAAGAGACAGTTGCAGGGTAGGCAATGCTGAAACTCCCATTGATGGTGATGAGAACAGAACTGAGCTCAGAGCCTGAGACAGTCACTGCACAGCAGCATCATCTGCTACAACAGAGACTCTTTCAGCTGTGTTCTTTCATAAACAACAAAAAGATGTATGAGATACTGTAAAAATGGCTCAGAATTTTAACTGTGATTTACAGTTATAAACAAAAGACTATTTAAAGAATACCATGAAAACACTACAGTAAAAAAATCGGAAAGTTAGGAAATGCTATAAGGCAGGTTTCTTCCATGCATTGCTGTTCTAATTAATTAACGTTCACCTGTGGTTTTTTTCAAAAGTTCCTCCACATTGTATGGACTGAGGCTTTGCTTTCTCCCCTGTCTCTATTGCAATATATAGGTATCAGGACACAAAACGTGCTCTGAAGGAAGGATTATTTATGGTAGTCATCACTACATTGTCCCTGAAAAGCAATCATGCTTTCCCTATCTGACAAATAGGGAGCAGAATCACAAAAAGATTAAGACTAAAACTAGGCACTAACTTTAAAAAAACCCTTCTGTTTGATTTTCAAAGTATTTAGTGAACAAGATGCTGTCATGGTTTAACCTCAGCCAGCAACAAAGCACTGCACAGTCACTTGCTCACAACCAATTCCCCATCCTAAGCAGGATGGATGAGAGAATCAGAAAACTGAAAGTGATAAACTTCATGGGCCGAAATAAAGACAGTTTAATGGGACAGAAAGGAGACAAAGTAATAATAATTATAATAATAAAAAATTATAAGAAGAATAAAAGAATTTCAATATACGAAACAAGTGATGCCCAATGCAATTGCTCACCACCCACCGAACAATGCCCAGCCATTTCACAAGTGGCAGCCCACAGCCATTTCCCCTCCCACCCCAGTTAATATTCTGGGCATGATGGTCAACAGTATGGAATATCACTTTGGTCAGTTGGGATCAGCTGCCCTGGCTGTATGGCCTCAGAAGTTCTTATGCCCCTCTAGCCCTGTCACTGGCAGGGCAAAAGCCACCAAAAAATCCTTGACATAATGTAAGCACAGCTCAGCAACACCTAAACAAGCAATGTATTACCAACATTATTCTCATCCTAAATCCCGAACATAGCACTATACCAGCTACCAGGAAGAAGCCTCTATCTCAGCCAGAACCAGGACAGATGTTAACTAATGGAAGAATAAACCCTAAATAGTGTTTGGAGAAGCCTTTTTGCACAGCCCTCAATTCAGGCATCTAGAAAGTGCCACCTACTGAAAAACCAACACACAAAAACTTCATGACAATTATATTCTTTTCTCCAGCACTGAACTGGTATCAGCACTTCTGGGCTCCTATTATACGCTAGAAACATCACCTTCCTGAATGCAAATCTAGTGGCAAGTTCTTTCATAGGGAACAGCACTTGAAATGCACGCCGCACCCTACACTGTGTCACAGAACAACAGGTTGGAACAGACCCCTAAAGGTCGCCTGGTCCAAAGCTCTGCCCAAAGGAAGGACAGCTTGGACAAGGCTGCCCACAACCTTGGTCCTGCAGAGTGTCTTCAAGGATGCAGATTTCTCAGCCTTCCTGCTCTCCTGTTCCTACGTATCCCTGTCCTCACATAGGAAATTTTCTTCACAATACCTAATCTGAATTGCCCTTGTTGCAGCTTGTGCCACTGCCTCTTGTCCTATCACTGTGCACTTCTAATATTCCAGCTGTTTCCTCTATACCCCCCAAAAAGTAGCTGAATATCCTGGAGAATAAATAAAACTAATTTTCTCAGCCTCTCCTTTTAAGTCAAAAGCTCTTAGCCCCCTAATTATCTTGGTGGCCACCATCTAAACTCTTAAAAAAGTTGGCATGACACAGGCACAAACCAAAGTTCAGAAGTGAGCCTCCAGGGTGACAGATTTAAGCAAACTTTTAAAATTACCCCTTTGCTGTGGAAAAATACTTCAGTTTTTACTGGGGATTCTTCCAACCTAAAGCACAAAACCAAACACATTTCTTATTGAGCTAAATTAAATGCAAAGACAGCTACAGTTAGGTTCAAAATTACACAGTATAGCTATCCCCAGTTAATGTTTGGTCTGCTGAAGTAACAAAATTTCTAGGTGCAAAACAGCCACAACTTCCTTGATGGAGAAGAAGCTGCTGGGACAGTATATACACCCCAGTGTTTGGGAGAGCTATGGGCAGACAATCCAAATATGAGGACTCACACGTCCTCTTAACAAGTTACACTGGCTGGGCTCCTAAAATACTAAACAGAGAATTTTGAAACTATTCTTGTTCACAACACAGCTACACTGCCTGCCCTGTCTTTGGACGTAGAGATTATTTTTATACCTACAGATTTAAATAGTTGAGGACACCATCCTCAAGCTCTGAGGCCAAACGGCACAGCACAGCTTGCTTCTATACAGTGGAAACCTCTTATCCCTTAAGAAGTGCCACATTCAAACTGTGAGCTGGTGATGGACACTCCTCTAAGGCTGGGCTGAACCTGGCACGTTCAACAAAGTCATTCTGGACTTAAAAGACAGATGGGGAGACTGATCACATAAACCCCACTTCTCCAAGAAACTAACAAAAATGGGTTTATATTTCAAATGTAGGGAACAAAAGATGCTGTAGTTAAAATGGGGGAGAGTTCAGAAATTAGACTCTGATGGTTTAGGCCCTCTATCCTACCTTTTATACATGCCAACCAAAGCTCAGATTGTTTGGTGTCTGAGGTTTGTAAATCTGTACTCTGAACCTGAAGTCAGCCCATACTATGTCAGCACTCCAGGAAACCAACATTCCTCAAACCCCAGAGGGACTGGATGTGGTTTTGGAGTAACACTTCACTCTGGCCACTCCAAGAAGTCTTTCACTTACTGACCAGGCAGCAGCAACTTCAGCAGTAAACATGAGTTTACATCATGGGTTAAACTCCCAGTGCTTGCCTGTTAATTATACTCAGTTTAGTAAAACTCTTGTTCTCATACCACGCTAGTGGACATAGCACAGAATATTTTTTCATGCTGGGAAAATTCAGAATCCTTTGATCTAAGCTTGCAAGTGAGAACAGCCTGTACTGCTTCTGTCAGGATTTTCAAATGGTTTGAGTTTTGTTCTTTGCCAGAAGACATTCCACAGCTCTACATCTTGCATCTATTATAAAATTAAAGCTATTTTCTAGTGTCAGGAAGACACTAGAAAAACAGCAGCAATTTTTCAGAATTTATCATCATGTGGAAAAATAAGCCAAAAATAAATAGCTAGGTGATATCCCTTACTACTTAAATGATTTATTCACTTAGCAAAGATTGACCTAACAAAATTAATTCTTTAAAGTCCCACTCTGCTGGATGCCAGAGTAAGATCAAATACACTGTAATCTAGATAATTCACTTCTTTCATGCAGGTACACCAGACTATGCCCTAATTCCACTGGAAAAGCCAGTAATTGTACCCCTTGTGGCATGGTTTCGGTTGTTTGTTTTTGGGGGTTTTTTTACAGCTCAGCTCTTCCCCTTACCATTTCATCTTTCTTTACTGCATTTTTCAAAATAAAATACTGAAAATCATAGAAACTAAGAGCCTTTTTTCCTTTTGCAATACCCAGCGTCTCGCCAGGTGCCACAACATTAATGAATAGATGAATAATAGATTAGATATCCACACATATCCAAATTACTAAGGGATGCAAGTGCAATTCAACATGCTCTAAAAACATTTCAGTTCATTTAGGTAGCATGCTGTAAGGGTATTTAAAAAGTGGAACACACTTCCTCTGGAAGATACAAAATTTCCAATGCAGAAAAATTTGAAGAACAGGACAAACATCTGCTGAGACTACTTTAAGAACAGGCAACTGCAATCTTTGGGAAAGACATTGTTGCTGTGCCTGTGTCCAAGGCAGTAAATTAACTGTATCCCATCACAGACCTGACCATTACAATCTGGACACCTCTATTTAAATTTCAGTATCTGCTTCTGGTAAATTTCAAAACCTGCTTCTTTTAGGCACAAGCACTCTCCCAACAATTCCAAGGCACAGCTAAGGAGCTAAGATGGACTGGGCACTACTCCCATGGCCAGTTCAGAAGCAGTCACCTTCTTTTAAAGGTTTACAGAGCTTTATAGAATGGATGGTGACAGCTGGTCTGGTCACCAAGAACAAGCTTTGGCAACATTTACGTCTCTTTCAGTCCCTTTTCTAAGGCTCTGTGGTTATGATTGTGCACTGGCTTTGTAGGCCAGGAGACGAAGATTTGCAGCAATGGTAAACATAACACAAACAAAACAAAACAAACCCAAACAACAACAAAAAAAATACAGACACAAATTTCAATTACACTTTTAATACCTGATGTGATGATGAGACCCTGGTCCATGGCTGAAGTGATGGGCATAAGCACAAAACAAATCAACTTTCCTCTTATGAACTTCCATATAACTTGTGAAATGGTGAAGGGAAGACAAAAATTGATGGGCCAGTGTTCAGTTAAAATACATCACTTCAACTCTGCTGCTCACACTGAAACTATGACAATTTTACAAACCCTGTCCATCTGGTCCCCTGACCTGCCCTTGGTTTCTGTTCTGAAGATGTAAAGCTTGAGAGAGACCAGAATACATTTGGGAATCAGACTGTGGTCCCTTCAAGAAAATTATTCCTCATTTACAAAAAATAATAAACAAATGATAATACTTCAAATTCAGTGCTTATTAACACTCACTGAATATCAAGTATTTCTTATTCTTGACTCTGAAACAATTCAGTTTTGCCTGCAGTACTGCACACTTAATCCCTCTACTGCAACTAATGGAATTTTACTATTGACATATTCTTTACCATAAAAAACAGTTTCAGACATTATGGTCAAAAAAAAAAAAGAATCATGATAAAAAGGTAGGGGAGAAAAGAAAATATTTCAGATGAAGATTCTCTAGATGAGTATTTTCAAAATTAAACTTAGCCCTCCATGTCTGTGCAACAACCATAGTAATGCTGACTTCTTAACTACAAAAGCTCTTAATAACTATCATTCTATTATTTTTAAATATGTACTTTTGTTTATTAGTAAGCTGTCAACACTCTGTACAGTTGCTAATGCTGTTTGATCAGGATATTCAAATCCCTTAGTATTTTAAGCCATTTCAGGTAGGAAACCAAAATTCATTAAGAACTCTCAAAAACTTTTTTCTTAATTATTTGTGAGTTCCTACGTCAATCCAACCTAAAGTCACTGCCATGAATTTTCACCCTACTTTTTGAGTAAATGCCCAGGCAGAACACCAAAGTTGTGCATTTTTCAGAGTAAAATCAGAGTCTGGATTTACCTTCTCTAGAGGAGCCATGAAGACATTGCACAGGACTTTGGGAAATTTCAGTTTAGAGCTCTATTTTCCTACAAGAAAATTTTGGGCAAGTTACTGAGGCTTTTATCTCAGAGGGTGTAACTCCCATTGGTATCAAGCAGGGTCTACCACTGCGGCTAAATCCCAACTGCAGCAGGCCAAGCTCACCCAACTGAGACATAGACAAGCACTCTCCTTGCATACTCTTTTTTTCCTGAGAAAGGAAACCTGGACACGACCTGAAAGGGAGCCATAAGCAGCCATGACCCCAGTTTGGACAAGTTGCTGAGGGAGAACTCCAGAGCACTCTGCTGAGCTGGTTATTCTGTAAATCGGAGGGCAAACTCAGTCAAAGTCTCATTATACTCACATTTGTTCCAGACTTCCCCACAGTCACAGCTGCATGGGACAGACCACACTCCTGCAGGTGATCTGACAGTACATCTGGTCAGGTGGGAGACAGGTGCAGTTTACTTGTATGTCCCACACCAGCAAGCAAAATTCAGCCTGTGTCTGACTCTACACCAGTGTAAGAGCATTGTGCTTCCTGCCAGTCAAACCTCCAGAAATATTTCAGGGTTGGGATTATTCTGGGCTTAATTCTATTAGAAACTATTTGACTTCTATTCCAAGTTAGTCAAGCCCAGTGTCAAAATTTATGACTTCTTACAACAGCCAGAGAGTCGAATGGATCAAACGTCAAACTTATCTTCCAAGCTGCCTGTCCCTCTGAGAACCCATCTACTCACACTCACTCACAATCATGGACTTTGACTATGAGATGACTATTCCTCTGGTTCTGATATTGCACTTTATTTCAAATAGTTGAAACTTCACTTGGTGTAATACTTCATGAAGTCCCTGTAAAGGACAGAATATTTTCCTGAAAGCAACTAAAATCAAAAATTCAAACTGAAGACTCCAAACCTGCCTGCAATTAATCCCCATATTCAAACAAAGGAGAACTGGCCCACAGCCCCACAGTCAGGGTATCAAACTGGTACCCAAGAGTCCAGGAAAATTATTTCAAGGCCCATTAAAGGGTACAACCACAGTCCCCATACCAGCCTCCCAGCTGCACACTCCCCACTTTCCTAAATCTTGCCCTTGTGTCAGCATTGCAACGTAACACCACTAAAGCCAGAAAAAATAATTTCCAGCTAGATCAATAGGATGATCTGAGTCACCACATACCCATACAATTGCTACTACCAAAGAAAGAGAGAAATTAAGACTCAGTGGTGCACAGTACAAGGGACACCTCTACTGAAATTCCAGGCAGTCCTGAAATCATATCTCAAGACTTGTCTCCTCCTTTCCCAGAGATTTCTTGGGAGACCTTCCACATTTCCCTTGGTCTCACTGTGTGGATACAAAAATGCTGCTAGCAAGGATTTTCTTGCTATTTTCTAAGTCCGTGAGAGACTCTTCTCTCTCACAGAAGAGGCAGCAGAGTTCTGTAAACAATGAAACACCTGCAGCCTTGAGAAGTCTTGTTTATAGTATAGTAGAAAAATATTTTGACAATGGATGTTTTAGGATTTTAGCCAATCACCCCCAAGGGGTGGCTGATCCTTGTCCAATTAGACTATGAAGAAAAAAGTCTATGAAAGAGTTTGTAAAATAATTAAATAAATCAAACTTGCTGCACAATTCCTGCCTGCTGGATCTTCTCTCCTGCTCCTCCCTATGGCTGCGGGACACGGTGATATACCATAGGGCATTTTAATATCAATGTACCTTAACTTCCCAACTGTACAGTGCTTCCCTCCTCACGGAGACACTTTGAGGGAATGTACAGAAGGACTGAGACTCCTTTGGAATGACCCTGCATAAAGGGGTTCAAACTTTACAACAAATTGAAAAGTACAAACTGATGCCTGAAACCAAGAACTTTTGAAGTAGCTGAAGAATACATGGTAAGTCATGTACTGTGCTGCCCTGTGCGACTGTTCTGATGTCAGTGAGGGAACATAAATCTGAGTGGAAAAACAGCAGTAGTTCTACTCTATACAGACACCTCACGTGACTTGGCATGCTTTCTTTCAGCAGGACTGGAAAACAAATTTGTTCATTAGACTCTCTATTTTCTGCATTTTTAGAATTTAAAGTAAGCTTTTACTGTATTTTAGCTGGCTTTGATGACTGCTGTGTGTATACGTGTTCACAGATAAACAAATCTGTAAATCTGCACATGCTCAGGCATGGAAAAGGGCCAAAAACTAAAATTTGCCCAACTCCCTTACAAACAGGCCCTGCTGCATCAGGTAAGCAGATATTATCACGTAGTCTGTATCTGCACTAGTGACTTGGAGCTATAAAAAAAGCAGAAAGTATTTAAAACCATTAGAACCAATTTCCGTGGCTTTATGCCTAAAATCATAACATCATCGTGTTGAGCGTTTTCCATCTGATCTCCTTCACTGTCTCCCCACTTTTTCTCCAGTTCTCTTCATAGAAGCAGGTTCATTTTACTGTAATAGGAGTTCACCTACCTAACTTCTAACCCTGCACTGATGACAACAAAACCTTATGTATGTACACTAAGCATTTACCAGTATTTTCTCCCTGAGACAGCAGAGGCAGGGACACAGATAAAGCTATCCAGAAAATAAACCACTTCAAAACACACTCCAGACTAGGAGTCAAATTAGCCGTCAAAAAATCTATCAAGGGTGATGACTTTACATGTGAAAAGAAAAATTATCTGCTAGATGGTCATAACATCAAGGTTGAGATACTACCTCTAAGCAATTCCTCTATTTGACGAGGACAACAATATTGCAGTATTTTGTCTCCTCCCCACAAGACACATTTAGTTTTGTTTCTTGAAGGTAGAGGAGATGATATACTGATCAATACAAAAGTAATAACCGTTGGGGGGGGGGGGTAACATAAAAGAAATACAAAATATTGGAAAGTTTCGTTTCCTGTGTAGCCATTGCATTGCTGCTAGCCAGGCCCTGCTATGGCATTAAATCCCTCTGTCCTGTTACTGCTGTCACTATTCCAGCTCAGGGCAAGTATTAGTGAAGCAGTGGCATAATGCAGCGATTTGCATCAGCAGCTGCCAGGTAAAGGGAAGCAAAATTCCTAAAGCCAAAGGGGAAGTAGCAGCGCACAGAGAGGCACTGGCCCCCACCAGCTCACACAGCTCGGCGGTCCAAACAGAGACCCCCGCGCTGGGTGCCTCCCTCTGAGGAGACACCTGGAAAGCACCACGTCTTCCCTGTAATCCCGTGCACAAAGCAGCGTCCAGCCACGATGTGCACAGCAATCCCGGCGCAGCTGTCACTGCCCAGAGCCAGGCGGCTCCGCAAGAAAAGGCGGGCAGGGGATGCGGGCAGGGGATGCGGGCAGATGATGCGGGCAGAGGATGCGGGCAGAGGATGCGGGCAGCCGCCCGGATGCCCAGGCCGGACGGACCCGCTGCCTTCAGCGGCTCCCGGCCTTGCCTTCCCCGCCCGCGGGCCGCCGGAGGAGGAAGGGCCTCCCTCCTCCCGCAGCGGCCGCCCGAGCCCCGGCACCCACCTCTGCCTGGGCCGGCTCCCGCAGCTCCGCTCGCCGCCTCTGCGCGCACCGCGACCGCGGGGACGCTTCGGGGACGCTGAGGCCGCCCGGCGGTGCCGCCCCCGAGGAGGGGCCGAGAGGAGGCACCGCGGGGCCCGGGGCAGGCGGGGCGGGGCGGGGGCACAGGGCGGGCCCGGCCAGCCCCGCCGGGGCCGGGGCGGGGCAGGGCAGTGGCGCGGTGGTGTGGGGTGATCCCGCGGCCGAGGGCGAGTCAGGTTCCTAGATGGGACAAACGGGGAGTGGAAAAGGGAATCGCTCAGCCCAGACTGACCTAGGGCAGGTCCGTGATAGGCGTCGCTTGGGCTGCCAGAGCCTAGCATTCATCGCCATCGGGAACACGTCTTTCAGTATCAGACGCTTTATGGCTTTAAATAAACGCGATCAAATAAAGCTTTTCCACCTGATAGTGGTTTTCCTTGCATGTAAACCGCATTGTAACCTCGCTGTACACTGAGTGCCTTACACAGCTAAAAAGGGAAGGGGATGTCCATGTTAAAAATGAACTGATGAAAGAATCTTCGAGGCCTGTTTGAAGTCTTGTTTACAGAACTCAGGAGGGGGTGGTGCTATGTGCAAAACAAATGAACAGGAAACAGAGTAACACGGGGGGAAAAAGATGACAAAGAAAATACACAAAAAAAAAAAAAAGAAAGAAAGAAAGAAAGGTCATTATTGAAGTACTCTGCTAGTTTTACGCCTGAAGACAAGTTTTTGAAAGCTGGATTTCCTGCATCTGCGTGTTGTAGTCACCAAAATGTACATGCAGCTGAAGCCTGGGAAGAGTACCTTGTCGAGTAATTAGCACACTTAAGCCTTCTACTTCTGTTAAATTTCTGGTTACATTGTCAAACAATCGCAGTGGAATCCTCTCCAGGTCATCACCCGGTTGTAATCCTTCAAATTATTTTTGTGAGACACATCTTCCTGCTATAGCTCTCTTAGTTCTCTCTCCGTGGTGGCCAGTCTTTGTATACAGCTCACAGCTGTGACAGAGCCACTGGGTGATAGGACCCTGTGCAAACTCACAGACTCCAATCCCTGCCTCTTGTTCTCTCCTCCATTCCCGGTTACACGGCTACAGTAATGAGTACACTTCAGTTTTAGAGCAGAAAAGTCAGTGAAGAGAGTTTCTGCCCGGGCATGACAAACAAGGGTGTATACTTAGTCCCAAAGAGAAAATAATACACAACTGCAGCGAGGAACACCTGCAGTTTCATTTCCCAGGCATTTCATATCTAATCCCTTGCCAGTGGGCAGTCAGTAGGCAATGAGAAATGCTGGTTAATAGTCCCATGCCTGTAAATACAAGAAGCTTTATCTGTGTTGACTGTGGATCCTACCAGTGCTCTGCCCACCACATTTGTGTAGAATACAATCCCATATTGTGTTCCCTCTGAGAGAGTGGTAACCTCCAGCCATCACCGTCCATGTTAGGTGGGAGGACTCTTCTAACATATTGGTCCACTATGGTCTTCTACCACTATGCTGAAGTCAAAACATGATCATGACATACTGAATAAAAAACACTGTCTTTCCACAGTGTCAACAACACCCACCCTTTCATGCTTCTTTCAGAAATCCAGAAGCTAGATTCTCATTTCTGGAAGCACTATATTGTGTTTAGCTACTTATCATGTCCAGCCATCTGCTGCTTGATGTAAAATAGCCCACAGAATAATACTCTACACTTTAAATGGTTCCATGTGCAAGGGCATGTTTTCTCTTCGTACAGAGCACAGTAAATACAGCCATGATATACACAGGATGCTGTGGGAAGTGCCAAATGCTTGCACAGCAACAGTGAGCTTCAGTTAACAACAGGGCACCATCCTTCTGTGCTTTTTCACTCTGTTCTTATTCATGGTGTGACCAGTGTGCACAGTGGTGTTCCTCATATTACTTCAGTGGAGCAACGTCTGCCAACTCATTCTGAAATCCTTACTTGTGCTGCCCTTCAGCTCATAACTGTTCTCCTCAATTAGTTCTATCTAGAGGACAAAACACTAGTGCATAACCAGTACTTTGATATCGTCCAAGCCTTAGCATGTTTATCGCTATGGATTTGACTCAGCCCAATGCAGAGTTTGGAGAATAGTATGGTCAGGGATGGTTCCTAAAAAATAATCTGGAGTTACCTACAGACTAGCTGGCAGAGGGAGTATGGCCCTAGCAAGAGGAAAGTCCCTAACAGTGTCATTTCCAAAACACACTCAGGAATGACAAAGTTCTGAATTATTACTGTTTTCTTCCTGAAAGGTTTACCCCTTGACAGGTTTCTTTCTGGAGGCATTGTGTTAGTCAGATGTTTGTTTACCAAGGTTTGATCTAAAACTGTCCACAAAATTTTGAAGGACCTGCTCATGGAAGTTTTTCTTTGATGGTCAATTTACATTATTAAGTCATGATTACCTAAGTCTTGATTCTTGTTTCAAAGACCTTATAGGTTACGTATTCACTCTGTGTTTGTACAGTTCTGGCACAGTGGAGTTCTAGCCTCTGATCTGGGCTCATAGCTACTATGAAAATACACTTATGAAGAAAGTTGAGCTGTGTAGTTTTCTGTAAATTAGTAAAACTGGGTTTTAAAAAAGAGTTGACAAGCACAGAAGAGTTTAATAAAATCCAAGAACAGATTCATAGAAAAATTACGTAAGTCCATGGAAGGAGGGGAAAAAGCCTTCAATTCTTTCTTAGGACACTATTTTTCCTAGCAGATATGTTGCCAGTGAGCAAAATAACCATTCAATCCATTGTGCATTAGCAGTAATGTCTGGCTTTTCCCCCACTAAAACTAGGGTTGATGTTCAGGCACACAGGACCTGGGTTATGAATGACTGCAATTGTTAATGGATGCCCAATGTGCAGGTAAAAATTATTCAGTAAACAGAAAAGGTGAGCTTTTAGCTTTTAATTTATAATTAACTCATAAGCAAAGATGGCTCTGGAGTCGTGCTGACATCCTTTATATAAGTAATAAACTCAGAGTAGCTCAGGCAATGTAAATTAAGAGTTGGTTTAGTTTTATTCCAGTGTAAACATCAAAAAGCAGTCTGACTGACTCTGTAATTACCTGATTAAATATCCCACCATCATAACAAAGGAATTTTTCTCCTAACATAAGTAGATATTTTTATACAGTACCTACACCTGCCTCTGATAATCTACTGAATTCTCTGTCTGGTTTACTTTTTTTTCCCCTTTTCTTTTTCTCTTCCTTTTTCCTTCAAGTCCAATTATCTAGTACTTCATTTTGTTCTTCATTTGAGGGCACAGTAGTGCAGGGTGTTGTGGCATGTAAATACTGGCATTTAATCTGCTTCCAAGTGCTTGATTGATTTGAGAACATTTTTTAAAAGTATGCGTAGATGTTATTTAGTAGCAGAGATGTCTAAAACATTCCTTTCCCCCCGCCCCCCTTGACTTTAACCTGTTGCCAGTTTTGACTGTGCTTCTGCTTTTGCTTTGTATCTGTCCCCCTGAGCTCCTTGCAGTTTGACAGCTTTAGCTTTAGGATTTTGCTTTCTGTATCATCACAGTTCCTGAGTACTGTAATCATTTGCTGACAGTTGCACATGCCAGCCAATACACTTCTGACAGCATTTCTTATCTTTTTCTTTGACCTCTGTGTTAAGAAGTGAGATGATGACATCATCCTCAGCAGGACTGTGATGTCATCAGAAGTAGTTTAAAGTTTCAGTCAACAATGAGGCAGGGCAATGACCAGTGAAAAGCAAAACTGAGAGGATTATTTTGTCAAATGATCAAATATGGGATTGCAATTTTCCAGGAACTGTTGCAGCTGGAATTAGAGGCAGGGCAGGAAGCACTGATCATGTACCAAAATGCTCATCTGTAATGATAACATCTCACGTGCCATCAGTGCTCACATTGCATAACAAAACTTGATTTTGAACCAAATACTTTTTGGACTTGGTTTTGTGACGGATACACCCTTTCCTCCCCCTCACTGAAAAAAAGGGGATCTGTAGCAAATGAACCACTAGACAAGTCTTTTTTTCCTTCTCAGATTATAACAAGTCTTGACGTGAAGGTTCTCAAAAGAGCCTTTCTTTTTCCTCTAGATCCACGTCCAACCATGCAAACCCATGAAAACCTCAATGCTTCCTTTATATCCTAGAAGCTCTTTCCCCAGTCAAAACTCATTTCTCTGCTATAAAATACTTGGCTACTGAGAAACAGAGGCTTCTATTGACTCCTATGATCCAAACATTGTCAAAGCAGAAGAATATAGGAGTACTTAAATTAGGAACAAGAGAGGCTAAAGATACCAACCCTTCTGGAGGTACACTTGTACCAGTCCAATCTCATCAGAAAGCAATTTAGCTCCAAATCTGTAAATAGCCACGGCTGAGCTCTCTAAATATAATCTTTAAAAGCTTAGAAAAGCTTGAGCTCTGATAAAGCAAAGCAATCATGGTGTATGAGATTACAGATGTAACAGTGAAATCATCAACATGTTCTTTCTTCAGCCAAGACCACAATTCCTGCATATGCTTGTTCAAACACAAACGTGTATTCTGCTCAGGCAAAATACATACTTGTCTCTAAGTGCACACACATACAAGAAATGAGAGATCGTACACAACTCCATGGAAAACCCTTCCATCTTGTTGTGGACAGAAATGCTTTCCAGCCCAAAATCTAGCTTTTCATCAGTCCAATACATCTACGCATGACCAGCAAAGCTTCTGCCCAGAACACTGTTTTCAAAGTACAGCAAACCAAAATCATTGGTATTATTTGTTCAGAACAAGATAGTACAAAACATGCTTTGAGAACTTCAAACAAAGCTGGTCTGTTTCCCAGGGTATAATCTTTTCTTCATGGTACCTGCAGTACTTAGAAACTAAAATGGCAATCTTAATCCCAAAGTGGACAAAGTTATTTGGAAATCAGTTCCTTCTGTTGAGAAGTTCGTTGCTTTTCTCTCAGCCTCAATGTCTGTAATTTCTAAATCAGACTGCCTACCAATATCAAATTATCCTTGCAAACAGGTTCTGAAAGTTATTGCTTGGGGGTTGTAAAACTGAACACTTTGATTAGTTCACTGTGTTGTTTCCACCTTACCAGGCAAACTGTAGGTAGCAAAGATGTAACATCTGCACACATGATAATAAGACAATTAATAGATATTTTGTGTAAAGCTTTTTCTTCCGGTGGGCTAAGAATTAAGTGCTAATATAGCTCCTCTTGAAGTTCATTCTATAACTCCACAGAGAGAGTGACGTATCTAAAATGTGTTTTATAATACAAGTAGCAATATTTGGTGGTTCTCTCTGTGACAGAAAAATTCCTCACTTCTGTGCAGAACAGGGTAGAGGGGGGCTGTGCTCTGTGTGGCTCCTGGTGAATGCAGGGGCACTCTGTCCCTGGCTTGGCATTACAAGAAGCCAATCCTTGGCTTTGCAGTGAGATAATTCTGTACTCTCCCAGGTACTGTAATTAGTTCTGGCTGTCATATAAACTGCATGAAAAAGGTTTTAATCTCTCCTCAAGAAAGAGGCAGATGGAGGATTGTGAGCAGCCTGTCAGGAGGAGAGGCAGACTCTGGCTGTTGTCTTCCTCACCACTGAACTGATGATGGAGGCTTCTGCAGGTACTGCCCAAGAGTTCACATCTTGATCCCTTCATCCAAAGTAAAAAAGATTTACTACTTTTGCTGTAAAAAAATCCAGTGAAATAATGCAATTCCTTGCTACTTTGTGTTTTCCTCTCTCACTAATACTCAATTTTATTGAATATTTGAAGTGCTAGAATATAACCAGGTAAGAGCAAATTTTTTTAACATCTGTGTGTAACATGTAGAAGGGTACTTTTCCCAATTCAGGCTCTGAAGCAGTTATGGGTCCTGTGCCTCCACCTGAAGGACTCCTGCTTTCCCTCCTCAGGGCTTTCTGTAACAGCGAGGCACAAGGGAGCTCTGGCCCTAAGATCTTTCCACACTGTCCTCTCATTCCTTCTTCTGTGCCTAACTTGAAGACACCTTAATATGGCAGCACGGATTTCAGATCTCTCTGATCTTTAACCTCAAGGCTCTGTCTTGGGTGATTTGGGGAGAGGTGAGATACTGGTTTGAGATAACCTGTCTTAGAAGCATTTTCCTTTTAATTCCATTACTGGGGATTTTAGTAATTACAGTTTGAGCCAAGGACTGTGCTTGTTTTGAATTCAAAGTACAACCATCCATTGAATTCTTGTGATAAATTTTTATCAGGCAGAATTTGATCTATATGGAACAATGACAATGTTTAAAAGCATATTTTGCTTAAGCAAATTATCTTTTCAGTCTTGCTTGCTGTAAAAGCTGACAATCTAATTGCTGTCAGCTGTTTTGTACTTGAAAATATATTGTTATTGATAAAGTTAATAATCAAAATTGTGTGAAAATCCTAGGAACAAGCTGAGGCACAGAATTAAATCCTGAACCTGCAGTCACAAGACAATAAATTCTCTTTAATTATTTGCATCAAGCAGTTAATCAGTAAATAAGTTTGTTTACTGCATTCTTTCTCTTATCTAAGCAGTTCATTCTCCTGGTTTAGGCTGAGAACTTGTATAAAACTCTAAATGGAACCTCTAAGTCAGTTGTGTTAAAGCAGGGACATTGTCATTTGTTTCTGTTTTTTAGCTGCTGTCATTCTTTACATCTTTTGTAAGGACATGCATATATATCTATGTGATATTATCTGAGAAATTAGTTTTATTTTTATGATTTATTAGACTCATTTTTATAAATCTGTAGTGCTAATATGGTTAATAGATGTGATTGAGTTTGCAAAATCATGAAAAGGGTACTTTATGTCAGTTTCATGTTCAAATTTCTATGAGTGGCAGAAGTGTCCCAGGTAATTCAGTAAATCCTTCCCTCGAAATACTCTCAGGGTCAAAATGAGTGTAGTCTCTCCAGAAGTGTTATAGCACTAAAATCCCTGAACATAGTAATGAATGTTATTTTAGAACTAAAATTAAACAGTGTTTCATCTCCATCAGTCTAAAAATAATTATTTGGAAAACTAAATTTAGATTTGCTGTGACAAAGGGTATATTAACCAGTGGAGGAACTATAGTCTATGGTTTAAAAGAAAACATTTTTTTTCTCTGATTTCTGCCATTGTGTTGAAAGCTGAGAAAAAATTAAAATTTTACTCTAATGAAAATTTCAGTATAAAAGAGTCTTGAAGTCAAAATGCACAACAGTTTTTGCAAGCAAAACACACCTGTCTTAAAGGGGGGTTTATGATGTCTGTGTAAACTGGTCACAAAGTATGATGTATTTGAATGGCTCTCAGGAGGCAACAATCCATTAGAAGGAAATGTAATTCAATGTTGAACTGAGAAAGCTGAACAATTTTAGTTAGTCCAGTATTAAGATACCATAAATGAGTGTATTACCAACCTGCCTGCTCTACATTTAATTCTTTAGATCCTGCCCTTACATAAATGGGTCAATTCTGTCTCCATGTATTCCTGTTCACTGTTTGAAAAAAACAGTGAAAAAAGCTTTGAAAAAAGCTTACCAGCACTTGCACATACATGCAAGAATTGTTTTAAAACATTATGTTCAAGTTATTTTGAGAAAATAGGTGCCTTCAAGAATTAACACACTGGGAAAATAATTTATCCTTGTTACATAACTATGGCAGAGGTGTGTGTTAAAACAAGCACTTTGTGTAAATCTATTTAAGTAATTTACTTTGGTGAAATTAGTGAAATCCTTTTTATGAGGTCCAGCATGCCCTGGGACAGAAAGCTTTTGTCTGGGTGGCCTGTATGATTTCCATATTCCATTATGCAAATATCAGAATTCATCAGGTACTTTGCCTCATTCCTGCTACCCTCATTCCAGTTTACTGTACAGTTTATCTACTTCAGACAAATCTACATACCATGCACAGTCTCTCAAAACCAGCAGCTTCTGCCCACAAAAACATCAGCTTGTTTTACTATGACTCACATGTCAGCAGCATTGCTTTGGTCGTATCATGCGCAAAGAAAATTCCCATCCCAGTGAGTTAAGAGTATGAAAGTATCAGGCCTGCTGCTCAGTTCACACAAAACAATATAATCCCTTTCAAGCCAGTGAACTCTGTATTACACTAACAAAGGGTTTGCTCATTGTTTCGAACAGGTGAAGATTTTTTTTTTTTAAAGCAAGACTAGGAACAGGCAAGCAGTGTTTTGTATCAAGCTCTGCCATAGTACAAGAAGAGACAAAGGACTGGTCAGAAAACAAAGAAAATAATCCTATTTAATAGAACAAAAAACAAAGTCATACCCACAGGTAGTTCAGAGTCATGTCAAGGTACATGTCTGCTTCTGATGTGAACTCTTCAGATACCGTTTTCCCCATTCCCACCCCCACACACTGCAATTTGGGCACAAACAAAAAAGCCTCCCTGTGCAGTCATCCCTGTGATATCAGATGTCCCTCCCCTGCAGCCCTAGATGACAGCCCAGTTCATTCACCCTGCATGTTTTTCATGTTGCTCGCATGGGGTTGGGATCATGCTTATTGCTTATCTACCTTGTCCAGGTCAGATGTTACTTGTTCTGTGTAATTCTGCTTCCTGTGGCAGGTTCAGCCTGATTTGTTTTTCTCACTTTCTGTTTCATACTGCTGACTTCTCTCTGCAGACATTGACACAGCTTAGTGCAAACACATCTTTTATCTGCATGATCTCTGAGAGTTTTTTATCTTTAGTGGTTAGCTAACTTCCCACAATCTTCTTTCTGTAGAGTAGATTTTAAATGTAGCACATGCACATTAAAAATTCTTCCTCCTTCTCCTCTTCTTCATGTCTTTCTGTACTAGCTTATGAGAAATTTAGGACAAAAACCATAGTACTGATACATTAAAAAAATTCAAAATTTTGCCCAAGTAACACATAAGCTGATCCTTCTTAAAGTATAATCATACTGAGAGTATGTATTATTCTCCATTCTTTCAAAGTTACAGCACAAGTTCACATGGTATGTTTTGATTACCCAGCAGATGTTCTTGTAAAGTTCAGAATCTCACCTGAATGCAGGTCTGAATGTTCCCAAAGTTTGGAATGAAAAGATCACATCTGTAATATTTCTTTACAAGTGTTTAATTTTCATATTTGATGCTGTCCTTTGCTAATTGGAGTTCCTTCCCTGTTTATGTTACTGGCATTTTGAATTCCCAGGTACCCTTCTGTCTGCAAAGTACAGCTACTGAATTGGATGTCCAAACCCAGCCCCTGCCAACAGCAGCCAACTTCATCCTCATTTCAGACTGCCTGTTTGGCTTATCTAGCTGTTCAGTTTACATGACATTACTAATATCAAGCTCATCACGAAGGCTAGATCCTCAATTTTTTGAAGCTGACATACCTTCCTACATCTGCCAGATCCAACTGAGAGGCTGCCAGGCTCTGCCAACCAGCTCCCACACTGAGGTGCTACAGGCAAGTCTCCACAGGCTCCTGGATCAGGAAGGTTCCTCTGGAAACCATAGAGAATATCCTACACTGCACTGTGTAGGTTGTCTGGAACCCCCAGAGTGGGATTTACATGAGACAGCAGTGTAGCTATGCTAACATTGCCTCCACCCAGGCTAATACATCTGTGAAGCCTACGCAGGGCTGTACAGTGGCTCCAAAAGCTCAGATGAGCGAATGTGATTGCATGGCTCTGCTTGGTGCTGGGTAGAAATGCTGTGGACTTACCTGTGATTTCAAACACGTCAGCCTCTAAATACTCTGCCCCACCATCACTGTAAGGGTAGGTCACTCTGAGGAATAGAGTCCAGAGTCACTTAGAAAATCATCAGGTTGTTCCCTGGGTCTGCCTCTTTGCCTCCTCCACCAATCATTCAGCAGTGGCAGTTCTATAATTGGTGTGGGAAGTGCTGTTCTCCCCCTCTCATTCCTTCTCCTGAGTGGTTCTTCTGTCAATCCATGGCTGTGTCCCGAGACCACCACCTCACAGGTGTGCTCTCTGCCTTCCAGGAGAGCAGCAGCAGGGATGTCTGGGCATGTTTTCCCTGGCTTGGGACATGTCTTGCATCTCACATTTGCCACAGGTTTTCTCACTCTGTGCTTATCTCCCAGGTCAAGTGCCAAATTTCCAAATTTTTATGCTGTTTCCATCCTTATCCTGCTAGTACTGGCCCATATGAGGGCCACCAGTTTCACAGAGCCACCCAGACTTTCACAAGAATAATAGTACCACATTATAGTGGTGACATACAGTAACACAGTGTCCAAAGAGTGACACTTGAACATGCTGGACTGGGTACCAGGAGGTGGGCAAGAATTAACCACTCCTCATCCTGCTTTACCAAAGAGCACTGGGCTTCAAGCTGGGCCTGCCCTAAGGCACTGGAGTTAAAAAGCAAATGAACAATTAAATTCCTACATTTAGATTGCGTGTCCAGACATTTCGAATCCAACCAGGATCTTTCATCAACGGAATCTGAAAGAAACAAAATATAATGAGAAATAATGCAGTTAATTAATCATACACAGAAATTAATATATACAGGCCTCAATCATGGTCCTTGAATACCTCTCCTGAGATTCCTTTGTAAGCCACATTGCCTTTGTGTCATCCTCACTTTTTATCTGGACTGAGAAATATTCTCAGTTCTCTCTTTCCACCACCTCAGTTTTCAGGTGTTTTGCAGAAGGATTTAGTCCTCTGCTAGTAGGATCTCTATCATCAGCTGGAGAGAAATTGGAAGCAGGTGACCCCTGTGAGCTCTGAAGAAGTATAGACCACACCAGTCTGTTGTTTTGCAGGATGAGGATGCCAAAGATCTTTTCATATGGCATCATCCCTAGATGTGTTCATGGTACAGGAAAACCTCTAGTACCCAGTAGGACAGGAAGAGCAATTCTGTAGGACAAGAAGAACACATTTCAGCCCCTTTGAAGCAACCTGTGCTCAGGGTCTGCATAGCAGAGGCATGAGTTTATTCCATGAGTAGTGCTCTGCAGACAGGTAGCACAGGAGCCTCAGCAGAGTGACGGTACTTCCAGAGACAGAGCCCCACAGATGAGGTGACAATTACTGTGACAACCTCTTTACAAACGCACAGAAGTAGGAGTGAAGGGTGATTTCATTTTTAAAGAAGCCACAGTTGCAAGACACTTTGACATTAATTAATACCCACTAAGTACGTAAGCTTTCAGTGTTGCTGGAGATGAAGGGACACATACAAATAGAAGGAAAAGTTATTGAAGAGAAATTCTGAACTGCATTTTATAATACTTCTTATTCCATAGTGAAATTTCTTACTCAAAGGACTAATACTACAGTATCAATAAATATGATAGTGATGATATGAACAAATAACTTGAAAGATTTCCCTTTCTTGCCTAGAAAACTAACTTTCAAATATGGTGAGATGTGCTGGTGGTGTGTTCTCAAAACACCCATATTCCATCATATTCAAATCTCAACATTTTTCAAGCACAAATATTCACCAGGAAAAAAACCCCAGCATTCTGCTCCCTATCATTCTCAAGTTATATGACACCCAGAATACTCCGCGGAATTTTACTGAGCAATTAGAAAAGGCATCAAATTACCCTTTTTCTGAACTTTCTTCCATTTGAATAAAAACAATGAAACCATTTCAAATAAGGAGCAATCAGAAATAGCAAAACAAGCACTACAGAAATAAATTCACCTAGTTCTGGTAGGTCCAGTTCTTAAGGGTTCCATTATTGATAATTACACTGGTGATTACACACACACACACTCTGGTACCTGTATAATTAGAATATCATTTTGTGTGGGGGATGTGACAAGTAAGTTTGAGGTGGCACTATCAGAGGAAGACAGAGAGGTCTGGCACATAGGCCTTCTCTGTTCATGATAATATCTTACACTTGGAACAATCCACTAAGGACTCCACTACAGTATTCAAACAAAATTTACCAAGTCTTTCAACAACCTTATGGACCAGAAGTTATTATAAATTCCATTTATCAAATTAAGAAACTGAGATACATCCTGATTAAATGACTTATTCTGCATTACAAAGGAATTCTAGCATCTGAATTACGAACAGACCTCTTTCCACATGGCCCATTGTTTTAACAAGTGGTCTATCTTTTCTCAGACGCAGAATAAAAATACAGGCACTGTTACACCAATAATTGAATGAACAGAAATACTCTTGCAGGCTAAATTAATAATTGAAATACAGTTGCATGTTGTATGCAAATGATGAATTCAATATTGTCAGCGATTGAATCATGGACACAGACTGGCAGGGAATCTGAATCGTTTATTCAAAGGAATGAGCTGGTTTTATACACTTTTCTAAGGCACAGTATTTCCTTATAAGGTAATCCTCACTATGTGACCTATCCGAGGTTGCCACATCAGTAACACACTTCCTAAGTGTCCTTTTACGGGGTGGTCACTCGCTGTTCACCCGTCCATCAGCTCCCAGCAGGCTCCTCTCTGTAGGGGTCTGCCCTGTGACACCTCCTCCCCCCAGGGTCCGGTGGAGACAAGCTTCTCTGTGCTGCCTGTGCTCCTTTGTGCTGCCATGTGCCTCTGCAGGCCGGTTTTACAGCTCACAACCCAATTCTGTCTTATAATTCCCTATAAATAAAATTGCATTTTCCTGTTGCATATGCCTGTTTGTGTTTAAGAGGTATCATAGAGTGGTTTGGGTTGGAAAGAACCTGAAAGACCATCTAGTTCCAAACCCCCTGCCATGGTCAGACACATCTTTAATGAGACCAAAGTGCTCAAAGCCCCATCCAACCTGGCCTTGAACACTCCCAGGGATGGACCATCCACAACTTTTCTGGGCAACCTGTTCAGTGCCTCACCATGCCCACAGTAAAGAATTTCTTCCTAAAATCTAATCTAAGCCTACCTTCTTTCAGTTTAAAGATGTTCCTCCTTGTCCTGCCACTACAAGCCCTTGTAAAGTTTTCTTGTTGCCCCTTTCAGTACTGGGAGGTGCCATAAGGTCTCCCAAAGAGCCTTCTCTTCTCCAAGCTGAACAACCCCAATTCCCTCAGCCTGTCTGCAGAGGAGAGATGCTTCAGCCCTCTGATCACCTTCGTGGCCTCCTCTGCACTTGCTCCAACAGACCCACGTCTTCCCTGTGCTGGGGACCCCAGAGCTGGATGCAGCACTCCACGTGAGGTCTCACAAGAGCAAAGCAGAGGGGCAGAATCACCTCCCTTGCCCTGCTGCCCATGCTGCTTTTGATGCAGCCCAGGACACAGTTGGCTTTCAGGGCTGCAGGCACACAAGCTTTCTTTTTTCTTCTTTCTTAACAACAATCAGAATTCCATGCTCCAAAAAATAAATCTCAGAAACATTGTAATAGGAATTGCCACAGGAAAACAGTACATTTCATCAGCAGAAAAGTCAACAGTGTGTTGCCACAGAGTTGGTAATTTTACAAAACAGCTGCTGCCTGTGCATTCAGCTCCTCTGAAAAACAGTGATCAGAGACAGTCCTGTAAAACATTCTTTGTGTACTGGTGCAACAACCACGCGACTCTCCAGGATCCCTGCCAACATTTGGAAAGTACAGTTAATGTTGCAGTTAAGTATTTGATCTTTAGAGTTGTCTAACCTCTGTTCCTGCTCACATTTGGAAAACAACCCTAAGGAGCTTTCATTCAGACCTGCAATTAATGGAAAAATTTGGTTTTTAATGAGTTATATTTTGTCCATTTTTTAGAGTGACTGTTGTAAATCAACTGTCTGCCTTTCCTATTTAGTAGGCTTGGAAATGCAAACTAACATGAGTAAAAATGATTTTAAAGCAGACACAATGTATTAAATCTTTCCTTCAGCTGTGCCAGCCTCAGCAGGCCCCCTGCTGACCTTAGAGAATGAGCTAATGTGGGGAAAAGATGACCTTGCACTTAAGCTAGTGAAATAGGACTCAAGTGCTATTCCTGTACAGGACAATCAGAGTCAAGGCACAGGCGGAGGCGCTGGGACACTCTGGCCTGTGCCCTGACGCTGGAAAAACAGCACTTGGCACGGGTGCTGCCACAGTCATCTGGCAGCTCCCAGCTTGGGAATGAGCACAGAGCATTTCCAACAGGCCTCTCAAGGAGGCCAACTGGTTTTGAGTGCTGATGGAGCTTAATAGGATCACAGCAGGTAGCATCAAAGCCAGAGAATGGGCACTGTCACTGTTTAGTTTACTACCACCAGTGTAGGCAAGAGATCCAGATCTCTTCTGGAGCTACCTGAGCTTTTTTCCTTCCAGGAGTGAGGGCATATCACAAACAATATTGCACAGTTCTCCTGATGTCTAAAATAATTAATGTACTCCTAAACTGTCTGGGAAAATTCAATAATATTTACAAGAAAACTGTAATCCATAGTGCAAAGCAATATTTGCCCTTTGACCCCTAAAGAGAGTCTTTATGACTCTATATTGCCCAGTCTGGCAGCATTAAGCCAAACTGTACTTTTCCCAACTAGGCATGGAGCGTTTGAGAATTAAGATATTTCTTATAGCTGGTAGAAGTTGAAGTAAAACAGAAGACTCAGAGATATGGCCTGGTATCTGCAGAAGAACAGATTAGTCTATATTTCATATTCTCATTTATAGGAAAAAATATATCTTATATAAAAATATTGCAAGGAAAAAATGAAAAGATAGTAACTGTAATCCATGCCTCCTTGGGAGAGATATGGAAATGCAGTGAGCATGAAATGAAACAGGAAATATTTAGGCATTAGGAAAACTTTACAATAGTAAGAGCACCCAAGCTCTGGTATGGCTTGCTGGGAGAGGCTGAGATCTTTCAGAGCAGGCTGAACACACATTTGACAGAAATGTTTTAATTATGGTTGAATTTGCCTCTAGGCATAGAGATGGACCAGATGATCTCTGAGTCTCTTCCAACCTTATATTCTAGTAGTCTGTGATAAAGTGACATGGCAGAATGAGGGTCTGTTTTCAGGAGTTCTTTCCTAGCAATGAAATCTCACAGTGGAAAAAAATTCAGAAACCAGTGACAAAAACCCTGCTATGTGAAATGTTTTGAATTTAGGAAAACAGTGCAGAAACATGTTGTAGGGAAGCATGGCAGAGTAGCCAAGGGATGGGCAGGGTAACCTAAACATCTCTTCTGTCTCAAACTTCTGACTCAGTCCCACAATATCACCTGACTGGTGTTTACCTCATCACACTGATGCAACAGGTGTTGTAAACAAAGTTATTCATTTGTGAATTACTCAAGTAATTTAAATCATGTTCCTACTGTAATCATGCCTCTAAATGTAGTTAAGTACACACTGAGTGCTTCATTTCTGCTAACACCAGATAAAGAGATCCTTTTACTTCCCTTGAGGATCATCTGATGCCCAGAGTGAGTTATATTTTCCCTGTAGTGTGGGTGCCAAGTGCAAAACAGCTGGTCTGTTCTTTCACCGAGAACCAGAGTAGGCACCTTTTGTGAGGAGATGCTATCTCCAGTATAAAGTAATTTTAAGCAACGAAGAGGAAGGAGGGCCAGCTTCTTTCAAGATGACAATCCAATTGCCACAAGACCATATGACCTTTCTAGGTGACCTAAAGTAAGAAAACCATTTTCTAGCTTCTCAAATAAATCAGGTTTGACTGACAACTTTAATTTTCCTGGAGAGGTTGTAAATAGAGACAGACAAAGCTTGGGACATGAGTAAATAATGTGGAAAAAATGTAACTACCAAGAGTTCTGTCAGAAACTGCGGTAGTGAGTACCTAGTTAAGTGGCTTGATGTTGTAACCCTCCAAACAAAAAAATCCTTATTTATATTTATCTTTTATAAGAAGGCTACCAAAATAAAGCCACTGGTCTGTAGGAGGCCACACGGGGGCTGCAGCCCATGAGATGACGACAGAAGAGTTTTAAGTATTTTGCAACATGGAAGCCAGAGACAAGTTTTGTCATATGAAGCAGAGGAAGCACAACAAGAAACCAGTTCTGCTTTATCACCTCACTCAAACCTGGCCCATGTTGGTGCTTCCAAGTCAAAGAAGCCATTATGCTCAAGCACTCCTGTAGCTCCAGGGTCTGAAGGCATCACATGGAGACAGAGGAACAGGTGTAGGGTGGGAAGATCACAGCAGCTTGGAGTCTCCTTGCTTGCCCAGCCCTCCCAGCCTCTATTGCTCTGGAGACAGCATGGGTGCCAGGGCAGCTCTTGCAACATGAGCAGTTTTCTCCCTGCCCCTTCCCTGCTGAAAACTTGGATACCTGCATTGGAATAATAGAATGGCTTGGGTTGGAAGGGACTTTAAAGACCATCTAGTTCTAACCCCCCACCACCATGGGGAGGGCTGCCACACACTACACCAGGCTGGTCAAATTCCCATCCAACCTGGCCTTGTACACTTCCAAGGCTAGAGCATCCACATCTTCTCTGGGAACTTGTGCCAGCGCCTCACTCCTCACAGTACATATTTTTTTCCTAAAATATAATATAAATCTCTCCACTTTTAGTTTAAAACTGTTCCCTCTTATATGATCACTACCTGCTCATGTAAAAAGTTGTTCTCCCTCTTTTTTTATAGTCCTTTTCAAGTACTAGAAGGCAAATCTAAGGTCTCCTCAGAACCTCCTCTCCTCCAGGCTGAACAACCCCAACCGTCTCAGCCTGTCTTCATAGGAGAGCTGTTCCAGCATTTTTGTGTCCCTCCTCTGGACTTGCTCCAACAGGTCCATGTCTTTCCTGCACTGAGAACCCCAGAGCTGGATGCAGCACTGCAGGCAGGCAGCTCACCAGAGCTCCTTTCGATGGAGCCCAGGATACATTTGGCTTTCTGGGCTAAGAGCGCAGATTGCCAGTTCCTGTCCAGCTCTTCATCCACCAGAACCCCCAGGTCTTTATCTGCAGGGCTGCTCTCAATAAATTCATCTCCCAGTCTGTACTACATCAAGTTCCTAAATGATTTTGAAATCCAGATGTAAACTGAATGCTTTGTAATAATCCAGCCTATAAACTAAAAAAAAAAAAAAAAATCCACGGCATTTCTGTCCTGGAACTGTTGCAAACTGCAGCAGGGCTCAGGCATGGTGGTTTGCTAACCACACTTTAGAGTTTGAAGTAAAGATAAAACTAGGACTGAAGGTAACACACTGTGAAGCTGTTCATTTAGCCAGAAACCTCACTGAGTACATCCCAGCACTGGGTTAACACAGGGTACTCTGGTCTTTGAAATGCACCCTGAAAGAGCCTCATGCAAGGTCTGGATTCTTCCTGCTGAGCTCCTCCCATTTCTTAACCTCACCCTAGTCACTCACAGAGAGAATTATCAGATGTTTATCTAACATCTTTCCACACATGCTGATAAAGGCTGTTTTGTCATGTCCCACAGGCCATTCAGCTGGGCGGAGCGTGTTTGGCTGCCACCACTATTGGCAGAGGTGGTGGCCCCACCACCACACCTACACTTGCTTTTGTTGGATGTTTTAAAGGCTGCAGTTAACACTGCACCTTGGAATGTTTCTCTTAGGAACTACCCCAGGCTACCAAAAGGTGTTTCATGAGGTGATGTATCCAAATCACCTGATGTTCACCCCACCCTCTCTCATGGCATCAGCCTTTCCACAGCCAGAGGCTTCCCTGGGCAACTTCACCATCAGCCCTGGACATGGGAGTGGCTACCCACAGCTTTCCCCAGACCACAGAAGAGGGCAATACATGCCTTTTAACAGAGAAGGGTGAAAATGGCTGTTCCTCCTCACAGCCAGGGGCAGAAAGCTGAAGGGTAGTGGAGCTTCACGACCGCAGTATTGACACTGCCCATGGCCTTGCAAATTCAGCTTAGCCTTGGTGAGGCTTTGGGTCATCCAGACTCTCATTGTTAAGTACAAGGCAGAGGAATTCAGAGCTAGATCTGGCAGACTGTAGGATCTGCAACCACGAAGAATCTGTAAATGCAGGGTTTTCATGATGTAGAGCAAACAAAACTGATCTGCCCCACTGATGTTCAGTCTGAGACACAACATAGGTGCTCAATCATGTAAACAGAGGACCCTCAGAAGGGAAAAAAGGCAGGAACTATTAAGAAGTTCTTGACTTAATTCAGAGGGATTCTGGTCAAACAGGTATGGCAGCAGAGCTGAACTGGCAGCAGGCTTGTTTGAAGACTTGAGGAACTGGGTTTGTGCCACACGCAGGATCGCCAGGCTCCCCAGCACCCAGCAGTACATAGAGCAAAGCTGCTACTGCTGCTGTGCTGCACCTACTCTTCATATAAAACCGGGCACAGACTGTGTTTTCACTTGCTAGCTAACTTTGCCATGGGTGACATACAAATACCTTGTACAAATACCTTGAAGAATTTTGTGGAGAGCCTTTGGAAAAGGGCATTTCCCTGATCCCATTTTCTTCTGTGCAAATTTAGACATGCGTTTCAGGAGTGGGGATGGCATTAGGAAGATGACAGCACAAAACTGGGTACCGTACACTGAAAAGCTGCAGGAGCTTTTCATGTTATGAATTGAACCCTTTGTCCATTTGCCTACTGCAGCTGCCTCCGTAGAGGCATAAAGGTCATGGCAAGTGGGAGGTAATGGCCATATCTGGGGCTGACCTCTAAAATCTAGCCGAGCTTTTTATTCTCTCTATTTACTTTGTTTGCTTGTAGACTTTTACTCAGAGGTCTTCCCTATGGGTATCATAGCTATTTTAGGCTGCCAGTGGTGCTTCCCATCCCCCTGTCCATCAATTTGTGGTTAGCCTCCCATCAGAATGCAATTTATTCAAAGAATACTAAATTTTGCCACAGAGGGAAGTTGCATCAAGTCAGTACTGATATGTAAGTACTTGCATATAAGTCACTGTCCAGAGTCAGCAAGGGCACCAACAGTGATGGGCACAACACGTTTTAACCTATAGCTTCATGACAGGCTATATAGAGTCATAACAAGCCTCCATTAAAGTGTCAGTGAATTAAAATACACATGTGAGTTTTTCCCCCTTTGTCCATCTAGGAAAAGAAAAACAGATAGGTTTGCTGTTCTTTGAAACCCTTCAAGCATTTAACTCTTAAAGCCCCATATGCACATTCCTAACAGCAGAAAATAATTGTGTTGTGTGTAATTTTTATAGGGTTTTCTAAAGGGATTGATAGCCACAGCTTTCTAGGGAGTAAGTTTAGGTCATTTTGTGGAACATAGGTATGTTTGTAATATGAAGAGACCTTGTGTCCCAAGATCAGATTTCTGAAGTGGAACAACAGAAAAGGAAAAACAATCCTGTATCTGAGGGGTAGATCAGGAAGTTTGGAAACTTCCATTGAGGCTGGCACTATTGCAGGCTGTCTGTGCTCTGCTGCACAACCCAGCTAACCTCACTCTGCTTCTGTTTTTCTAATATAGAATATTGAAACATTATCAACCTCAGACTACTGTTATGAAAGTGAATTTCTCAATTTTCATAAGTTTTTGACTTCATTGGGTCAGTACACATGGCTCACATATAGTAAAGACTGAGTATATGCAAAAGTAAACACATGTTCATAAATAGACTTTGGAAGCAGCTCCCTACTGGCTCTTGTCCAGAAGGGCAAGAAAATAAGGAGGAGGGGAAAGCTAAGCACGTCTCTTCATTCGTTGCAAGCGATTTGTTTTTCTCGCTGGTGCTACACATTGTTCAGGACTATTTCTAGGAAGAAGGCAGTCATAAAATCCAATCAATATATACTGCAACACTGCTGACTAGAAGAAAAACAGCATGTACAGAACAAGAGGAAGTCTTTGAATCAAATTCTTGGAAAGAAGCATCTCAGAATGCAGTGAGCCAGGAACATATTTTTCCTATGGTACACATTTAGTATTTGTTTACACAGAAAGCTTTAAAAGTATTTAGAAACATTTTTTAAATGTTAATAATCCTTTGGGCTTAAGTGGGCTTTAATTAATACTAACATAATGGCATTAGCTTTGAAATTCTTTCACCATGTCACAATACCACACTTCTAGAAGTTCTCTGCCTCTCCTCCTTCTTCCTTCAGTATTTTGCCTAAACAAGGCTCAGTGGCCCAGGAGCTATCAGTCTCTTTGTTAAATGTCATATAGCTTTTCTCCAGGCCGGGCAGTACTATGGGTGAAGCTTTACAGATCCCAAGCTGTAGAGAATGAAGTTTGTCATCAGTGGATGCTCCACAAAGGACTGGCTGACTTGAGTAGAGCAACTCCAAGTGTTTATTTTACACTCATGAAGACCTCACTGCAGCTAGGCTGGTGGTGAAGCAGTGCTGGATTCATAGGGAACAACCAGCTGCCCTCAGGAATGCGTTGCGACTGTGTTTTCTGCATTTATTGTTTAAGAACAATATGGAGAGACCTCCACCACAAACCTCCCCCAGTATGCACCAACACAGCCAAGGCCAACAGAGATCCACCCGTGTCAGTGGAGGATTCAAGTGCTGTTTCTGTTACCTACACCGGAATGATTTTCCCAGAAGTAAAATCAAGGGAACATCCAAAGCTCTATTTTGTGAATAGTATTTTATTGACTACTTTGGACTTTAAAGGTACTCCTGACTTCAGTGGATGAAGGATTGTTGACGGTTCTGTAAGAAATTAACACCTCCTGATACTCCAGTCTGGTGGGATTAATTTTTAAACTAACTTCACAGCTTAAGTAGTCAAGAAATAATCTGTTTACTGTAGCAGGCTCTTGCATATTTCCTTGTTTTCACTTCATTATGCAATGCCCATAATGTAATTATTCCTGTGTGAAGGGATTCCTGTGGAGGGCGAGCACCTAGGTCCAGCTGTTCTTATTTCGCTTAAGGTGGCAACAAAAGGCTTTATATTTTCAGAGCCTTTTTCACCCAGGTCACAGTCTTCATTACATGGCATTAGTTGAGTAGAAAGATATCCTTCCTCTGGTCTGGATAGTGCTTGTGTTAGTGAGATTTGTTAGTGGATTTGGAGTCTCCATGGTATCCAATTCAAAGATATTTAATGTAAGAATATGTACTAGTTTGAAAACAAACTAGTGGGAGACACCAAGTCAGAATAACAATTTAATAGGGAAATAAAAGGAAAAAAAAAAAAAAAGGCAGAAAACACTGGGTTAAACTGACAGAGTCAGGATACAACCTGACACCGTGTTAGTCAGGGTGGTGGTAGCAGTCTGGTAGAATGTTGGCTGCAGTCCTCCTGAAGCAGTGATCCTGTAGAAAAAGGGTCTGCTCCTCCTCAGAAAGTCCAGTGGTGGCTGTGTAGCTCCGGTCCTCGGGGAATCCAGTGAAAAGGTTGTCTCTGCTGTTCAGAATCTCAGATTATATCCAGGATGGGATGCTTGGTTCCTCCCTCTGGGTGGAGCATCTCACAATGGGGTGAGGCCAATGACAATAGTCATGAGGCCAGGTGTTGATTGGGCTCATTAACAGAAGATGGTCCTGAGGGAGTTATCTCTGAGTCATGAGTCAATGATGGGCAATTAACAGAAAGATAGTCTGGGGGGAGGAGGCAAGGAAACACTGCTCCACCTGGTTTCAACAGCTCATGAGGATGGTAATAGAATATACTGCAACCCAGGACAGAATCCCACTATACTCAGCCCAGATGTACCTGTCTGACTTTAAGAAGAGAGAATAGTTGCCCTTAACTTCAAGGTCACTTTTTTTAAGTGGGATCAGATCCTGGGGCTGCTCCTTTTCCCTTAGATATTCTTAACAAAGATGGTTATGCACCTGGATTCCCTTTCTAATCAACAGGGACTGTAGCACTGTTAGGGCATGATCCATTTAAGCTTCCTTAGCATGGTATGACATAGAACATTTAAATACAGCCTTTTTTCTCTAAATGTACCTCTGACCTGTCTTGGAAAGATGATTTTCGTAACTGCCTGCTATTCTTTTTCCATTACATTTTCCACCCTTTTTTCCCACAGGATAGATCTGCTTTTTTACCTCACCTAGAGCATACTGCTTCCATCAAAGTCAATTTCTCTTCAGCAAAACTCTCATGGCCAGTGGAAAAAGTGGAAACAAGTGCATATACACACTGAAAATCAGTTTAGAAGTCAAAAGAGCTTCCTTTGTTGCAATAC
Organism: Coloeus monedula; assembly: GCF_965178545.1. Taxonomy (NCBI): domain Eukaryota; kingdom Metazoa; phylum Chordata; class Aves; order Passeriformes; family Corvidae; genus Coloeus; species Coloeus monedula. The sequence goes on along the minus strand of NC_138782.1, from coordinate 106,150,984 downwards.
TAAATTATCCCAGAGTTTATAAAGTTTTAAATTTTCCTAGAGTTTATAAAGAAAAAGAAGATGCACTAAGAATCACATTCTATACTGCTGTTTGCTGGCCTTCAGCAGTGCTTTGAAGCTTCAGCTGGGGCTCACTTTGTCACATGCTGTACAGGGACAAAATGAAAAGGTTGTGACAAGATGCCTCTTTTGTGAAATCCTCCCTAATTTAAGTAAAATTTCCCCAGATCTTAGCATTCAAAAGTCTGGGCAGACATTCACTCTCTGCTACTTGCCACCAACTTTATTAATATAGTGAGGAACAAGTCATCATTCACATAGGTAGTATAGAATGAGCTGAAGAGTTTGTTTGACATATATGGCAGGGTCAGGAACATGCTGCACATCTACCACGAGGCCAGCAAGTAGTCAGGAGGTATGTCTGCTCCAGCCTGGTTTCTGGAATGCTTGTCTGAGGATTTACAAAGTAGAAAATAAACTACTGGCATTATCAAGCAAATAAGGCCACTGTTCAATAGCTGTGAACTAAGACAAGCCAGTTAAATTGAGGAACTGCTTCTCCCATGTGTAAATGTTGTGCAGATTCCTAGTGAGTAGCATCTTCCCAAACTTTAGAGGAAGCCTAAGCAAGCTCACAGTTCCCTCTGTAGACAGTGGAGAGATAGAGACAATTCCAAGGACTGAGCTACTCCAACAGGATTGTTGCCTTTAGACTGTAGAAACAAATCTTTCAGGGGATTCAAACAAACCCTCTCTTTTCACTGAAATGAGGTAACAAACCTGCAGCATCCTATTTTTTCTCCACTGTGGGTGGAGATCAAATGAACCCACAGGAAAACAGGAGGTGGGAGCCCCATGGAACCTGTGGGAATCCCTGGAGTGGCTGAGATTGAGGTTTCTTCCCCAAGTACCATGTGAGGAAGGGCTAGAGTCTGATGCCTCTGGCTTTTGGCAGCCCTCCTCAGTGGAGGGCAAAGGCTCCTTCCAGCTCCTGTCAAAAGCTAAGGAAAAGCATTACTGGGCTGGAAGCAGCCCAGCTCTTGCCTACAGCTTACATGGGTGCTGTGTGGAAGGGAAACCTTTTCCCCATCAGCCGGCATCCCCATCTCCCTGGATCTGTTGTCCCTCACTATAGGAGAAGTGTCTACGAAGGATGTCTGCACTTCAGGCAGCTCTCTTGAAAGCTGTTTCTTGCATAGGCGAAGTTACAGCATTTCAGGGCGTGGGTATCCAGAGCCAGCCCTACAGCTGCCAGCTCCAGCTGTAGGCATACCTGAAGCCACTTTCTGTTCAAGTTACAAAGCATTTTATACTTTTCTTTGCAGAGTATCTTAACACATAACAACCAATAAACACCATACACAATACCTTTATATTTGCCTATAGCCTATCATAACTACTACCATCACCATATTATAGTCATTATTATCCAATCACAAGAGTAAGTTACAATCTAAGCTTACAGTGGAAAATTCTCAGACTTCTTTTCTTCTTGCTACATCGACATTTCTTGTTTGCCTGCAATAGCTCTCTATTTGGTAAAAACATGTTTTCTATTTACTTATGCTCTTCTTGAGACTTATTTACTTGGTGAAAAACATGTCTTTTTTTGTAGTCACATATCTTTGTCCTGTTCATAAAAATCTCCTTCCAACTCACCTCCAGCCTTTGCCTTCTCAGTTATTCAGTGATCATTGGTTCAGCAAAACATCTTTTACTCTATTACAAAACTTGCTTTAATTTCTATCTCAATCTCAGTTTCTACATTCAGAGATCTTTCTGCCAAGCCTATGCATCTGTGAAACTTTCTTACCAAACTTTCATCCTCCCCAACACCTCACCCTCCAACTCTGCTTCACTCTTGCCATTAACCCCCATCTCTTCCCAGCCTTTCTGCCAAACATGGATCTATCCCCACAGGCTGCTTACTTGTCCTTTCCTGCCTACAGGCTTACAAGAAAAGCACCCAGCCCATGCAAAAGCGAAGTATCTGGATCCTGCAGTAAGCACTGGGTTAATTCTTAGTCCAGAACATTTTCGTAGTTCCACATCCATTGCAGAAACTTCCTTCTCCTACCCAGCTGCCCAGAGCTGCCAAGAAAACTGAGGAAACTTGACCATTGCCTCTTCTGGTGCAATAACCTGCCACCTCTCAGGCAGCCTGCATGAAATTAGACACCTGCTTTGGTCTTCTTCTTGCAGTCATGAAGTGTTGGTATAGTATATCTGCCAAACCACTATTAATAAACCACCTTTTTGTCTGTTGCAGAGGTATGCCAAGATAAAATGCTGTTCCTTCTACCATCCATCTTCTTTTTGTTTCACAGGTCCTGGCAGACCTCTGTTTTCTGTAGTATTTCCTGATCTATTGAGATTTATGCAGTACTTACCAGGGGAGGAGGAATATAAAATTAGTGAACTAGTCAAATAAATAAGAGTTAAAGGAAACTACTTGTTCTCAGCTATACCATTAGGGCCAGACTATCCACAACCTGCTCCCCTGCAGGGAAAAAGAGAGAAAGTGTATTGATTTGGAGCAAAACAGACTTTCTAGCATGGTTTATATCCACATGTGTTGCTGCAAAAATGGTCCGTGCCCATCTTCACAGGCTCGTCCTTTACAAGTCTAATACAGGTGCTGGAGGGAAGCAGGAGAGAAATGAGATGAAAAATAGGGCTAACATCTTCTTTCATTTAAACTCCTTTCACTTATTGTTACTTTTTTGCACAGAAGAGGAAGAAAAGTATTATTGTGTTTGTACTCTGTTTATTAACTGTGTTACCCTGCTCACAGACAGCACAGCCCGATGAATGTCACAGTACATTGCAAAAGGTGTTATTAACATAATCCCCTTTCAACAGATGGAGCAGCTGAGAAAGTTGCAGAAGGTTATTGAAACTCATCCAACAGTGTGAGGGAAAATAGCTTTGTCATCCTGTCTCGGGTCAGCACTGCACTGACCAGGCCAAGAGCCACAGCTCATTTCTCAGTCTTAGCTGAGAGTCAAGTCTTCCCTGACTTGTATTCAAGTTTTGGCCTCTGTTGCACACACAACATTAAATTTCCAGGAGAAGGGATTTAGGAGAACCCAATTTTTTTTTTATCAAAGGTCATGTCTGTTAATTGCTTTAAGTTAGCTCAGTTGCAATGACTGTTCCATTTCCACTGACCTTACAAAAGCACCAGGATTTGGACAGTGAATCCAATTTAGCTAAGGAAATAAAGATGAAGGACATTTAAATACCTATTGGGGAAACTCTCTTTCAAGTTTAATCTGGTTTTGGTTTTGGTTTTGTTTTTTGGGTTTTTTTTTAATAAGGCTAAAACAGATTAAGGGAACTATTGTTTTGCAGAAGTTTTCAAATAAAACACTTGTTTCAAATTATTTAATTATTAAAGAGTATGTTTCCACTGAATTTCCAAAGTGTCTCTCTGAAACAATGCTGCCCCTCAGATGCCTTTGACTCATAAAAACCTCTAAGCAAAACTGGCAGAGTGGAGAGGCTCAGAAATTTATAATGAAAGAAAATCCTTGAATTCTAGGGATTGCTCAGAGATATTTACTGAGATGGAAATCCCACAAAGCCTAGATTTACACCTCTCCCTGATGTTTCTCTGCCTTAAAATATCCAAGAAGTTATGAGTCCTTCCATGGGATTCTAAAATACTTAGAAAAGGGTAGGGTAATCCATCATAATTTCTAGATTTTAAAGGAAAATTAATGATTTTATTAGCAAAGTTATGCAGAATTCCTAATTGCCTGTGTAAGTAAAAATTACCCTTGAGTTGCCTAAACATATATCATTTGCTTTTAAAAGGTCACCTCCATCCTGTAGCAGATTGCAATATGGATGGTGTTAGAGCCAAAGCTGTGCCATGTGCAGAGGGTGAGCAGAGATAATGGTGCCTTATACCCCAGCACAATGCAGGAAAAAACATTCCTGAGATGAAAAAAATTAAAAGTGAATAAATTAAAAGCTTTCAAACTGGTTAGCAGGTATACAAAATATCTCAATATAAGGATACATCCAGAGTAACTGACCTTTTTTTTAAAGGGTACATCCAATTTAATTGGTTGTACTGGCTACAAGCTGTTAAATATCACATGGCCTCATTTCTAAGAAGGGGAAGATAAATATCAGGTGTCAGCCAAAAATAATATGTGGGACCACTGGAGGGCACTTCTGATTTACAAATCCCTCACTTCAAAAGCCTTTTGGCAGCAATATAACTTTTGCAAAAGCAGGAGGGAGCACAACTGGGGCTTGCCACTTTTTCCATGAAAATTCATTGGAAAATATTTATTTCATTTTAGGATTTTTTGTAGCCCAGAAGGATTTGAGGATATTTTAGCAAACAACCTTTATGAAACACTTTATTCTCACTAATTTTTTCCTTATTACAAAGTTTTGCGATGTGACTCTTTTGGCCTGGAACACAATAACATTAATGAATCAATTAATTGAAACAACAGCTATAGGATTGGGTTAGAATGAAAAAGACCATATTTTCTCTCTGTGTTGCTAAGCAGATACATTACTGGCTCTGCATTTAAAAGAAGAATATGCACAAACTATTCACCTGATCCATGGATCAGATGCCTGCCACTTGGTTCAAAGGCTCCAAGTTCCTGGATTTACTACTGAAGGAGTAAAGAAGGAGAAAAGAAAAGTAGCAATACTCTGTGCACTGGATTCATTTCTAGACTAATTCTGCAACCTTACTCCTCTGAGCAGTCTTCCTTAGATGATTGATACAATTCACCTCAGAGGGAAAATGAGCCTGAATAAAAAAAAATTATTTAGACTAGCTGCCAGTGTTTAGTCACTCCTTTTGCAGTCTTTTTCCATGTTGACTCAGGCCTTCATGAAAGGGGGCTGCTTCCTAGCCTCCCTTGCTTGGGAGCAGCCACACAATTCCTTGGTCCCCATCTCTGTTGGGCAAAGTACAATTTGCTCATCCATTATAGCAGAGCATTTCTCTGCAAAGCCACAAAACCAGCATTTCTACAAGATCAGACCAATGCTTTTGTGAAATTCAGAAGACAGAAGGGAAAAAAGGAAAAGAGGGCAAGACAAAATGGAAAACACATAAATACCTCCATCAGGTATTTTCTTTTTGGCTTTTCTGAATGGAGGATGAAGAATTTATTGTGAATGGGCATGTCTCCACTGCCTGGTAAGAGTGCTGGTAATACAGTACCTGCTGTGTTTGAGTAAATGATTGCCTGTTTGTGCTGTGGTCTGTGGTTTTGATGATGAACTTCCTGAGGGACTGTAGAGATAAAAATCATGGCTTGGTACTTGTTGAAGATTTAAAGAGCTGTAACTTCTAAATGGTACCTACTGAGGGATAAACAGGCTTTTGCCTCCTGTCCCTGAGCACCATGGCAAGGTCCCAGGAAGCTGAACCTGAACAAAACTCCCATTGAAGCCCACAAAATTCATCCCTACCAGACAGAACACAAAGAGGCTCTGCAAAGCTGAGCAGAGGTTCTCCTTTGCTGTCAGCTTTGCAGGGAAACCACCCCAGTACAGCACCAGCAGGCAGCAGCACAGGTGTAAAGAACTCAGGGATGGTGGTGAAGGTCTGGCAGAAGATACTAGCTTCATTTGGAACAATACAGATCATAGGTTGAAGGGGAAGCAGTTCCAGGAGCTTCTTTTTCTCTCTGCATTGATATATATGATATTATACAGGTAAATTCTCATAAAGTTAGTGTCTGATTTTCCTGTGAGTGTGGCTACTGTACCAAAAGAGACAAAATTGATTCTGAGGGTGGTATGGGATCACTTCCATTCCTGATTTCAGGAACTGCAGTCCCAGGTGGCATTCACCTCAGTTCTAATACACAGTGCATTTGAACTGGGAGTGTGGAGCAGCTGGAGGCAGTGTGCCCTGACAGGATGGCCACACACAAGGCTTTGAGTAAAACATGTCCTTCTCTTCTCATTGCTCCTTCACTCCACAGGCAAGCACAGCTTTGCTTTCTGCTCCCATGATCATTCTCACACCTGTCTCTAGCCCTCTAGCCATATGCAGCTCCATTTGCAATTTCTAAATTATTTCTAACTCTGTAAAAGCAATGAGATCCACAAGATCATTTGGTCCCATTTCCTCAACACGCTCCCCACCCCAAATACATAATTTCAAGCATAGTAGAAGACAGTTCTTCATTTCCTGAACCATTTTGCCATGCAGGCTTTTCAATAATCTCCCCATCTTGTGCACATTAAAAACAGAGGGGACACATTCTGAGGTGCCAACACAATGATCCCTTTTTTTGCACACCCTGGTATGGAGCCCATAGCCTCATGGCTCCCTGGGTGATGTCAGTGGGAAATGTTCAGTTGATGACAGGCCAGCCCTTGTCTGCTCATTGATTTGGAACAGAAGCTCTTTGGGAAGATGCAGTGGAAGTGTCAGACTTTTGCTGCTTTTCAGGAAGCTTTTTCTGAAAAGTCCCCCAGAGATGGGGGACTTTAAATTGAAAGGAGTTTTAACCTTTGCCATGACTGGTAAGAGCTTGATAAATTTTTAAATGTAGACATCTAAAAGCCAGTAGCAGGAAACAAATATGTATCACTGCTTTCAAAGATCTCAGGTTTTAGACAGCTCTGGTTCTTGGAGATGTGTTTGTGCTTTCTGCCTGTTTGGATCGGGTTTTTCTTAGATGTTCCACTTTTCAGAGTGTTTTACACTTGCAGTCCAGACCTCAGTAGGTTTGTCTAGCTGCTCGGTTGGAGCTGCTGAATCTCATCCCTGGGCTGACTAGTCTTTGGACTGTGGCCTTGACAAGGTGCAAACTCCTGCTCCAGGTGAGACTGAGTTGTCACAGATCACTTCAAAGAGTAGGAGAAACAGAGAGGTTAAGACTCTGCTTGCATTGATGCAGCATAAGATAAATAAGTGTTATTAAAGCAATACTCATTGTGCAAATTAAGGTTATGGTGCAAAGGCAGTGGAGGTGACAGGAGCTGGGGGATGAAGCAGCTGACAGCCACTCTCATGGCCCTCAATGCCTTTCGTCCCCATGGACCAAGCTGAACATTCAGATCTAAATTAAGACAGGGCAGGCTCTCTGAGACATGATCTCCAGATACAGAATGATCGCTGACCTCCCACAACCTGCCCTAAATAAAATGCAAAAGGACTTGGCCTGCAGTCAGCTCCCCAAAGAGTGAACCACAAGCAAGGGTCGGGTCTGGGTTCAACTTACTGTTTGTTTTTCAGTAGGTGAGAAGGCAGCACAGGTGCTTGATGCTGGAGGAAAGCAGATCTGTGGTGATAAGTCTCCGCTGAGACTTATTTACCCTTGCAAAAATGCATCCTCCACTCTCTGAAGGTGCCCTCCAAAATGGGAGCAAGGAGCTGCAAGGAGGCAGCACCTGCTCCCCCGGCTGCCGCTGCCAGCCTGCCGGACACGGCAGGGTAAGGCCACTGCGGGGGAAAGATGCTCCTGCCCCTGAAAAGTCTGGAGTCTGCTCAGGAGATGGCTGCAAAAAAGCCGCCAAAATAAAACAGAAGGAAAGCCCACAGCGGCCCCTGTGCATAGGGCGATAGTTGATCCCTGTGCACCGAGGGGTACAGATCAGCCGCAGGCCAGACAGCAGGGGCGGAATCAGGCCCCGTGGGAGAGATCCTTCCCCGGCAAAGGTCCCTGGGATGGAGCAGTCCCGGAGCCCAGAGCATTGACACCTGCAGGGACAGCTGCCCTGCAGCTGTGGGTGTCCTTGCTGTGAAGCGCTGGACTGCAGTCCCCGGGCAAATGGGCTCTGCCTCTGCTGCTCTGAGCCGGCACAGCTTTGGTGGGGTGAGAGCAGCCTCTGGCCCTCCTTGCTCTTTCTGGCTTATGCAGGACAGCTGTTTAGTGCAGTACAAGTCTCACAGTGAGAGACATACAGTTCTTAGCTTTCCAAAGAGATTGATGCTATTTAAATTGTTACCCCCACTGGAATTTGGTAAATCCAGGACTGCCTGCAGCCCCAGAGAAATGCCAGTGCTTTATCAATGACCAGTGGTTTGGGCTGGGACTGGAAAGAGAATAGTAGAAACTTGCCCTGAGGAGCCAACCAATCCCTCTCCCATGACAGCATCAACTGCAGCAGCAGCACTGGCAGCAGATGGCAACTGCAGCAAGGTGTTGTATTTCTGGAAGGCTTCTCCCAAAGGATCTCAAAACACAACAAAAGATTCAGGTTAAATGAACCTAAAAATTATATGTGCAGGAGGAAAGTGAAGGTTACAATTTTCAAGCGTGCCTGTTCAATTTGCCTGTGCAAGTGGCTCAGGGAATATTTTTACAGATGCTCCTTGTGGTATGGGTAAAAGTTGTAGAAATTCTTCTGAACATGAAGGTCTCAAGCAGAGATCTTAGAGCACACCTACCTAATAATTTGAAACACTAGCAAATAAAACCTGAATTTTGCCTAGGGCAGTATAGGAAGTTTGTATTTGATGCAGGAATTCGCACAGTTGTCCTTGATGTCTGCTTTGTTTTGACAGGCCCAGTGGTGCTCTAAGATTTGGTAATGAGGAGGGTGGCTGAGCCCTTTTAATGTCCCTCCTAGATATTTCTGTAATTAAATGTGACCAGCATTGACAGCATCTGTGAGCTAAGCTACACAGCCCGCAGTATTTTATTAGTTACCAGGTTAAAAACCAAAACCAACAAACTTTATGAGGCCAAATTGAAAGAAACACCACCATGTGGAGAGTTCGGGGATATTTTAAATAATATTCTTAATATTCCCTGTTCTCCATTGTAGGGGGGTCGGGGGGGGAGTTTTGGCGGGGGGGAGTGCTAGGGACTTTTTATTAAATATGTGAGTGGTTTTCAATGCCCACAGCAAAGCATAATTCAGAAAATCCCTCCATGGCTCAGCTGCTGTGGCTGCTGGGGGAACACAGCAGGAGGGCAGCCATGCCCAGGGATGCCAGGGACAGGTCAGGCCAAGCACCGTGTCTCCATCTGAGATGATCCGTCGCCCTGCTGAATCTGACTGCTCTTTGCCCCAGGCTGGAATAGCAGAAACGTTCTCACACGTGACCCACCAGTGGCTGTTTTGGGCAATATTGAGTTGAAAGAGAAGCTCCACAGCCCTCAAATCTGGCTGCCACCAGCAGCCTGTATCACAAGCCCAGCTGCCACCACATCCCGCATTTGTGCCTGTCCTGGTCACAAAATGGGAAATCACATTTCTGTGCCCAGCACAAGGCTACCATGACCACAGCACCCCTTTGCTGCTGTTGGTATTTATGTCCTGTCTGGGCTGTCTGGTGTTTTGAGGGCATAAGCAGCAGTGGCTCCAGCACCTTGCTGTGTCACCCCAGCAGAGCAGAGCAAACAGGGCCACCCCACAGTGCAGCAGTGTCCGACCCCGGGACCAGAGCGAGCGTGGTTTCAGGGAGGCACAGGTGACTGCAGGAATGGTGCTGCTCCCTCCAGCTCCCCCAGCCCATCTCATTTGGCAAACAGGCTCAAATGTGGTTCCCAGTGCCAGCCCTGTGCCAGTGGTGAGGCTGGTACAAGTTCCTCACCAGTAGTGCATGGCCCGGCTTGTCAGGTGCTTGCAGACACTGTCACTGTTTTCAGGTTGGTAGAATCTGTCACTGAGGGGTTTGCAGCAGTGGGAGGAGGGAAGGAGGAAAGAACCAATCTTGTCAAAAACCGTGGCACTACCCTGACACATTTGGTGCCTCCCTCACAGCCAGACCGTTCCCCCAAGCTTGTCTTCTACCCCTCTTTCATAAACAAGAAGAACATCATGAACTTCTGAGCACCTCAGATGTCACCTCGTTCCACCTTTGCAAGGTGCAGTGTGGGGACATTGCCAGCACAGTGCTTTCAGTGAGGAGATGCATTACCCTGTCCTTCCCAAAGCTATTCAGAGTGGTGAAATGGGGTCTCCCCTACATGAGGGAGCACTGGCACACACAGAAGCCTCTCCCCAGTTTAGATATAGGCTAAACTAGTGCAAGAGATATCCATCTTTGCAGTATCCGGGCAAAGTTGTATCAGTGCTGTAACAACTGTAGAGGATTTATCCTGCTTTCACAGGAGTTTTAGAAAGGCAAGTACTTAAGGATAGCATAACTGAAATAGTTGGGCAGCAACCTAGGCTTCAGGTCACAGAGGGTTAGGGCAGAGTCCTCCCTTCCAAACAGCCCCATTCCCAAAAAAACAGGTGAGTCACAGTTTTCTATTGAAACCTCACATCATCATATTGACAATCACAATTTCTGTTTCAAGTTTAAGTGTACTTGTCTTTAAATTAAAGTACCACCATCCCCCCATGTTATATCAGCTTCTCTCAATGATGATTAATTTATCTGTTTTTCTTTATTTATTCTTCTTCTGGAAAGGACATAAGTGCACAATCTCATTCATAAGCCTATGGAAAGCAAATGTCTGTGTGACATCATATTTGTCTGTTCCTCTTGCAACATCATGATAAATCAGAGGAAGTTTGAAGTCTAAATGCTTACAAAAACAAATTTTTGCTTCTGGAAGCATGTAAGTTTTTAATCACATGCTACATTTCAAAGTCTGGGGCTCATATGTTTTTATTTTCATACCTAGGGAATCTTTTTATCAAGGAGCTCGCTATGATGAGCTTTTAATATTCTCAAATATATATATTCTGCAATCCTCTCCAAGGAGCAAAATTTTCTCAGTAGTCTACAACATAGTGATAAGCAGAACCACTTCAGTAACTCTGTAGAGGTAAATGGTTCTTCTTTTCTGATGTTGTCAGCAGAAGCTCAGGGTCAGCAGCTCCTAAAGGCTAATAGCAACAGTTTCAAATTATCTTTAGCACATCTATTTTTAGAAATCTGATATTCTTTATATGCCAAATAACACTGTTTATTTAACTTGTAATGAAACTTACACATTCACTGCAAAACAGATTGTTCAAAGGAGCAGTGGGATCTGTGACTTCCCTTGGCAATTTAAGAGACTTATATGTGAAGGAAATTTCTAGAAGGAAACTAAAGCTTAAGTGCACATCATACAAAAGCAATAGTTAAAATATTGTGTAGGATATCTTAACTTTTAATAAAGCTGATAGCCAGGAATTCACTGACATTTGAAGTTTAAAGAAAAAAAAATCCCTGACTTCTTGTTCCTACTTGGTTTGGTTTATATTGACTGTAGTTTAGATGTTCCTTAGTACTCCAACCATCAGTGAACTAATCAGTCTCATCTCTCCCCACCCAGCCTCCGTTCTGCTCAGTCTGTAGGGAATTTTCAGTGGAAATAGAAAGTTGCCACCTATGTTTCATTTAGAAATCAACACCTATAAACTCTCTTCCTATCCATCAAAAATAGACATCTACCAACACACAAATACCAGGAAAGCTGTGTCTTGATAGTGAGAACAACTGGTGCTCATTTTCACCCTCCCTGCATGTTCCTCTAATGATGAGACTTCTTTAAATCAATGTTCCCATCATCAGCTAAACCAATTTATTCTATGCATTCTACCTTCAAAAAGCAAAAGTCTCAGATACCTTGGGTACCTGCAGGACATATCAGTTCTTGACATATCACACACATTCATGCCTGACAACAAACATTTAGAAACCATTTCAAATACTGTCATTTCCTGAAAAATCATAGATGTGTGTGTCTATAAAAAGATATGAAAGCCATAAATGAAACCATAAATATTAATTTCAAAGCATATAATTGTTTTTTTAACCACTTTAATGCTTTTTTTAAAGTACTTGAAAGCCTTGGTTGTAACCCATCCTGCCATTCCCTAAAACTTAACAAATTGCCAGACGATTCAGTAGAGCTGTTCCTATTTCTACCCAAAGCCCTTTCAGAGGGAATTCATCCTCTATCTTTCTGCCAGAAACCTGTGCTGACCCACATCCTCTCCAGCGGCATTAGGCATCAGCCCAGACCTTAAAACACAGGACCATGTAGCCACTATTAGGGGGGCATCAGTGCAGATTTTAGTTCATTAAGGCATCTTCAGTCTTACTGAGAAAAAATGGCAAGACATTTCTGTATTTCACTGGCTCTTTTTTTAATGCAGACCTCCAGAGCAAATGTTAACACTGTTCTTTACATCCTTTTCCCTCTGTTATACCTAAAAGCTACCTTTCGACAGGGTAGCTTTGCACAGCCAGTAAGACAGCAAAGCAGACAGTACAGAATCAGTCAGGTTTCCTTATAGAACCTGACATACACAGGAGAAGCAAAAGAAGCTTCCCTATTCAATTCTTTTTTTAAAAGTCCCCAGGCTGAACAAGAAGAGGCAAGCTAACCATTGATGAAACACAGACTTCATCAGGAGATGAAAAATGCTGCTGATAGTCAGTACTATTGAGGGTCACACAGCACAGTTTGTTACGTTTTTCTAAAGCTTTAAGTGTTCTTTATGCCACCTTAGGGCACAGTCTCTTACCCAAGACCAAGGGGAGCCTGTGGGGGTCTCTGGATGGTCTTCCTCCTCAGACGACATCCTGAGCTGGTAGTTTTCCCCTGTTCTTCACATACACCACTAAAGCCACTCTTGGTTTCTGCCATATACAAAAAAGCTGCCTTCAGATTTTAGCTGTAGACAACAAAGCTCCAGAGAACATAATTTCCCAGCGATCATGTTCTTGCTAATTTTACCTGCCGAAGTTCTTGGAAGCACAGTCAGAGCAAGAAATCTGAGCTCAGTAAACCAGATCACAGTTTCCTTGCAACTGACTCCTCAAGTGCTCTAGTTCAGTCAAAAGGTTCAGTGAAAAATTTGACTCTGAAAAACACAAATTCACTTCCAAACAGCTGGTATCCTTACATTCATATAAGATTTTATGGTCAGACAGTTTACTGAGTTATAAGTTCCAGGAACAGAACACAAGGAATTTTTACTTCCAACATTTTATTACCATCATTAATCATTTTTGTATGGATTTTAATAGATTAGGGTTTTTTCAAGATGGTTTCCTAATGCCAAAATCTAATTCTGCCTTTCTGCACAACTGCACAACTCCACAACCATAACTGTATGAGTGAGAAGGCAGCACATCTTTCCTGTTCCTCTGTGCAATAACATTTGAAAGAGGACCATTTTCATTTCCATCTGTTCCTTTTGGTCTTCTGTTTGTGCCTAGTTTGGTAGAATCCACACAGATCCATACAGATCACTCACTATGTAACACCAGATAAACTTGCCCTGAATGCTATGAGACTTCTGTCTCTGTCTGAGGGGACAGCTGAGTCCAGCATCTTGAAATCACTTCTGGCAGCTGGCAGGAATGGCAGCCTTGCCACCAAGATCCAGCCTGAGATTTTGTGTTCAAACTGACCACTAACTCACAGCTATGATACACTTTCAAATTCAAAACCTGTGGCTTGAATTTTATTATTTATCATTCCTCTGCTTATAAGGCATCTGGCTTCAGTAGCTGGTGAAATAAAGTTGCTGTCAAAACCCCTGAACGCTTCTGTTGCATGTCTGACTATGGGCAAAGGCTTCTAAATCTTTCCACTGTTACATAATGAAATAGGCTATTTATAGCACCCCACTGCAGGAGAGTCCTCGCATTACCTATGAGCTGATAACAGTTACCAAATGAACCAATATGCCCAGCTATGCTTTATGTTTAACCTTAGGCTGTATGCAAATTCAGCAAGTAGGAAAATAATCAATTGATGGAAAAAGAAAACTCTGGAAATACGGCATTGAGTAGAGCCTGTGGTCTCTCACCACTGTGAGTGTCACTAAGTATGCAGCATGTAAAGATAGAGAGGACTAGAAAGTGACAGCCCTCTGTGACAGCTGGCAGCCCACCAGGCATTGTCAGCTGGAGGATTAGGGTATCACAGGCCATGGCTGGACAGTGTGTTGTTTTCAACAGCAGCATCAGCATCAGCTGTGCTTGCCTCTGTCACCCTCCTTATCCCAAAATATAACATGTAGGACTTTTTAAAGTCTGAAATACGTTCCTAAAACAATTTATTTTGGGGTCTCAGGAAGAGCTGTGGCATTCCAGCTGAGAGTTAAGTTCACTGCTGCATGGCGTTGCCTTTAAGCTTTGGGAGTATTGGGAACGAGTGTTATTCCCATGTATCAACTTAAACTAACACAGCTGCCAAACTGCTCTGAATGCCTGACATGGCAAAGGAAATGCCAGTTTGTGTCACAGGACAAGCACTGGATGCAGGCAACCCACTCTCAGCTCATTCCAGTTACTCACTGGGCCTATGGGATTTTGCTGGGCTCCCTCAATATTGCTCTGGCACTGTCACACAGCCTCCTGCTGCTGGCTCTGACCTGCTCCTGCTCCTGAAACCCTGGCACTCTGGCCCACTGCAGCCAGTCCCTGATGGACTGACTTTCCACCTGATGGGTGTCTTAAGATCACAGGACACTGATGTGGAAGGCATCTGGAAGAGATCTAATAATCAAAAAAAACATGCTTACTTAGACTCTTTCATGGTTCACATTTGAAACTCTGAATCTGAAGTGGCTCAATATCCAAGTCACCCTCAAGCTGTTGGGAAACTCTTCCAAGAGAAAATAGTGCAGCACTTAAGTTACGAAGATGCTCAAGTTACTTGTTTCTGTTGTACACCAAGTGTTAAGACTGAAACCCATTTATTAGCTATCTGACAGATCACATTTTCTTTCTGGAACAATTTTGGGGAAGGAAATCCAATACAATTCTTCTCATTTCAGATAAACAGGGAAATGCCACTCCTAATGAATTTCAATGGCATTCCTGCCCCTGCTGAAAGGTCTATTCACCAAATTTAAAAGATAGGAACCACTGTTTGTTGGAGTAATTTTCCACTGTCCCACCCATTTCTTCTGATAAATTTTCTTTCAAGCTGTGATGGGTAAGCATAACAATCTATCAGAAATAGTATTTGAATCATTTTAATATGCTGCCTAATGTTTATTTTCCAAATTCTTCAAGAAGTGGGTGTGCATCTTTCCCAGCACACTGTATTCCTGAAGCCTTTGTCATTTTCTATGCCATCCGATTTCAGGATCTTTCTGCTTTCACCAGGAGGCACTAACAAGTGTGGTCATTTCTCCTGTGCAACATCAATGTATCCAGTGGCTGCTGTTTCTAGATCAATGCATCCAGTGTCCATGTCCAAGGGTGACCATCACCAAACACTTCTGATCAATATACCCATAAATGGAATAATAACTGTCAGAGGACCTTTCTCTATAACTTTCATAAATTATGACAATGTTTCCCAGACTTTTCCCAAGGTTCCCATCCCCACAACCTGCTTCCCACCCCACCTCCTTGCTGTCACACCCACACAGCCAGGCCACAGTTTCTTTGCCTTCTTCCCAGTGTTCCCCAACAACCCCAGCAGCTGCTTCTCCCTCACTCCCTTCCCATTTTCACACTCTCAGGACTTCACAACTTCGTTGCTACTTCCTCTGTTGGTGTTTTCAACCAAAGATAAATATGGAATAGTAGCTGATACAGCATTCACAGAGAATGTTCTCAGACTCACAGTTCATGTAGGCTTCACATCAGTTTTTAGATTCCTGCTCAGTCCATACCCTCTGTGAGATCCTCTAGCAACAAGTTTCACTGGATAATTATTAAATATAAACAGAAGTTTTGATGCCAGTTTTAAACAGTGTCCTGTGATTTCAATACATGACACAGGTTAAAGAGGAGCCAATTTCTTTTTATAAACAGCATTTGCAAGTGCTGTATCATGAGAAGGAAAAAAAATTGTAATCACTCCAAAATATTTAAATGCAGAAATATTAGCTCATGGTAGCCTCTATGTGAACTTTATTTTGCTGAACTGATAACAGTCATTTTTAATATAGTAATTTTT
This sequence comes from Coloeus monedula, assembly GCF_965178545.1. NCBI lineage: Eukaryota > Metazoa > Chordata > Aves > Passeriformes > Corvidae > Coloeus > Coloeus monedula. The sequence goes on along the minus strand of NC_138782.1, from coordinate 106,135,163 downwards.
CAACTGAAAGATTAATTTAAGATATTTTTAAATACAATCACAACTCTACTGTACTGAGACAGCATCACTCTCCTCAAATAGTTTAACTTTCTCCAGTCTTTTCACATTACAGTAGTTTCCATGGACAAAGCTTATGGAGCTGCTCTCTCTATTTTCTTTCTGTAAAGGTTTTTGTCTCATAAACAATTTATGGCACCCTGTATATTAAGAAAGCTATATTGAGAAAGTAAAAATAAAATCTACCTAACAGAGATGTTAAGTCATAACTCTCCTGTTTTGCAACTCCTGCAGAGGTAAAGTTCAAGATGCTGCATATTCAGACCAAACATGATTCTAGTGGGGGACTTCAGAAGGGTACACAGAGCTGGCAGCCTGCCTCAGTACAGGTGCTATCTTGTCTGGGAGAGAACTTTGAGATTTATGGCTGATAAATTAACAGTATTTACAAGAATAATTTAAGGTTTAGTAGAGAGAAATCACACTATCAACATAAAAGAAAAGGTTCTGTGTGTTTGCAAAAGCCTACATATGAAAATGTATCTTATGATGCAGAATCAACCCCGTGATTACTGCAATAACCTCTGAGCTGCTATCTGCTCTCCAAGCTGTTCATTGTCCTGATAGGTAGTAACAAGTAAAAACCCACTTTCCTGTCAGTCCTGTTGTCTCTGAGTATAAAGAATTTTGGTTAGGTACTGTTAATGGTGCCAGTCATTATTTTCCACAGCACCACAGCTCACACAGACAGAATTATACTTATATAACACAGTATGTTCAGGGTTTAAGTGCATAATCAACACATTGGTCATGTAACAAGTGTGGAGAAATTTCCTTCTGTTTATATTACTATGTAAATCTAAATCAAAAATTTCTGTTTCCTTGAGGATTTTAAGCAAAACCACATTTATGTATGAAACTGCTTTATGAGTTCTTTCTTAAAATCATGGCAGTTGATTCCCAACATCTTTTTCTCACATCACAGTCTCACTGTTATATCACTGACACCCCATCACTTCCTTGCCAAATAATAAGTCAGCAGTGGGCAATGTCAGCATTTGGACTATTACCTCAAAACTGCCAGAATTGTGTCCTCACAATTATCAATGGTTATTTTGGGAGCTGTCGAAACAAGACTGGAAATGTTATAAAAACATTTTCAAACTACCAAAACCACTGAGTATTTATTCAGGTATAGACTGGAGCAAGGATAAGGGACAGAAGACAGTCAACAGGCAGAGGATGTATGGGACTAATTTTACTTTTCATTGAAGAGCTGTACCCTTAAGGAAGTAGGAAAAAGGGAAGAATATGGATTTTTTCCACACCAATATATCCACCATATTTCAGTGGTAGCTGATGAAATATTAAGACTGGTTGCTGAGGGGACGATGTGGGAGAGGAGGACTGTGGTGGGAGGGTGGAAAGGCAGCATGGCAGCTGGGTGTGGTGTGTGGTGTAGTGTGGTGAGGGGCTGTGCCTGGGGCTATGGTTGCCCAGCAGTGTGCAGGGCTGTGCTCTCTGGGCAAGCCATGCATGGCAGAAGGATGCAAGCAGAGGTTGGGATTTACAATAATTGCAATTCTTTACCACCCTGAGAAACAGCTCTGGCACAGTCATTTCTGCCACAGGCACTGTGGTAGTGGCTGGGGAATGGATCCCAGGAAGGAGTGATGTCTCGCAATCCTCACTCACCCCCACAGCCCGACCAGACCAGCAGCCCGTGGCAGATGGTGGGTCCTGTTGAGCTGGGTGCTCATGACACCCACATGAATTGCAACCGCCATGGAAATCCAGATTCTTTCACACTGCACACAGTCCCTGCCCAGGATCCTTGTGCCCCTGCAAACACCTCCTAATCAGCCAGGAGCTCTACTTGCCCCCGGCTTCTTCCATGCTGCTGGCTCTGTTCATAGCCCTCATTTCACTTGCTCTTCATTTTCTACCCTGTAGAGCTCACCCTCCTTTGGGTTTATTGTACCTCTTTGTGTGAGTGACACCTTTCACCACAGAGTGTCACAGAAAAAGCCTTTGAGAAGCAACCCCCTCACAAGCAATGTTTAGCAACTGCTTTTAGATGCAGAGTGGGAGCTGAGATCAGTACATTCCCTACCACCACAACAGGAGGCACTTGCTAGGGAGGGATGAAATCCCTTATATCCTCTAGTGATTAGATACCAGACATTAGTGCTTAAATGCTTGTGAAGAGTGCTTTAATAGAGAAGAGAGGATGGTAGGAAGGAAAATAATGTCACCTTTCCAATAACTTTCTCTATATTTGGACTCTGTCTTTTGCAGAAGCTGAATCATAAACTACTTCAGTCTCTGACACACGATTCAGAACATGCTAATAATACTATCTGCAGGTGATAATGGTGGATGACTAAATCAGAAAGCATGGAAGGTGCTAGAGAAGAAGGCAGAGGCTATAAAAAGTTTGTTTGTTATCACATTATCAAGTGAATCCATGGGATGGAGAGCTCTGCTTTCTTGCCACATCCAAAGACAGAAAGGAAATACTTAAAAGATTTGTGCGCATAATGGGCATGGGCCAAGCTTTCTCAGAAAGATCACTAAGACTGAAAGCCAGTAATTCCTTGTCACAAAAAAAAGACAAGAGAAGTGTGGAGCTGGGACCTGGGTTCCTAGCCCTACATATGCATGTATGGTAAAGAACTACAGTACCAAGAGTTGCAGCACAGGATGCCAGTCCCACCCAAACAGATTTGCTTTAATTTATCATTGTTATTTATCTGTATTGCTTTATCACCTCAGAGTCCCAGGTGGACACAAATCCTACACTGACCGCTCCATGAGCGCTTACTCTCTAGGGGGTCTTAGCTTGTAAGCTAGGTCAGGGATGAAGAAACTTTTGGATGGATCTCTGGAGGGTGTCTCTCCCTGAGTCATCCACCATCATTTTCTGGCATCCTGTGAGCAAAATGCTGTGTTTTTCTACCATGTGGGTGCATAGTTGCACCCACAGCATGACAGGAAGTACCTGCATTTTGGTCACAGAGTAAGGGCATATCTGGTCTTATTACAGGATGCGCTCCAGACAATGGCCTGTGCATGCAAGTTTCATCACATACAATTGCTCATACATATAGTCCGTGATGGAGAATGGTTGCACTTGGTCACACAGTACACACAGGTCTGCTGAGGCCAGGCCCTGGGACTCCTATCCTGCAGACAGGACACAGTGTGTAGGTAACTCATGGAGAAAAAGGTTAACCTGGAACAACACTCAGGAGTATGATGGCTTCAGGTGACTACCGGCTGTATTTTGTCAAAGTTTTGAACACTTTGTGGCAAAAGAGGATGTTAAGAAAGGATGTGATTTATTTTTATTTTTATTTTTTTTTATTTTGTACTTTAGGCCTTTTTTAGTTTCTTGGAGAAAATGGATGTCTAAAGACTGACAAAGCAAATCTCAGATCTAAAACACAGAAAAAATTAATGGACACTCGGTATAAATTGTTTAAATATTTGGTTACAGAAAAGGAAATTTCACCCACTGTCTTTAGATCTGAGTTCTCTCAAAACTCTTATACCTTTGAGGCTGTGTTGTGTCATAGGCCATTAAGTAGTACTGTATTTTCTCTTCATCAGTTCAGGTCATTCCTTAATTATATTAACTCCTTTCAGTCAACACTTCTCCTTTGTTTTTTTCCACTACAAAGATGTGTGTACTTGTTGGTCAAGTACATCACCAAGACACATGTTCATGCAGCATGAACTTTATTTATAAAGGATGGATTAGATATAAATGTCACACTTCCTTAAAAAAAGTTTAAATTAACTAATCAACTGGTGAAAACTGAACAGATAATATTATTTACATAGGACAATGCTCACCTTCCTTCACAAAACTTAAAGTGAATTCTCCCTCTGAAACAAGAACAATGAAATATAGAAGCGCATTGATTGCTAGCAGTTGCCTTGTAGATAGCAATCCACATCTCTTACAGAATTCACAACTCACAGAACTTACATTTTCTCTGTAAAATAACATAAATTAGCTCTTTGGCATAGTCTTACCAATGTCTGTGTTTCAAGGCCAGTACTGTAACAGACTCAGCCACCCAAAAGCATTTCATCTGTATAAAGACAATGATCCCCCCCACTGGTGTATCCATCAAGAAAGGTCTGCCCAAATATTAAGATGGCCTCTGACAATGTCTATACTCATCTTTCCTACACCTTGACTGAGTGATGTTAGCACTGATTCTATAAAGACAAACAGGAAGTTTGCAACTTAGACAGCATTTCCAAACACCAAGACAAAGACAGTGACCACTGATTCCACATTTAGAGCATACGAAATATCACAATGCCTGGTGCCATTTTAGAACATGGTTTTAGATTTTCACCTGAATTTCTCAGCAATGTAATCTCCATTTTCTCACTCCTTTGAAGCACCTTGGCAAGAAAATATCCCCAGAAAGTGTATTGGGAGTGTTTTAGAACCATCTCATCTGCTTTCCTGAGTGCACTTGGCTCAGCTTGAAGTCTACAGCCAGTCTATAATTCAGTCATAAAACATCACTGTTCTAGATGAAATAAATCACTTGCAGGTCAGTCCCACCATTTGATGCCTTCAGTTATTCAAGTTAATATCAGTTTCAGGTTTAAATGTTTAGATCTCATTTTACCATCATTGTTAACTCTCCTCCTTACGCTCATAAAACTGGACATATAATTACGCTTTTACTCCAACAGTCCTGCATGGTAAAACTACCCAGTGTGGCACTTATTCCAAAAACTGAAGCTCCAACTGAGTTCCTACTATTAAAGAACTATACTTTACAAATCTTCATAAAAGCCTACCTGGCTCAATCAGTAGCAGTATGCTACAGAACTGTAACAACTCCTGTTGCCCTATGCCAACTTTGATACATAAGACTTGTAAACCAAAACCTGCTCCTAAATTTACATTTCCTATTTTTGGAATGTACAAAAAGTTTACTAAAACTTTTCATTATGAACTTGCATGTGGTCTTCTTTGTCACAGAAGAAGTGCACTCATTGACCCCTCTTCTGACACAAAATGCTTTCCACCCTCTGTGTTTCTATCAGGAATTAGGGATGACTTCCATCAGAACATTAAATTAGAAAAGTCACTTCAGTGTAGATATGATGTTAAACTGCCTGATTAGGTATCATTCTAATAAACAGCAGAAAACAGTCCTGTTTCTGTTCAGAAAGCAAAACCTCTCAAAAGTAATTTCATGAGATAGTGGCAATCCGTGTCTTGTGTCATTCAGGAAATGTGTCTCTTTTCAATTAAATATGTCGTCCAGTCAGGAAGAAAAGTGGTCTGTCCTCTTTGGAATTGGCAGTCTGGAATTCATCCCGCAGCCGGAACTGCCATTCGTCTTCCAGCTCCAGCCGGACAACAGTTTGGCGGAGAGAATTGCGATCCTGGCAAATCACACACAGGGTGGCACCTAAGCAAACAGTTCAAAAGAAACTCACGTGAGTATCCCCTTTGTTCTCAGATCATCCACCTCCCACCGCCCTTTGGCACAGAGAACTCCACCACTTTCACATCAGGAGTAACAAATGGGTTTAGGAGAAAATTAGGCCATGGAGATAGGACTTGAGGACAGCTATGTTCAGCTACCTATTTGTCAAGGTCTTCTTCTGTAACTTGAGGTACCTCATAAGCATCTAGTAGACAGGAATAGCAGCACTTTCTGTGCTACTTAGGGTAGGAAAGGTAAAATTGGCAGGTCTAAGGAGGTGGTGATGGGTACGGGCAGCAAGCCAGATAAAGCCCTACATCCATTCCTATTGTAGCCGTTCTGATCATTACCTTCGTTGGGTGAAACCCTCACTCAGCAAAACCCACAAGTCAATCACTGTGATGGCTGACTAAGCTCTTTGTGCTTTGCTGCTCAGAAATAGTCTAAACATGTCTTTAAAACTAATCACAAATTTTAGTGGTTTTTGGATTGGTAAACTCATGTGCTGGCAACAAAGAATCTGGTCTATGTGGCTACAGACACAGGCAAACCCAAAATGCCAAAGTAAAAAAAAAATCATACTTCAGTAACCCATGACAACTGTCCTGACTGGCATACTGATAACCACTTTAACTTGCATGCATGGCTTCCTGGCTTCTGAGAAAAGTCCTCCTTTAAGAGGAAATAATTACCTCACCAGCATTCAGTAATCTAAATGAGAGATGGTGAGGTAAGAGGTAATGCCCAAGACAAAAAAATCCTGTGAATATAATAAAAAGAAACAAGACAGACAGTCACATGCTGTTTAATTCTCATGTCACAGGTTAGAAAATCAAGTAGACTGCCAGGGGAGATAGAGAAATCCCAAAGCAAACACAGTTTGTACTACACGATATAAAAATTGACTGGTTTATGCAAAACAAGACTGACTGGTAGCCTCTGTTTTAGATGCAACAAAGAACTCAGCAGTTTATAACAACTCTGCCAGTTTCAAGAGGCACTAACCACAGTGCTCTTCTCCCAGTGACAGTTATAGCTGAGTGAAACAGATCCCCAGAGCACCAAATGCCTAAGGTAGTAGCAGAAGGATCCAAAAGAAGCTTGCAATGTGACTGTCTGCAACATAAGTGGAAGTTAGTTGTCTTCACTGCTATCCACCATCATAAGGATTACATGGAGAAACTGGGTATTAGGAACAAATTTTAAATGAGCCAGTTTCTCTTTCTAAAAACAGAAAATAGATTTTGATAGAGGCTTGTCCATCACCCATTTTCTATTGAAATTTAGAAAACCTCCTAGAACACAGCAGGTAAATGCTTCATGCATAAATCTTCAATACTCAGTTTTCAAACACAGAGTAAGGAGTTGTGCACATACTCTAGGCATGATGATATGGATCCAACATTCCTTCCCACTTATAAATCTGCAGAATTTATAGCACTGCTATATACCAGTTTACTACAATGCAGAGCCAGCATGATCAAGCATCAGATTTGGGTGGGATATATAAAGACAAATAAGAATACATGCATATGCATATATATGCATATAGATTTCATATAAAATAGATTTTTCCCATATTCCCAGAGACCATGTCATCCAATTCTTTGTAATAAAATTATTGCAGCTCACCTTTAAGAAAATGAAACTTCTTCAAAAAGCTAGCTACAACAAAGGAGTCACAGAGGTACAGCAGGAGACCACTGAATGTCAAACCAGAGGGACTGATATTCAGAGAATGAGGCCGAGAACTCACATAGCAAACTGCAATCTGATTGGGAGAGGGTGGAAAAAAAATTAACATCTTTCGAGCTTCCATATAAAGCTAAGAATTTTTATGAAGCTTCCAGTATTTGCACCTGATTCAAATTCAGACTTTCTTTCCAACTACAAATATTGTGAGCCTTATAGTTCCTTCCAAAACATCCCACTACTTATCAACAATATACATAAAGCACAATTCATAACTATGTATTGTTACTATTAATCACAAGGCTTAGATGTGATAGTTTGAAAGCTGCAGTAAAAATAGCTCCCCACAACCATAATGCTGTGACCTGCCCAGCACATTTTAATTATATGTGAGTAAATACAGTAACTGTGCAGTCAGACATGAAAAGGACCCTTAGAAATTCTAAATTTCATTTACATTATGATAGGATTACTCAAGTCAGTAGAATTGTCCATATACATGAATGTATGAGCTTTCCTCTTGCCTGGTTTGTTTTTATGGCTACTCTTGATATCCACTCTTGATATATAACTGGGAATATTTACAGCCCTCTTTCAGGATTTATAAATTCAGATTAAGGAATCTTCCACGTAAGACTTTGTTTCCAAAGTGCCACTGTATTACTTAATTGGGGCAGATCCTCATCTGGCATGGGTCAGCATAATTCAGTGGAGGAAGGCTGAACCACAGCAACTGAGACACTGTACCAGTATGCCTATTCCATATCCCTTCAATCCTATTGTATCATATTCCAGCTCAGGCATTGAATTCATTTCATGTGCTGAATGGGCTAGAGCTGAAAGGATGCAATGGATGAAGACAGTAACAGTACAACACCCTCCCACAGAGTTTGTTTTTCCAAACATGGTGGGAACAAAAGCACAAGTACTCAAAATGTTCTGGGAGCAGCATACATGGGAAGGTTATTACACAGCTCTTTGGGAGAGAAGTTCAGTAAATCCAGCAAGACTGCATTTCATTTAGTATTCAAGTGAAGAGGTATAAACAGTCCCTCTCTCCTGAACCACACCACCCTAATACCAAATTTCTATCGACATATTTGAGTTGAAGTACAACCTCGGCTTTAGATCCAAACTCATCAGAGAGAGCCAACAGCTCCTGAGACCTAATGTCAGCTTCTCCCATTCCAACTGGTTGTCTAGTATTTGATTCTTAGCCTCAGCTTACCAGTCTAAAGTGAACTAAAACATCTGAATATATTTGAAGTGCTTTCTAAGGGTTATCTAGTATTTGTAACGTCCTCTTGTGGAAGACATTTTCTGTAGGAAGAGCCAAATTATAGCAGATTGAGAAAACACTTCACAGACTATATTAGTAATTGGGACAATTCTGGGATTGCTCTCCATATACTTTAGTTGAAGCCCCTATGGGACTAAAAATTTGATTTTAACGTTATAGAGATGTACCTCATTCTTCAAAGGCTGTGTAAATATTATAAGGAATAAATCAACTAACCCATCAAAAACAGAGCCTACAAATTTCTAGAGCTACTTGGAGATTGTTTTGTTCAGTACCTGTGGTCCTAAGTTAAGGTAAGAGTCTACAGATAGCACTGGATGGCTGTAATTCTTCAGTGAGAGAGGGAAGAAGCGATGGCTGTGATACTGCAGATACTTTTCAAGGAGCAACTGAGCAGGTGCTGCCAGGAAGGTGTGCTTGCTGTCAGGAGCACAAATGTACTGAGCAGGGGAGATTGAAACCGGAGTGTCAGATACCTATGAGGAAAAAATATTTCTCATACAGATCAATCTTAATCAATCAAGTTGTATTTATGTGAATTCTGGTTGGTATAAAACATAGGTTTACCCTAAAAATCTAAGTTTTACATAAGAAGAAAATTTATTCAGCCAAAAATATCTGCTACCAAAAAAGTTTCAGTTTCGTAGAACTATATTTGTGTTTATAGTCTTTGAGGTTTCTTCTTTGAACTCAAAATACTCCTACCTATGAAGTCGCATGAAGATGAGCAATTCTATAGCTGTAGATAAAGTCCACATAGTGAATGGTTACTTGGATTGCAAAGAGACACTATACGTGTTTTCCAAAGTTTTAAAGGAAAATTATTAAGGAAGGGTGTATTTATGATAAGAATCTTGTGGATTTCAGAAATAAATAACTAAAGAAAGCCCCACGTGGCAGACATTACTGGCAATAGATGGTGCATCAAAATACCTCAGGTCTCCTGGTTAAAAGGTACAAAAAAGGAAAACAGAATTTTAACAACAGTGCAACAGAGGTCTCAGTCCCCACCTTAGACTTTATGTGGAAGGATCGTTGTCCTCCTAGTGCAATTTGCTTTTTCATGACATTGAAGTGGTTGAACCGACAGATGAGAAGGCCAGCACTGTGGACACGCAAGTTGAAGTCAACATCATCACATGTAAATCTGGAAAGAATAAAATTATAGCAGGTCAGAGGAATGTTTCTCATCACACACTGACAAATACAAGGACTCAGAGCCTTTGATCAGCACCATAGGAAGGACAGGTATCAAACATACTGACCCTCCACCAGTGCCTATCAGTCAGGGAAAGGGGCTTCAGCTTTCTAATAATAAACTATGCTGGAATCAGTTTGAGAAGATCAGAATGAGGGAGGAAAGCACTTAGGGAGGGAAAGGATCAAAAGCATAAAGTGGAAAGGCAGTAAATTGCCAAGGAAAATACCCAGGAATTAAATTATTTTCTTTGCCTTTTACTAAAATAATGTAGTCATAAGAAATTGCTACATACATTATTACCCCAAATATGGTCAAGGAAATTAATTCCTTTGACTTCCAAGGAAATGGATGAGGCCCTATATTTGATTTATCAAATGCAAAGAAGTACCTGACTACTTATCTTCCCCTCAGAATATGAATATCTAGCAATTTATTTCAATGTTCCTCTACAGAACTAATGTAATTTTGTTTTAGAAATGAAAACTATTTGAAGGCAATGAGTCTTAATACAAGAGAACTGCTGGGACACAGGAATAGATTAAGCAGAATGAAGCCAAACATCCCTGAACTAAATTTGACCCATTTAAAAAATATGATGGAACAGAATAAAAGGTAAGCTCCTAAAGCTGACTAAATTCAAATACTCCGATCTCTGGAAAATTCAGACTCAGTTCTCCATTTTGAATACATTTATTACAAAGGAAACAGGATGATGTGCAGAACCACTGCATTGACATTTAGGGCTTGAGTTTAAGCAAACTGAGCAATCAGTGCAACAGTTGGCATCAGTGAGGAACATGGCATTCAATTAGAGGTTTTTAAAGTTTTGTCTGTGATCTTAGCAATCCCTGACTGACACTGTCTCTGTGGTTTAAAACATACTTTTTCCTTGCCCAGGCTTGGAATGTCATACAATACTTCACACTCAGCAGTACCCACACACTGGATTACTGTGGGCTTTGAGTGGTTCAAAGACAGAGGCAGGAAATCGGTGCTGTGATGTGGCATTCCTGACACTTTAACATTGTTGCTTGCACTCATATAATTTTGCTTTATTGTCATTGCCTCCATTTGCCCTTCATACATAATGCTTCATACAGTAACACAGTTAGGCAGCCCAGGAGCACAGTTCTGTACCAGGAGATGAACAGGGGCAAATTTAAAATGCTCTTTTAAAGTGTCAGGCTGGTGACAATAGAAATATACATCATCTGTTTATTCACAAAATAATGAAAGCAGAATGCTTCCCTGCAGTTATAAGTAAGCTTGGACTTCAAAAGGTACCTTCATGGGTTAGGAGAGTTCTTCTGAAAAGCAGTGACTTGCGGGGATTGAAGAGTTCAGTTACCTGAGTGCAGTTGTGTAGAGCCATTTAAATTACCTGGGCTATCCCACCTGGCTTACAGAAAACCACACAGATTTCATGTCATACCTGCCAGCCCCATATGGATGTCTTCTATATTCTAAGGTGCTGAAAGACTAGTTTTAGACAAGTGAATCCCACCTCTAGTGATATGTCCCTCAGAAAGCGGGGGAAACCCACCATTTATTTCAGTCAGATCAGTGAAATTCTGTGAGATTATGAACCTAGTGAAAACAGTTCTTGTAACTGTGGTAATACTGTGTATGACAAAATTATAATCTGATATATCCTAAGTGTCACAATAAATGAAAAAGTGTGATTTCTGAGACAGCTGAATGTGAGAAACAACCACCAAGAACAAGACTTTTTTATTATTTTCTTCTGATTGTCCTGATGAGCACACATGTAGTATGCTGCAGTGTTGTGCTACTCAGGGTAAAAAGTCCATATATATATCAGAACAAGATTTGGCTATGCACCATTCATCCATACATCCCTGTTTCCTATGGAAGGCAGAGCAGGCAAGCAGACAAGAGGGGAAGCACAGTATTTACTGTATCCAAGGCCACTTGGAGTAGACCAATACTGCATGGCACACTGCTGAGTGTGTCTACCCTGTCATACAAATATGACTGTTTTAGTGGAACTATAGAAATTAATGTCTTTTTCCAACTTCTGGCAGCTTGGGAAGGATTTGAATCACCAGTAAGAAAACAAAATCTGTCTGCATGCCATTCACAACCTCCCTAAAAAAAACAACAAGAGCTTTTGTAAAACTTCCTTTATTTGGTTCATTATCCCTATTGAAAGGTGCTAGTGATTCACATACCTGTTCTGATTGTACTGTACATTCTGTGTCAGATCCACATTCAGCATAATGAAGTCATGCACATGGCAGCAGGAGAATGGTTCCTTGATCTCAGCACTGTTTGTTTTACTGGACCATTTCCTCATCCCAATTAGGGCATAATGAGTGACATTGGGAGTTGCTTCAATATGTTGCAGAATTTGCTTCAGGGAAACATTCCTTTCAGTCCATGTATAGTCACTACAATAATTATGAAAATGTGTTAATTTAAAATATGTAGAGAACACTGAGAATCTCTTTCAGGTGAAGAGCAATTCTTAACAGTTGGAAGTTGTTATAACTTTCAGGTAGATAACTCCAGTGTTGTCTTTACTGTATTTTTTTGACTCTCATTCTAGTTAAAACTTAAAATTAACTGGTGCTTATGTGGTGGGGACTGGTATGACAGATCTGAAACTTAGTCTAGATCTCTCCAAACATTCACTCAGATACATAAATCTTTAAAGTTACCTAGATAATATTCCAATGAATCTCGGAGGGTTGCTGACTTGTGCCATAACTTAAGCACAAAGTATTAAGATCCTTCTAGCCCACCCCTAGAGTCCATAAATCTCAGTTGTCATTGAGTTTCATTCTCTAAAAATTTGCTGTAAATTCTGCATGGCACTGTGACACTGAACCGTGCCATAAATCAAATCTCTCCTGATGGGAGAGGATATTTTAGAAGTCCTTGCAAGGAGTTCGCGAGAACAAACAGAGACTCTTCCTGCAGTTTCACTGCTGCCAGATAGTTCTTTATTAAGTCTTATCAGAGGAGCAGAGCCACTAGCGTGACCCAGGCATAACACAGAGCAGTGAAAGAAGGAGAGAAGTGTGTGTTTATCAAAATTTACACAGCCTTTTAAAGATAATTTAACCAATGGTTGCTAAAAACGTACATTATTTTCACTTTCCTACCAATTATTCAGTAACACAGCCAGGAACTGCAGAATTTTTTGTCCAATCATCCCAAATTACTTTTACTGCAGAATAGTAGAAGAAGAAGAAGAAGGTTTGGAGAACAACAACAATCCTCCATTTTGATGTTTTTTGCTCTTATCTATTTACTGCAAAGAGAAGCCTAAAACCTCTAAATTTTTCACCCTGTGACAATCTTACATAGTAGTCTATCACCAATTCACACCATTGTATTTTCTAGTTCTTGTCTGATCATAGGCAGTTTTTTCCAAGGTTGGAGGTTAAAACAGTGCTGTTCAGGGGGGTAAAACCCCTTCAAAACAGGCAGAGAAATATTCTCAGCACTTTGGGTTCCTACAGCACTGTTCATGGAATAGATAAAAATATCTAGCACAAAAAATATTCTAAAGTAATGAGAACAAAAATACTAGTTCAGGGCTTTGGGGAACTTAGAGCCACACAGACTGGGACTCACAAAAGAGCCAAAGGAAATCAGTTGCACCACTTGAACAGAATTGTCATTTAGCTTCCCTAGAAAAATTTGATGAAAAATGTACATGTAAGTGTCCATGTTGTCCAGTGTATCAGGGAGCATTTACAGAGTTTGAAATCTGCAGTCCAAGTAACTCTAGCTTGGACAGCGATGGCTGCAGGGCACATAAATCCTTAGGGAACAGGAATGGAAGACAGGCACTACATGGTGCTATGCAAAGACAGATGCCTAGGAAAGTACTCTCCTTAGGCAAATAGAATTCTCTGCTTGTACAGGGTAGAAGCTGTAGCATAGCAAACATAATTTCAAAATTACACACAGAGAAAGGTTAAAAGAAATCAGATGAAAAAGCATATATTACACTATTTACCTTTTCCTGTCTCCTGAACAATCAACTTCTACTGCATTCCACATAACACAGGAGTCATCCGAAATGACAATGAAAGGCCAAATATCCTGGGGTTTTATCCCCAGCTCTTCCTGCCGATTCCGTTCAAGCTCCAGGTTATGATAAGACAACTCTTTTATCAGGAAGTGTGCAGCACCTGAAACCATGGGCATAAACCATCAGATTAAAAGTAGGGGCAGAAATAGTTTGCTTTTATCTCAGAAGCCTTTTGAAGTGACTATTTCTGCAGACAAGGGCATGAATCACTCTGGAGGTTTTAACACCCCAACATCACCCAGAGCCCAAAGCCTTGGCTTTGTCATTTGCCAAGCAAGTGACTTAAAGAACCACATTGGGAAGGATGCAAAATGAATTTTGACTTCTGTGGTAAAGATTTGCTAGTTTCTTAAGGATTTAGTAACTACTTCTTTTAACCTAACAAATATTTGTGTCCACTAGCATCTCGTAGTGCAAAGAGTTAGAAATGTTGACTGACCAGCTTAATGACATGGGAAATTGTCCCTGATGATCTGCTTTGAATGTTTGCCACTACTGCTGTATATAAGTTGTTCCAGCAGCACAAGCAAAGAGCCGAATATTTCACAGGTGTTACATTAGCAGAACCTACCTCAGGGATGTACCCAACCAGAGCATCACTGCCCATGCAAATGATACGCAAGTTATTTCCACAAGGAAGCAGAGTCAGTAAGTCCATCTGATTTAAAAACCTCAGCTTCTTTCAAAGACAATAGAAGAGAGTTAAGTATTTCTAGGGTGCAACACATTTAGCTTGTTTTAGGTGTCCTGAATTAAGAGAACTGTATCTTCAGCTGTGACACATTGTCTTCAGGAGGAATCCAGATCACCAGATCAGACATCCTAGCTGCAAGGTGTGTGTCTGCATTTCACTGCTGAGTAACAACACCTCAGGGGCCCAAGTTGCATGTCCACATTTTTTAGAACTTTTTGTTACACTTACCTACTCCAGCACTGTTGAAAATGCTTGGAAGAACAAGCATGATGTGGTTGGGCCAATACTTCTTATATATGGCCATTTCATACTCCTTGACAACTAAAACATGCAAATGGCTGGCTCCATCCATTGCATGATATAAATTGAAAAGCCCATGTTCATGACGACCAGTGGTGGGAGTAAAAGTGGGGCTTTTTATGTAATCTTCACTCTGTAGGTAAGAAGAAGTGTGAGCTTCTGTTTTAATCCAGAGAGAGAAAGCAGAAAAAGATTCTTCAGGAGAATAAACCAGATCCACTGACACTAGACAAACAGACACATTTTAGATTTCCTTGATAGGAAAATACGAATTTTGTAAGAGTTGGAAAAAAGAAAACTCTATCACTTGGCTTGTTTGTGTCGAATTTCCTGTGTGTTCACTCATTGGAAGAAATAACTTTCAGGGATGGGACTACGCGATTACACGAATTTATTGTATTAAAATAACAAAATGCATCAGTCAGGGCGTGAGGCTTTACAATACCTCCGAATAATGGTGAAAGTCACAAGATTTAGAGTTAATTTATAACTTTCTAATCCAATAGGCACTTAAAACAACACTTTGTTTTGGATTTGTGACCTATCACCTGTGGCACTTCTCACTGCAATGCAGCTGCGTTTTGACCAATAAATTCTCCTGTCACATACACACAGATGTCTCTCTTATACCATCTACGTTCTTAACTTAAACTATATAAAATCACACTATTATATTTAAAACTCTCCACCAGAACACCCAGCGTACATTTTACTTATAACTATAGGAACACAGGCTTGTAATCCTTTTGCTTAAGATCTATAAATCTCTATCAATTAAGCCAGACCTAGCCTCTTCCAGGGTTGTAAATCAAAGCCTCCTTTAACTGCAGGAGTTTCTACTCCTCTGTCTCCCACAGTTTGACTGATGAGAGTGTGGCAGAATGGACAGGACTGCTAACCTTGACCTGCCAAGTGCACAGGTACCTTGAGGCTAGACATGGAAAAGGATTTAGGTCCATATAAGACAGTAAGAAACATCTTACACCAAAACTACAGTACAAATCTTCTGACTGGAGCAAGTGAATAGAAAAAGAACCAAAGGATCAACCTTGATAATGAGCAAAAGAAAGAGCTTATTGGTGGCTCGAAAATTTTTTTTCATGTATCCCACTCTGGGAGAAAATACAAACTTAGTATGAGGACATCTTCATTGTCTCTTGACAGTAGGAGTAGCACTGTAGAGAATACTAATTCAACAAATTTTGAAATTGGTGGTGTCTCTCTCCCATATATGGCCATAAATATAAATAAAAATATCCATTTACCTTATCTGTGACTAGTGGTAGCCTCATGCTTTCCAACTGTCTTCCTGGTTGGCTAAAGACAAAATGATGCTCCTTTGATTTTGGAATGATAAAATGCAGTTGGATCTCTTCTCCCAGCATAGAATAGGAAAAGGCAAATGCATGCAGAGTGGACTCATAAATCTAAGGATGGGAAAAATAGGATCATTCCAGTTAAAGTCAAACTACAAGGTCTCAGTGTAGTTTATATACATTTACAAAATTTCTAAACAGATTACACTCACTTATTGTATGGCATTGGATTTTACTTCATTATTCATAAGTGTTAAGCAACATTCCCTAGGCTACATCTTACACTAAAAAAAAAATACATTAAAGTGTTCCCTCTTTTGAAACAGTTGTTTCAGCTTCATCTTGCAGATTGTACCAACATAGGCTACTCTTGGCTTTCAGAAATACTGACACATAAAAGCCAGTATTTGCATTGCCGACACCTTCTTCCTCACATTATAATAGGCAGGAAATTGGAGAGTTACTCTCAGTGAGAGCAAGTTGTACACCACACATAGACTGCTCGGTACTGGACTACTCCTGTATCAGAAGTAGCACCTGTTGCAGTTACTCAGGTGCAAAGTTTACTGGGAAAGTAGTTTTAACTTGTAGTACACATGCAGATCACAGCACTGAATAAACTAGTGTAAATGACACAAGGATCAGTCCTCTGATTTCCCCAAACCTGCAGCCTGGTCAAAGCAGGCAAACCTCAAGAAATAACAGTATCTGTAAATCAGCTGTAAGTGTACACATATACAACTTCTAAGCCAATTTAAATACAGTGAATGTACACAAACTATGTTTGCATTGTGTCTGCTTCAGCTTCTGATCTGCAGAGCAGCATCTGGAAATCTTTACCTGGTACCTGGGATTGAAACCCATATACTGATGACACTGTTCACAGTGATGGTAGGTGTTATATGCTGCATATTTGGACAATCTCATCCTAGTTGTCTGGTGGCACGTGTACATATCTTCCTGTCTCCTGCTCATTGATCTGTCTATTAAGAAATGAAACAAATTAAATGTAACATATATTCAAGGCTAGAATGCACTCTCATGACAGACTGTTTCTGTCACTGAAATCAGATTCTAGGAAAAATGGCAATAATGAAACATGTACAAAACAAACTGTGAATTCATTCTGAGCACAGTATATTTTATAAATTGCAATGTACAGCAAAGGGAACTACAAAGAAGTATCTACAAATTCATGATTATGATAATTCTGTACAGATTTCACATAAAGCTGAGATGTAAGCAATGCCTGATCATTATAATTTTCATTGTTGCTATTATTGGTTGAATGCTTACAAAAGCAATAAATAGTAAAGAGCCTTATGGCATTTGCCATTCTGTGACAGACATCGCAGTAGATTATGTGAAATGAATTCGGCAATTTAGTGACGTTGCTCCTTAGTGTATATCCATATTTTTCAAAGGGTCTCCTTTGTGAGAGATTGAGGGAAGATGAGGTGTATTTTCTGCTGAAAAGGACTTTGTTATTTCATCTTTCACTCAGATTTTCAGCATTAGATTGGATTGCTCAAAGCTGTTCCTTGTCTTGTTAAGTTTTAAAAATCAACAAGAACAGACTTTCCATGATCTCTCTGGGCAACCTGCTCCATGGTTTGACCACTTTTATTCTGAAAATATTTTTCATTATAATTGTCATTTCCTATATTGCAACTTGTGTCTGTTGTCTCTTGTCCTTATGCTGTGTATCTATAATAGTTTGTGTCTATAAATTCCCATTAGGAAGTTGAAGACAGCAATCAGATGCACCTGCTAGACTTCCCCAGATGAAACAAACCCAATTCACTCCAATTTTCTTCATATCTTGGTGGCTGCTCACAAGCCTCACTTCTCTACGTCAACATCTTTCTCATATTGGGAAGCCAAGAACTTGACAGAATACCCAGACGTGGCCTTAGAGTTGCCATCACTGAAGAATCACCACTTCTCTTGACCTGTTGCTAGATTATTAGTAAGCCATTAACCCAGTGGAGAACTGGTGACTCATGTTCAAATTGTTGTTGATCAGGACCATCAAGACACCTTGATCTAAGTTCCTGTCTATAGAGCTGGCCCCAGACTTGTACAGTTGAAAAAAATTATTCTATCTCAAGTGCAAGGGGCACGTTTGGTGAAATGTTCAACAGGATCCTGTTCCTGAGGTTTCTTCCTGGAGGTTCCACTTCTCCAGCTTGCCAAGGTCTTTGTGAATGGCAGTGTTACCTCCCTGCTACCCAGTCCCATGGGCTTGTGTATGTCCAGCTGGCTAATTCAGAGGACTAATTCACAAATCAACACTCCAGGAATCTAAATCTGGATGTGGTCATCTCATGCTTTCCAAACCTAACCTAAAACCTAAAAAATATACCTATAGACACTTTTAAGTACATAACTAACTTTACCCACATAAACCATTTCTACAGAGCAGGACAATCCCACTTTATAAAACCTTCAAATACACAAACTTATTGTGGAATTAGAGCTTTTTTAATGGAAGACTACCCATATAATATTCCACAAGTCATTTATAAGGGTCATACTCTGGTACTTCATCTGGAAAACTTGAAATCCTTTTTCACTATTGCCTAGTCAAAAGCATTTCTGATATTTTAACTCTGCTTAAAAGTTTAACAGGATTCTTACATTGAAAGCAAATACATACATATATGTGTACCAATCTAGATTTTTAAAATTCTAACCTTCACTGTTTATGGTCTGAAGCTTTGAACAAATCAGACTTGCATCTTCGTATTTTGGATCATGGATAGTGTAGTCAAAAGGCATCTTCTTAAATATCTCCAAATCTGGCCACATATCTCCAGGCTGATGGTAGTATTGATCAGATTCTTCTTTTATGTCTATATTATTGAAAAATAATAATTCAGGATTTTTTTAAGCTCTTAATAGTGCTGTAGATGGTTTTGCTGCACCTATTATTCCTGCTTCATTTTTTCTTTCATTAATCTGATGACTCAGTATCATTATGCACCAAGAGGTAAACCTTTGCACAAATGTACCTCACACCTCAACACAACTCTGCCTTTTAAAAATTACCTTCACGTCCTGTCTGAGCTACAGAAATACATCTGGAAACACAGAGGAGTAATACACTGTAAATAAAGCAAGTATGGACTAAAATCAGCTGTCAGAGACCAGAAACTTTCTTCCCTCAGGTAGTCTTGTGTACTTAGAAAATATGGCATTGCTCCTCATGGTATAAAGCTGCCAAAATTTCAATCATTCCTTTTATATACTTTACCACAAAACTTCATTCCAATTCTACACTGAAAACCAGTGGCTGGGTATCATTTAATATACATAAATGCTATGTATATAAATGCTGTTGATCTCTTTCCAACAAAAACAGACATATGTTCTTTGCTTACAGAGAAGATGACTGAATTCTAAATGATGAATAATAAAATATTCTTAAGTATCAGTTGAAGATCACAGAAACTTTTTCTTACAGTATTTAAACAATGTAAAGTAATTGCAAGTGTGAATAGCATAGAATAAACATAGAATATATAGACAACTATATTTCAATTTAGCATAACAACTTTCTATTGTCTCCAGAGTATCTTTATATCAGGAACTTACTAATGTTGATTTCTTCCTCATCATAAACATCCACTTCTGTCAGTCTAATCAGCATTCGGGACAAAATACTGAGGAACTGCAGATAGGCACCTGTCTTCCCTATCTGTAAACATATAAATCAGAAAAAAACAAAAGTAAACTTTTGCTTTTCACCAGATTAATTTTCCACATATCTGGACATTGTAGCTGTGGTGAAACTGAATATTAATATTCAGTGCTTGACTATCCTTGTATTTGTATATTCCTTGACACAAATGAAATGTTTAATGCTCAACAATTTTTTTCTCTCTATGCAGGAGCCTAGCTGGAAAATGCATTTTATATCACAGGTCTAATTACAGGTCCACAGACAAGAATTTTATCTCCTGATGCTATAGCTTCTACACAGGCAATGAATGATTTAAAAATCCATACAAGCTCATAAATTGTACAAAAAAACCCTCCTTGAATTACAAGATAACTAAAGAATTACCCCAACCCTTTCATTTCCATATGATTTACCAGTACACTGCCTGCTGCTGAAGTACAGAGACTATCCTGAGGAGTAAAAATGGCAACACATCCCTGGGAGAGGGCACTTCCACTGTGCTGGGCACTTCCACTCCTGAAGGACACAGTACGTGCAACAATGTGCTGTTCCACCTCTCTTGCTGCAAATACATTATCTCCCTTCCAATCTTTTAAAATTACCTTTTTAAAGTCCATTTTAAAATTATCTTAAGAATATAACTTTCTCTTTCATTTTTTTCCCCATCAACACACTATATAAATTTTCTCACTACACCAAATAGTATTGCTGCAAGGTATAAGCCACAGCCAGTGATTTTCTCAATCGATTTTTCTGTCTTTCACATGTAGTTTGCTGATGATAACATCAAGTAAATAAGGCCATATATAAGCAGGCAGCTTTACAAACCATGATTGTGTGTGTGTGGCCTGTACAGGGAAGGTTAACATGTAGATCAGTTCCAACACATTGTGCAGCAACTGATTTCACAAAGTGGCATCAGATTTTGGATTAAGTCTATATCACTACTGAATTGAAAACCCAGCTTCACTTCCATTACTGCTGGGACATGTCAGAAGCCTAGCATGTTGAACTGCTACACAGAGTATTAAAGTTACTATTTTCCATCTACGTCAAGAAAAAATTTCATTTTCTCTCAACCCTTGAGGAAGGGAGGCTTTAAATTTGAAGCAAGAGATCAGACATTTGTTTTGGTCAAAGCTCATTGTCTGATGTTTTTAACATATCAGATTGCAGTTTGAACAGTTGCTTGCAAAGGGTGTATAAGGGTATCATTATCCCTGTTGATAAGCAAATGTCAGTACACAATTCTCTGTCATCCTGGAACAACACATTAAAAAAAGTGACTTTGAATCGAGGAAATGACAGCATGGACTATAATCAGCCTGTGGACCAGATGTTTCTAACTCACAGTTTTGTTTTCTATGCAAAATCCATTGAAACTAATGAGAATTTTTCCTCTGACCCTGGAACAAGGTTTTAAACTTGGCTGCAATGGCTACTGATTGATGAGCTAAAATAAAACCATCTTATTTTCCCACATTTGAACAAGAAAGAAAATACAAAGAAAATACTTCCATTTGTTTTCCTCATGTCTAAGATTACCTTTTTATTCTCTTATGAACATACTCTTTTAAAGTGCCTCTGATCATCTTTTCATTAAACACAGGGTAGCTCAGCAGTGGATTAACCGTTCCCTAATTTCAAACGAGATCATTTATCAAAAGAACATCTGTCTGTTGGGGTTCCTCCCCCCTGGCGTGGGGTCCGGTGGGAGGGGACCCTGGAGTAGAGGCACGGCCTACGGGGTTTCCCTACTCCCTGGTCAGTCTTGTTCTCCACTGATTGTTTTGTGTTCCCTGGAGGAGGACCCTGGTTGTCCCGTAATTGCTCAGTTCTTCAGCAGTCCCCGGCCATGTGGCAGGAGAATAAAGATCTCTGAAACATCTACCAAGAATCGGTCCATACTTCTTTCCACGGGCCTCGCTGACTAATGCATGTTGCAGGAGACCCCACTGCAACACGCGTCTCCTTGATATCAGATATCTATATAAAAATTGATTCTTAATCTGTTTGAAGTGTATACTTAGAATTGTCAACAGAACAACAGGCTGAAAACCTTACTTTTTCCTTTTGATATGCATGAAAATTTTATTCTATTCAACTCATCTTTTTTTCTTTCTTTGGGGACCAGTCTTTCCCAATGGTTTTCCACAATGTTGGAATGATGAGGATCCTGCTACGCGGTGCTGAGATGAAAAGCATCAGTCAACTGGCTCAAGTGTACACAAAGCTGTAGGGTCATGAGTCAAAAATGCTGGAAACCACAGGATGACAAGTGCTAAACCACTAAACTGAAACACACGTACTTACGTTACTGCATGCATCAGACCTTACCCAATCTCATTATCTGGCACATTAAAAGTTTCCAATTCAGTACTGTGAGCTTTAGGAACTGCTAGATATGAGCAATGCTGTATGTAAAAAGCTGTTGGGAACTTTCAGGAATCTCTCTCTCTGTGTTTTCAGAATGTTTCCCTGCCAGGACAGAGATTGGGCTGAGCACATGTAGCACTCATATTTGGACTCCACTAGCAGATTTGCTTGTGTTTGCTGCTCACAAAATGAATTGGTGAAAGAGAGAACACCTTTTCCAGGTAATTTTGAGAAGATTTTTTTTTTTTTTTAATTGAGAAAAGAATGACTTCTCTTTTACAATCAGCATTTACTCCAGAAGGGAAGAATCTTGAACAAGTGAATTTGTAGCATGCCCAGATAGCGAAATGCACCTTCAAAATTAATTGCACTGCTTTTTATGTGTACCATCTCTAGGCAAAACAGAAGAGTGATGCCTTTTCCTGTTCTTAAAATCAAGAGTCAAACACGGTTAGAAGGGAAAAAGGGATTTTACCTTGGTATTTATTTTAAGGCTCCTTAGGTGCACACATCCAAGTTGAATGCACTGAAATGCACACTACAATGCCCACTCCCAAAAGATCTGGTATATCATTATAGGTCTTACTAATTAGCATATCTATCAAAGATTCCCCAATGAGAGGCTCAAGTGAGCCCCCCTCCCCAAGGAGCCTTCCCCTGGATGGTTCTATCTTGGTTTACAGAATATGTTCTGGAGAGGACCTTGGGGCCTGGGGCACACTGATCCCTAGCTACGAAGCTTCTAAAATGCATAGTCTCCTAGCTGAACAAACAAATCCAAGAATGTAGGCAAAAAGCACTAAGAATACAGAAGTTGTAAAAAGGTATAACAGGGGTATAAAATAAAAGGCAAAAAATCATCATGGCATCAGTAGCACAGAGAGTCTTTCTTTGTTTGAAAATACTGAATAGCTGTCAATAAACACAACTTCCACATCTCTCCAAAGAGCCCCTGTCCCATCTGTCATTAACCCTTTTTCCAGAAGTTTGTGCACTGTAAGTAGCTGCAAAGAGATCCTGCAAGCAGGATATGCACACCTTTAAGCATAAAGCCCCGCATCTGCCCATCCTCTATCTCCCAACTGCAACAAACAGGAGATCTGAAAAGAAATTTTAAGGTGGATACCTGAGTGGTCTGCAGTTTTATATGGCTTTAGGGAAGCCAAGCACAATGCTGTGCTGATCCTAACTAGTGACTCTGGGCTAAGCATGATATACTAACAGTGACAACAACTGGTAAGGAAGTACTCTGAGCAAGGTGCTTTTCCCCATATCCTGTCTTTGCTCTGGATGCCAAAGTTGCAAACAGATTAAAAGACTGAAGGAACCTAAAACTGGGCTGCATTTTTACAGTTCCTGAAACAAAATGTACATGAGACATGCTGCTATGACAAACAGCTCTACTTTCCAGAAAAAGGTTCCTCAAATATGTGGCAGTGCTCAGTGCTTTGTAAGATAAGGCACTTGGGGGGCAACATTCCCAAATAATGGAAGTATTACTCTAATTTGTTCCTGTCTACCTGACATTCGAAGACAGAAGTCTGAAGAATAGGACTTGGAAGAAGAAAATCCCAGAAGACTAAGAAACAAAAATCTCAAATCTTGTAAAAACTGATGATAACCAAGGAATTTGGGGCCTGCAGAGATTTAGGGGTTTTGTTTGTATTTTCATCCTTAGTGCCAGAGATTATTTGACCCATAAAATACTAAGAACATGCATACCCTGCAGCTCTTCATTCATGAAGAGTGTAGCTGTAGTAAGAGGAAGGAATATGAATTCAAATTCTCTGCAGAAAATTTGAGGTATAAAGGTCTAGTTTTTGCAGCAAAGACATGTATTACCACAGAGGAGGGGAAAACTCTCCAAAGATTTTGACCTCTGAACTCTGCTTGCTATAGATATCATGGATAGAGTGCAAACCAACTAAGAATCTGAGAGAGAACATTCCAGTCAGATAAATTGCATGTGTGCTTCTATGCATTCATGGAATGACATCCAAAAGTGCTGTTGTAGAAGGTGTAGCAGTAATGAGCTTCCCTTTTTAACTTGTTCCATATGCTGGACACCAGGACTAGAAGCACTTTATTATTCTTACATGTTGGTATAAAGTATCATCCAATTTCAGGCTTCACTTTTGGAGAAATATGGCGAAAGGGGAAATAATTCCATGAGGCTTTTCTGTTTTAATTTCCAGGTGAGACAGTTCTTCACATACCATGATAGTGGTTTTCAAACTGTGGCCTGTGAATCAATGCTGATTTGCAGAAAACATGCTGATGATCCACAAGCACTTGGTCAAATATTGATGGCTCTTCTCGTTTCCACATGCTACATTCTTCTAAAACACAACTAGTAATAGATGTATTAAGTATTTCCCTAATATTTTTATTACATAAGCTGAATGGTATATATACCCATTGTAATAAGATTTTAATAAAAGTAGAGTAATAATATGGGCAGCAGTTTTCTTCTTCAGGAAGTGTCTTAAGACATGCTTGCTTCATTCCCTGGATGTGGTGCCACAGGACTGAGCTGTGCTCACCAACAGGTTCCACGCTTCAGGAAAATGCTAGCTCTAAATTGTAAAATCCAGTTAAAAACCAAACATATGAAACCTTGATTTGCAGTTTGGGGAACTTTAAGATGAATGTTCTGAAGAAAAAATATTTGAGTGAATTTAGAATTCTGTATAGGCATTTGCTTGGGTGCACCAGGGACTAGACATCAAGTCATAGATATGATGCATATTGCTCATTGTGATGCATATTAAATTATACTCACTAACCAATGGCTTCACTTCCATGACATGAGCTAATTTACAGATAAATTATTCTATACCTATCCAGTTTTTCCTGCATTTTCTAAAGTCTATTGTAAAAATAATGCATTTGTTGCCTTCTAATGTACATAACTGTCCTTGTAAAACATATCAAGTCTTCCAACAAAACACTTTGACCAGTGCGTAAGGTAAAATGTCTCTGTGAGAGAAGGGTGAGCATATTTTATTACTAATTACCCTGATAGTGAGAATTATAATTTTGATTCACTAATGTGCCCAGTTTTCTTCCTCTGTTGAATTAGTATTTTTAATTTTAACCAGAAAATTGCTTCCTGATTTAAATTTTAGTACAGGAATTGCTTCCAGATAAAGAAAACAAGTACTTCCTAATTCTTTTGAAGATACTACTCTGGCAGTCTTATACTTTCTCTGACATGTTACCAACATTCATCCATGAGCTGTTTAATAATTGTTTTCATTTCTGCCTACACTTCTTGATGCAGGAAGTGTTAAGTCCATGTGAAAGGTTAATATTATTCTTTGGGTTGATGTTACAATACTGGAAATATCTTTGTCTTGGTTTGCACTTATCCCGTTTGACTTCTGAGGTTCACAAGAAATATATCTGCTCTCAGTAGGCACAGGGCCTCTTCCTATCTTGTTGCTTCATACTTCAGTAAAACATGAGAGGCACAATACTACCTTTAGCCTGCAATGTGCACTTAACTAGGAGATGCCTTGCTCAGGATAAGTGCTAAACATTCCTAGAGAATTAAGATGAGAATTAACTTCTTAGAACTAGACCCATTTCCATATATCTTTTCAAAGTAATTTAAAAACTCCTGGATCAGCTACTCATCTTGTTAATATGGTTCTGCTACTTTGAACTGGCCTTCTTGCATGTATTATTTACAACAGCTTCTATTTCTGTCTGCTGTGCAAAGGAAACAAAATAACTTAATTATAAAGTCCCAGCTGCTTTCAGATTGATCACAAGAAAGTGGCTTTGTTAAGATCTTTGATCTTTATTTAAAATGTAAATGCATATCAACTTTAACCAACTGAAATTATAAATTAAATCTATCTCTTGAGCAAACTATCTTTAAAACATTTTAATGGAGAGAGACTGACAGAAAATGAACATTGCTGCAGCTTCTCTGTATTGGAACTCAGGCTAACAGTAAAGAAAGGAAGATATTTTTTATCAGAAGGGATTAGGAAATAAAATACAAGTAATTTACTCTCCACAAAAAAACACGCCTTCAAGTACGAATAATAATAACTAAATTTTTTTTCTGAGATTATGATAAAATCAAACAAAATAAATCAATGATAATACCTTGTTCTTTTTACACACCTGTGGTGGCCCACTGAGCAGCAGCCTCCTTGGGTGAAAGGTGTCCATTCTTCCCTCATTTCTGTTGTTGTAGTCCATATGGATTGGCTTGGGAACTGTCCATTGGCGGTAGTATAGAGACTGCTCTGTGCACGTCATCATCTTACTCATAAGAGGACGAAAAGAACTTGCCCACATAACAGAATGGTAAGGCAAGAGGGAAGAGGATTTGGGAAGTCCACTGCTGTCTGTAGAAGTAATAATGTCATAAACCAGTTTGGGCAGGAAAACTATGGGAGGCTGTTTTGATGCTTTGGTCATGGAGCATTGAGAAGTCTGTAGGATGAAGGAGTTATGAGTAGGTGCAGAGGAAGAAGAAGAGGAGGAGAAAGGTGAGGAGGATGATGAGGTGATGGAGACTTGGGCACTTTTTATGTTTTGTTTCATATCCATCTGTTCAGTTACTGGTGGCAAGTGTTTGCTGATTGTTGTTTGTGCCCCCTTGTCTACTTTCTGCTTCTGCCTTTCATAGTTGTTTGTAGTTTCTTCCATGCTGTTGCTTAGGGCTTGGGGAGAAGATGACTCAGTGCAGAATGCTGTAACTAAAACAAAATTTATATTTCAACACAGTGCAAATATCTCTGCTAGTCAAGGCCACAGTTAAATAAAACACAGCAAATAATCATCTCGATACATTGTCCAGCAAACACTGCAATCTTGCTCCTCTTCTTGCTTTGACCTTCCTCATACAGGAAGCCATAATGGAACTAGTTTGGAGTATTCATTTCAATGCAGAAAGTGGCTTTTAAAGTACTGAAATGCATAGGAAAGACGTCAGTGATTGTCCTATCCTCTGTTTCCTTCATACATTCCTTGCTTAAGGTGTTCACCAGATAATTTAATCACTCAAGACAAATACAAAATTGCTGAAACCATTGTTAAAATGAATTAAAGAAAATAAGTATTTCCAGGCTATTACCCTATCACACCACACAAGTCTACACAGACTGACATCTAAAAACAGTACTCTGAGTCAGCTCTGCTCTGCCACCCATGTGTGTGTCACTGCAGAACTTAGGCTAATCTAATAAAACCTGGCAGCTATCAAGTCCCTGGTGCTACATAATGCATTAGTGCATTCATACAGCTTTGGGTCAGCTCAGAGAACATATTGAACTCATGAATGTTGGACTCGAATATGTGATGTAAATACACCTCACAGACAATTGCTGATTTTCTGAAAGCTGTATATTTTTACCCTATATATTTTAACTATAAAGATTTCTTGAAAGTTTAATACATGTTAAGTGGTTCCGAGCATCTTTAATGCTTAGTGAAAGAGGACACGCAACTAGTTCACAGTCTTCAAAGTAGACTGAGAACTGCTTGTGGAATCAGACTACACAAGGTATTAGAAATATCTCCCTAAGACTGACCATAGATTAAACCAAATTTCCTCTCATGGTGAAAACAACTGTCCTGGCTCACAAAAAAACCCCACATTTTGAACGAACAAAAGTCAGTAATTTCTCTTGATTTCAAGAAATAGTAAGATATCCTCTAACTGTCTATTAATCTAAAGTAGTCAGTAAAAACCATTAGCAATAAATACAAAAGTATCACCAGCACCATGACTGGTGTAACCATGCAAGTAACACCACTGTGACATCCCTCAAAATACCAGTATCCAAGGTCATGGAAAAAAAAGAAAGGAAAAAGATCTCTTTAACCACAGATAAACTGAGGGCACAGAGCCACAGGCAGGCCACACGGACACTGTAAAAATTATGAGCAGCCCAACTTCAAAGAAGAAAAAACATTTTGAAAATAAAAGTGATGAAGCTTATCCAAAGTTTTCAAGATGTTTTTCCTTTTTGTAACCACCACTGTGCCTGTAGAAATCACAGCCCAATTATGCATGTCACCAAGTTGCAAACAACAATAAGATCAAAAAGAATTTACTGTCACTGACAAAAAACCAGTATGTTTTAAAAAGCTTCATGACATTGCAACTTTTAGGAAGTTATGGCACAATTTATATTCCTGACTTTTTTTCAAGTTTCCTCTTAATATTATCTACATTAAAAGCAAATAAAGTTATCAGACAAAAGAGTTGTAGTAGTTCTCAACATTCCCTCATGCTTTCTACATCAGTGTGCATATTAAAAAGAAACTGTTTAAAAAGTTATCCACCTCAAAAAGAGCTTCCAAACAGTGTAAAATTAATGAGCGAACATTTTAGAGCAAAACCAAAAAGTTAAAAATACCGATGAGAAGGAGCATGCTTTTTCTTCCCTATATTAAAAAAAAAATTAAATGTGAAGCATGTTTCTTTTTTCATAAATTGTCATAGCTTCAGTGAACACACACAGCCATCACAGTACTAACCGAGGATTTATACCTCAGTGTCACATAATAAAGAAGCACCTAGTTTATGCACCCCATCACATGATAATTTTTCAAGCAAGAAAATATCCAGTTTTCTATATTTCAGAAGTCTAATTCTTACTTTTTTTAAGTCATCTTAAGTGATCCCATTAAAATTGGCCTTATCAAAACCTTAGGGATTTATGCCTTTTATTATTTATCTAATAAGCTAAGGTCTCTCTTATGTCCTAAACTTAAATTAACAGAGATGATCTTATGGTCTTACTGGAAGCTTTTGAAGAGAGAGATGAAGATGCAGAGTCATGGGAACGTGATCTTTCTCTTTTCATAGGACTTCTCTTTTCTGAAGTAGAACCTGTTTCATGAATGATAGTAAGGGAAAACAAAATCAAAATATAATTTAGGTAAGCCCGCAAGTCACAGCTATATTGTCAAAGTAAGGAAATGTACACAAGGGTTTGTGTGGGGTTTGTCCTCATCCTGACACTGTTTTCAGCATGGAGAGTATCTGTTCCTACCACATAATATTGGATCAGCCTACGGTCTAATTTACACACACTGAGCTGCAATAGCTTCACAAAAATCAGTGCTGCAACCAGGAGCTGGTAATATCTAGGCCTGTCTCAATCACAGTTTCTCTTCTGACCCATGTCTTACATTCCTCACTAATCCAGTGTCAGGGAAAGCAGCAGGCAACAAGCTCTATTTTTGTCAATGTATTATGAAATTACCTCCCACCCCACACAGCTTTATGGCCAGATTATATCTCAGCTTTTGGTAATGAAAATCCATATTTGGATGGCCATCAAGGCCATTCACTTGAGATTCCTAGCCCAGGCTTCTAAGTTAAAATGTTTGTTTCTGTACAATTTTAACATGATAAACTGAGACATAAGCACTGCCATCAGAAAACATAGACTGTAAGTCTATCTTACATAGATAGACTCTCACATAGAATTGGACTCTGGATGATCATACCATACTTCATGGACTAGGAGAGCAGCATTAGACAACTTAGGAGCCCATTTGACTCAGATCACATACAATCTCAGCATACTTCAACTAAATTGACAGAATTACTCATCACAAGAAGTACTCATCACATCTGAAGCAGGCATCTGTTGAACACAGTTTGAATATGACCTCAGGTATTTCATTCCTCTATGAGGAGTACATATTGGATTAAAGAAAGTATTTTTGTTCGGCTTGTTCTGCTATCATTTTCAGTGAGTAAGAACTTCTTAGGTGAACAGTAATTGGCTTTCTTCCTCCTCAATAAATATTTGAGATTTAAATAGTTTACAGGGAGAAAAATCCCTTGTTTTCCTCAGGGACAATAGACAGTAAAGAAAAGTGTAAAGAACTAATAAATAAATGATAATGCCCATCAATTATAACTCAAAAAAAAAAAAAAAACCAAAAAGCAATTGTTCCTGGGTAAAGTATTTTTGTTGGTTTTTTACACATTTGTATGTTCTTAATTGCTTTCTTAAGAAATGATGAATTCACCAACTCTACACTGTCAATTTGAAGTCATGGGCATTTTCAAGGAGAACTCAGAAGTTTCTATGTTGAGATATATTTTCTATCCATCCTATTTAACACCTGACAAACTAGAGACTACTCAGCTGCAGTATATACAGTTTCCTTGGAAGGAATCTTTATCACTGACATCACTGTAAGCATAGGTTTGGTAGCATCAGTCAGGGACAGTTTAGTTGGAGCTGCCACAGCCCTGAGGATGGGGATTCACTTGCTGCTTCTCAGACAGCAAATCACACCCTTCCCTGCTGGGGAGGGAGAGTGCAGAGGGTCCTCTGAACAGTGAGTGTCACCGGGTGTTCCTACTCAAGCTCTACTTTGTGGCTGCTAGAACATACAGGGAAAAGGAGGAACACAGGAGGGAGCCAGAAAACAGAGAGAGGTAACAAATGCAGCAGTAAAACTGCAAGAAGTTAAAATGCATCAGCAGCAGCAGTCCCAGGCAGGCAGGGCGAGAGAACACAGGTTCTATGAGATGAAACAGAACTAAGGAGCAGAGCTCACTCAGTAAGACTAAAGTGAGAAACCCTCACCCATACATTTGTGCTTTTGCTAATCATTTTCAATCATTTTACAGCTTCTTTTATTACCAGTAATAAATAATACCTTCTGTCGCTATTTCTTCATCTTCATTGTCAGTACTGCTTAGTTTCTCTGGGTCACTTTCTAACACATCATTCACAACTGCTTTCTCTGTGTGAATTTCTGAGCTCACAAAGTATGCTGCCAAACCAAGTTCCTGCTCCAGGGTTGTCCTTACCAAAGAAGATGAATTTATTAAACGTAGGTCACAGTATCTCAGTGATCTGGAGAGAAACAGGAGGAGCTAGGATGAAAACTTACTGTAATCTACTGCCTTATCTCTTTTAGAAACACAGCCAATGGGGAATTTCAACAACAGACAAGATAAATCACAGTATTTTGTGCTTAATAAGATTACCACCCTGGTGCATACACTTTTCCTACTGCACTGAACATTAGCATCAGCATAAGAAAAAGAATAATCATTTGGATTCTAAACCTAACACACAGAACACAATTCAGTTGAACATACAAAAGCATTTAGTGCTCCAGGGCATCCTGTCTGGCTTCCAGCTGCCATTCCAGAAGGCACTGATCTCTCCACACATCCTGGATTCATCCACACATGCAGATTTCTCAGCTACCCTAAGAAATCTAAGCAGCTATACTTCTTTTTTTAACATACCCATTCTCTCCTCTAAACTGGGATAACTCTCATGATAGTTTTGGAGCTATTTACACCTTGCTATAAACATAAATTTATTATCAATAATACAGAGTTTGTATTTATGATATAAAAATCGCCCCCAAAATGGCAAAGAAATGCCTCGACACTGAAATCTGTTTTCCTCTCACACAAGTAATCACACAGTTAATCTTTAACTATTTGATAAGCAATGGATAAAAAAATGCCACTGAGAAAAGAGTGGATCTTCTTACCGTGGCAAAGACTCCCCTTGTGGATCCATCCCACTAAATATTAATATGCAAGGCAAACCTTCCAATTCCAAATAGGTCTGTGGCCTCCAATCTACATCTTCAATTTTCTGCCAGATCTGTATAAGGTAGAGAAACCCTGTTGGATATATGTTGGACATATATATATATCCATTTGAGATATATCTATATCAAATAAAAAGACAGAAAGACATACTTTTATCACCCATTATAATAATCCACTTGTACAGTGGAAGAGAAGCCCCACAGCAGAGCCAAATTCAACACAGATAGATCTCACAGTTCCTAGAGCCTTACAGGCAGCAATCTGCCTGCTGTCAGTCTGAGGACATTGGGACAGTATGTTCCAGCCTGAAAAGGCTCCCAGCTTCCAAGCTGCATAGGCAGCACTGAGACCAGGGCATATGGCAAATATGGCACAACGGAGAGTAAAGCTGAGCAGGAGTTTTGGGGGAGAGAAGAGAGTACAGACACTTCCTGAGGCAGATAATATATGGATGTCTGAGTCCAAGGAAGAAAATAATCTAGAAATGAGACTTTTTCACCTTAGAGGAACAGGAGAAAGTTGGAAGTGTTCAACACACACCACTGTCCCCATTTAGAACCCTATGGAGTCTCCCACTCTCCCCATAAGCTATCGGTTTTCCTGGTAACTTTATGAGAAATCTGACAACTCCATCTGTTGTTTGACTGTTTTGCATCAGGCTATATTGCTTTACTCACACCAGTCAGTCCTTTTTGCTGTAAGACTGACCTACAGATAAGGAGTATCTATGGTAGGATCAACAGTCCAACAACTTGGCCTCTGACAGCTGTACATGTTCCCCTACTATACATGTTAGACAACATAATCAGGATGTGATTCAGAACTAATACTGATTTTTCAGAGTAAGCTATGCCTAATTAATAGCAGAATGAGATCAGCATTAGGCCTGGGATCTCAAATTACTTCACCTAACATGTATACTCAAACAGAATAAACAGTGTACCATATATCTCTATTACAACATTCTAGAATGGAAACATCTTTGCTTTGGCAACCAGATAATGGTAATTCTATGAAGAGCGAAGGAGGCTTTTTTTAAACAGGTGACCCATGACTCTGGACTTAAAGGATATATATTAATCCATAAACCAAAACATGGTTCAGAAAGCATAAAATCCTGAGCTGTGAACACCAGGGTGCTTTAGGATCCGTAACTACCATCACTGATCAGTAGGTAAATCGGTCTTCTTGCCACCTTCTGGTGACAAGAATAATGTAACTCTGAACTGGTCACTGATTAAAATCTCTTTTTTGTATTGTGATGTTTTGTGAGAAAATTCAGCTAAAACTGAATGTTTTATTTGGCTTTTTAATGTATTTCTCATAGTCTCTTCAGATAAAAGCATTTCAACTGTTTCTGAGGGTTGCTCCTGGAAGTCAAGTGCTAACCATCTTAGTTAATACTTCATTGACCACAGGCAGGACAGGAGAGGTGTCACAGGCAGCATACCTGAAATGTAAAAGTCATGTTCCTCATGGCAGTTTTTGTTTTTACTATAAGACTCCACACTTCAGCTCATGACCATAACTCTCACCAGTAAAGTCTCCCCACCTACCTATCTAATGAAGCTTCCCAGCATATGCCGTTCCACAATTTACCTTTAGTTGCTCCACAAAGT
This sequence comes from Coloeus monedula, assembly GCF_965178545.1. Lineage (NCBI taxonomy): Eukaryota > Metazoa > Chordata > Aves > Passeriformes > Corvidae > Coloeus > Coloeus monedula. The sequence goes on along the minus strand of NC_138782.1, from coordinate 106,101,878 downwards.
GCTTCCCAATTGTGATCCCGGAATTAGGATTTCCCAAGATTATTTCAAAGTTATCTTCAAGGGCTAGTCTTTCCCTTACATTATACAGACGCTCATATGCCACTGCAGCCAGCGGGATACATGGAATTCTCAACACTACCATGAGGCCATGGCCACTAGGACATTGTCTTGAAGAGTTTATTAGATTTTGGGTAATTTCCAGAGTTTCAACTGAGGTGTAGTTCTTCATCTGAGAAAGACCACACACTGCCATCATAGCTGCAGAGTAGTGTTGGATGAGGACAAAAGTCCTTATCACTGCACTGTGTAATCTGGGGAACCTGAAATAAACAGTGAATTAAAGAGTGAAGTTTTAAAGGCTGAAGTAAAAAAGCTATTTTTTACAAAATATAGTAACCTCAGGATTTTCTCCTGTAAAGAATCCTTCATATCTACTACACAACAGAATCTCACCAATTGCAATTGTACAGTATTTGCAAGGCATCATTTCACAATCAGAACTGATGTTGTCTCTCCATTTTTCTTAGTAAAGATTTACTAAGCAAGTAGTCCAGTAAGGTTACACCACTTTAGGTTATCCATACCTTACTGCTGTTACAAAATTCATCACAGAATATTAGCTGAGGCACTCAGTAATAACATCAATCAAAATAATATTCTCTTATCAGTAAGAATAGAATTCTTCACTGTGTGTTATTCTTAAGAGGCAGAGAGAGATGGGGTGTTTCTCTTGTTTTCTTACTGAAGCCCTGAACTAACTTACTCTTGTGTTCAAGAGGACTGAATATGTAGGCAGCAACCAATAAGCACTCCAACTTCCCAAGCCCAGCTACACCTGTCTCAATTCCCAGTCTATGGAAAGGAGATCCATGGATATCCAATAGCTTCCTGTTTTCTGATTTTCACAGAAATGAAACCCAGGTGCACAGTAAAAAGAGTGCTTGCTATGGCTTGCTCAAAAAAATGACTATGGATTGCTCAGGGTTTTTTTTTCTGATTTATGTATACCTACCACAGTGGTATGTTTAACTTCTCGTTGTGTTCCAAGTGCAGTATACACACTCTATACATCAAAATCAGCCAGGGTCAGCAAGTGATAATATTGGACAAAAGTAATAACACATTTAAAATTATGTGATGATGCAATGTTAGATTATTATAATATAGAGGTAGTTACAGGTTACAAGAGCACACTGTAAATTGGCCTAAGCAGTGTGCATGCTCATAGTAAAAGACAGCCTTGACTGATGCCACTGCAGGCCCAGTACATATTAAATAGATAGGAGAAAATACGAACAGGTGGTATGCCTTGCATATGTAAATGATGTGTAGGACAGTGAGAACCAAAACAAAAAAAACCAAAAAAACTGGGCTTCTAGCTAACAATGCAAGGCCCTAAAAAGGACTTCCTAAGTTTCCCATGTTAAACAAAGGAGGGCCCCATACCTCTTTCCCAAAGCCATGACCATTGCTTCAAAAGAGCTGTCGTACCGAAGCAGTGGAATACTATGGCCAGAGAGGGTGGATTCAATGAATTCTGACAGTCCAAAGTATTTCTTGTTTTCATGGTATAAATCTACACCCTAAAGCAAATGAAGCAACAAAAATAGAAGGGTAAAGTCTATCAATAACTGATCTACAAGTGATTAACCGTTGGTATCTTGATATACATACAATCACATTCTCTAATAAACATACATCTACTCAGACATATTAGAAAAAGAAGAGAAAGAAATAGAATTAGTTTTTTTGAGAGAATGAAAGTTTGACCCAATTTTCCCCATTCCTTTCTCTCTCCCCACATATACATATACACAGACAGACCAGCTCTATGGAATAAACATGCACACATATGATGAAAATCCATGTATGTACATATATTTATGCAGTAATGCACTAGAGACAGAACTGAAGATGATTTCCATTTATGTAGCTCACAGATTTTTAGCAGAGCTACTAAGGTTTATGGGATATATAAAAGGAATAAAGAAAAAAAAGCTCAAAAGGATAAGCAAAGGAAAAATGAACTTGCCACAGACTGAACAAGATGTTATTCAAACTTCATTCTTGTTTACAAAAATCATGGGGACTTCACAGTTTTATCGAGTACATAAGTGGAAAACAACTTATGAAAAGTTCACAAAAGCACCTCAAAGCATCCATCTTACATTGCTGTATGAAGAAGGCCAGTGGATCTCATTGTAAGGGCTGATATGAGTATGCTGTGTCTGCAGTGCATAGGGGAAGGAAGTCACATGGAGGGTCACAACATTGGGTGCCTCTTTCACCTCCCTGCAGTTCAACAATCTATCAACAAGTCCTGTCGACAGCTCTGTTTGAGGATAAATACTATGCATGGCACTGCAAAAAAAGAAACCCAAAACTCTCCAAAGTGATCGGCAAAAGGGAACATTTGTGTCAGTGAAATAGCTTAAACCTGCATGTGAAATCAAAGTTAAAGGAACTTAGGACTCTTCTTTTACCCTGAAATTGTTGCACAGAAGGATGGGAAAAGAAATGCAAATTATTTCACTGCAAGTAAACATTTCTGTGAGCCTGATAAGCTCTCTAGCTAGCAAATTACCAATCCCTTGCAGCTACCAGAGTATGAGAGATAAAGGATGAAAGGAACCTGATGTGACAGTTACCAATAGACACATAGTCCTGCAGTAACTCTGGTCAAATTGTTAGATCGATCATCTTAACAAAAGATGATTCTAACCTACAAAAATCAAGCTAGAAAAGTACAGATGGTAAGTCAGTATGATAGAAAAAGAGAGAAAAAGAAAATAGTTATTGTTAGGGCAAATCCCAGTATCACAGAATACTGACGGTCAGTTCCTTGCTCCTGTGCAAAATTTCAGTCCAAATTCATGCTATTTAATTTTTGGCATTTACCTGCCTATGTATCTTTATTAGATATAAAACATAGGTTATTAGGGTTAAGCAGCAATACAGGTACTTCCCTAGCACTCAAGGATGTTATATGAATAAATGCCTCAAAGGCTGGGACAGCTGTAAAAGACCATGTAAGTTCCTAAGACAGGGGAGTTGAACAGGAAACTCTCAGGTGCAAAGTTTCATTGAAAGTCATCATTCTCAACCAGTGGAAAAGACAAGACCTTCTCACTTCATTCACAAGCAAGATTCCACAGTTTTTGGTTTCAGAAACACTACCATGATCCCAAAGTTGGAATATGTTGGTGTTTTTGGAATTCAGAATGTTTTCCAACCTCCCCAAGAGCCTCAGAACCAGACAGCAAAAGCAGCCCCACTTCTCAGCAGGTGGGTTGTTGAGAAGCTAAAGAAACAGAGCTCTGTGAGGGAAGCAATGAGTTATGCAAGTGAGCTGATGGGGAACTTGGTAAACACCGGACAGAAACTTCTCTCTTTTCCTCAGAACTCTACCTGGCATCACTATGAATCTACAGAAGCTTTCAATTCTTACAAATCAGTGATTTTGGACAGAAAAAAAGCTAGAAAATTTCCAGTCAGTAAAAAAAAAATAGGCAGCATGGTTGGCCACTCATTGTCTACTCCCTGGGTCAGGGTTTTGCAAGTTTTACAGCCCAGAGGACACTAACAGAGGATGATGAGCTCTGTATACTTTCACAGGAAGCTTTCCCCTGAACAAATGACAAACAGCCAAAAAAACCAATAGCTGTGGCTGAAAGTAGATAAGAATGGGGAGCAAAAAAAGCTGCAATGTTCCACTGCAGCACAATATAATAAGCAGGGTAAGAATAAGTCATGAAGGACCTTAAAATATGCTTATTCAATGCATGGGGAGACAGAGTTAGCAGAAAGATGCAAACAAAGATGAAGGAAGGGATAAATCTGAAATCCTGAGAGATAATCCAGATAATAATAATTTCTCTAAAAACAAGTTACAGCTTTCTTACCTCATTAGATCCCAGTGTGCATGATCATGGATTAGGACAAACAGTGTGTGTGGATTCTGCATAGAGTTCTGTAAAAAGACTTTGAATTTAATTTGGGCTTCTGCATCTAGTTTCATGACATACTGTTCCACTCTCTGCTTTGTAAGATGTTCCTTTTCTAATCCAAGTTCTAATAAAATACCTAAAAGAATGGAACAAGTGTCAGTACTTTTGTACATGAATACATCTAAGAATGTCCTGTAAATCTAAAATAAAGCTAACTAATGAGCACCTGAGTGCCAGAGATGAAACAAAGTCTGTTGATAAGTCACTTCGGAGGGTGGAACACAAATCAAGAAATCAATTTTCTCGAAGGAACCCAAATCAAGATTTTGAGTGCTGGAGTCAGCAATTGAGCAAATATGAGACAGCAATTTCTGAGCCACTGCTAGCTGGAATGGACGAATTTGGTGTCGTTCAATCTCATAACCTGAAAAAGGCAAAATTCTGTTTAGATACATGCCCAAAGTCTAATCTAATGCAAAATGTTAAGAGTCTGGCAAAGAATGACTGATTTACCCTTTAAGGTATTTTGCTTATTTACAGGAGTTCATTTATGAAAATCCATATAGAATATGCAAAGAAATCTTTCTGTATTTGGACTTTTTGGTCCTATAAGTATCTGAGACCTGAAAGTGAATTTGAACAATAGCATTCTGCTACCACAGAAGTAAGACTTAAAGCTTCAAAAACTGTAATACCCAGTGGAATGAAGCAGAACATTCATCAGTGCAAATTTGAATATCCCAAGACATGAGTTGTTGCTTGCCTCAGGATCTTTGCCTTCAGGAGCCTAGGACTCTGCCCAGAGGAGTCTAACTGTGCACCCAGCACTTGGTCTCCAGTATCCTATTCTGTTACCTCTTTAGAACATCTTCCTTACTTACTTGTACACACAGCTGTTCCAGTTCCGTTCACTGCTGTTGGTTTATTCACTGAAGCAGAAAGTGATGAAGAGATGTGTCCTTGGTTTTCTTGATAAAATTTCTCCAGCAAAAGATCAATGTCACCCTCTATCAAATTGCGGAGAGACAGGAATAAACATCCGTGTTAGTAAGAGCTGCATTTCAAACTGACTTTGTTTTGTAGATCTTTAAAACTATTTATGTGTTTGCTAGCTATCCTGCCCTTGGCTTATTGGTTGTTCTATACAGGAACCTTCTTGTTATTTTCTATTTTTAGAAATCTTTTTTTACAGAGTATCACTAATAAAATGAAAACCAGACCAGAGAATGATAAACCATCTCTGCAGACCAGCTAGGACATTTATGGAATGTGGTAGAAAACTAGCCTCAAGACCCTGATGCAAACCAGCAACAACAAAGACATAAAACTGACTTAGTTTATGTTCAGACCATGGATCCATACTGTTCACTAACAAGGATTACAAGAAAGTTGAGAAAAATCTGATAAATTTTTTTTAAAACTCTAACATTTTTGAGAGACAGAAAAGTAATTTCTAATACAGCCAAAAGAAAAATGTGAGTTTTGTAGCTATACACAATGCTGAACCAAGCAAGCTATACTTTACTAAAGTATTGCATATCTGCAAACAGATCCATTTCTATAGAGCATGGGCCCTACTTACAGATGAAAGCTATGCAGAGAGTACAATATGCCAGACCCAGGCATTAGTATTTTCTCAGCACTTGAAAAGATGTTTGAGCATGTCTGCAGTGAGCTCAGAAAGCCAGGGCCTGCCCTGTGAAGTGCAGTCCAGTGGATATAGGTGGCAGCTATTTTTAGGATGCTCATTTACTTGTTCTGCTCAAACAATAGCAACAGCAGAGAACTCTATGATTCTCTATGGTTCTCTTTAATTTTGAGAACTGTGCCTTGAAGATACTAAGATAAACACTACATAACTACAAGATGATTTAAGGAAATTGAGATTCCCTTAAGCTACCACTCAAAATATCATGACACAGAGAGCTTCTTGTGATCTATTTACCAACATGATGCGAATGGCAAAGAAGACTGTGACATCCCATTAACAGTGACAAATATGCTGCATTTGTCCTAGTTGTGAGATACAGTTTGACTTTCCATGTGGCTTGATCTATCCCCAGATAATCCTGCCTGGAGTTATCCTCAGTACACTCAGTTAAAAAACAATCCAGTAATTGTGTCCCTCTGCAATTTTCCTCTCTGTCCCAGGCATCACAATCAAGTTCAAAGTGGGGTAAGTAGAAGGGGAAAATCCTACCTTTCATAAAATAGCTCTGATCTATTCTGCTTTAAATGAATTCTGTGCTCACAGCAAAAGAATTTATACATTCATATGGATATGGACTTATATAACGTAAGGATGGATTTGCATAGCTAAGAATAATATGCTCAGCTATTTGCTGGCCTATTTTTATGAAACCAATGGATTTTATAAACTGACACTTTTAGGAGGAATCTCAATTCAAGTGTACTTTCACAACTCTGTCCTGCATTTTTCATATATTTCTTAGAGTGTCTTGCTTCTGGAAAGGAAATGAGCACGACTATTTTCTCAGACTTAAAAGTTTCAGGGATTTAGAAACATGCCTCTTTACAACCTGTTAGGTACCTGGGCAGAGTGTGCTAAAGAAGGACCCCAGAGTTTCCACCTTCCCTGTGACCAGCTGATAGTTAACTTCTTTTTGGTAGTCTGAAGGACTGAGCATGCTCTCAGACAGAACTCTTGCCTGATACTTTCCTAAAAGACAAAAAAAGAGGAATTTTGAAAACACTTTAAACTAAAGTTAAAAATGTTCTAAGGCATAACAAAAATACTTTACAACTAAATAAATACCACACATACAGAAATGGCAGAGATGAGTCTTTTATGTCTTTGACACATATATACACCATGTAAAACAGATTCATGTTTTATAATTCTTTGTATTTCATTCCCAGTTTGGAAAATATTTGTTGATACAGTATATAAAAAGACCATATAATATTGAAAGGAATTGCCAATTATCTTACAATCATAATGAATCTTTGAATGGCCATCCAGATAATTTATTTAATTGTGAGCATAACCCTCAACAGGTTGTTGAAGGGAATGACATTGAAAGATCATCTTTTAGAAGCTAATGAAAGGTTCTCTGCAGTAATGTCCCAGTTGCACAGAGGAGGAGAGCTTTATGCACTGTGTGTGCTGTAACTCACTATTTTTTGTTTGTAGCCTTGTTGGCTGAGATGCTTTGGTGAGAAAATGGGCAACGCAGGCAGAATGCGGTTTGCTGGGGAGAGACCCAGTGGTGCAGTGTCAGCTTGGGTTCACCAAACCCAATCATTACTAGTTGCTCTGCTTTGTGAGGCAACTTACTGGAATTCTAACCAAATCCCTCACAGCATTGAATTACTCTGGTTTGCATGGAGATACATTCTTGGGTTATTACCTGTTATCACAATGCAGGAATCAATGGCTCGGTTTCTACTGGCACATATGATCACCACATAGTTTGTCTTTACTAATTTTCCTTCAATGAGTAGCTTAAACATTTCTGAAAGCCCTTCTGCCAGGGAGTAGCTGCACTCAATGATATGGACACTGTCATTACAGGAGCTGGCTGCCAGCCCCGCCAGCCAGGGCAGCTGGGCTGAAGTCACCGGGGTGATCTGGCTGGGCACGTGGGGAAAGGCCTGGGGAACAGCCTGCTGGTACTGACGGATTTCAGACAGGTGTGATTCCCGCCAGGAACGCATGAATATTTGCTCCAAATCCTCAATCAAAGGGACCTGGTCTGCAGCTAAAAAGAAACAAGAGGGAAATATTATGAAACAATTTAAAAAACTGTTGAGTTAAAAGCATGTATTTTTTAAACCATGATTCAGATTTCTGCATGCATGACTCTATTGCCTATAGCAGACGTAAAGCAAACTTTTCATTTTGAAATGCCTTTGTGATACTCAGATAAAGCTGCCCTAATTTGAACCTGAGTACCAGTAATTAGAAATGTTTAAGAGGTTGAATGCTGCCTGTCTCAGCATAATGCTACTTCTAAACCACAGATTGTCTGCAAGAACAGTGAATGACAGCTCTTTTCCTTTAATTTTCATCGCTGAGGTCCCAGATGATAGCAGAAAATAAACCTTGTATGTTTATAATTCAATCTGTCTGGCCTTCAAGACCTAGTTATTTCATTTTTTTCCATAATCATGAATGAAATAGTTTAATATCACATTATCAAAGACTCATATTTAGTACTGTCCTGCCCTAATATTCCCTTTCTCATTTGCCTGCATGTAATATATTCAATGTAGTCTCTCTGGATGTAGAACAATCTTACCTAGTTGAACAAGGTAGTAGACAGTCAGTAAGAGCTGCATTTCCTCAGAAATAGGCTGTATTGTGGATGCACCGTATTGTTCATATGCTCTAGATAAAGACTGTGAATTTCTGTAACAGGTGTACAACAAAGGACTCACTATCACATCATTAATGTTCCCGCAAAGATATGGGAAGTTTCCATGACCTACAAAATAAATGTATGTAAACATCACATTAATTTAGTCATTTTCTATATACGCATTAAACAGTTTTAATAGTCAACCTCTTAAAATGGATAGTGTTAGCAGTGTTTAGAGGTAGAATATATCTTTACATCTCTTGGAAAAAAAAGAGGCCTTGTTGTGGGGTTGGGGGGTTTACCTTTAAAAATAACTGGTTTTGCTTTACAGATTTTCAGCAAGTTGTCCGGAACTGAGACTGGTTCTCCTGAGCCTACCATTGGAGAGGAGGCTGGTCCCACCAAAGCCGAATGTGGTACAGATGACAGGCTTCCTCCATCTAAGATTTTAGACATATTATTACTGGAGTCAGGTCTAGTAATAATTTCCTCAAAGAAAAGTTATTCAGCATCTTCTCATACCCGCATTTGCTATCAGTATTAACTGCTTTTTATGGCTCCATCACACAGCTCTTGACCTGTTACTACAACCCACACTATTATGCTAACAGTCTTGGAGGACTAATTAATTATGTCACTGCAACACTGGACATCCCACATGCATCTAAAGATTTTGAAATGTTTATAAACAAACAGTTCCAGATATGAATGCAAGAATACAGACTCTTATGTGGTATCAATGCACATGTAGTTATGATTTGTGAGTTCTGGGTGATACATTTCGTTTCACTCATTAGAATGTTTTTATTGCTATAAGAAGAAAGAAAAATGTAAGATTCAGTGTTTGCTCAGCCATAGCTTCTTTATGGTAATTTTAATGTAAACAATAGTACATTAAAAGAAAATATTTTGGAGGAACTGTATTTATTTCACTGCATGTCACTCCTGTCTGTATCTAGACTATAAAATCCAAGTGCCAAGAACATTATGACAAATGATTGAAACAATGGATGGTACTGTTATTATGGACCTGAGTTATGATACTAATTTTAATATTCCAAAGGTGTTTTGGTGTCTAAAGATGGACCCAGGCATCTGTTGGGATTTGTTAATGACTTGATGACTGGAACCTAAGGAGAATTAGGCTCAGAGCCTCAAAAAGCATCTAGGAAATAAAGCATCTAGGTGAGCACAGAAAAATCCCTCATTTGAATCTGCATGTGTCTTTAAAATAATACTTCCTTCCCCCCTATAATTTTCATGTTCTAATGAAACAACAAAATCATTACCTTGGGTATAGCTTACCATTTTTAATTCTGTTTGGAGCCTGTGGATTGAGCTGCAAGTTCCACGTTTCAGTGGAGGATGGAGATTCTGGTGACCAACCTTTATGGCGCTTTTTTGGAGGGCCTGAATTTGTTAATGTGCCTGAATAAGAATAATGTTCCAGAGAAATATCAGAATAAAATTTATTCAGGTTTGTGCATGGTAATTCAGTATGTTTGGACAGACTGAATGTATTCATCAGTATGGTAGTAGAAAAGGTCAGGTCTATGAATATAATAATTTTGTGTGGTTTATTTTACTTTGTTGTGTCCTGCTTAAATTACTGGGAAATTTTTGGAGCAGAGAACTCTTAATTATCTACGTAAACTTCACTTATCTAACACCAATGCTTTCTCTCTACTAAGAATAATACAGTAAGTAATGAGACATAATAAGAATCCCTTACAGTATAAATATTTTGAAGTCAACACTGTGGGCATTTTGCTCCTTTTATTTCTGAACACATGACATAGTGTTACATGGAACTTACTGAAAAATAATATTGCTGAGGGTTTCTTTTCAAAAATTTCCCCATTTACAGGATTTTTGCCACTTCTCGCTGATTCCGTCTTTGGTTTTATGTTTTTCCATATTAACTCCTATCAAACTACCTCTACACCTTCCTCCTACCCATGTATAGCTTCAACATTTTCTTCTGTAAAAACAACTTTCTTACGTTTTTTTCAGGAGCTCCTGATGACTAATTTCTTTAAATTTTTTTCATCATTTTCTTGAGTCTTCTTGTGCACTCCTGCAAACTCCTAGGAAGATGAGCTTCCACTAACATCAAGTATTTCTAATTATTGAGAGTCAACGGTCCTCCTGGAATTGCTCAGAAACTTGCAGGATTGAGCTATTTCTGTTTCTGGACATGACTACACAGAGATTGTAACACTGCTTAACCCTGTCAAGGTGCTATCTCCAGGTGAAAAGTCCCACATAAATTTCGAGATAAAATAAGAATTTTATATAAAAAGGTGTGGGTTTAATTTTGAAAAATTCATTAAAATTAAAGATAAACCCGAGGTCTTCAGATCTAGAAGGAGATTGTTCACTTGCAGACCCTCACACACGGGGGTTTCCAATGACTTTATCCCTTACCCTTTTACCACGCGAGGGCAGACTTTGGCCATTTGTGCTGCTCATCCTTCCACTTGGTTTCCTGGCATAACGTTGTGACAAAGTCACAAGATACTTAGAGCAATACAAAGGACTTTTTTATTTGACAGTGCTGTGCTCTTTTCTGCAGATATGTTGATATGTGAAATTAATCCTTCTGAAATGAATTAGCAATAATGTGCTGCTGCATGAAAAAAAGAGATTAAGAGCCTGAATGGGCAGAGAAGGTGTATTTGTCTGTGATGCCAGCAGGGAAACTTCGGAAGACTTATCCTAAAACCGAGCTACAGTTTGTTGCTAGCCATAATGAAAACTAATTTTCTTCCTTAAACAAACCAGTGACACAGTCTGTGACAGAAAACAATTAACAAAAATCATTGTAATAATGCTATAGCGAGGGCAGTTTCTTGAATTTGGAGCCAGTTGACAAAGCCTATTTCTCCATCTCAAGGTGAACCGCAACCCAGGAATCATCCTATGAGTTACTCCTTATAAATAATTCCCTTCACAAAATCTGTTTGGGAAATTGATGCAAACTGACACATTAAGAACCTGGATTCAGAATCTGGCCCGTATCTCTATTAAATAAATGAACTGTAAATATAAGGAAAAACATCTAGTTAATATGAACTGTAACAAAACTGTGGCTGAAAACATATAAAGAATTTTTTTTCCCCTGGAAATTAACACAGAAAACAGTACTGTAGTCAGAAAAGACTTGGAAGAAATTTGTAATTTCTATTCATTCAGGAAATTACAATCATTATATAATTTGTTCAATGATTCTATTATACTCATGGAATACAGAGTTTAGGGTTATTAAACAACAAATCCATACAAATACCTAACACCGAAGGTCTTGTCAGAGCAGACAGGTTATTTTTCATCAACTGTTGTTTAGGTGACTCCTTGCCATTATAAACTGCTGAGCTGAATGCTGCTGTTGAAGGGATGTGATCTGTGGCTGCAGCTGGCAAGAAAAAAAACCCAAAGTATTTACATTAAACATTTCTAGGTCGAGAGCCTCAGCTGATATAACAAACCAATCATTTCATCATTTCATTTAATAGAGCCATCGGGATCTGCTCAAGAGTGAATAAAAAGCTGAATAAAACAAACTACTTCTGACCTCCTACTCCCAATTAAGTGCCTGGGCAAAATCTGATTCTTCAATTAAATGCATATGTCAGAAGCTGTAGTTTCTTTGCATGACCCTGGCTCTTACATAAAGTTTACTCAAGAACCAGCCAAAAGAGAGAGGTTGTTTAAAATTTACTAAGCCTCCATCCCAATCTTTCTCTTTCTAAGATTTTTTTAACTATGCTGCATTTAAAAAAGCCAAAAAATGGAGGTGTTCTCAACCCTAATATACTTGTAATTAACGTAGCTTTTTTGTAACATCTGGGGGGGAAAAAAAAAAAGGCAATCTGCTATTATAAAGAGATTGATGATTTGCTCTGGAAGGGCACCAGTATTCCAGATCACGACTATTTAACAGGCTTCCATCTTACACAGAGAATAGAATATAACCACCAACAGATGTGCTTCAGCTCTCCTCTGTAAAAACTCAGGAAAAACCTGTAATAGTCACAAGACACTAAAGAGCTGTTTTCATTATAAAGAAGCTCAGAGAGATCACTCTAGCCTCTATCATTTATCACCTTTCATTTATGTCAAGTTAATGGAAAAGTAAAGGTCTCAGAAAGAATTTTTAATGCAAAGAAAGTTACAGATACCAATTGTTTGGTTTTTAATTTTAAAGTCACTTTTCTCAGCAGAAGAAAAAATTCACAAGCTTTTAAGCTGATGCCCATATAATGTCTGTATTGAACAGGATTCTGGTCATAGCATAAAATAGACTGGATCAGACGAAAAAGCTAAAATTACACTGGATCCTGTAACAGTTGTCATCTGTGACCAGACAAGCGACAGGTGGAAAAACACTTTAGAAATAAGGGCTTTTTAAAACATTTTGGTTTGGTTTAGCTGTGAGCAAGCTGCAGAACACCTGTTTACTATTTGTTAACCTTTTATACATAAACCTGACAGGAGAGAAGGAACAGCAAGAAGCCTTCAAAGTATAATTCTTTCTTTATTTGTAATAGATCTCTAATTCTATTCAACTTGTTTTATTAGGCAGTGTGCCTACTTGTTTGTTTGCCTTTGCTTTCACATGAGTACACCCAAATACACAAGAACAGAGTTAAGTGGAAGTGCAACCCTGGCGTGTTTTCCTTCCAAGCAGTACCTGTTTGCTGAGTCCCAGCTGGAGCACTGGGATTTGCAGCTGGGAGCGGCTCACTGGAGGTGCTTCCTGAGAGGCCCGAACTCTCTGGCAGCTGGAACAAGGTGCTTGAGCAGGTACTGGTTGAAGACTGACGGCCTCTGAACTCTTAACAAAAAAAAAAAAAAAAAAGAAAAAAAAAAAAGAAGCTTCTTTATCTTTCTGATAATTTCACACATTAATTCTTAGAGGCTACAGCACTTGAATGAAGGAACCAATGTCTTCAGACAGGCCAGGCTTATATTAGGTCAGACAATGGCTTTTTACAGCTGCTCTAGCAGTCACCTGGCTTTAAAGAGTCTTTCAAATGATCTCATTCAGGCTTTACACAGACGCCAGCCCTCATGATAGCTAAGCTTGGATGATAAAAACCAGAGCTCAAGGAAGACAGCTTCATTATCTTACCTGCCCCTTTCCAGCAGATTACAGATCCTTTGGTCAGAGCTCCCTGTGCATTCCTGACCAGATAATACTTCAAGTGTTTCTGTTTCTTGGGCTGAGTGGTCAGTTTAAGATTAATGTGATTTGAGAATTCTGTAAAGTAGCAGAAACCCTTCTTGCCACAGCCAACACAATTGCCAGAGAAGCCTGATAAAATAAACAATACACATAATCCAATGAGATAGGTGGGTCACTATTAATAACATTCAAACATGACTCTTTCCAGAGGAAAGACTGTATTTATTTATGTTTGGGGGTTTTGGTTTGTTTTTCTTTTCTCACAGAGTGAGATTTCTATTAACGCTTTCCTTAAAAAAGGTATTTTCACTTTGTGCAAAAAGCATATTGCACTTTGGATAACAGACTCTAAAAACATAGCCCCACGTTTAAAAAACAAATAAAATGGGCCATATTTTCCATTTTCTCCTACCAGAAAAAGGTCACAATTCCTGTTTATTACCTACCAGTGAAAAGTTTCTGGCTGAAGAGCACTGAGTCAATTGCTTAACCCCAGCCCTATTCAGCACCACAGCATGTACATGCTTCATTTCTCTTTCAATTTTCATTGAAATATCATTCAATTTCATTGAATCCCATTTCACCCAATTCAATGAAACATGCAATTAAGTCTCAAGAAATTAAGTATATTTAACCTACTATATTTAAATAGATCTGAACATATTTAAGTATCAAGTGCCTCCTATAGATGCTATTTTAGACAGGAGAAAGTACTAAGCCATTCCTGAGCTATTAATTTAAAATAGCTTTGTCAAATTATGGCTAGACTCTGTCAGCACTTCACAGCAGTTGAAACTATTTATGATTACAGGAACAAAGTGTCTGCAACTCTATAGACACAACAGAGACATAGTCCTTCCCCGTAAAGCTTTTTGTACTCAGGCTTGATGGGGCATTTCCAGGGATACTGCCATCCATTTCCTCTCATTCTGAGATACACAGCTTGTGCCTCAACAAGGGGCTCATGGTGCTGATGTCATTATCATCGTAAATAAAGGGCACTGCTCACACAGCTGCCTTAAGATTCTTCTTTTTTTTTGTCCATTCTACAAAGTATTTCCTAAGACATTTTCATCTTCCATCAGACTAATGCAACTGTCTGAAAATACTTATGATCTACAAAGAAATCCTGTACAGGGGAATTAAAAGATAATTTTGCCCTTGGAAATTTTCTCTCTGTTCCCTACACATGACCTGAAGTATGATGCTTTCTTTCATTTTAATCATATGTAATGAACATTTTTATGTGTAATAACAGGAATTGAAATGAAAAGGGTATATTCAGTGAATTGAAACATGGCAAAAATAAAGGAAATGTATTTTACATAATATGGACAATGACATTGAAAAGAAAAAAATGGAATAAAGGATCAATAATATTGTAAATGAAATTAAAATCCACTTAGGAAAATTCTTTCAATCACATATCTCAAACAAATTATACTTACAAACTAATGGCCAATACTTTTTTCTTTCTGTAAAGTACAAGCACTGAAACATAATGCTCTGTAAACACTTGTTGCTTGGTTTTCAACCTAAGCACTTTAGTTAGTTTTCAAAAGGTTCAGAAGAATTTTTAAAAACTAAAGTTGATGTGGATTTTGGTCTGGTATCCATGGGAACAAGGGGCGAACAACCATTGAAAGCTGCCTATTATCTCTCTGATCCTAGTCAGTAGGATGATAAAAGTCATTATGACTCATAAAATCAGGACAAGTCATGACTCTGCAGAATATATCTGCAGACTGTTATATCAGTCAGCACAAAAGCATTTGTCTAACATCACAGAGCCTTGAGTAGCTGCAATAAAAGCAACAACAAAAGGAAACAGAATTAGAACGGATGTGGCAAAAGCTGTAGAGTTTGCATGCATTTTATGCTGATTAAGAAATCATGAAAAATGCTTTTGCTAGTAAATGAAAACTTCTCATATATTTGGCAGCACACAGAGCATCACAGGAGTAGCACTGCAATTTTTGCCTGGTTGCCACTCACAAGACCACACCTGTTTTCAAATTTCCTCTTTCTTTTTTCCAAATGTACACTTTTTAGGTTTTATAATTTTTCTGGGAGTGTCTGGCAACTTGACAAAGCCAAATGTTGAAGTATTTGTTAAATCCGAGTTGGACAGTGGACATGAAATCGTATCATTTGGACTCCAGATTTTCAGATCACTTTTGTAAATTTACTTTTGTAAATTACATCTGTCCATTTAGCAATAACTTCTACCTGAAGAGACCTTTTGCCCCAATCACCTATTTTTAACTCTGTGGCGCCTACTGGAAAATTAGTTTACACCCTATATAGCATACAGGTGAGGCATAGTAAGGATTAAACAGATCTAAATTGCCCACTTGTTTTGAAAAGCCCTTGGATGACATTTTATAAGTTTATTTTTCAATTTTCCTTTAAGTCAAATTATCATCTTTCACCTCAAGTTGCTCCAGCCTCTCTGAGTGAGACCTGGTGCTTTCTTGGAAGCTGCCAACACCCTTTTCCATCCCATTCCCTCTGACTGACACTCTTTGGTGACAGCCATTGCTTCATTAATGCAGTTCAGCCCTGACACCACAGATAGAACACAGCATGCTCATAGTTCCAGCGCAATAAAATGCTCTTCAGTCATTTCTCATTGCAGGGCTCTGCCACCCCTGCTCAGAGCACTTTATGTGGCAGATTGAGTAAAACTGAGAACACAAACATTTCATCATCCTCCTCTGAAGGCCCTGTTCATGCCATGGCCCAAGGCAGCAGCTGATAGAGGGAACAGCTTGTTTCATAAACAAGCTGCATTAAATATTCTTCCATACATTATAGAGAGGACAAAGGTTAGGGGAGTTGGGGCAGCCATAAGGTGACTCAATATATCTATGTCATGGGATTGATTTCACAAGAGAATTAGAAATCAATGCCTGGAGTTTAGGGGCTAAAAGCCTTTCACCTTTAGGTCACTGGTTCATACCCAGCTCAGTTCAGTTGTGACTAAAGGCTGTTCCCCTCTGAAGATTGTTTAATCAGAAGATGTTTGTATCTGTGATTTATCATATGCATTTGCTTGAATTTGCTCACATCACAATGATCAATTGTCCATAATTTAAAAAGCTATTCCACAGCAGGGACCTTGTGCTCTGAAGAAGGACCTTGGACCAAAAGGTTATGAAATCTGACCTACCTTCTCACTGATAAAATGGTTCCTTTGGATCAACAGTGAGCTTGTGGTAGGGATAAAGAGAGTACTTCAGAGTGGAAGGTCATGCACTCAATATTTCATAATCAAATCTTTCATAAACTAGCAGAAAATTTTTTTCTTGTTTCTCTTTTAAATGTGTAACAGGCTTTTAATTAACATTAATATTTTGGTGGAAAGTTGGCAGCTTGCTTAAACAAAGAACGCTTATATTTTCAACTTTTCACCGCAAGTATTTCCTCTTTTCAGTTCTACTCACAGGAAAAGGCACACAAACACTGACAATGCCCCATGGCTTTCCCACCTACTCAGTACCACTCCATTTGAAGACTGAAGTCCTAAGTTTAAAAAATGAATAAAATAAATATGGTCAAGCTGGAGAGCTCCATTGTACAGCAACTCAGTACTGTTACAAAAGCCCAACAGATCATTGCATATTTATAAGAAGCAGCCACAGTATTTTATACTACAATGTTTTCATCTTACATACAGCTTGCAATGCAAGCAAACTAATCTTTTCCTCTGTCATTCTGACCTCAGAGACCCACTAGAAAAAAAAAGGATTCCTTGTTCCCTGCTAGGAAAGTAGGCAGCTCTTTGGTCTTTTGGAAAATGATGGGTGAATAGCTGCTTTGTTTATCATGAGAGACTCTCCTGAAGAGTGAGGACTAGAAAAAAAAACAAAACAAGGAGAGAAAAAAAACCTTAGGAAAGGTTCGTGTTAGCTGCTTTAATTAGGAAACAATAAATATCTCACTATCACAGATCACTTCCTCCATCTAAGCATTCCTTTAGGTTGCATAAAACCCAATAAACAGCTTCCTAAAGGCAAAAAGCTGAATCTGTTTTGCAAAGCAGTTAAACCTGTGATCAAACATGATTAACAGAATCATATGAGGAACAAGCCTAGAGACAGAAAACGTTTTGCTTGTCAAAAATATAGTCTTTCCCAGAAACTATTGAGGTTTCCTTCCTATGGAATAATACATCAATTGTAAAAACAAAGAAACCAAACAACCTCCAACAGAAATTACTTTCAAATCACAAGCACATCTGCCTTGATGGTGGGACAACTTAGTAGCATAATCAATAAAATGGCTCATGCCTCAGAGGCATATAAAGAGCCCCTAATGGGAACAAGATCGTAAGTCAAAACCTGGCCCTGAAACTACTGAGATATTTCCTGCTTTCTTCTGGTCTTTTTGTACAATCCACAGGTATCATCAAAAACACATGCAGCAGACCATAAGAAGTCAGGAAACTATTGGGTGAGTAATGAGTGTCTTCTCTCATCAAATAAACAGTTTTGAAAAAAATCTACAGTACTGGGCAACAGCTGCCTTACAAAAATACAGTATATTAGAAAAAGCATGAAATTAGGCGAAAAACCAGTGGGGTTGAAGGGTCACAAATGATGTGTCTGTATCACCAGTAAGCCTTACCAAAAGTGTGGGATATACTCTGACTCATGACAGCTAATTTCAATTCAGAATTAATCCAATTCTATTTCCCTCTAAACTTACAAAGGCTTGAAGGGACTGCTTTCCATGCTGCTTCAAAAGGCCAACATGTTTGACGGAGCAGTGCCTAAACTCAGAATACCAAAAATAAGGCTTCTATGCTGTCTTGAAAAGCAAGACACTAAATAGTTTCCTTTCTTCATACGACATGTTTTCAATTTAAATCTACCACCAGAGAGAGGACACTGTGCTACATTAATAGATTATTTAAAGTGAAAATGGTTCTCTCTTTTATCCCACAATGTGTCTGAAACCACGAGACTACTCCTGTCTGCTTCTAAGTTTACTTCCCCTGATTCGATTTGCACTGGTGTATGAAGACCTGAATCAAACAATCATTTCTATCCACAGTATGATCTATTGTACAAATAGTATGCTATCCTCATGTTAGTAAGATACATAATTTTTTTTCATTAGATAGGGGACCAGGAACATTCTTTTATGTCCAGCATCCAGATGAAGACTTTGGATCTTAAAAGTATACAAGTTCTTTTCTATTTAAGCTTGTTGTAGAATACATAAAAGTTATACGACAGAGTTACTAGAATTCTCTCCAAAAGAATGTGGTTCACTGGGGGTTGAAGTGTATAACAACAGTCAAAAATAAGCATTTAAATGGTTTCAGGAAACTAAAATGTATTAAAAAAGCAAACTGAGGATGCAAGTAGCATAAAACCCTCCCAATTATGTTCCTGTTCTTGTTTAGCATGCAATTAACAAATACACTACTTCCTCTCTGCTAACAGCCTAAGGAGCCTAAGCTGTTAACAGTGCTAGGACTGAATGACTTGAGTGGTACAACATCCCTGTCTTTATCTTTAAAATGACAACACGTGGGTGATTTATACCACTCCTAATTCTTTTACAATCACTGGTCAAATGCACTGTGACCAATACAACTCTACAAGATCACATAGGAAAAGAAATTACTGTACATAGAATCACATTATGCACCTTCACACTCCACTGTCAGCCCAAATGCCTTGAAGAGTTGCTCAAATGGAGATAACAACTGAGTTCATGTCATACCCCACAGTGTTTGTGAAAGAAACATCTTAAAAGTCTTGGTAAATATTTCCTTTTGCTATTCAAAGCTCAGACTGGTGCACAAATATAAGATGCATCATTTTTTTGGTTAACTATGAAAACAATATGTACGAACCTGAGAGTGTCTGATTGCAAACTGAGTTCCCCCTCCAATCATGCACCGCCTTTCCCAATATAAAAGCTATTCCATTTTAATAACATTAATATTCAGTTAATTAATTCACATGGCTGCAGATCTTCCCCATTTGGCTTGATTTGGGTGATGTTAATGGCAATCAGAAAGACTAATAAAAATAGATAGAAGGACCTGTTTTTATGTCGGAAGTTAAACTTTTAAGTAGATTAAATGCAATAAATTGAAGTATCCTCCTAACAATATTTTTCAAACACACAGTATTAACTGATTCCACATATAGGAAAAACTTCAACTTATAATCACTCATATTTATTTATATTGTGATGATAGCAAAAAGCCAAAGGTTAGAATCCAGAACCCAGGCTATTGCTGAAACACAGTGGAGAATATTATCCCTATCTCAAAGAGGTAAATTGAAATGGTCATCATTTTTTTGTAGTCCAAACTATCATAAAACTGTTTACATGTATACAAGAGCCTGAAATTTCCACTTGAAAGCCCTACAGTCTGTACACATCTGTATTTGGAAAGCTAAATTAGAGACAGGCAGCAGTTCAACCAGTCCAGTTACCAGATGTGCAGGTCCAGCAACTAGGACATGAACCAGCCAAATAATGACTTCAGCCTTGGACTAATGGACAGAAAGTGTTGAAGCATCTCTAATGAAGTGGCTCACTCTGCATTTTTCCAAAGCAAACACAGCCAGCTCTGAGTTGTTGTCTTCTTGTGCATCACCTGTGAGCATTACTGTAAATGTGGAATAGAAACAAGATCTGCTGAATTCAAAAAACAATTAGCTATTAATTGAAGCCACAGAAGAATCCACTTACTGCAATCAGACACTTACCTAACAGGGCATTGCGTCCATTATCATCTGGCAGGAATCTTTTATCCACGGCACACACTAACAGGTGATCAGGTAAATTTGGTGACTTTGCACCAACAAGTAAAAATCCCGATGGCACCTCAATATGATCATTGGAAATTGAAACCAGTCTCAAATCTTTACCAGCCTGGCAGAAACCTAGAAAAAAATCAATTCAACTTATTTTAAGTTGACAAGATGTTTTTGTTTCTTGCTCACAATTGTCTTCATTAAAGGACTTCCTATCTTTTTAATGAAAAACAAAGTCTTACCCTCTAAGATCAAGGGCATACTAAAAGATTATTTTCTTCCCTGCCTTTTGGTCAGCTATAAACAAATTTGAAAATGTACAATGAAGTTTCTCTTGATGGTAGTTTGTAACCTACTTATTTATGAGACTCATCACCAACATCATCCTAACTTAGGTCAGACACTGGAAAATGGAGAAAATAGTTCTCAAAATCTGGTGAACTTCACCAGCTTTTCCCAGGTTTCCAAGTATTTTTACAGCTTCATAGAATGAGGTACACTTTAAGCAGAAAAGAGTCATGATAAAGCAATAAGAATTATCACATTCATTTTAGCAAATGCCATGCCTACAAACTCAACATTTTAAAGGTTGTGCTGCCTAAGAGAACAGAAGTTCTGTCCTTGTGCCAGGCATTCCAGCACAAATGCTTATCTGACACTGAACAAAGACCCTGTCAAATAGAAGAGCAACTGAGAGCAATCCAGCTTTATCTGGAAGGTAATGAACACTGACATTTTTAGGATTTCTATATCATATAGATTATCTCATTCTGATAAATTATAGGGGAAATAGCCCAAATCATACCCTTTTCAGTAGGGCAAGTGCTTCTGACAGCATGGTTTGTACTCTTACCATCAGTAGTGCAACATCCTTCTGGGGGAGGCTTCATCTGGTACGAAACAGGAGGACTACTTGATTCTGAGCCTTCCTCCTCCTCCTCTTCTTCTTCTTCGTCCTCATTTTCTGCTCTGCTGCCAGCTGCAAATTATCATAGCATAAATGACTTAGACAACAGAAAATGCTGGCAACAAACCAGTGAGTGGACAGGGTGACCCAGTTACAGAAAGTATTACAGCAAACTGGGTTCTCTCCTCTTGACAATGACTTTACTCTTGCCAACTCTTGATAGTTGTTGTTCCTTAAAGCTCCAACTTCCAGTCATGCTTATGATAAAATGTGTATCACCAAGAAAACAAAGATGTTAGTTCCTGTGCAAAAGAAGTTCAAAAGCATGACTCAACTGCACCTGAGAAAGTAAAACACACTAAAGGACAAATAAAAAGAAGTCTCAACTTACTAATTTTAAAAATCACATTATTTTAAGATAAGTGCACAATTTTTAGAGGACTAGCTTCTAATGTTTGAACTCTTGCTGATCAACAGTGTAACTGTATCCTTTGTTTACAATATTAACAGCCAATAAACCCCAAAGTCATTACTTCTTGGCACTTTAGAATGTCCTGGCTACAGTGTCCAAGTACAGAATTTGTTAATTAGGTATTGACCGTGTCCTTGATTTTGTACAGGACACTGAAAAAACAGTTCCTGCTTGAAACTAGTTTCACTACAGGTGATGCCATGACAAGAACACCTAATTCTCAGCCCGTCTGTCTCCTACCAGAATCCAGAACTCCAAGTAATGCACTGACACTCCTTTGCAGTGTCAAGGAAAGGCAGATGTTCAAGATGATTCACACCAGTCTGTGCGTGGACTGTGCTAGTCCAGGAGGCACTATGGAAGCAGTACTGAATGCTGGAGAGGAATATACGCTGTAAGCTTCAATTTTTAGAAGGCTTTAGGTGTGTTTAGACGGCTTTATTGCTGTGTGTTTCACCCCTTCAACTAGAGACTGCCTCTTTCCTTTCATGCAGGATGCAACAGCTCCAGCAAAACATTCTGACCAATGACTCCATCCCCTCTTATGGCTCAGATATACTCATGGCAAATGGGACAAATGTGGCAAGCAGAGGAGAGCAATTAACTGGTACATGGGGAAAGCTTCTACAGACAGGACTGAGGAACATTTTACACCAGAGACAGTGCACGAGTACTAAGGAAACCCAGTGGGGTTCGTGTCTTAGGTTTCTAGGTGTCTGTACGGACACACCTTCATCAAACACAACACAAAGAGCTTCCACTGGCAATGTTGGGTGGTGAAGGGCTGCAGGTACTTGAGGATCAGCAGAAAGCTGAATAGCTGCTTGTACTTGGGCAAGTAAAAGACCAGTTAGGCACTGACATTACTCTGCTGATCCAGGTTTTAATCTTGAAACAGAAAAACAATGAAGCAGTGCAGTCATCCTCCAAAGCCCACTATCAACTGGACATAACTTCTTTGCTTCAATTGACTTTGGATCAGGTACTCAGAATCCTGTAAGATATCATCAAGGATTTCTCTTTTCTTTCCTATTACCCTCCTCAGAATATCCTTTTATTTTATTGACAAATTACTGTACAATCAGCTAGACAAATACTACAGGACAAATGAGAACTAGGGAGGAGAAAGTAAATCTGGAGTTTGAAGATCTTTCTGGTAAGTTCATTAAGATTTACACCCCAGTCTGGAAGAGGATTTGAAGGGTATATTTACATTTAAACTCTGAACATCAAGCTCCAGTCCTGATGCACACAACTAAGGACCGAACACTAAATACAAGTGTTTTAAGGGCATGGTCTAAAGACAAAAAAACTGCAATTGAATGAAGGGAAAAGTGAGCCTTTTCATCTATGCTATTTAGCTAAAGGGTAAACTATGTGTTATGACATAACCTTGACTAATATATCCGTATGCAATGTAAAAGGGCTGAGTATGTCTTTCCTCTCATTCCTCTTGCTCCCAGACACGAAATTCCTCCCCTCCTTCCTCTTTGTGCCAGCTCTGACACTTACTAACTACAGAAAAAAAGTGACCAATTTCCTTTTTTCTTCTTGCTGGGTTTATGTATTAAATTAGCACAGTGGAAGAGCCAAAAGATGGCAAAACTGATGAAAAGGGAGAAAATGGGAATGTATGGACAGACAAAGTGAACAGAACAGAATATGTTTATTTCCCTTTTGGACAGAGGTAAACTGTGAGGTTTGTTCAACCATAATAGGTGATTTAAGAAAGAAACAAAAAATAGAAGCGGAGACTAAGAAATATGAGAGCTACAGCATTTTCAATTTGAAAATGAAAAGAGTAGAAGAGAAAGTACTCAAGCATGAGCAGCTGCCACCTGTAAAGGGTTTCATTAGCATTGCACAAGCCCCCAAGGATGTCTGTCCACTTCAGGTGCCTCCTGGACCTCAGAGCATAGGGATTCATGTAGCCAGAAGTCAAAGATTCGATTTATGACAAGGCTGCAGTACGTAAGAGAAGCTTGAAGACCTCTTCCACCTGAGGATCAGCCTAGGAGGCACTCTATTATAGGTCCCTTCAGAGTTCCCCTTGTCTGAAACTTTCATGAACAGAATGCTCTCTGCCAGGCTGTTACAAGACTTTTAATTACACTTCAATTTTCTTTCCATTAACTACAAGGAACACAGAATCAGCCCCTAAAGGTTTGGAAAGTTATTTGAAACTGTTGAAAGAAAGAAAGAAAGAAACTACAGAAGTGTGAAATCGCACTTTTGTTCCTGAACTGTGGATCTGCTCCTGTGGCATCTTTCCCAAGTGATGTCATAATCAATTTTGTGACATCACAGCTGCCATGGAAAAGTTTATAAAATCTTTATGGAAGGGTTTGATAGAATGCCATGGTTTAGCATAGTTTGGGTTTTTTGTTAAAGAGGGCTCCATCAGCTACAGAAGGGATTCTCTTGCAAAGAGGTGCTTACAGCTTCCTCTATGACCTAACAGAACCAATCAACTGGCTAGTTTGAATATTGGCAACCTTTTTAAGCCACTTAAGAAGCTTGACACGCCTCTGTGATCCCCATTTAAGAACGAACAAACCCCAGGAAAGCTCTCTTGCTTCCGACTTTTAGACAGGTAATTGGGAGCCTGCAGCGCGGCCCAGTGGGGCCAGGCCGGGCCCTGCTCAGCATGGCCCGGCCGGGTCGGCTGCGGTGGGGCTTGGCTGAGATCTCAGCCGCTCCTGCTCGCTGGACACCCGGAGAAGCCCCTCAGTGCGGGCTGGGCCAGCCAGGAGACAGCCACCCCGGAGCCGTGCGGCCCTGTTCCATCCATGGCCCTGTTCCATCCATGGCCCTGTTCCATCCATGGCCCTGCTCCGTGCAGGCGGCCCCGCGGCTCGGCCAGCCCCGCCCAGTGCAGCCGCTGAAATAAAATGCTACACCGAAACAAGCTCCGGCTGCCGCCCGGCAGAAATTAGGTGACCAACAACAAACGGCAAAGGTAAGATTAACTCTCTTAGTGCTGCAAGATTCTCCAGAACAGATGAAGCCTGCAGACATCAATCCTCTCCCGAGCTCCCGAGTCAGAGGAAAGGTGAAGGCATGTGAAGAAAGTACCATAAAGAAACCAAAGTCAGTGAAGAAGGAAGCGCTGAAACCCCGAGAGAGGAGAAAGAGGAGATGCTTCAAGCCTAGAAGCTGAAATTCTGTTGCAAAGCTATGGAGGTGAACTATGACATGTCAGAATACCCGTTGTAATTTCATGAAAGCATGGGGGGGGGGGGGGGGGGGGGGAGAGAGCGTTCAAATTGCAATCATGAGCAAACGTACCTGTGCTGAAATAAGCAAATGTTGAAGTAGCTGTGATTTGATGAGAAGCTTGAACAGAGAGAGATGAAAGTGATGAAGACCCTTGCTCCCAGGGAAGAAGAAGACCTCTGTTCCTAGAGATGAAGATGCTCCCAGAGATAGGTGAAGAGAACCTTTGCTTCTGAAAAGCTCATCCTTAAAATGGTACCCCAGTAGCTCGAGATTGGACCCTCGAAAGCAGTTGTGGGGAAAGCTGTAAGTCGAGGAAAGGGACTTTCACATGTGAGCAGAGAACCAACCCGGGCAGCTGTCTCACTGTGATACTGAAGCCATGAGAGAACTGTTTCTTGTGGCGATGTCTCCATAGCATGAGTAAGAGAGACTCCTCTCCGTAAGTGAACTGAAAAAATTATAGAGGTGGTAAACTGACTGAAATCTCAAGGGTTGTCTTTTTACGTATTCAGTGGGAGAAGGGAGAAAGGTGGGGGGGAAGAGAAGTGTTCTGAAGGTTTAGTCTGACTTTTTTCCTTTCTTTTAGGTCTGTTAATAAACTTCTTTATATTCTTTTAAGTTTTGTGCCTGCTTTGCTTTCTCCTAATTCTTATCTCACGGAAGGAAAATAAGTAAGTAATGGATATTTCGAACCAAGCCACTACATAGAAGGATCACTTTGTGCAGGGAATAAGCAGCATATATATTTAAACAATTAATGTATATTCATTGTTATGTCCTATATTAGGGAAAAAAAAAAAGAGGAAATTACTACTGATGAGCAGATTTTTTTTTCAAGAAATATTCACAGCTGCCACTGTGAGGCAATAGCAGAGTTTAATCTGTGAAAAACACTTTTATTTGTTACTACTCCTCGGCCTGCTTTCATGCGCGTGTGTGTGTTACTGTGGACTGCTAACCTTTATGCATTTCTCACTATAACTGTGGCAAAGTATGACAGGAAAAGTAGACGTGGACAAAAGACATGAAACTCCACCCTCTTGACAGAGATGACTAAATAATCAAATTACTAAACATAACCTTACATGACCATGCCAATGTTATGCACGCACCAGTAAACCATGCCCTTAAAACACAAACAAACACGAGACAACAAATAACAGCACACCGAACACCAAACTCCTTCATGAGTTTGCTTATCTGATCCATACAGTTCATTTAAAATATATTACTTCCAAGAAAAAAAAAAGAGCAATTGAAACTGAGAAAGCAGGCTTCTGTAAACACACATACAAATTCAGTGAGAAATCCTGTGTGTCAAATACCAACTTCTGCAGGGTTTGTGAGAGTACACATCCTAAATTTTTACCTTTGCAACCACAGAACAACTACAAATATTATGCCTGAAGTAATTATAAACCATCTCAAAAGCTAAGAAATATTTCTGCTGTATTTATGCACTTTGAAAATCAGTCTTAGCATATATGTTTTATAAATCTATTATGCGTTTTCTACCATTTACTGCGTGACTTTCAGCAGTATATAATAAATTATAGGGTAACAGATTTATGTTCCAAACATCCACTTCTCCACAAATGTAATATAACAATTCCTAGAACTTCAATTTATGTGTATAGATGAATCTGAGCAAGTGGCTTAATTTTGTCAAAATTAAAGACAATGTGATTTGTATTTTTAATCCAATTCTAATACATATATATTTACAGATCATTAAAAAATCCAAATAAAAAGTATGTTTATCCATTTTATGATTTAAAATGTGTGTGCTGAGCTGTGGCTGAGCAAACAGCAGAACTGTCTTTGACAGAAATAGAAATTCCATTATTTCCTACCTTCCAGTGATGATAGTTGCTGTTCAGCTTCCAAATACAACTGAGAAAAGACTGGCCTGGGAACTAAGTTGTTTGAACGGAGAGAGGCCTCAATAGAATTATGCAACACTTCTTCAAACCGTGTTGTCTTGAAATGACCAGCATAAGAATTTCCCATCTTCTCAAAAAAAAAAAAAAAAAAAGAAAAAAAAAAGAAACAAGAAGACCAAAAAAAAAAAAAAAAAAAAAAGAAAGATATTACAATTTAAGCACTCAGAACTCAATCACTGCATGCTGATGTCAGGCTCAACATTTCTCATGAAAGAGAAATGCTTCACTGTCCACAAAGAAAGGCAAAGGAAAAGAACATTGACTGCAGCAGTCACTGAGCAGATCCTGCTGGTAAATTACAGGAAGTTATCTAAAAGTAACAGCTTTCTGTAATTCAGCAGAAAGGCAGCAAGCTTTGGCACCTTCTTGAAAAAGTGACTAGAAATCTGAATCAAGTAATTCCTTGGTTTATATAGCAATTGAGGAGATGCATTTTCAATAGTCATCAATCTATTGTTAAACAGCCTTTCTGTTTTAAATGATTTGAACAGAATAAATGATCTGGGCAATAGCACACTTTTGTGTCCTTATCTTTGCATCGTCCTTCATGGCTGAACACTGGCTAAAGTAGTTCAATATATCTTTTAGAGGTGTTGTCTCATAAATAATGTAGCATTGCTGTAACCCAGAGATGGTGAAATATAACTTTTAATTTTCACCCTGAACAGTATTTTTCTTTGTAAAACATGGTTGGTTTTTTGTTGGTTTTTTTTTTTTTTTTTTTTTGTTAGAATGAAACAGTACCCATCCACACACATTGATACTGCATTTATTTATTTATTAGGACTTTACTTTTAGTGAAACCATGTAATTTATTCATTCTGTCACTGAGCAAGCAGTCTATTTCAGCTGAATATTCCATGGACTTAACTGATGCCTACTTTCCACAGGGAACACAATGAACTGGTGTAACCAAAAGCCATGTCAGCTTTCTTTTCTTATTACAAAGTAGCTCTTGCCCTGGGCCCCATGTCCTTTCCCTCCTCAAGTAACTGTGAATAGAAAGCATGAAACGCTTCCTGTTTGTGGCAGTAATTCCTAAACACTGAACAGCCCCTCCTCAGCAATGGCTACTGCTTGGGAAATTAGCCTGTTGGGAAGCATCCTGTAGGAATCAGTAAAGCAAAAGGAAAACCACTGTGAAACCACATACTGCTTGTCATGGAAAAAGGGGTTTGAAAGGAACAACCTACAAATTTGTTGATTTGGATATCTTTTTATGACTTTGTAAAGCATATTTTACATATATAATCATATTTTAGCATATACTTGTTTGTATTGTGTTAATACTGTACAGAGAGTGTAGCTAATACTACATAACATTGCTATAATATATATACACAAAATAATAGAACCATTATGAGAACTATAAAACAATGCAGGCAGTATTTAAGAAAATTTGGACTAAAAGAAGGCACTGCTGATGAAATACTCATGTATATACACAAAATCAAACAGAAGTTGCACTGAATACTACTGATGTACCCATTTGGTAAAGGGTAAATGGGAAGCTGCAAAGCCTCTTAGAGATATTCAGTGCTAATATGGAAGTCAGGATACATCTTCTCTTCCAACATAGAAAGCAAATTACAGTTCCCACACTGATAGGAATCCTCCGGCTCCTTTTAAGTCCTGCTTCCCCCTACACCAAAGGCAGCTGAAGACAATGAGGAAAGACTGACATCAGTAGTGTCCTTAACCAGCTTTATCGAAGGTATATGCAGGAAACTCCAGGTCAGCTCTGAAATGAATTCTATTAAATGCTGTTTCTACACAAAAGCACTAGAAGATGTTTAGTTTTAATTCTGATCCATCCTTCAACCATTATATGACTTGTCTTTGTTACACTGATGTTTTAGATTTAATGTGACAAGGACAAATTATTACCAAGATACCTGACAGATGCCTGTGTAATTCTTTTCTCTTTTAAATTCTCTCCCATACTATGAACTCTTATTTTCTCCTGTTAGCTTGCAGGCATCTACAGGCTCAGGTACCCGTCTCTATCAGGGGCAGGTACAATGTGGTTCTATATGACTGATCATGGAAATCTTGAAAGTCCAGACTAAAGACAAATAAAAATGCATGAACATGCTCTCAACATGTTAACATTCAAAGTTACACCTTCAGGAATGGAGAAAGCATTCAGCTATCATCCATTCCATACTCTTTTATATATTGGCTGTTTTATATAAATACAGAACCAAAACTTGAAATATTAAAATAACAGCCAAAAGACTTTTTGTACCTAAAAAATACTCCTGATATAACACAAGGAGAATATCCAAAAGTTTGACTGCAGTGGCAGAGGGAGGCTGTTCTATCTGTTCTGAACACGTCCATGCAAAGCAGACTCATATACCTGATTTTCAAATTTATTTACTTCTTTCAATGCTTTATTAAAGCAGTGAAAAATAGGAAGTTTTTTAATTAATCCAGAGTAAGACAAAGTATTCCAAAACAACTCAAAAGCAGACAAATAGGCACATGGACTGCTTTATGCAATGAAGGCTAAGTTGCTCTACTGATCACTATCTGGATCTGTGATGAATCAGAAAACACTACAATATTTGTTTATAAACTCTTTTCCAGAGACACAGTCAACTATTGTTCTGTACAGTTTATTAGGAAAACAAATAGAGATACCATTACAGGGATTAAACATGCTTGCTTGGGATTCATAGAGCCCACGAGTGGTCAGAAGAGAAACCCTGTATTTAATCCTGAGGATGGCAGAAACACAGCATCTTATAAACGTGATTTTACAGATAATCAGTTAAGATTATATGATTTGTGCAAGAGGTAGGTGTTTGAAGCCTTTGCAACACAAGCATGTTTGTTTGTCTATTAGGCTGCAAATTTAATTTTGTGAATGGGTTGGTAGAATGAAACAAAAATATGCTTTCTGGATTTGTAAGCTCTCATGTACTAGTGTGATCATGCAATCAGACTGTAAACACAATCATAAACCTGGGAACCTATTTTGGAAGATATGATACATATTTTTTACTCACTTTTCATCATCAAACACACACCACTGGAACCAGAAAATGGGCATTAGATTAGCTTTTTTGCCAGCACCAGTCTCTGCTGTTCAGAGTCCCACTGACTCTCAATTGCAAGAGAAATTACTTCTCCAAAGCAAGCAAGGGACAAACCATTTCCCACTAACTACACAACCATTGTCATCCACTCTTTTCTTTAGAGCTGCTCAGACTGTGGTACCTGAATTGTCAGTTGCTGACTCCATGGCATCAGGAAGCAAAAACTGAGTCCTGTGTTCACACTTCAATGAACTCAGCATTCCCAGCCCTGATTTATGTTTCTCTTGGATACAACTGGGTGCCACAGGCTGAACTTTCAAATGCTTGTGAAATTCCAAGCCATGCACATAGGCAGTGACCAGATCTACTAAAAAAACCCCATACACTGACACAGAAGGTTGGCCCTCGACCCCATGTACTGATAAATCAAAGGGCACCTCCCTATCACATGGTCAGTTTCCATGGAGAGCATGCAGAGCAAAATACTTGCTCATACAAAGAGGAGAAAACAGGCAAAGATCTGGACCTGGAAGAGCTTCATAAAAGCATGATAAAAAGACAAAAACCACTCTGAGCAACTTGGGAGCCTAAGAAAAAATTGCAGATAAAAATGAAGTGGATCAGGCTAATGTTTTAGAAGCCTATGGATAATGATGGCATAGAGAGATGCTTAGCCAAGGCATCTGAAAATATGACTAAAAGTCAGTGTTAGTCACTGAAGGGAGCATCTTTGAAATTCCAAACAAGGAACTGTCAGCATTTCAGTGGTAAACAGGGACTCTGTGATTAAGAAAAACAGGGATCTTTTACAGGGTTATGTCTGCCATGTATAGAGTCAACTTTAAGTTCAATTGCAGTTGAACTAGCCAGGGTTTAAGAAAACCTGTGATGAACCTGCCCTCCAGTGTTGTGATTCAGATCAGGAGTTCCCTCAGCCATGAGGGCAATCCCTACCATGAGAGCCATGACAGAAACTGGTCATAGTAAGAGAGGGCGATGGCCAGCAGCAGGAGGACATTCAGTCCCAGCACCCAGATCACAGAGGGAGATCTTGTGCATAGTGGAACAAAGACAGGAACACAGTAGTGACTTTTTAGTTGCAGTGAGGAGCACTAGGCTTTTGTGAAGACTGAAGACCCAGCACAGCAATTCTGGATGAAATTAATCCTACACCTAGGACAGACTGGATATACTAAGGACTTCAGAGCATAGAAAGTAACCCAGGGCTTTTAAGAATTCCCACTGAAATAGACTGATAAAGAAAGTCTGCCCTCAGCAGAAACTGAGGAAACTGAAGAGTATATGTGGGCTGTTTATTGACTTAAAAAAATAATCAAGGTAATTAAGTGGGAAATTAGGAAGATCTGGTTGATCACTAAGAAATTCAGCCTTAGATACAGGTGGGAATGTTTCATATTAAGTTGCAAGTTTTTTGCATTGCAAAATATAATCAACACTGCTACTTTACTACATTAATCCTTTCATCATTGCTGTACAGCAATGGATGTTTTCCGGGTTTGAGCAGCCAGCTTTCATATTTTTGAAATAGTTTAACAGAGTAATTTCTATTGTATCATTTCTAAGAGGAGAATAGTTAGATGTTCTCATGCTCTCCAAAAGACTTCGCTATCACTATGACAAAAGGCAGTTTTTTGCTTGCATAGAAAGGATTTGTTTGCAAGGACTATGGATTTAGGTATCTAAAATGCTATCTATTAAAATTTTTCTGTGAGGAGGGAGAAAGCGTTCTTTTTTCTTTTTTTTTTTTTTAATTGCAGGTTAACAATTTGTTAACAGAATAGTACCAGAAAAG
This sequence comes from Coloeus monedula, assembly GCF_965178545.1. Taxonomy (NCBI): domain Eukaryota; kingdom Metazoa; phylum Chordata; class Aves; order Passeriformes; family Corvidae; genus Coloeus; species Coloeus monedula. The sequence goes on along the minus strand of NC_138782.1, from coordinate 106,070,238 downwards.
TTGTCTGATCTTTTTGCCCTTTGAACGTAAGTTATATTCATCTAGTAACACCCAAAATCCATCAATATTTGTAAAGTTCTGTAAAGTCTCTAGTCATTCTTTAAAACTGTATTAAAACCATCAGTCTAAGAAGAAAGAAATCTTAGGGCAGTGACTTGTATGAAAATATAACTGTAAGAAGAAAAATAAATTTGATTCTCTTCAATGGCAGTGACACATCCTGCAAAATCCTCCCCGTTGATTCAGTCCAGCCATGAAATATCACAATTTACTCTTTTATTCCCACTAAGCTATCTGTAATTACAGTGTTTTCTCTAGTTTTGGATTTGGAAGAATAAATTATTTTTAATCTCCTACATTAATGTGTATCATGTGTAAAAGTGATACTGTGTGGTATCTATTTCCCACAGGTTACAAAAAATCTATTCCTACAAGTTATATAAAATTCTTGATTCAGGAGAACTAAAGACACTGTGATATTAAAACCCTGCAACACCCAGTATAGTATTATATGTTATGTATTTACTACTAGCCTCAAAATAAGGTTACTCCATCCAAAGTGACCTTTGGGAACAGTCACTGGTTCATCATGACTCCTGGGAACTACTGCTGAGAGTAAGTATAAGCACCAGAGCTATGTCAAGACATTACAACAGAAAATTGATTTCTGGCACACAGAAATTTTTCCTTCAATTGTTTCATTTACTAATACAGCTGTAGCCCATATGGGCAAAGACAAATTAAAAATTATTCTTCCAGAAATCAACCTAGTTGTCCATGTACCATAAAATTATCACTTGTAGAAGTAATTTACAAAGCCTTTTCTCTCGGTACAAAACCACCTAAAGGCATTGGAAAGAGGTGGATTATTGCCAATTTCTGAGAAAAATATTAATTTCTGGGAGTCAAATCTGTTTCTTCACACTATTCTGCCAGAATGACTTGGAGTAAGAGAGGAAAAAAAGGGCTCAGATGTTTATGATATATGATATAAACTGATGTTTATGATATAATACTGGAGCGTGCAAAACATTGCCTCATTTGAGATCACTTCCAGACCAACATTTTACCAAAATGATTTTCACCAAAATCTTCAAGAAGGGTTTGGTTTTCTTCTGTTGTTAGTCTTACCCCAAAAGAGAAATTTTCAAGCTTCAAAAGATGCTGAGAAATGAAATTGCAATCCTCTGCTGAGCTTAACTCTACCATATCAACAAGAATAAAATCAGTAGTCACTTATGATTTGCTGATTGAAATCCACTTCTTTAGGGAAGTAGTTTATTCCTCAGCTGTAAAGTTGACAGATGAATGACAAGTCTCTAGTCACTCTGTGTTTCATATATGACTAAAGTTCGACAGTTCAGTAGACCCCATTTGGCCCATTACACTTTAAATGCAACATAAAACCTTTAAATAAAGCCACAGTTACCTTTGCCAGAAATTCTAGCTCATTCTCTGTTACCAGATCTTAGAACTTCTATATATCTTGTAGACTTATATGAGAACTGTTGTCTAAATACCAGTCCAGATTCAACTTAATGGTTTCCAAAACATTTGGGAAGTAGCTCATGATGAAACATAGAGACTCTGGTTAACGTTGATGACAGGTCACAGAGAACTTAATCCTTCCACCTTTACACAGCCAAGAACAATTGTGCTGCTGTTTCCACAAAATGAATATATTGTAAGAAAACTACGTAGATCTCTCTATCACTTCTTTTTATCTTCTGTTTGCTTTTAATTTTTATTTGAGGTCTTCTTTTGATTTTGAAAATCAGGCTGACTGTAAACAGGGATTTTCTCCTGCATCAACAGTGAGATTATTTCCTCCCCTGACTCATATTTCCAACACGGTGTTGGAAAAAGAGTGCAGATCGAAAGGTGTTGAGCTTTATTTTTTGGCAACTGTAGATTTCAAGTCAAATTCCTTATATTAATCACTGAAATCAGTTCTCTCACTCACTGCAGAAGTAAATAACTGGGAAATGTCTTTATTCTAAGGAGATTGCTGCAGAGATTAATATGGACACTTTGCAATGAAATTCAATAAAGGAAAATTCCCCCACCTACTGAAAAATCAACCCCATTTCTTAACTGATAAATATAAAAAGGGATGAAAACAAACAAATCAATGTTAAACCACCTCAATAAAAACACTGTTAAAACAATTTTGCTTTCTTTTTTTCTCAAGCAGAAAATAAATCAAAATTTTTAATGGATCATTCTTATTAGGGATTTATTTCACATCCATTTTGGCCACATTAAAGACAATTTCATCTAAAAACAAGTGTTTTCTTATTTTTTGCTGAAATTTTTCAACTGCAAAATCAATAAGCAACACTTCTGAGTGTTCATTTTTTCAATTAAAATGCTACAATTCATGCATGGAACAATAGCAAAAATAGCAAATGAATATTTTCTACATAAAAAGCAAAAATAATTTCCCGATATATCTGCAAAGAAAAAAAAATTAAACTTCTCATACAAATTCAACTTTACATTGAACCAAAAAAAAAAAAAAAAGCTTGATGAAATCCAGAGCAATCTAAGTTGTCATAAACATATTAAAATATATAGCTATGCTGAGAGATCTGGACTAAGGCATGTTGGCAACTTAGTGACAAGGAATCTAAGCTGTGACAGCCTACACTGTAGTTTTCTGGGGAAACAGAAAACTCCAATTGCAATCAGATTCATTTAATTAATTATGGATGAAAGATTGTTTTGGTTCTAAGACACAGTTTGGTCTTCCTTTATGACTACAGAAAATATAAGCTTCCTTCACCCTTGTAACTTGTATGCCTACTCTCAAACAGGAGCTGAATTTTTCTGAGACATTTAAAGCACTGTTTTGTGCTAAAATGACACTATATTTTAATTTATTATAATATAGAAAAAAAAAGCTGAAGTTCAAATGGCTCAGAGCAGAAAATCTTTTGTTAAAAGCCATATATTGGATTACTATTCAAGTTTTAAAAAATCATAATCATAAGCACTATTGGGACTGATGCCTGATAAAAATCTGTATCTGCAAAAAAAAATTCAGAAGAAATCTTTACTTAAGATTTTTTCAAGGTGACTTAGAATCTATTGTTAACCTATTTTAATTTTCACTGGAAATCTATTTTAGACATAATGATGACATTGATTTTCATTTATTTGCTTTTTGTTTTAGCATGAACCTTCCTTTCAACCACTTGTCATTCCTTAATATCCAGACAACTGGGCCAAGGAGCCACTTGATAAAAATAAATGTGAGCTGGGTGATAGTCCGGTGTTGCACTAATAGTGCAGACTGAGCCTAATATATGATATGTCAATAAATACATTAGGCAATGGCACTTCAACCTGTAAATGCTTTCACATTCCTCTCCACAGGAAACAATGTACTCTGATGCAGATTTCCTTGATTTTCCTGCAGGATCTCATAAACTTTGCAGGTTTTACTGAAGAGAAAATCCCTTATCAGCAGCTTCCAACACAGAGCAGCTGATACACTTTACTATTTCTCCAGCACAGAACCCTGACCCTATGGCTGGTGAGGCAGCACTGCCTTGGCTCCCATTTGGCTTTTGTGCGTTGCTTTGATCAGCTCCTGGCTTTGGATGAAAGCAATTCTTTCAGTGGCCACCTTCAAACTCTCTTAAAAAAAAAAGAATTGCATACATAAAAGCAATTGAACTTGTTAAGGGGCAGGAAAAAGCCAAGTAGAGGGAGGAGAAAGGGAGGGAAGGAGGTGCCACAAATCAGGGCTAGGTAGCAATGATCAAAGTGGTGACTGGAAAATTAGTAAAAAATATCCCCAAGTTGTACATGTCTGGGGCATTCCCATAAGTACAAAGACCCTCTCACTATTACCTACGAAGGAGACACAACTCTCTTTCCAAGAATTGTCTCAGACATCTCCTCTGTACTTTTGCGTACAGCCACTCAAGATGTCAGAGTAAAGCAGTAGGGAGCAGATTGGCACGTTGGGAGAGAAATGATCTTGAAATGCATGTTTTCTAAAGAAAGTTCTAAGAAATCAGAACTTGGGGCACGGTACTCTTTCTTCTGGGTACCCATGCTAGAGAGTGTTTCCAAGAATCTTTTCCGAATCCAAAAGGAGTATACAAAGAGTAATGCTGTACTGATGGTACAGGTTAGCTTTTAGAGCCATCCTCAGAACCAGACTTCTGTTTTTCCTTACACCAAATCTCCAGACTCATTCCTACCCCTACCCCTCCAGGCTCACCCCTGGAAGCAGTGCAGCAGAGGTCTGTGGGGCAGACACATGCACACACAGAGACCAGGATATACAGCTTAAACACGCTTTGGAGCGGTCTGTCAAGGCAGCAGAGGCAGAGCCAGTGCCTGTGGCAGTTCTCCAAGGATACACACAGAGTGCACAGGTTCAGAGGCTTCGCCTCATTCACAGCAAACGGCCTCACTGCTTGAAAGACAGCTTCACTGATTTCTACTAGAAGAGCACACTCCACTGTATCTGGGTCATATTTTCCATCTAATGAACAAAGAGTGGACACAAATACAATGGGAGCAGTCTAAAATGTCCCTCACCATCTGTGGATAGCAAATACATCTGTAGATGAGTGTATCACATTACAAAATAGATCTGAACCTCAGGGTTTACTCAATCAGGTGATCAACTGCACATGTATTATATGTTGAAAATACATTAAATAAGAAACATTCACAAACACAAATATGCCATCCAAAGCATTAATCAAATATCTACTTAATTCATTTAAGAAACTGAACTTAGCAGTTTTAGATCTGAGTTGTCTATTTTGAGAGTTTAAAAATTCAACTTGTCTGAATTTTTAGTATTTCGAATTTTTCCTAAGAGGAGATCACTTGACCCAAGGGCACAAAACAAGAGACAGAAAATGCAGACAAATTAATATATTTAAAACATGAACATTAGCTGTAAAATGTCTCACAAATATTAGACTTGAACAGGAACGAATATAAGACAGTGTGAGTATGTTATGATATATTAATATTTTTTATTAAACATAAACAGTATTTTTCAGCATGGAAATATGCAATAAAAAATATACTGTACCGTACTGAAAGCATGTGCTCCTCAGTGACTTCCAGTAAACGACTCCTGAAGTTTCATATCCTGACTGCAGTGGTGAATACCTCACACCTGTGGTAACTGCCAGTGATTATGTCTTTGTGGAGGTTTCTTTTTGTTTCATTTAGAAGAGTCTGCTGCTTGGCAAATTGGTGAGCACACTTAAGGCTCCTGAGTCAGCACTGTGCGCAACTGAACAACTCAGTCGGGTCACCATGACATGAACGCTTTCCTGTCACAGTAAAGCACAAGAAGGTTTCAAAGCTATTTATTCTGCAGCTATGGCAAAAACAATGAGACCACAATATACCCTGGCAAGCTGTTTTCTAATTTGTGTGCTGGCTAGAGTAAATGATAAATGGTCTGACTTTATGTCTTATTAATACAAAAGTGCTATGCTGGGTCATGATGCTCCCAGCCAGGCACACAAGAATCTATCAGTCTGAAACATTATTAAGATCAACAGTTTTGTTGGAAGTTTTTGCAAGGACTGAAAGGGTTTGGTTTTTTTAAGAAACAAGGGTGATATCAAAATCACTAAAGAAAGCATAAAGTGTGTACTGTGGGTACTTTGTTTTGCTAACAGAATAAAAGATTAACAGGAGAACAAAATCAGGTATGTAGCAATATTATTTTTGTGTTGGTACTATGCCTGTATCTTCTGAACAAAGGATAGGAAATCAAAACAATATATGAGAGAACATGTTCAATGTAACGCTGTGATATACCAAGAAGCAGCTGTTACATCATATTTAAACTTCAGAAGATAAAAGTAATAATTCTGATAATTGAATTTTCTTTTTCTTGTGTCTCCAAGTCATGCAACGTTCAGATATGTGCTTGATTTTAAACTCAGTTAAATGCTACTGAAATGAGTAGAATCAAGCACTTGTCTAGGCTCCCAGTTGAATTATGGTTCTGTATAACCCTTATATGCAGCATTATAAAGTTTATATGCAGTGTATTTTTGGTACAGCTTGTGAAACTTCATTTTCACCCTTCACTCCCAGTATATGGTTTCATGACTGGCTCAAGCTACTCTAAACTCAGGTTACTGCTGAAAAAGCAACATCTCTCACTGTTGATCATATATTCCCCCTCTGTTGTTCAGTGGCATTGATGTCAGCTGATACAACTGAAGACTAGCAGTTTTTGTAGGGTCATGTTTTGCTAGATCAGATCCCTCATCTAGCTATGCATAAAGTATATGGCCATTAATATATAAAAAAGAAAAGTACCAGTACATGGCTAGGGAGGGTGGTGAGAGCAGTCTCTTTTTCTATAAAAATGCTTTAAATAACACTTTTAAATTTTAAAGATACACCTTCTGATTCTTCTGTAACACAAGAGGGAAAACTCTGAATTTTAAAGCCTATTGGAGAATTGTTGGGAACTTTTGTGATTTAGTGCTTTCACTGAAAACAATTTTCATATTAATTGAAAGTTTTCATTGTTTATTTGGTAATTTTTTTAAATGTATGTTCTCTATATGTAGTCAACATGCTTTAATTTTTGATTGGTCCTGAACTGGTCAGGCAGTTGTACTGGATGATCACTGTGGGTCTCTTTCAACTGACAGGCTCTACTTTAGTCTAGTCAATTTTATTCTTAGATTTTAGATTGAAGTACTCTATTAAAGAATGTGAAAAAGACACTGTACAGAAAGTAGTAAATAATGATTTAGGAGACTGGTGTCTTTTTCTCTTACTATGGAAGTGAACCAGAAGCTTTATAAATGTTCTATACTTAACACCAAATACAGGGGACCTCAGCCATGCATTTTCAAGTAGGGTACAAAATCATTCAGCTAGGAAAAGCAGGAATGACTGTTTGGTTTCCTGTCAGCACTGTACAACCCTCACAACACTGTACAACGTATTAACCTGACCAGACTGGCACTTGAAAGACCATACTGACAGCCAAAGTTTAGAGAAACCCAAAAGGAAAACAAACACTGCAAGAAATAAATATGCACATGTGTGAGAGGTGATTTTTGAAAGAGTCACTTTTAATAATTTACCAGGTCAACAAAAACACCAGCCAGGAAACTTATGTTTTAAAGAAATATAACTTGACTGATGCCAGCCAAACATATTTGCCCCATAAGTGTAGTGCATTCATGAACAAAATTTCTCTAGGATGCACTGCCCAGGATGTTTTCTAGAACAAAGTCTAGGATGCTGCAGTGTCTGTCTCTGACTTTGCTTTATGGCTAGAAACACCACATCAGTGTTAAAGAATATTAGCACAGGGTAGATGTTAAAGAAGAATATGTTAACCTGATATTCAGTAATGGAATGCAGAAAGTAAAAGAAGCCTGCCTGCTTTGGATATAAGCATGGAGCAGAAGTTCCAGAGGAGGAGAAAGGGCAAGAGAGCACAAAGGGCCCTATTGTGTTTGATTAGTAGCCAGAGCAGGAATTCCAGGAATGGGCAATGAGCATAGAGTTTGTGTATAAGAGGTCTTGTATACAGAAGCAGTGAGAGTTGGTCATTATGCAGCTGGTGATACATCATCGACCAGAAAAGAGGGGCTCTGCCTGCTGAAATGAGCTGCTGAATCTGTGTGAAATGAGTCAGTAATGTAAGTGATGAATTGACAGAACAACTGTATGGGGAAAGCTGATCGTGTAATTATCCCAGCAAAAGGTATGTAAAATACATACCTTGTACCCTAGGCATTGAAGAAGAGAATCTTATTTTGTATTTCACAGATTGTGAACACTGGAATAAAAGTGAAACATGGCATATAACTTGAGGTTATAACCTCAGGGTTACAAGATTTTCAAAAGTCTAAAGCACAGGTTCAAATACCAGCACAAAAATCATAAATGGCATCATAAAAAAAATTTACCAGTACATGCATTTATAAGGCAGAATGAGGAAAGAGTTGGTCCCCTGTGCAATCAGAAAGGAAAATTAAGATATGACTGTAAAGTGTAATGCTTTTTTTTCCCAAGAAGATGAGAGAAGGTTATTTATGATCAAATGACTGATTTGTCCAGCAGCTTTAGCAGGTATAAGTGGAGACTGTTACTTGAAAACACCCCAAGAACTCAGTATTTGAAGCATTCTACATGCAGACTGTGTATGAAAGAACTAAAACCGGGTCCTGCCAGTCAGAATGACTGGTTTAATTGCAAGACAACTATTTTTCTTCTCAAAATGTTTTTTAAATGGTTGTTGGCATACCTGCCTTTTGTGTTTATATAGAAATAATACTGAAATGTGTATGAAATCTTCCATAAAATATCATCTATATAAGCTAAAAATATATACCACACTTGTATGGAGGGTACTTATGTGGAGCCCAGATTGTCTCCTCCATGAGAAACACGCTCCGTCTTGTACTATGAACACGTACGAAAGGAGATATTTAAGATCATCTAGAAATACAGACTGCAATTAAGCTGCCTAACCACAGGTATTGTCTAATTTTGAGATGTTCTGGGTAATCCTGTCTGGATTCTGACGGCTGCTCCAAAGAAGCAGAGTTCTGAGGCAAGTCCTCTGTCATATGTGCCAGTCCTTTATGGACACCTCAGGTAAACCAATGAACTGAGTAAACCATGAAACCAGGCACCTGTATTTAGGCAACTGAATTAGACTCCAGGTATCAACTGTTTCACTAGGCAGAAATTTCCATTATAATCGATAAAACCAAGGGATCTGAGAGAGATCTGAGAGATGATTCAGCTGACCAGCTGCCAGTGTTTATTTAGCTCAACATGAGCTGACTCCCTCCTCTGGCTCCAGTGACCACACTTGGCTTCACTGACCACAAGGAGCTGCAGCTGTAGCTGCATGAAGACGTCTGTATTTAGGAGTCTTGGGGTTCAATTCAGTTGCGTAGACAGAGACGTTTAGTGGTCTTTGATATACTCCAGGGTATCTGAGGCAGTGACACAGGTACCACAAACACCTCTAGGAGACACCATGCCAGGCAGGATACCTGAGGACATCTCAAATGGCAAAAGAAGCACATAAACAAGACACAGAAACACAGCCTCCATCTCAAATCCTACTCTCAAAGTCAAAAACTGGCATGTCTATGGGTACATCTACATTGTCAAGTGACTCGGCTTCCAGTTTGATTCTAGCTGCCCATCACCTAACTACCTACACTGCATACACATTAGTTTACATCCAGGCACTGTGCACTCAGCTTTAGTTCTGCAAGAGTTGAATAAAGCCCTCCTTTCTCTCGAGACTGAAAAATTAAAATAAACAGGGTCATGCTGACCTCAAGACAAGCAACAGACTTAATTACTGCAACAGACAACAATGAATTATACCTAAGCAAACCTCCCATTCTTTTTCAATAGAATGCACTACTAATCAGACACATTGTTTTACAACTGGCACAACCTAAACCAGAAAAATCCTTCCTTTCTTCAGGGCACAACGGGAATATTTCAGAATGTCACATCTGTTTCTTCATCGCTCTTAACAGTCACAAACTCTTGCTGATTTTGTGTCTTACCCACATTTAATTTTTATTCACACACTGCACAAAAGCATCCACCACATACTCAGTCATGCTGTACCTGCGTAAAAATCTTAAATGCACAGACCATTTTTTAAAAACTTAAAAGCCACAGCCTGATACTTCTGTAGCTATTAAAGACTCCAAGCTGTTCAAAACCCTTCCTTAAGAGTGTTCCTGCATCTCTAGTAATTGTCATATGGGCAAAAAAGCCTCTGAACCTCCAGGCTGAGTAACATCCCTTTGAGTGCTTAGAAAAACAGCTCTTAAGAACTCTCAACTTTCTGCGCTCTCTTTGTGAAAGAGCTCGTATGCCAAGCCATGTGATGGAGGATGCTGCACAGTACATTGGGTCAGGAGACAAGATGTGGCACCATCTTATACCAAGGGAACAGGGGTATACATCACATTCTGCTGCAAATGTGAACTGAAACTAACTGAACAAATCCTGTGCTCAGTGTGTGTGATTTGATATGCCTGCGTTAACCACTGCCTATCTCCAGCTACTGAGACAGCGAGGATGCTATTCCACTGCAAACTGTTACTCATACCATTCCCACTCATTCCATGTTTTGCACCTATTTCCCAATTTGCCATTTAGGTATATTTCCAAGCCCCACATATTCTTTGGAAGGAGTCATGTCTATGTGTAGCCATGGATGGCTTTTTTCATATTCAATGCATCAAGAGAGGAACACATATCCCTGTTTGCAAGCTAAACAAATATAACACAGTACAATTACACACACAGCTGTTGTACTACAGCACATTTTTCTATTCAAAAATCTTACTCTAATTACTATGAATCATTAGAGTTTTAATCTCTTTAGTTCACCTTGAATTTAGATATATTTTTCTTAAGAATTCTATCATCTGGTGACTTATAATACTAAAGAGCTTAGTGCTGTATATTGGATGTATTAATTGAGAATGCTCATAACAGTATAGTTTTCAATCTCACTTAAAAAGTGTATCACCTTACTTTTGAGAGCCACCACAATCTCCAACTTCTCTTCTTTCAGATCAGGAATTATGCATCACAATTCCTGAACACTTCAGTGATTATTTAATATCACCTTCAGAGAAACACAGGGAAGTAAGTGTATCTTCTTCCTCCATTTTACTGACTTACATTCAGATTTACAGTCTGAAGTGAAATTAGCATAGCTTCTGTGAGCATCTGAATCTCTAATTATAAATGAAATCCATGCCAGGTAATGTTATCTAAATACTTTTAAGAGTCTGAGTTCAAAAATTTCAATCGATGTCCAACTGTGGAAAAGCCCAGATCTGAATGCATCTTGTTTAATATTTACTATTTAGTTTAAATGTTCGAAGATATATGGAGTTTAGAGAAATTAAAATTAATTTTTCTACTTCTGTAATTCTAGTTGGAAAGCCTAACTATATGGCCACATAAAAACAATCTTCAAAGTAAGTTTTCTGATAAAAAGTAGATTTTTTTTTCTTTATTTCAGTAAATAGTGCTAGAAATTCCCTGTCACTTTTGAATAATTATAAGCTGTAGATGAGGAAAAATAAAGCATAAAGTTTTCACATCTCCTGTTGTCTTCCTCTACTGCTCCTTAACTGATCTGCAATAAGAGTAGAGACCAAAATCAACATGAACCAGACACTTGTCCTTGCAGCCCAAAAAGCCAACTGTGTCCTGGGCTGCATCCAAAGCTCTGTGGGCAGCAGGTGAGGGAGGGGATTCTGCCCCTCTGCTCTGCTCTGGTGAGACCCCACCTGCAGTGCTGCATCAGCTCTGGGGTCCCCAGCACAGGAAGGACACTGCTGGAACGAGTCCAGAGGAGGCCACAAAGATGCTCAGAGGGATGGAACTCTCCTGCTATGGAGACAGGCTGGGAGAGTTTGGGTTCTTCAACCCAGGAGAAGAGAAGGCTCTGGGGAAACCCTAGAACACCTTCCAGTGCCTAAAGGGCATTACAAGAAAGCTGGAAGAGGGACTTATACATACATTTTTTCTAACAAAAAAAAAAAAAAAAATCAAAACATGTCTAGTATTTGCAAATAGAATAAATAGTATTGAAGACAGGGAATTCAGCTGCCTCTGTTTTTCCATTACATAAAAACAACAGGCAGTTATTTGGAGGAGCTATAGACACTATTTTGCAAACTTTGGATCCTTTTTCTCATTCTGTTCTTGAGAATCAATTCATCATTACTCTAAGTTTTATTATACCTAATTCAAAACAGCTCAGGCGTTTAAACAAGTTTAGTCTATCAACTCACCCCAGGCAAAAAATACAAAGGGATGAATCTTTCATCATTTTCTCATATATTAACATAATTGCACTTAAAATACTTTCATTATGCTACCACCATATTAAATTTAGTGCCGTTTCCAAGGCCTCAAATCTTCACTTTAGACAGAATACTGAGTGTCAAATTGCAAAGGCAAAGGTCCTACAAATCTACTTTAGTTTAGCATTCTGAACAACCAAAATGTGGTGCTGCAATAGCATAGTGACTAAATATGCTGCTGCTGAGCTTTGAAAAAAATAGTAAACATTTTTTAAAATAAAGCATTTATTATAAAATTACATAATTAAGTATAATGTTTGCTCTTTTATCCTCAGTATTTATCAAAAAGCCATTCTGGACCCAAGTCGGCCAGAATAATAATAAATTCATCAACAAAATTAGGACTCAATTTGACAGATGTGTGATTTCTGACGTTATGCTGAAAGCAATGTTAAAATCTTTACCATTTTTGACACCTCATACTACAGAAAAGAAGCTGGAGGGAAACACTGTCATTATGACATTTTGACCTAGTTTGGCATTTTGTCTTGTTCTTTTTTGAAATCATGATTGCATGTTCTGCAGCACATACACAAGTAGTATTAGTAGGAAAGGCAATCCAGAGCAATGGAGCTATTAAAAAAAGCAGTTCAAATTGCACATAGTATTATTTCAGTTGGTTGCTTGTGTCCCACGCTTTTCAAAAGTGCTGGGCATTGCTCTCGCATTTGAGTATTACCCATTGTACATTGTCCCTGCAGCAGAGAACAGTCTCTCATGATCAAGAGAGACTTAAAGAACAGAGCTCATGCGACTGGATGAAAGAATGGAACAGCACTCTAAACAGCCAGCAGGAACAGTACAGAATGGTGTGTCTGAAACACCACAGCCGGACAGATTGCACCAATTGGCAAGTTAGGAGCAAGCTTTTATGTAACAGCAAATTTCTTCCCTTTAACAGGTGGCTCGTACACAACTGCCAACATCTATTTTCCCCTGTAATTATGCATCCAGTATATTTTACATTCACATGCCATTTGTCCAATAGCAGTAATCATTTCATATCAAAGACAGTCTTTTTTCTAGACATTTGATAAAGGCTCTTTCAGAAAAATATCGCAACTTATGGTATAAATGAAAGCATGAAGAAGATGCATTCAGAAATGTTAGCACAAGATCAGCAGAAATAAATATAAACTTCTAATAAAAACTTTGCAAGTTACAATTGTCTTTGATTCTGAATAGTTAACCTGCCTGAAGAATAAAGAAAAACATTCTATTAAAGGTACCCAAGCATTACCTCTATGACAGAATATGGGATGAACTATAAATGAAGAATGCTCGAGGATTTATCCTATGCAAGGAAACGTGAAAAATTACTGAGTAATAATCATTACTGTTGCTTGTCTACAAGCTGCCTTACACTCAGGAACATCATCTCTGCCTAAAGAAAAGTATGAGTCAAGCCCATAGGAGGGCCCAGATCACTTTCAGGTAGAAATATTACCCTTCTTCATTGTCTCCTGTGCCAAAAACTCTGAAGAAGAAAAAGCAGGAATAATTGGTTCACAGAAAATAACCCTACCTCTTCTAGAATTCTGTTATCTAATTCGCTCTTTCTAACACTCTGACTGATGACTTCTTTCAGTGCTTGACATTATGGACTTAGAAACTGTACATTATTATCCTGGCATTCAATTACTAGTCTATAAACTACATGAACAGCATCTTCCCATTAAGGTGATATCCTTTACCAAAGCAGAGCTTTATAGAACTTTCTCTGATTGAATAGGTTTTTACTTTATAAGCAGTTTTGAAGCTTTGCTTCCTTCAGATAAATTTTATTTATCACTTCATTACTTTTTCACACGACAGTGTCCCAGTATGCTATTAAGAAGTCCTTTTTAAGCAACAGCTATATTCCAGTGATGAATAAAAATAAATCAGGTGGGTAGGTACTACCTGTGCATACATACCTACTAATACCTACACACACACACAGAGTCTTATGTGTTCTTAGGCTGAGGCTCAGTTATCAATGTGTAATACAACTTGCTTATTTATAGTTTTCTTCATCAATTGACATTCATCACTCTACTTGCATGACCTCCCAAGAATTTTGCATAAAAGGCAAAGACAAAATATGTCCCTTACGCAGTAATATAACTTCTAGTTATTGCTATTCGTCACTTCTCTGTATGTCACATTCAACAGTCCTTAGTGATAGACTCCAGAGAAATGAGTTTATTGGAAGGCACATGCAGATGAAGCCCCTGCCATTAGCACTACTCCACAAAGCAGGCAGTCTCACTCAAGTGAGGTTGCAGCTTCTCAGGAACCCCACCTATTTATCAGCTACATATAAACTGGGAATGTTGCTCCTTTGCCATGTCTATATTGCTAAATAAAACCAGGCCACTGGTGGTTCTGTGGCACAATCATGCCCACTCCCTTGAATACATGTAGTGCCCTATGGCTTTGTGGGCATATTAAGTGTGGTTTGAGTCAGAATTTTGATCAGTGACAGGGCTGTATTGCAAGTCATCATAGTGATGCTTTCACAGCATGGAACTGAACGGCTGTGGAAAGCTTTAGTGGGGAAAAGCTGCTGGGACAGTATGTGAGGTCCGTGTGCTCTGGGAACAGTCCCTGGTGCATGCCATTCCCAGCCCAAGCACTGCCTGGAAGACTTAATGACTGCCACAGGCCAAAACTGTACCAGGAACCACTCTGGCTGGAAGTTCCAGCTCAGGCTCACCACAAACTGCCTTACTTAGCTTTTGAGGTTCTGCCTTCAAATCCATGTGCACCCTGGTCAGAGTTTTCCCTTCTTTGCCCTACTTTCTCTGATCTCCTTTTTACTCACTGTCTTTTTAAAACTTGTTACTCTCAATGCCCTCCCCAAAAGTGATACACATACTCCACTTCCACCTACCTCCCCTTTCCAAGAACTAGAATATTCAACAATGAAACAACTAATACTGACCCTTGGAAACCACTAGGTCTTAAAATTATCATTGTTTAAAAGATTAAGAGGTTGCATTTTGAGACTGTTGCAAACCTGTAGACACTATAATGGTATTGCAGCTGAACATATACCCATGTAATAAGACACATCATTTTCTTTACCTTTAAACTTCATAGATTAAGTAAATACAGGAGCAAGTTGAATATCTGATTCATTATAATACTAAAGCTTCTACATCACCTCCTGATTTTCTGTGGGTAGATTGTCCAAACTATGATTTAAGCCTTGCGTTTCCCCCCTGCCTTTGGTTACACACAACACTATTGACACTGCTCATGCCACTCAGCAACAAATTTCTTTAGGCTATTCCCATTCTCTTCACAAATAGGTTCACATTTTTTATGTGTATCCTTATCTGTTTATATTTTTTAAATTGTTTTTACTTCCTCTCTCTTACTCTGTCCCATCTGTGTGCAGTATCAATGAGCACTGACTGTACAATGCTTGCTCTTCATTTTCTGAGGCAGGTCAGACTAGACATGAGATTCAGCACATGATAAAGAGAAGAGCTAAATAGTAACAAGCCTTAATTTAATATACAGAAATTAGAGGTAGGAACCTCATTTTGTAGGTGAGCAGATACATTTTGTTGCAGCATCATCTGAACTTAGGCTGCAGCTTCTCTGCACATGAAACCTGTGTTACCCAGCAGCATTTCCTTTTCACTTTTTTTCATATTACTCAAATTCCTGTGTGGTCTCCCATGGTATGTAACAGGTTTCCCATGTAATTCTTTCTGATAAATTTGTGACAGAATCTAAAGATATTAGTAATCAATACATCTCTAGATATCCATGATCAAAACTCTTTTCTGAAAGACTATTAGATCAAAAACTGGCTAAACACCATAGGAGAACACTTCTTCAGAAATTACTGTTAAATTAGTATTTAACTATTTAATCTAATTGTACCATATAAATATATATATATATATTTTTTTTTTAAAGCCAGAAGAGAAGCAATAGTAACAGCAAGCCATTTCTTCATTTCAGTTCTGTTGCATGATAATTCCAGTGGCTACCTTGCTTCTTTTATGAGGAAGAACATTGAATCGTGGAATCACTGAATGTTTTGGGTTGGAAGCAACCCTTAAAGGTCATCTAGTCCAACCTCCTGAGCAGGGACATCTTCAACTTGACCATGTCACTTACAGTACCATCCAACCTGACCTTGAATGTTTCCAGGGACAGGCACCTACCATCTCTCTGGGCAACTTATGACAGTGTTTCACCACTTCCATCAAAAAAACCCCTTCCTTATATCTAATCTTAATCTAACCTCTTTTTTAAAAAACCATTACTCCTTATTCTATCACAACAGACCCTGCTAAAGTCTCATGAGTTGAACATTCCATCCATCAAATCCACATCTCTCCAATTAATAGAGAAGGATGTTCTTCACTCATTGAAAATATTCTCTTCTGAAAAGTTAGGGACAGGGAAGTTTGCAAAATCAGGATGCAGCTATGACAAGAAAAAACACAGGTGTAGTAAGAAAAAGGTTAAAATGCTATAGGAGGTGCAATACTTTGTTTTCCATAAGTAGCATTATATGGTCTATTATAAAATATATTAACTATGGAGTGCATAGTATCAGTGTTCAAGAGCCATACTCTGAAAGTGAAAAGCATTTGGACTCTCAGAGTAGCAAGGAAAATGAATATGACCATGAAGCCTCTCCGCGGTCACTCAAGCATGCAAGCAAACCTGTAGCTCTTCATCTTCTTTACTAGATGTGGGCATAGGAAGGTAGTAATGATGAATCATCTAGCAGCCCCAGTTTTCAAGTGCAATATCCATCCAAACAAATAACAATTATCCCAGCACATCTGTTACTTGTTATAAACTTTAGTGCAGCAAGTGATATTACTATCCATGTTCTCCCAGTTAAACTTAACTCATAGATTTATATCAAAGTTTTCTCTTTAGTCCTAAATTACAGTAAAATGAAATATGGTAGAGAAACACAAGGTCCTTAAACAGTTTCATTTCAGACTTTCAAAAACACACTGCACTTACGCTTTTAGCTATATGAAAAGATGTCTCATAACCACCTGCTAAAAAATCCCAGCTCCTATTTCCTCTGTTTAAGAGAGTTGTTGATTCGACCACAGGTTTATTTTTAATACTTACATTACCATTTGGTTTAAGCATCTTCATATTGATGTTGTTTCTTTATGACAATAATGCAATTATGTGTATTCATGTGGTCTAATTTTAGTAAAGATTTCAAGTATATTCTAATTAATTATATACTCTTAGCAAAATGTGTGCAGCAGTGAATTCTAAAAATTTGGTTTATCAAATATTCCTAGAGACTGATCCATAGCCGGAAATTGTACTGAGCCCTCAGTCCCGCAAAGAATGTTTTTTACATTGTGTCTTCTTAGTTTAAAAATGGCAGCAGCATTGCACAATGACACAGGCACTATCATTGGCTCTGAATCAGCTAAAAACCCCCAGAGTTTGGTTCACAGGAATTACCAGCACAGGCCCATTTCTAGGCTGCCTTCCTCTCTGTTGGTCCCTATTTTAGGCTTAATAGGCTCTTATTTTGCTCGGGCCCAGTTTATTACGCCAGCTGTTCACCATGAGAATTTGCAATGTCTCTTTGCAAAACTGAGGGTTTAAAGAGCTCTGATCTCTAAAAAGAAATCCAAAATAACAAGAAGCAAATAGTATTTCTTTTTCTCATAACATTTTATTGCATTTAGCACAAACAGCTCACAATAGCTGTTCCTCCACCAGTGTACGAAAAGGATGAATGGATTTGAAATATATTATCTTGAAAATGATGGCATAACACTTCCAGGCTTCAAAGTCAGCATTTCAAGCATGAATTGTACAAAATATCATCTCCCTCTTGTCTTTAAAAATACCTCAGGGTACATATAATACATTAATAAAACCAACCAAACAAAAACAACCAACAAACCAAACTTCTGTTAAAGAAAGGTAGGGGGTTTGTTTTGTTTCGTTTTTTCAGATCAGTTCTCCATAAAATGTCCATGAAGGCAAAAAGAAATTCTTTGAAACGAAGGCCTCATTACTTATACGTTATGAAAAAAACATTAAAATTGATTTTTGGATGTGCAGTGTCTAATTTATAAGCTTGACTAATCTGCATTTTTAGAAACTAACAGATTGTTTTACTGGTTAGTGCAAATGTTATTGATCCGCTTTCTTGCTGAATTAATAGCACTATGATAGGACAACTCGCTTTCTCAGCTTTCCCAATGTTTTCCTGAAAAAGAGGCCTATTACATGGCAGGGGGCAAAGGACAGGCCTTGATAACACTGTTTAGACATTTCTTTGATGTCCACAGGCATCATCCTCGACAACTGACCACCAGAGACAAAAGAGTACTCTTAGGCTGCTGGAAATCCCAGCCATTCTTCTCATCACCTTTTGATATCCCAAGGCTTCTCTACCCTGACCTCTGCACTCTGACATCCCTATTTGAAGGATGGTCAGAAATGTCAAAAAATTCTTTCCAAATTTAGCCAATGAACTAAGGATTTATTTTGTTTTATCACAATTGCTTCATGTCCTAAGGTACTTGTGAGAACACCAAGAAGATTTTACAAAGAGTAGAAGGAAAAGTGTCAACAAGAAAAAAAACTTTTGAGTTTTTGGTTTTGAAACCACTCTCAAACATCTGCCTTCTAAAAGCCAACTGCTCTGTCTTAAATGCCTTGACAGTGCCATCATGATGCCTTGATTGTGCACATGTACCCACAGTATTTCTACCTAATCAGTGTCATAGAGAATTCTACGTCTAACATGCAGATGTTACTTGCTGAAATAACTTCACTCAATAAACATACACATTTTAAATGGTGTGCATGTTGTATGCTACGGACTGATACAGATTTTTATACATTCATATTTTATAACATTTTTCAAACAGTGTTTCTCTCTAGACACCTGTGTTATTGATAATTGGATCAGTTTTCCCATTTTCCAGAATATTTAGAGAATAATTTTCCACAAAACTACCAGAGATTACCATGGGTGCTTTTAAACAGTTTCATTTCCCACCTTTCTGAGGGACTGAAATTGAACAAAATGGTCAAACAGAAATAATACACATCCAGACAAAACCCTGGAAGTCAGGCAAACACCTAGAGAAGCACCCTTCTCCCCTTCATTATTATGGGAGGTCCTACTGAAAACCCACTCTAAATATGTAAGTGAACTCACATATACAAGTAAAAACTCTTAACAAGACCAACCTACTGAGGATCCATACATATGCACAAATTTGGAGTTTAGCCAAACTAGTGACTATATTCGGTCTCTTATGCTTTGACAATTTTTGTAGCACACTGCTAAAATATCATCCTGCCATGAAGTTCTATTGCTCGAAATGAGGACAAAGTCTGCTCCAAAATTTGATGGATTTCACAGTATACAATCTTCTAAACTAACTCTGGTTTAATAAACTATGCCCAAGTGGTAAATTGTTTTGCTTTTTTTTTACACTGGCACTGATACTATTTTTTCCTACACTGACAATATTCCTCCTAATTTAAAAGTCAGCGATGTACCAGTGTTAATGCAACAGATAAAGGGTAACAGATAAATGTCAACATTTTAAAAATAGAACTATTCATCATTTATAGTGCAAACACTGGGATTTATAATGCTTGTTTTAAAGCCAGTTCTAAATCACCTTATATTATCTGCTCAGCTTAGCCAATGTTTATTTACTTTAATGTCTGTCAGAAAAGAGTGAAACTGAATTCACAAAAGGAATGGTGTGGAATTCAAGAAGCCAAGAATCTTGACATCTTTAAAAACTCTCTTCTCCTCTATATTAGTTTACTACCATAAAAAAAAATAAGGCATAAACCAGCAAGAAAAAAAGTAGCAAAAAGGGGGAAAAGATGTGGTTTTTTAGAAGTTTTAGAATTCATAAAGTTCTCAGACAAAATGCTGATGATAGCCATATAAGGGCTGTTCAAATTGATCTTTCTGGTTTTGGTGAGTTTTGAATTAAACCAGACCCCAAGGATTTCTGTTCAGTGATAGATCCTGAGGATTTATGTTCAATGTTTAATCTTGATTGTTATTTTTAAAATAAATTGCATGCGCTTAAACAGAACAGGGGGCTTGATTCTGAATCAGAGCCCTCAGAGCAGCTCCAGCAAGACTGTAAAATAGATAAAGTTAAAACAGGGGGAAAAAACTTAATGAACCCCAAGTCTACAAATATTTTCATTTAACTGAATCCTGACCATGGATCATTCAAACTACTTGTGAACAGGCAACATACATAGAAACCTAAGGTCATACCTATATAGCAAGAAGAAAATACTGAAAAATCAGTGGCACTAATTAAATGCACACAAGGCCATCAACAAATCTTCCACTTTTGGCAGTGCCCACTGAAAGATTCCAATCTATTTTATAGAGGCTCATTACTGCTCTGCTGTTGGAAATTATTGCCCTGCCAGTTTTACACACATTGTTTTCCTTGTGAGCAATCTCTGACCCTCTTTGGTAAAAAAAGTTAACACTGTTATAGTAATAAATCTTCACCAGCCCTATTAATTTCAAACAGAATGGATTAGGAGCCATGCACAGGAGCAGCTCAACTGGCACAGTCACCTCTCTGGCAGAAGTGCAGTAAGGAGTTATTAGGGGCAGGAACCATCTCAGCCAGCACAGTTGCAGTCAGAAGAGGATGTGTGAATAAAGCCTTAGTAAAACACACTAGCTTTTCATGTGCATGCATTTATACACAGCCCTGAGTGTTGGCAAATTCTTTGGCTGCAGTTACACTTAATTCTGATGTAGGTAGAAGATACAAGGAACAAATTATTCCTTTGCAGTCCTGCTGTTTGTCAGACTATTTCTCATGCATTGTGACAGCATCTTTAGGAGTTTCCAGACTCTCATCACATAAACTAACAAATACAACTGTGAAAGCAATTTCTAATTGGATATATCAAAAATTGCACCTTAAAAAGAAAAGTTTATTTCATCCTGGACCCACAGAAGCACACAATGGAAAAAAAACCCAACTAAACCTCAGAAAGCTTTCCCTGTAGATCAAGATCTATTTGCAAATTTAAAGGGATCATTCTTACTGAGTAAAATTTAGCTTGAATTCAAGATAGCCTTTTTTCTTTAGAAAGTGAACACAGTGCCAAAGAAACAAAATTACATGCAAAAGCACTGCCACCTAGGAGTGAAAGGACAGTGAAGCAGTAGAGCTAATTTGAAATGGGAATAGCACCATCCATAAAGCCTTGTTTTCTTGCTGCCATCCTAGACACCATTACTTCACACCCAGACTGACCTGTCAGCACGACCATACACCTCTACTGCTACGAGCATCTGGCTCAGGAAGAGATACCAGGACTTTATGCCCAGGACTGGAGAATTGCCTAATTCACACTGCAAGACTGTGTTCACATCACCTGATGCCAGGCCAAAGTGTCTCTGGGCCTCAGCTGGGCCTCCATGGCCCTGATATAACTATTTGTGTGTGGTCTTTCCCCCAGTCAGTTTCATTTCATTATTATGCAGGCTGTATTGAAGCTTTTATCAGAGCAGCTTTTTTTGGCATGGAACTAAAAGCATGCGATACATGAACGGGGATGTTGCATCACATTACACACAGGGTAGGAGACCTACTTCAAGAGTATTAGAAAATCGTGTGGGATTAGGAGAGTCATAAGTAATTGTGTCATACACTTTGCCTAGTGGGAGCACTCTTTGAAATAAATTAGCTCCAGAACAATGCTTAAGTTTTTCCTTGGAGAGAAATCATTGAATTTCTGTAAAAGAGAACCCAAGAGAGAATACTTTACACAGTGAACATTGTCAGTGGGCTGAAACCTGGGAATGAACTCAAGCCAAGTCACCTGCCCCACTTGCTGCACTCTTTTTCACACCAACTGATACTCCTAATTGGATCCCTCAGCTGACTTTGCCTTTCCCTTGTGCATATGAAATGCTCGCTGCATAACAGAAAGAAAAAAAATAAAGTAAGCATCAGAATGTATTGGGAAACTTCACTGGATAAAAGAAAAGAAGACACACACACAAGGAAAGACATAGTAACATCTATAGAAGACTATCCACAATCACTGCCTGAAATTTCCAAATGTTAGTATTTTAACTGAAAAATGCAACCTGACCTTTTAAGATTGTAGGGATCCTTTAAG
Source organism: Coloeus monedula (assembly GCF_965178545.1). NCBI lineage: Eukaryota > Metazoa > Chordata > Aves > Passeriformes > Corvidae > Coloeus > Coloeus monedula. Next base: position 106,048,198 of record NC_138782.1, on the reverse strand, counting down.
GCACAGTAATAACTAAATGCTAGAAATGCATAGGTATAATAAAGCATTTGCCTTTTTTAGGTACTTTAAAGTCATTATCTAGACCTTTATTAGGCACATCTATTTTATAACATATGCAGTGAGAAATTCAGTAGAAGACCTGAATTATAGCTGGAGAACATTACAATTTTCTCAGCTCTCTACTAATCAGCCAAACTGCAAATAAACACATGTATCTACTCTGATATGAACAGTACCTGGGATCATTGGCTTCCCTGTATGGGAAGGCAGCCCATTAGATAGATTTAGCCTCCATACAAAAACATCCATATGCGTATTGATGTTATGGCTTGATGACTCAGATGGATGGGAGCACAAAATTATTCAGATTAAGCAATCTTCTAGATCATACAAAACATATGTGAGTTAAGCTATAGAAATATATGGCAGGACCATATCAGAAAATAGGAATACTCAGTGGTGGAGCAAAGACAGGTCCATTAAGGACTAGCAGGTCCATTAACCAAAGAAACTCATTAACACAGCTATCTGAACTGGTATGAATAAGACCAGTTTTTGCATCAGCAAACCCAATATCTGCTTAATATTCCCAAGGAAAATACTGTATTTCCCTTTATTCTGTCACCAGTTCTAAGCACATCTTCCCAGAAAATGGCAACACTACCTGATTTCCTAGTTGCTCCTCCTATTATTCCTCTGAACAGGAGCCCTTCTCCCTTCTGTATTAAAGCTCCATGTCACAGTTACACTGGAAGAGGTAGGATTGTCAGTGTAGAGCAGACAATTAGAATAGATGGTCAGTCTACTGCTTGTAGATCAGTACATGAAATTAACAGCTTGCCAAAAATCCCTACTTCCATCTTCCCAGTCCACTAAAAGAAAGTAAGATTATGATTAGGTTTGATGGAAGAGGAAGTAAATGGCAGAAGAATTAAAGATATGTAGAGCATGAAGCTGGAAATGCAGTTTACAAGACAGAAGTGGTTTAGTGCAAAGTAACCAAAAGTCTCCTTCTTTATGAAGGCCTCAAAGACAAAAGCTTTTAGCCATGAGTAGCTATGACAGAGCAGCTGAAGAAGCATGCATGCAGTTAGGCAAGGGTAATTTACATAATTTAAAACATATGTAGTCTGTCTAGGCTTTAAACTGTTGTTTATGTACAAATTGTAAAAGAGCGTATAGTTCAAGCTGAGGCCACATGAACATATTGGTACTAATGTTCATCAGTGGGCTGATGTAGGCAAATAGGAGATACTCTAAAAATAGAAGCTGTTATAATTCTGTTCTTTCATCTCTTCCTTAATTTCCTTGCTGCCTTAGGCATGGAGAAAAAAGGCAGGTTGTCTTTTCTAAGTTAAAATACTGTGAAATTCACAGCTGACACTTCAAAGATGCTCAAGATAGTTACATAACTTCTATTTCATACAGAACAAAAGTCACTGTTATTTTGAAGACAAACTTCCCAACAAGATTCTTAAATGACGACATCTTTTTGTAAGATGACAAGATGAGGGCTCAGGGTTATAGTACATGGGGTGTCATCAGACTAGCAGCCAGTCACCCATGGGGTTCAACAGGGCTCAGTTTTAGGGCCAGTGTTATTTAATATTTTTATAAATTACCTGGACAGAGAAGTAGTTTGCTGAAAAACCTAGGTAGGAGGAGCTGTGGAGTCAATCGAGGGTCAAGAGGCCTTATAGAGAGAGACACCTACAGAGATTAGAGAGCAGCACAACCAAAGGAAATTTAACAAGAGCAAGTGCTGGATTCTCCATCTCGGATGGAGCAATCCTGGTTACACGTACAAACTGGGGTGGAGAGAAGCCCCATGGAAAGAGATTTGAGGGTTTGGATTAATGGAAATGTGAGTCTGTGCCCTGGCAGCCAAAAGGGCCAACCATGAGGCACAGCATCACAGCCATAGCAAGCCTGTCGAGGGCAGGGATTGTCCCTCCTTGCACTGCATTAGTGCGGCCTCACCTCAAATGCTGTGTGCAATTCTGGGTGCCTCAACTTAGGAAGGACATCAAACTACTAGAGTCTGTGCAGAGGAAGGTGACAAGATGTTCTCAAAGGCAAGACTTGAGGAGTGGCTGAGGTCACTTGGTTTGTTCAGCCTGGAGAAGACCAAGGGGGACCTCATGGTAGTACACAGCCCCCTCAGGGTGGACAGCAAAGGCAGAGGTGCCAACCTCCTCTCTGGTGAGCAGTGAGAGGTCAAGAGGGAATGGAATGAATCTGAACCAGGGGAAGACAGCATTATGTTGGACATTAGAAAAAAGTTCTTTACTGAGATGATGGTTGGACACTGGCACAGGGTCAGAGCACCAAGCCTAAGAGAGTTCAAGGAATGTCTGGATGCTCTCAGTCATATGATTTAGTTTAGGCTCTCCTGTGAGGAGCAGGGACCAGATGATCTATCTGTATGGGTGCCTTCCAAAACGAGATATCCTATGATTCTATGCTTTTACTATATATCTTCTTTCCTGTGGTGTTAATAAACTTTCTACAAATAATTTTTCATTTTTAGCTACTGCATAATTATATAAATATGCCATCAACATAATTACAGATTGCTTCTAGTACATGAAGTACTGCTGTAGTGTTTAACTAGAAAAAAGTTATTTTCTTCATATAACACTCAATCAGCATATTTCACAGCATATTTCCTACAGTATACACTGTCTAAATGGCAATTTTCTTTTACTGTTTCTTCAGAGATATACCAATGGCAATGTTACTTCTTAGACTTCCTTTATTCCTCACATAAACATTTAAGTATGAAAGGTAACATATGGATAATGGCAACTGAAGGCAGACTGAAAACAAACCAATGATCTTTGGAATCCTTAGGTGTAACTACAAAGGTACAGATACAAATACCTACAAAATGAGCATAAGTTTCTCATAAGAAGATAAGAAAATAATATACTACAATATATACTAAGAAATACTACAATATGCTAAGAAAATAAGAATTTCATTAGTATAATGTAGTACTTCCCGCCACAGTCTGTGTAAAAGAAGTTTTGAAGTTTTAGTCAGATTTCCCAACTGACTGAATCATTAACCATAGTCTACATGGGAAAAAAGCAAAGAAATATTCTGCTGTAGTTCAAGAAGCAATGCTTTCCCTGTGCACATGTAGAATACATGAACGCAGGCATGTATTTGTGAAAGTAGGGATGTTTACACATAGATTTTTGTTTGTTTTCGTTCCACTAGCCTTTTATGCCCCTCATGTAGCTTTTATTCACATGAAATAAATCCCTGGCTGTGCCTGATCTCAGCTGAGAGTAAGTAGATGCTTTATTTTGTATGAAGGTGAAAAAAAGGAGTGACAGATCACTTATCATTCACTGTGCAGGCTTTGTATTCATTAGAAAAACCACAATCAATAAGAACCAAAGGCAATTTTCCCCTAAAGATAACTATGCCCAGCATCACTAGAGGGTCTGGGAGTCTCACAAGCTTTCATTTATTAATAAGAACCACCTTTGAAAGTTTACAACTTCCTAATCCAAATTTCGCTTTACTTAACTCTGCTACGTAAAATGCCCTTTTTTTTTTTTTTTTTTGTTATATAAAACTATACTGTTTTTCTCATGGTTACTTTTACAGTGTGCAAGTTCCATAAGCTTCAAATGCAGAAAAATTGCAAATGTCTGACTTTGCCACTTTTCACATTTTATACAGCAATCACTTCTGGGCTTTGGGGACAGGTGTTGTTTTATTAAAAGAGAAACTATGGAAGCCAGTAATTTCTTATACAGAGTATATTCTTATGGTTTAACAAGGAAAAACAGAATTCAAACCATTGTTTTTAACTTGCTATTTCACATTAGAAAACTCTTTCGTTAACTTTGTGCATATTATGCATAGTTTTATTGAATAACATGAAATCTCATCTGAGAGATTCGGAACTATTGTATCCAAAGACAGACTACCCTAACAAGGTATTTAAATACAGACACAAATAGATAGTAGACTCGAGGCGTAAGTGAGAAGAAAAACTGTATATTCCCAATACCAAGGAATGCACACGTTTTTAACAGAAAATAAAAACATTGTGCCTAATTGATATTCACAAAGCAAAGATGATCAGAGCCTAAGTGAAATTCCATTCCTAAATCATTCCTTTCTGGGCTTGTGCTTATTACATCTTCTGTCAGGAGCTAATCTCACGTGACAGGCCTGATCCAAAGCCATTTGAAGTCTATGGAATGTCTCTTCCTGACTTCAGGGAGCTTTGCATCCAGCCCTTATAAACTTCAAGAACAATACAATTCATGGAAAAGTTGTTTTAAGAGAACAATAGCTAACTATTGTCTCAATAGAAAAGAATGTTAGCTTCAAATGAAATTTACCTGCAATGGTAGATTTGTGTTAGGCTTCTTTTGTTAATGTTTCTTTATCCATCTAACACAGCTAAAACTTTCCAAAGTGAGAACATGTCATTTCTTTAACAGAAGCCACAGAAAATCAAAACTGTAGTAAAAACAAAAACAAACAAACAAACAAAAAAAAGAAAAATAAAAAGATCATTTTGTACTAAGGAAACAAAAGATCACTTTTAGGCCTCAATTAATTGAATGTTTACTTAAATAGCTGTACATTAAGGACAAAGCAGAACAAGAGGTTTCAAAAATATATCCACTGTTCCTGAAGTCAGCAAATCAAAAGATAGATTAAAGAGAAAAAAACAACCAAACAAACCCAAACTAGTATAAGCAAGGGGGTGGGCTGACAGGAAAGCAAGTTATTTTGTGTTTTCTGTTCTAATGAAAATCCTGATTGTCTACTAACTTCAGTAAATTTCAAAGCTAGAGCTGACAACTACCACACCAGATGTGGTAACCAGTGTCAGACTGTTATTTATATTCTGAAAATAATAATATAACTGAAATAAGCCCAGAAAGAGCAATTAAGATCATTGTAAAAGCTGGTGGAAGAGAAGTCCCATTGCTGTGATGTGGCTTTTCTCTCATTTGTAAGAAAAATGAGGCAATGTAGACCAGTACAGAACCTGATGTTGATCCACTTGTACCAGTAAATTTACACTGATGAAAAAGCAAATCAAACTCAAGTCTACCACCTCCAAGTTCCCAATGCACCAGAGATGTGGTTCCAGCTTCCTCCCTCACACATCAAATCAACTCACTACAGCTATTTTAGTTAGCTAATGTTGAGATGAAAACATAGAAACTTCCAATTAAGCACAAATATTCCAGAATGTCCAGCTTTGGAAAATGATTCTATGTTTCATTGAAAACAAAACAAAACCAAAAGTCATTAGGTCTTAAAGACTCTCATTCATAAGACATACAAACCACTGTTAATTTTCTCTGTGGGTGGTTCAACATGTTTAACAACAAACACTGGCACTATAACTTTTATTAGTTAATAGTTTTCAGAAGAGTCTATGAAGTATTAGATCTAAACAAATGTAGCCCATACCTCAAAAAGTAAAGTAAATTAGACAAAGCACAAGCAAAAGGCATACATCAGTTTCTGCAATGTAGAGATGCTATAGTTTGTCTCCTTCATTTAAGCTCCCAGTATCCACAACTGAAAATAAGCATTTTACTTTATAAATACACCTAATCAAATTGCTGATTTTTTAGTCTAAGTGGATGAATTACACAAAAGTAGAAATTTCATTTCAGGCCAGTACAAAATTGTGGTTTGGTTTTTTTTCCTAAATGAAATGCAACTGTATTTCTCACGTCAAATACCATACCTTGTTTTGGCATCACAAATATTTTCTTCAAATAATTGTCAGCCCATTTTGTTTGACTTTTTAAATCACATTATTTTGGGAATTTTGCCTTTTTTTCTTGTTGTTTGCTACTAACTGCATTTTTGAACTGAAACATTGTCCTAAAATGAAAAATAAAACTTTCAAGTAAAAAAAAGTCAAAACAATATGCAGACTTTAGCTTTTCTTTTTTTTTTTTCTTCTGGCATGCACAAAGTAATGAATTGTTTTGTTCACTCCAAAACTATATTTTGGGTAAATAAACCATTTGTGTCCTTTGTTAAGTCTCATTTATCCATGTATCAGTTCTGCTGCTACGCTGTTCTCTCCTCTTCCTACACAGGCAGTTGGGACACAAACTGCCCGCACCTAAATATTGCTGGCTGGTGTCCCGATCCCCTCGGACCTGCTCTGCTCCCCTCTTACTCCGTTCCTGTTGCTGCTGGGACCAACACTTCCCTAACCTTCGGGAGACCTGGGCTTCCACTTACCCCCCTGCCGTCTCTGAGCATTCCCAGGTGCTGATAATCTTTTCTATTGTTGCTGCTGCTTCCCCTTATTTTGGCAGAAGCTACAGCTCTGCAAGTTGCATGGATCTTACCTTTGAGACCCTCTTTGTTGCTCTGTCTGCGACCACGCTGGAAGCAGGGAGTGATGGATATTAGGAAAGCATGAGGCTCCCCTCGCTGTTTAGCAAGCGTGGTCTGCGAAGAAAGATAGAGATGCTGCTCTCTCCTCCTCCTCCCCCCTCGCTGTCCCAGCTTCCTCCTCCCTCCTCCTTGCTCCCTCCTTCCTATCCACGAGCTCTAGCTCTGTCTGTGTTCCCACACAATGCGCTACCTCTCAGCACCAGCTACCTAAGGTCAAGAATACAACCCCTCACCCTTCCCCCGCCTTTTCCTCTCCGCCCAGGCATCCTCACCCCTGCTTCCCACGGAATATGGTATCTTCCCAACCAGACGTGCCTTATTCGGCTCTGGGGTCTAAAGAGCAGACAATTTCAGCAGCCCCGGGGAAAACAGAGTTATAAAACAGAAGATGCATGGGGAAGACCAGGGATATAAAAGGAAAGTGGAAGACGTTTGAAGAAATTGGAAACTTTGGGAGTTTATATGTGTCTTTAAAAAAAAAAAAATCAACTCCCAGTAGCCAAAGCCTGACACTTGGAGATTAGTTTAAGAGATCTATACAGATAAAGAAAAGTGCCCTGGATAGCTAGTTATCTCCCAAATCCAGCTTACCTATTGTTTATGCTCTTTGTTTCTCAAGCTTTATTCTAAATAGCTTTTTTGTAAAGAAGCTTCCAAACTTTTCCCCTGCAAAGCCATACTTAAATACCAGCACACTCTGATGATGCAATAGCGAATGAAAGGGGAAAAGGAACCAGTAACAATTTTTAAGATTATAAACTATCAAATAACCCCTTTAAGGTCACAGAAAACACAAGCATAAGTCCTCTGATTTTTCAGCTTGAATGACAAATGGTCTTTTTTCACTTTGAGCAGTTATGGTGACCAGAAGCACTTTCAGGCGACCAGTATGTGGCTCCCAAAAATCACATATAATTACAGCTGACCAGCATGCTTTTCTTAATTTTAGACACATGATAAAGCAGTCCTTCTAAAGTGTTTATGTTTGTTACAGAGACTCTGGAGAGAGGTAGGTGATGCTAAAGACTTCTAAAAAATCTTGATTGCTAAAGGTTACACACCTTATTTAGGTGGACAGGATCTCCCTCTGGAGGCCTTGAGGGGCTCCTGGCTCTCTCCAGTGATGTATGGTTACCAAACCATACAGATAACAGTACCACTCCTAAGCTGTACCAAGGACTAAGCCAGAGTTTTTGTTTTAAGAACAGGTAAACTTCAGAAATAAAGAAGATTTAAACGAGGAGAGAGAATCAGATTTCTATGTATTTTGGTGTTAAAATACCTTATAATATCATCTGAATGCTTTTATAGAACACTCCAGAGATGTCACATTATCAGCACAATTTCTGAAGGTCAGAACTTCTTTCTGGTCAGCAAAGGAAGCTTCAGAATGGACAGGTCATTTGGAAGTAACATATCACCAGGACCGGAGTTTTTTTACACAAAATACAAAGCTGCTGAACCACTGGCTCTAAGATTAAGACATATATATAGCTTAAACTGACTTCAATACTACAAGAGTAAGTGGATCACCAATGGCTGACTGATGAGGTGAACACTGCTGTAATGAAGCTTGATGGATTGTACAGCACAGAACAGAGAAGTGACAGAAAACTATTCAGGATACACAAATGTAGACAGTGAAATGTTGCAGGTGTATCTCATAGTAGGGGATGATTGAAAAGGCAGGTTCAATTAAGTACTAATAAATGAAAAACAGTGGATGTGTATTACTGCGGGCCTAGGCCCTAGGGTGCCTAGGGTGTATCACCGTGTCCCGCAGCTGTAGAGAGGAGGAGGAGAGAAGATCCAGCAGGCAGGAATTGTGCAGCAAGATTGGTTTATTTAATTATTTTACAAACTCTTTTATAGACTTTTTTCTTCATGGTTTAATTGGACAAGGATCAGCCACCCCTTGGGGCTGATTGGCTAAAATCCTAAACATCCATTGTCAAAATATTTTTCTACTATACCATAAACAAGACTTTTCAAGGTTGCAGGTGGCTTGGTTGTTTACATAACTCTGCTGCCTCTTCTGTGAGAGAGAAAAGTCTCTCACGGACTTAGAAAATAGCAAGAAAATCCTTGCTAGCAGCATTTTTGTATCTACAGATGTGCAAGAAAATATCTGCCTTGTGGCTCTAACAAGCCATAGTGGCACTCAGAGCCAAGATGCTGACAGTATGGGTACTCTACAGAGATTTGGAGATCAGTGGGAGAACAAAAGCAGCTAGCCAGAAGAGTCATCTATCCAGAGAGCGGGAGAAGAATGGTCAGGGAACTAAAGCTGGGTCCAGCTCTCCTCAGTCTCTCCAGTGCAGGAGCACACCAGAGGCAATGGGCATGCCAGTGGCACGAAGTGCAGTTCTTTCTCCTTGCAGCAGACAACTTTTTCTCTTTGAATCAATGTTTTTGCCACTGCTTCAGCCAACAGCAGCAGCCACAGAACCAGGCAATCCCAAACACACTTCCTCCTTACTATCTATTTTGTCCAGGTTCAGGGAAGTAACCTGGCACAGAGAGAACGGAGGGATGTTGCTCCCAAAGCCACACTTCACAACACCACCCTTTGATGCTTTTTTCCCTGCTCTTGCTGCAGCTGCCAACTGTATGTGCATAATGATGGACTCCTACCCACTTAGTAAAGAGTGGGTTTGAGCACCATAGACAGTTTTCTGAAAACAGCTCAATGCTCCCTAGTTGCCCAAAAGGCACACACAATGTTTTAAGAAAAGAATAGAGAATAAAGAAGAAAATACCAGTTTGACATTGCATTAAGTCTACACTTTAGACTTCTTGTACCCTGACTGGATATCTGATCATGGGATCATAGTTAGCATCTTTGAAGGGACCACTGGAGGTGTCTAGCCCAATCTCGCAAAGACAGGTCAGCTATGCAGTGAGTTCACTTAGGGCTTTATCCAGTTGTGTCTTGGAAACTTCCAAGGATGAAGACTACACAACCTCTCTGGACAATCTGTTCCACGACTTTATTGCTCTCATGTTGGGGAAAAACTTTCCTTTTCCCCTTTCTTTTTTATTTCCCCTTCAGATTACAATGTTATTCCTTTCAAATGTCACATTTGAAAAGGCTACAGCAGAACAGAAAAGCAACATACAAGAGTGACTAGAGATTTGAAATAACTTCCACACAAACAGGTTACATAGGTTAGGAGTCTTCAGATTGGAAAATGGTAACTGAGCTGATAAATATCTATGAAGTTGAGAATAATATGGAAAAAGTGAACTTAAAAGAAATTCTTCCAGTTTCCCATAAAACAGGAATTACAGAGCACCAAATGACATGATTAGGGAACATATTTGAAACAAAAACATTATGTTTTTTCTAACAAGTTGAAATTATAGAACTCACTGCTGTAGAATGTAAAAACTGATCATTTTTACTTTCCTATAATTATATAAATTGTCATTTAAAAATAATAATTATTATTTATTAGAATTTGCCTTCTGATCAGAACCAACCCAAGGTGAAGAAAAGGAAGCTCAAGAAGACCTTATCACTCTGTACAACTACCTGTAAGGAGGCTGTAGTGAGGGGGGTGTTCATCTCTTTTTCCAAGTAATAAGAGATAGGATGAGAGGAAACAGCCTCAAGTGGCACCAGAGGAGGTTTAGATTGGCTATTAGGGGAAACTTCTTCACCAAAAGGGTTGTCAAGCATTGGAGCAGGCTGCCCAGGGAAGTGGTTAAGTCGCCATTCCTGGATGTATTTAGAAGATGTGCCAGTGTGACACACAGTGACATGGTTTAGTGGTGTACTTGGCAGTGCTGGGTTAATGGTTGGACTTGATGATCACAGAGCTCTTTTCCAACCTAAATGCATCTCTGATTCCAAGGTTTCTCAGTACTGCAGGCAAAACTGCATTTTGCCATTCCTCAATGGTAAAATGAGTAATGGTAAAACAATGGTATTACCATTCTATTTTGTTGTGGTGGAAATGTGAGAGGATGGGAAGGACAAGAAAAGAGGCAGAAAAGTCTGCTTAGCTTTAATCCTCTGGGGCTGGAGGTGATCTCATCTTGCTGGAGGCCTGGGACCTGTTTACAAGGGGTCTTACTCCCTGCTGGTAAGACATGGAAGCACTGGGGCTGGACTAGCAGAGCATGGAAGAATGCAGATGCCTCAAAAATGGAAACAAGTGCTTGAGTTTTTCCAGTGGTTTCTGCTTTTCCAGCATCTGCCTACAGCTTGCCCCTCAGTGGCAGGTAACCCACTTTCCCAGAATCTCTTTCTCCTCCATCTTCCCTCAGCACAAGCAGGTGCCCCAACATTTCTCATCCATTTCAAGTTCTCACTGCTATGAGATAGTGAGAAACTGGAAGAAAGGATGGCAGTGGTCAACCAACTTCCCTGATAGGTTTGAATGACTTTTATGCATCTAGACACAATCCCACCATCAGTGAATGTGCTAAATCATAAATCTCAGTGTACACATAACAGCAAGCTACTCTAATTTCACGCAAGCACTGTAGAACACTTTCTCATAAGACAAAATTAAATAATAAAATAAATTTTAAATAAAAACCCACCAAAACCAACAAAAAATATTAACTTCAAGGATACTTTGAAATTCAAGGTATAAAGATAACCACCTTATGAGGACACACTTCAACTTTTCCACACATTTAAAGCTAACAAAATTAAATAAATCAGTGAATTTTACACCACCTCTGCCACAGAAAAGATACAAACAAAAAATATAATGCCCTTTTGCAACAGGAGTCTTCTTCTGTTGATAAACTCCTTAGTATGGATGAAAACTTCCACCAGGTTCTGTAAAGACCTTTCCCTAGAAACCCTGAGGCTCTGTCAGATGATGGCAAATGGCTTGCTGCCAAACTTCCAAACCTTCCTAAGAACACAATATTCACTGAACCTTTTCAGTAGGACACTGGTGTTCATATACAGCAAGCACTTGCTATTTACACAACCCTAATGTCACCTTAAGGGTCCTTTCTCCATCTAAATAATTTATTTTCTGAATTACACATAGAAGAAGCAGGAGGTTCAGTTTCTGTCATGAGCTAAGCCCTACATCTGCAATGTGATACCACATCCATGATTTTTAAGTGTCATTCAAGATATGACAAAAGGGAATGCTGTTTAGCACTGTGCTGCTCCAATCCCATTAACTGACTCAATCTTCCTCATACTCACACAAAAAAAGTGAAGAAATAAGAGATCTGCCTTCTTAGATTAAAGGATGACTACTTGCCATGTATACAAGAAGAATTTTTTTTCAGGCAGATTAAGCTGAAGAAAATCAAGAAAATTCTACTATTGCTGGAAACAGATTTAAGTCATTACATTTTACAGCATAAAAATGTATACCTTTATGCAGCAGTTAGGACCTTAGGGAGGCTTGGAAGCTTATACAGACTGACATACTAATATACAAAAATATGGATAACTCTATAAGCCCAAGTAGTTTGAATAGATATTTACAGCTATTGCTGTCTTTCATCGTTTTGTACTTTCGCACTTTTGCAGGAAGATATTTCCTCTGGCTTATCTTTTCAGCATGTGCACCTAATGCAAGATCCAGTTACAAGATTATTAACATGAAAGGGAAGATTGCATTTGATACAGAATTGTAGAGTTTTACAGAAGGTGGCCTTGGCTTTAACTGCAGAATGTTGCAACCACTATGTACATAAAGAAAAAAAAAGGTATCATAAAAGGTTATAAAGGTACCTGATAGGGTATATATTTCCAATTTCAGGATCATATACATAGTCTAATAAATATTAATAGGATATTCGTGTAACAAAAACAATGGGAAAATAATGTGATTAAAACAAATTTTTGAGTATCACAATGGCAATATAAAAACCACCAAAAAAATCCCATACTGCATGAAATTCAAACCTTTCACCATTTCAGTGCTGCATGAGGTTCACCAGTAAAAACTTTTACAAAGCAGTCAAATTTCAGCTGCTCAAAATAAAAGTAAAACCTACATGCCTAAGTAGTTCAGGGTAAAATACTAAGTTACGCAAGTAACATAAGAAGCATTTTCAAGAAAATTATGTTTTGACTTTCACATCCAGTCATTAAAAAAAGTTAGTGAATCCACTATTCTGGCAGGTTTTGATGGTAAAAGATCAGATTTAGGAAATGAATTATTGCCCCCTTGTGGGCAATAGAGTCAATGTAATGAAAAAGAAACCAATTTCAGATAAAGAAGCAAATCTTTTATTTTAAGAACCACGTTTTGTACAATTAATGTCTGGAGGTATTAAAAGAATGCACAGTCATTTCAATATGCATTAAGATAACAGTAAATGAGGAATAATTTACATTTTCATCTACAGGAGTAAGAAAGAATGTGTGATGTTTAATTATCAGCTTTATAAAGCGTAAATAATAAGACACTAGAATAAAACTCTTTATCAGCAGAAGGCTACAGCAAAAACTCCTGATAGTCGAGTCAGTTACTTCAAAATCTAATTTTCATTTAAAAGAGTAGTAAGGCTTTTTAATTTTCACATAAATATAGAAAACTCTTCCTGAATCTGAATCTGAATCTGTGTGGGGCTCTTCTTTGCTCCATTAGATAGGTCATCAGGCAAGGACAGAGAGGCATGGGAACAACAGGATTTGATCTTATGACTGGCTAGAACAACAGTATAGTTAAAAGTTGATGCAATGTTTTCCACATGGGTTAATACAGGAATTCATGTATCCTAATCCTCAAATTATGAGTTGTTAGCCTCCTCCTAATACCTGACCAGCGAACAGCCACCAATTCCTATTCAACAACTTTAATACTGCATGGCACATTCTTACATCACCTGAAACTAAAATGGTCCTAGATATCTACTCCAAACCATTTTGCTGTTCCAGGCAGAAAAAAACCTGCTTTATCACAGTGGGTTTATACAATCTGTAATTGCAATGATAAAATACATCTTCCAGAATACAAAAAAGAGAGAAATGTTAATTCCTTATGGAACTATGTACATCCCCACAGAGAAGTTAGCAATCAGATTATGTTGCCCATACAAAAATGAGCATTTTTACATTTCCATGTAATCATGTGTCCCTTCCAAGACAGGAAAACATGCACCTGCAGCAGTCCAACCTCGCCTTGCAATACTGACAACCAGCATTTGCATGACGTCTTTAGATGCACAACTCCAAATCTCCTGAAACACAGACATCTTGCCTTTGAAGAGCTGTAACACATTTTTTTCTTTTATTCTTTTTAATTCATTAGAGCACAAGAACAACTCACCTTAGTTCTGCGCTTCTCTACAAGGACAATTATTACTGCAAGTACTTGACTGAAAATTGGTTGCTATGAAGGAAACTCCATCCTCTATCAAGGCATCTAATGTATCATTGGTGATACCATAAGCTGCTCTAAATGAATGGCTAACTGGAAGGGCTATGAAACACATAGCAAATGAAAATTAATTCAGTATTTTTTCAAGATAATAGTGTTAGTTGACATGTTAGGTCTGACATATTAGAATATTAACAAAGTTCTTTATGGCTTTGAATTCCTCATACCAGACTGGCAGTTTTACACATCCAATGGAATCAGGGAAGTGACTGGAAATTTCACCTGAACTGTGGGTGGGAGAAGCAAAATAGTTCATAATTCTTTAAGCAAAAGAACTCCATGATAGACTTACCTGCTGTAGAAGAGAGTTAATTGCCATAAAGAGCAATCAAGCAACAAATGGGCTGTCTAACAAGGAGCAGTATTTTAAAGAAATGTTTTTGTCTGACAAACAGAAGTTATCTACGCAATTGGACATTTTGAGACTACTGCTGAGGTTGGCAAATGAGCGAGGCATCAGTGCTTGGAAAACATTACCAGAAGTATGGAGGAAAGGGCAGGAGCAATGGAGCTGGAATTTGGGAAAGGATGTTGCTGCGAAGTAAATGGACAGGCTTAGTTAGGACACGCCACATTTGATGGCTCCTGTCAGGCCCTAGAGGAATATACCTTGCCCTTCACTCACAAACCTCTTGTAATTAATTTATTTCTGATATGGGCATTCTGTGTCTCTGCTGTGAGCAACACACACAGTTTTGGTTGCCTCATACTAGAAAGTAATGACAAAAGCAGGTAATCAATACTAATTATTCTCACACCTACTTGCATGGCAATGCTCAGAATGCTTTCTCCTTGCTCATGCTGTTACCTGGAGGAAAGAGAAATCTCCCTCCTTGCAGTAACCAGTGAGGACCTTCTTGAGGGCAAGCCATATGAGGAGCAGCTGAGGCCACTTGGACTGTTCAGCCTGGATGAGACTGAGGGGAGGCCTCACTGCAGATACGGCTTCCTCCTGAGGAGGAGGGGCAGACCCTGATGTCTTCTCTCTGGTGACCAGGGACAGGACCTGAGGGAATGGCCTGAAATTGTGTCAGGGGAAGTTTAGGCTGGACATTACAAAATGGTTCTTCACCCAGAGGGTGGCTGGACACTGGAAGATGCTCCCCAGGGAAGTGGTCACAGCACCAGCCTGACAGAACTCAAGAAGCATTAGGTAGGACAATGCTCTCGGGCACATGGTGTGATTCTTGAGGTGTCCTGTGCAGACCCAGGAGCTGGACTCGACGATCCTTGTGGGTCCCTTACAACTCAGCATATTTTGTGATTCCTCCCCTTAACCCACGCTGGCCGCTGCAGTGCTCAGTGCACTCCCGCTGCCGGCAAAGACGAGGACGGGGGCGAGCACACCCGTTCCTCCGCCAGCCTGGCAGGCTGATGACAGGGGAGGAAACGAGTTAATTCAGCGCGTTCCTGCCGGCGCTCGGTGAGGCGGGGGATGCCCGGGGGGGCGGGAAAAGCCGAGAAAAGCCAGCACAAGCCAGGCAGGGCGGGAAGCCGCCGCGGGGGCCGATGGGTAATAGGGGGAAGGCGGTGGCTTCGCGCGCGCCCCGGCGGCAGAGGGGAGGGCGCGTGCGCGGGCCCTGCCCGTTCCCGCCCCAGCGGTCGCCTCAGGCGCGCGCGGGAGCGGCGGCCATGACGGGCCGCGGCGAGGGCGGGAGCGGCTCCGCGGCGCCCCGCGCCTGGCGGCGGCTCGGGGCCTCGGCGTGAGGGCGGCTGTGCGCCCTCCCTCCTCCAGCGCCTCGCCTCGGGGCTGGCCGGGGCAAGGAGGAGGGACCGGGCGGACATGGCCAGCCCCGACAAGTGGGAGCGCCTGAGGCCGCTGCAGCTGGACACGCTGCGTGTGAGTGAGGTACATGGCGGGCGGCACTGGGAGGCGCTGCCTGTGCATGGGGAGAGGGCGGGACGGCGATGCAGCTGTGCTTCTGCTGCCGGAGCTCGTCAGGAGGCGGCCGAAAGCCCGTCCTACATCCCTGGGCGGGAAAGATGCGGCGGGCCTGGCAGCGTGGTACCCCGGAAAGAGCTGTGGGATGCTCCCCTCCGTCGTGGCGTTGGAGCGGGCTTCCCGGGAAAGGTGGTACAATGCGAAGGGATGTTTTTTCTTGCTAGTGTTACCTATAGCCTCTTAATTGAGCTAAGTATGTTGTAGCTAAGTATGAGAAAAAGGGATTACAACTGTGTTTTCTCCTCTAAACGTCTGTGATGTTGAGGTAGTCATCTTATATGCAGCCGCCACCACTACTTCTAGCAATGCTATGAAGTAGCTAACAAAAAAGCCTATTTCGTAAAACTTCTAAAAATCTGCTACTTTTTTTGGTTTATCCTGATGGTGTGTACATCTAATTTTGTGAAACTTCTTCAAATTTATTACTGTTTTTTTTAATTAATCTTGACAGTTGGGCTAAATGTTACTTGGTAGTACTTTCTTAAAGCTATGAAAGAGTTCACATAAGTTTTTGGGTGGGTAATTGAAGTGATGATTGTAAGAAGCAAATCGTGTTTGGCACAGCTTCTTTATGTAGGTATTTAGATGAGTTTTCAATGGGTGATACTTTCCTGAATCAGCTGCTCATAGACAGGGAAGTCAAAGAGGTAGTAATAACAGCCTTGGCTGTAATGGGCATGGAATAGTGGGTGTTGAGGAATATATCTAGTATGGGTAGCTCAGTTTACAGGCAGCTGATGGGTGGGATCCCAGGACAAGAGGCCATGGACTGCCAATCCTTTGGATAACAAAAGGGCACAGAGATGGTGGCACTGCCGAGGTGGATGGAGAGACACAGCAGCAGCAGAGGACTCAGGGGGAAGAGGAAGATTCACCTGGGCAAACTGTGAGAGTATAAAAATGCAGAAGTTCCTTTATTGTGGATCTGTCTTTGGAGGTACCTGCTTGAGCTGTTTCTGTGTTGCTGCACCATGAATAAATTGTTTTATGGAGAGACACCTGAGACTCTGCAGTGGAAAACCTGGGGTTGAACCAGTGAGGAAACATGGCTTGATGGTGTGAGTGTGGTGTGTAGGGAGCCAAGTGGGCCTCCCAGTAGCTCACTGAAGCTGCCCATCATGAAGGGGCTTCAGTCCCAGCAGTGATAGCCTCTGTCACTGGGAGTGTGACTGCCAGAGAGTCTCATGAATGGTCAGACAGGGAAGTGTTCTTAACAGTGGGATATTTAAGGCCCTGAGTATAGTAAGGAAGGCTAGTAGCACAGTGCAGAACCTGGCTTCCAGCTTATTCAGTCTTCAAGACTTCAGCTTATTCTGTCAAGAGGTAGTTGAGATATTTGGGAAGGCAACTTCAGAAGCTAGAGGAGCTGAAGAGATGGAGGTCAGTATGGAGAAATACATTTCATCATGACACTCCTGGCAAAAAGAACATATGCTGGATAGTCTAAAAGGACAGACTAAAGAACAAGGATAAAAACTGTCTGGACATGGACGTGATGATTGGAAAGCCAGAGCTGTTGTGTTGAAATTAGCAAGGAATGTCAAAGGTCACAGTATTAAAGAAATTTTCCTGTCTGACCATGCAGGAGCCACTCTTGTCAGTCACTCTTGCACCACCTGAGCTGGGGTTGAGGCCCTTTTGCAGCTGCACCCCCACACTCACACAGTCAGACAGGGTCCCCTCACCAGCTCGACCCCAGGTTTCCCATAGCAGACTCTAAGACATCTGGATCCTTAAAATAACTTGGTACGACAGCTCAAGCAGGGATCCCAAAAAAAGGAAACCTTGGGCTTGTATATCCTGTTAGGTTTTTGTGGTCAGGTTTTGATGGGGGGGGGGGGGGGGGGAACTACAGGGTGGCTTCTGTGAGAAGCTGCCAGAAGTTTCCCTCATGTCCTTCAGACCCAATGCCAGGCAGCTCCAGGATGGATCTGTCACTGGCCAAGGCAGAGTTAATCAGAGATGGTAGTAGTGCCTCTGTGATAACATACGTAAGAAGGGAAAAAAAAGTTACTGCACAGTTGTAATTGCAGCCAGAGAAGAGTGGAGTGAGAATATGTGAGAGGAACAACTCTGCAGACACCAAGGTGAGTGGAGGAAGAGGAGGAGGAGGAGTGCTCCAGGTGCTGAAGCAGAGACTCCCTACAGCCTGTGGTGCAGCCTGTGGTGAAGCAGCTGCACCCCTGCAGCCCATGGAGGACCATGGGAATGCAGAGATCCATCTGCAGCCTGTGGAGGAGAGCTAGGCTGGCACAGGTGGATGCCTGAAAGGAGGCTGGGAACTTGTGGGAAGTCCACACTGGAGCAGGCTCCTAGCAAGGACTCATGGAGAGTGGAGCCCATTCTGGAGTAGGTTGTCTGGTAGGACTTGTGACCCTGTCCTTGTAGAACTTGTGACCCTTGACCCTCGCTGGAGCAGGCTGTGCCCTGCACCCAGGACTGCACCCTCAGGAAAAGTGATCCACATTGATGCAGCTGTTGGAGGGAGAGCTGCTGCTGTGAGATAGACCCATATTGGAGAAGTTCATGGGAGGCTGTCTCCTGTGGGAGGGAACTGCACACTGAAGCAGAGGAGGGACTGTCCTCCCTGAGCAGCAGCAGGAACAACATTTGATAAACTGACCATAACCCCCATTCCTGTCTCGGTGCACTGCTGGTGTGGAGGAGGTAGAGCTTGGGAAGGAGGGAGGGGTGGGGGGAAGGTGTTTTTTTAAGACACGTTTTACTTCTCAGTATTATGCTCTGGTTTTATTGGTTATAAGTTCAAATTAATATTGCCCAGTTGAGTCTGTTTTGCCCATGACGGTATTTGGTGAGTGATTGCTCCTGGTCCTTAGGTCAACTCATGAACTTCTTGTTACATCTCTCCCCTGACCACTTATGCAGGGCAGTGATAAAGCAGCTAAAACACTACATACCCTCACAGTGTTAAGCGTGCCAAAGCCTAGGGATGCTCAGCTCCTTCTGTCTCTGAATGTCCTGTCAGCTGGCTGGCAGCACAGTTCACGGCGTCTTGCCTGGGGCTCCCACCGTCCAGAGCTCAGCGTACAGCTCGCACTGCAGCTGCACCCCGAGCTACCTGTACTGAATGTATTCTTCAAGAGTTACATCAGCAGTAAAGGGGGGGAGGATGGGATGAGGAACCTGCTGCTAAATGGGGCAGGTGATTTAGGAGGAGTAAAGGCATGTGAGGCTGCCATACTCGGACACTTTCCATGGCTTTTCAGATCTGATGTCCATTAGGCTTTGTGTCTTAAGGAATGACCAGCGACAGAAAAGTGGCAAGTTAGGAATCTTCTTGTGAAAGCTGAACCCAAACAAATCTGTAAGATCCTCTTGGGGTACATCCTGAGAGAGCTGGCTGATGTCATTGTGAGGTTGCTCACATGACTTTTGAGAGGTTGTGGAAATCAGCTACAGCTTAAGACAGTCTGACTTCAGTCCCTTTGAAAGCCATGAAGCAAATTTCCTTGGAAACTATTTCTAGGCACATAAAGGAGAATGTGGTTGAATAACCAGCATAACTGTACTTGCAGCCTGATTACCCTTGGTGGTGAAATGACCAAATTTGTAGATCAAAGCCATGGATGTCAACTATGTTAGCTTTATCGGGACTTACTGAAAGTCTTACCTTCCTCTTGAAGTTGGGATATTACAGATGGTAAAATACCACACAAGTAAAAAGTCCTTGGCTGGACCACCAGGGACAAAGAGGAGTGGTTAGTAATTCATACTTCACTCAGAAACATTACTAATTCTTTTCCTCAGAGGTCTGTCCTAGGGCCTGTCCTGTTGATAGGTGGAGGATGTGAGGTGCCCCCTCATGATGTTTATGGGCTGGAGGAAGGGGTCATCTATGACCTCATAAACTTCAACCCAGGAAGTTGAAAATCAAGTGTCAAAGTCTACCTGGGCCTTTACCCCGCAGTGGTACAGGCTGGGGGATCACCCTGTTGAAAGGGCCTGGGTGTCCTGATGGACAGTGGGTTAAATGTGCACCTGCACTGTGCCCTGACATTGAGGCAGATGAGGCTGTTTTAGCAGGAGACTAAACAGTAAATTGAGGGAAGTGATTCACCTTCCTTACTTGGCATGTATTAGGTTGCCCTTGGAGTGCTGTTCCAGATTTAGGCCCACTAGTGTAGGAAGGCTGTTAATATCCTGAGGGAGCTTGTTAAGCCACAGCAGCCCTTCAGTAGAATCATACAATATCCTGAGTTGGAAAGGACCCATAATTGTCAAGTCCAGCTCCTGTCCAAGCACAGGACAACCCCAAAAGTCACACCATGTTCCTGAGAGCGTGTCCAAGAGCTTGTTAAATTCTGTCAGGCTTGGTGCTGTGACCACTTGCTTGCAGAGCCTCTCCCAGTGCCTTACCACCCTCTGGGTGAACCTTTTCCAAGTGTCCAACCCAAACTTCCCCTGACACAGCTTCATGCTGTACTTGAAAGGAAGTTAACAACTTTAAAAGCTGGCCAGATACTTCACAGTAGTACATGATGGGAGACTGAAAGGAAATGGCCATGAATTGAAAAAAAAGAAGCAAGAGAGGTTGCAGTTTGCCTGAGCATCAGCAAGTTCAATAGTGTTTCTTAATTTCAAAAACAGAGTGAGTTGTGCTGAGATTAAGGGCTGAAAATTCTGGCAGGAATTAGAGAGCATGTATTCCTTCTATCTGGTGACACTTTTTCACAGTGATAGCTGTTGAATTGTCAGATCTGTGATGGCTGTAACATCTAAAGTAGATTTGAGGATTTCCTCTGAAGAAGCTCCCCCTGTAGATAGCATTTTATGACAGATTGTTTTTTCCTTTTTTAATTTCCTCAGGCACCAATGATCGACCTGAATGTGTACAATGATGCACGGCATGTGAAAAGTAAGTTTCTATGTTTCATGTGTGAAAATTAATCTTGCAGTATTTCATGCCTTTCTACAATGTCAGTACATGCTGTAGACAAATGAAATATTGTAATGTATTTAATATCAGCAGAGCAGGAGAAATGCTGAACACTGATTGAAATAACAGATGTGAAGCAAAACATTCTTTATAGTTTCTCTTCTTCAGATCTGCTGCAAGTATACTTTCCCACTGCTGTAAAGAAAATAACGCACAGGAAAAGTGAGTTAGAGAAAACTGAAACAACATGCTCGCAAATGTTGGTTTTCAACTGGTGTTAATAAATGCAAAAATAAACTTGAGTGAATTTCTGGGTGTTGGGGATTTGTTTATTTTCTCACCAGTTGAATTGTTTCACACATTTCACAGTAGCACAGTCCAAAACTGAGTTGTTGGACCTGTCACTTCGTGTTAGAGTGCACAAACTTGCAGCCATGGAATGAGTGTGATACATTATGAGTAAAAGTACATGTCTTATTCATTGTGGGGAAAAATACTGATGTTTGAAGAGTGTTATCTAGGGAACTTTGTTTACACACACACTCACCTTTTCTTGAAGCATTAGACTGGAATATTGCTCAGGGACACAGGTTGATCAGATGAAATACCTGGTTTGCTTTACAGGAGAAAAGACAAGTAACAGCAGAATTTGACGGTCTTTCATTGACTGGCATCACATGAGTGTGTGCATACCATGAGCTTTTTGTGCCTCAGAAATAGGTGCTTTTTTGTGCTTTTTGCATACGTAAATAACAATTTCTAGTTACTCATCAGTGACTTCTGCTGCTTCTGCAAATATGTTGGTAATGGATACACACAGCACAGGGATCTCTTTTAAACCAGGGTGTCAGGGTATGTGTAGATCTTTGTTGTATTAGTAAATCAGACAATGGAATGACCAGTTCTTTTGCCCTGAGACCAAACATTACAAGCAGAGTTTGTCTACATACTAAGTTCTTCAATTCCAGAAGAGATTGGTCATGTCCAGGCTGAAACAGTCCTGAAGCCAAGCTGACTCCTGAACCATACCTGATGGTTACATGGGAGGTCTGCTGGTTAAAATGGACCAAAAGGTTTTCTCTGGCAGCACTTCAACACTATCTATAGTTAACCAGAGGTTTCATTGGTATTTGTTCAGTGATCCGATCTCAAAGTCCTATAGAACATAAAGTTACTCAGCTGCTAATATCCATACTGGCAGTGTGGAGTCATGAATGTTGAAAGCATAAAAATGCATGCTTGCTGTTTAGATTAAGTCATTGCAAACAAATGAAGGTATGTGTAGTTAATAGGCTTTATATAATGCCATTGCAAAGTTAGCATTAAAAACTGCGGTGCTTCCAGACTTTTATCTTCATTGTTACTTCATCACCATCACGTTTTTAAAGTAATACTTCATGCTTGTATAGTAGCTTACCCTAAATATTCTACCAAAACTTTACAGCAACTGTAGAGGCCAAAAGGCCTCGATTTGATGCATCCTTGGGGCTTTTGACACGAAGATTTATGGCTCTTCTCAAAAAAGCTCCAGATGGTGTCCTTGATTTAAATGAAGTAGCAGCAACGCTTGGAGTACGAAAACGAAGAGTGTATGACATCACCAATGTGTTGGATGGAATCCACTTGATTCAGAAAAGATCTAAGAATCTTATCCAGTGGATGTGAGTAGGCTTTGAAACTTCTCGTTACTGAAACAGTAAATCCCAATAATGTTGAGTAATGTTTATAACTTTGAGAGTATTTTTGAGCATATTGAATTACTTCTCACAGATATTTTAAGTTCTTCTGGATCCTTAGGCTGTGTGAATTACCTAATATGTTAACACGTATCAAGTGCAGAAGTACATGGAAGCATATTTCAGCAGAGTAAAGGATGCCAGAGTTCCTTACTCCTTTCTGTTAGTATACTTGTTGTTTAATAAACAGGCTTTTATTTATACAAACATACTAGACAACTTTCATATTCTTCTAGAGGTAATAATCTTGACCAAGTTGTTGGAAAAGCAGCAGAGCAGCAAAACCTTAAAGATGAACTTTCTGACTTATCAGACATGGAAGAAGCTCTGGATGAATTAATCAAGGATTGTGCTCATCAGATATTTGAACTAACAGATGACAAAGAAAATGCAAAATATCCTTTTAACTCTTTCATTACTTTAACACATCGTTTTGGTTGCACATACGTATCTAGTAAGAAGTGTAGGCTGATAGCACAGGTATGCAGTACTGCTTGGTAATGAGTTTTATAATAGCAGACTTTTTGATTATTTTGTATTTGGGAATGCCACTCGTGTGCCTTGCTTTGCAGTATTCTGGACAGTCTGGCGTGTCCTCAGGGGAGTGCTGCTTGTGTGACCTTTCCACTCCAGAAGAAAGAAGTGGGGCAGTAGTCTTAGTACCCTGACCATCACCTTGTTCTCTCTGAGTTGTCTCAGGGGCAGGTGAGATCCAAGCTGCTTAGTGAGATGACAAAGAGGACTCAAAGTGGAGTCCGAGTGGCCTGTTGCCAAGGAGATATAATGGTATGTTGGTTGTGTCCTAATACTGTTCTCTGTTGAAAGAGGTTCTGGTGTAGTTTTGATTTTCAGATGGGTTTTGACAATAGAAAAGAGATTTTAATGTATTGCACAAAGATTGAGTTTTGGCTTTGGGTTACAGTAAAATATTATTAGCTCCCTTGTTTGGCAAGATGTCAGGGTATGTGCTCAAATGGAATGTGCCCATTTTCTTTACACCTTACTGGTTAAGAAAATAGTTTTATAGTGTGCCAGGAGATTAGTTTCATGCTATTACAAAATAGAATGTAGTTTCTGAAGGACAGAATTCCCTCTGCTTTGTGGACTTATGACAGCATCTGTGAAAACTGTTTGGGGATTTTTTAACATTGAATATATTTTTTAAAGTTTTTTTCCTTCCAAAAAATACAGAAAAGTATTTTTCCACTTGTTAGCTGATACTTCATTTTATAAAGCTAATATTAACCTCAGCTGAATTGTTGATCAATTTTCTTAAGTTGGTATTCTGCCTCAACATATCTTGACATCACACTCTTTGCTTCTGTCCATTAGCAAATTACTTTACAGAATCCTTGACCAATGTATACACTAGCTTATGTGACATACCAAGATATCCGAAGCATTCAGGCATTTCAGGAACAGATTGTGATCGCAATCAAAGCTCCAGAGGAAACCAAATTGGAAATACCAGTTCCTAAAGAAGTAAGACTTAAACATTTCTCCTAAGAGAACAGAAGTTCTCAAATTTGATTTTTTGCAGCAGCAGTCAGTAATTGACTTCCAGTTTCTTTGTCATGCAGATATCAGTAGTTCATTGTTCTTGTGTTCCACTAAACAATGCTGTAGGGATAATAGTCCTAGAAACTTACTTGCAGTATTTTTCTTTTTACCTAAATTATTAAGCCATAAATGTATCTGAGCTTTAGTTACCTGGTTTTGCTAGAGAGAATGGAACAGCTGTAATAAAGTAGGCAATGTACAGTATGGTTGGAAAAATAAAACATTTTGTCACTCTGGTAAATCATATCTAGAGGGATATTTCATGGAGTGGGGCTGTGCCCTGTCCTCACCCCACAGTGCAATACAACAGGCTCCATTCTGGTCTCACAGAGGAGCCGGACCTTTGCCCACTGCACCCAGCAGTGCTGCACCTGCATAGTGGGGCCTGTGTACTGGGAACCCACTGTTGGTAGTGCTCTAAGAGGACAAATCCTGGAAGTCAAGATAACAAATGGACTTTTAATTCTACTTTCTTTTTTGCGTGAGCATTTTTGATAATCTTCTTAATTGCGTAGTCATTGAAGTTGCCTTGCTGTGTGCGCAGAAAGGTAGGGATATTTTAGGAAAAGGAGATGAATCAGTAGAACCAAAAGAGTTAGATCCACTGCATAGATCTCCAGTACTTCCCCTGGTCAAAGCAGCTGGCTCTTATCCGGTGGAGATGAAAAAGAGACAATTTCAAAGGCCTCCTGAAGCAATAAAAAGACAGGATTGAAAAAGTTGTATATTAGAACAGAGTATTTTCTCCATTGTGCTTTAAGATTTATTTGCTTTGTCTTGCAATGTGATGTCTGCTGAAGGAAAGCAGTAGAAACAATAGGGATTAGTTACTTTACCATGTCATTAAAGCTGTGTGCTCCAATTTGTTGTCTGATCCATGGCATTGCTTTGTCAAGTTTTTTAATTTTGTTACTCTTCATAAACATAGTAAGTCTTGGTCATGTATCTGAAGGTCAGTAGAAAGACTAAACAAATATTTAAATGCACATTCATCAAAAATGGAAACTCATTAGCTTAATTCTGCACAATAATTGTCCTACAAATGTATGTAATAGTCATAATTTATGTGGAAGTAGTAACACAATTTTAAATAGTTACGTCATTCCTGTATTTGTTCTGTTCTTAACCTATTGTCTTTAAAATATGTGCAAAAATAGATAAGGATGTGCAAGATTTGTTATTTGGATTATATGCGAGTTGCTGTTTTATAGGATCACATAGAAGTACATGTGAAGAGCACAAAAGGACCCATTGACGTGTATCTGTGTGAGGTGGAAAAAGAGAAGCCAGGTGCCAACACTTGTGAAGATATGGATACTTTCACTAATGAAACTGTTCATTCTGATCAAGGTAACATCCTCGTTTTACATTTTATCCACACGTAGTAGGTTTTTTTTAAGATGGTCGTACCATTCTGATTAAGTTGTAAGCTGAACTGTTGAACAATTATAATTTTCTGAGCATAGTTTGTGGGCCAAGATGTGTGGGAGTGAGTATAGGAAATGCCTACAAGAGAAGTCTCTGCTGTTGTGTTACCTCACAGCAGCAGGAGGTCAGAGAGTCAGGCACATGCATATACAGCAAGGCACTCTTGTTCCCTGACCTTTTCCTTCCTTCGCTCTTTGCTGGTTTCCTGTCGGAGCTGCGCTCTGGATGGAGCACTGCGTGTCAGTTCTCAGCTGCTGCAGTACAGAGCCCAGCTCAGCTGAGATTGTTGCCATGAGAGTTACAATGCTGTTTTGAACGAGGCTGTGCTGATGCTCATTCCCTGCCCTAAGGGAGGGCAGACAGAAGAGGGGATGTAGTATTTTAATCTCCTAAACCAAGATTGGATGGAATATAGAGTCTGAAGAACCTTAGTGCTACAGGATGTTGTGGCTTAAAAATAAATGTGGCAGGAATTGCAGTAGCTCAGAACACAAAGGAAAAATTATTTTTAGCCAGTGCTGCTTTATAGTTGAAGGGAAGAGTTTTTCATCCTAGGCATTTTTTATTTTGCTTGTGAAATAACTCAGAATTGTATTTTCTACAATGACAGTAATCATACTCCTTTTTTACTTTCCTTTTAAAGTGAGATCTCCGATGGAAGAGAAAAAACCATTTGAGATGCTAGATTAATTACAACACAAAAATCTAATACAGAATGTAAATATCTGTATTATAGGGCTTTTCCAAAGCTGCTTGGATCTGCAAACTTCGTAACCTGAAATGTTCTAAAGTGTTTTAAAAAACCAGCAGCGATTGGTTGAGTGCTTTCACAGGATTGCTTATCTTCCCAAGTCAAAAGACAAGAGTTTCTGGAGTTGCTTTTAGGATCTTTGTTTTCTTAATTGCATGTGATCTAGAGAACTTTGGGGAAATGGTCTTTTTACCTTATAATTTTAATTGACAGAAAACATAGATAATAAATTACTTCCAAGAAGGAGGGTTGGAAAACTATTTCTGGAACAGTCCACATTCTGTGTGAGAATGTATAAAATGAAGAAATGCACTTTTCAGTTCTGAGGCTGCACTACTAAGCAGGATTGTCAAATACGAGTGTGACAAAGAACTGGTGTATTGGAAGCCTTTGTTACAAAGAACAAGATGTAAATATCCTGAGAGTAATGCCTTACACTGTATAGGTGCTGTTTGCATCCAGCTCTATGTGAACTGTGGTATCAACACTGAAGTGAAACAGTTGGGCTTTGTGTACATACTTGTATCATTTCTAGGTAGTTACTGATGTAGATTTATTGAGATGGTTTGCATTTCTGCCTTTGTACAGCAAAGAAATAAAATAAGCTTACAAAAATATTAAATAGTCTAATGAAACATGTTGGGTTGCCTTTGCTGCAATTCACTGGGTGACTACAAACATTTTAAGCTATGTGAAAATTTAAAATCTGTTTTACATGGTGCTGTCAGATAACACTTAGATCTGGATCTTGTGATACCACGGTACTGTAGCAGTTTTCAGAAGAATGATCAATAACTACTTAAATGATCAATAACTACTTAAATTCGTCCCTTCCAGTTTCTAGAGTTTGCATACAGCAGAGCTTTAGCCGAGTATCGTGATGTCTTTGTGGCTCAGCTTGCAAAAATATGTAAAATACTTAATGAATGTGACTATATTCATCCATGTTTTGTGTCCATAAAACAAAGCTGTGGAATTTGGATACTGGATTTTCTAAGGGAGTGAACTGTCACTGTACAAATGCCATGCTTGGGCTCACTTCATCCCAGTATCAGAAATGTGCACCAGATGTTTCTGTAGGGGTGAGGTGGATGGGGGGTGGGTTGGCAGGTTTGATTTTAAATGGGAAGTCCAGGTCCTTGTTTTCCTGATCACACAGTATTGACAACTATACATCTACTCACAAGTGAGAACAACAAAGCTAATAAAGCCCTGAATGTTTTAGCCAGCAACTCCACAGCTATTTTAGACAGATGCAGCGAAATTAAATGCTCTATGTTCTACAACACAAATAATGTGGGCCAGGTGGCACTGATGAGCTTAAATATACCTAAATACAGATTGAGAGTTAATTCAGTTTCCCACAAGGTTCACTGATTCTGTAAAATGCATTGTAGTATACTATGCAAATCGGGGAAAAACACCAAGTGCAAGCTTGTGTCAGAAAGTAATTTTGACTTTTTTTTTTAATGTCCTACCAACTTCCAGCTCCAGACTACAGGACTTCAGTATAGGATACTATTTTTTGTTGCTATGAAATTCAAACTACAGGCTGAGCTGTTATAATAATAAATAAAAGCAAAGTGACAGCACAGTTAATACATAGAACACAGTAAAAATGAGGAAGGTGATCCTCCAGTGAAGCTGGGAGTGAGGATTAAAACTAAGAAAGCATTTTTTTTTGCACAGGACAATTGTCCTTTTCCTTCAGTGACTGGTTTCTTTTCAAATGCCAAACTCTCTATTTGATGTTTCTGTTTTGGTGGGTGGGGAGGTCTGTGCTGAAGAGAAGTATTGATTCCCCCTTACACTAGTTCAACAACTCAGGACAATGTTTGCCATGAAACGTGTAAAAATTTCCAGCACTAACAACTAATTACGAATGCTGTATGTTGGGATGGGTTTTTGTTATGTGATCATAAAATCCTCAAATAGTTTGGATTGGAAGGGACCTTAAAGATCATATAGTGCCAGTCCCTCTGCTTTGGGCAGGGATGCCTTCCCCTACATCACAGAATTATTTAAGTTGGGAACAACTCCAAGACCATCAACTCCAACCTTTGACAAAACACCGCAACATCAACTAGGATCATAGCACTGAGCATCAGATCCAGTCGTTCCTTGAACTCCTCCAGGGATGGTGACTCCACCACCTTCCTGGGCAGCCTGTTCTAGTACTTCTCAATTCTTTCAGTAAAGAAATTCTTCCTGGTGTCCAACCTGAACCTGGTGCAGCTTGGGGCCATTTCCCCTCATCCTGGTTGCTCAAAGCCCCATCCAACCTGGCCTTGAACACTTCCAGAGATGATAATGCATCCACAGCTTCTCTTGGCAACCTGTTACAGTGCCTCACCACCCTCATGGTAAAGAATTTCTTCCTAATATTTAGTCTAAACCTACCCTCTCATTCCTACCCATTACTTACCTTATATGTAGAGTAAGGAAGTATATTTTTACAAAATAACCATCTTAAAAATGTTAAGGAAGTCTCTTCAACATCAGAACAGTTCATTTAAATGAAACATTAGGATTTTTCTGATTTTTCTAGCTGTGTAATTAATTTTTTAACCACACAATTGTCACAGTGAAACGGGAGAAGTTGTAATATGACAATTATTAAGTACATCTGTTGTTTTAATAGTGCACCTTCAGTGGAACGAATGGACTTTTGAAGATTAAACCACTGTTGTTACTACTTGGTTACGTACAGTGTTACCCATTGGTGATGCTGGAAAACAATGTACTGTATAAGCTCAGTGCACTAACTAGCTGAAAAGATTCAACCTGGACTTGAAAAATTCCTGAGTGATGCTGAACTTACATGCAAGTTACAAGCTCACTTGTAAATGTGACCGGACCTAACTCTGAATTTGTATAATAATGCTTGATTTTTTTCTGAGAGATTATTATTTTTGTTGAGTCCATATCTGTCCATTTTCAGTATATTTGTATGTGTAAGAAGCTCTCTTGGCTATTTGAGGACTCTAATAAATTAAAAGGCTCTAACAATCTTTTTGTCTTCCCTTCAATAAGAATGGCTAAGCATCTAAATGCATTAATCAGCAATAGCAACAACCAGGATCCATAATTATGAAATGCCTGGTTTTGCTGACTCTGCAATTGAAACAAGTGCTGCAGGTTGCCAGTTCAGCCCTTATTTGGTGTGGGAAATCACGGAGTTTTCAGATGTGAACGGCAGTTTTCAATAATGTGATTTTTAAAGAAGAGAGAAGATCCTGCAAAGAATGTCTGTTGGAAAGCACTTGAAAGCCAGCAGATTTCTTCATTTTGAATAATCTTTTTAGTGTGTGTGAAGAGCCTTGTTTATAAGCATAATTGAACATTGATTGCAAAAGTCACTTTAGCTGATCCTTGTCAGTGGCAAAATTCACCTGCTGGCCAGGCCATGGGCTGCTCCCAGGTGCTGAGGCTGGCTGCAAGCTCTAAACCCTTGTGTTCTGTGATCCTGGTGCATGGGCTGGCCCTGGCGCCCTGCTGAGACCTCAGTAACTGCTGAAGAGTTTATCTGGAACACGCATCTGCTATTTTTGGGTCCACTTCTGATCTGCCAGGGGTACTTGTGAGAAGTGTGTTGAGGCTAAAATCACATAAACTACACTTGATTATATAGGCTATATACATCTACACGAGGCTTCTCACATAGATGCTTACTGAAGGATTGCCATACTCGTTTGTCAAAACGCATGGTCTATGTTCCGAAGGAAATCTTAATGATGTTTGCAGAGAAAGGGCAGCCTGGTTCTGTCCATGTAAGGCATCTGTGGTTCCTTCCCTCCCTGCCACCCCACTGCAGGCAGACAGCGGGCGATCTGAGGGCCTGGAGCACCATGTGGACATGGGCTGATGGAAGCTTCTCACCATGTGATCCATGAATGAGGTGGTGTTTGCAATTGCCTCTGGATGGGGTTATAGAAGACAATCCTAGAAGCTGTAACAGCAAATTCAAAGATCAAAGCTCAGGACATCACAACTCTTATTCTTTTATTGACTTGTATTAGGCCACACTGTGGTGATGCATTCCCCCCACCCCGGCCACACTGTGATCTCAGAAATGCTCATTAGGCCTCAGCCTTGACAAACAGCAGGTGGCTGAGCTCCTCTTGAGCTTATCAGAAACACTCTCCCAGGAACTTGTGCTGTCTAACGAGCTCCTGTGTTTTAACGAACAGCCTTGGAAACTTATTTTTGTTGCCTGAATAACAACCTAAGTGGAATAATATTTTTATCAAACTTTCAAAGAAAGTTACCAACCTGAATTGCTGCAAGGATGGAAAATTACTATGACTAAAGCCAACTCTCTTGCAACCCTATAAACAGCAGTCCAAAGTGAGACCCTTGGAGCTCTCTTGGACCACAGTGCGCTGTGACCAACATCTCCCTCTCGGGGCCAGTGAACTCTCAAGTTTGCTGTACTCGGAGGATCGCCAAACTGATGGATCCTGGACTGATACACCGATTCCTCAAGGCTCAACCATAGAGAAGATGCAAAGGCATCCGACGTGAGTACTTCCCTGAACTTGATGGGAATTTTTCACAGGCATATACCTATTACAGACTCTTCATGTTTGTGTGCATGCTGTGAGAGACTGAACTTTTAATGGATAATGACTCAAGATACTCTCCATTTGTGGAGACACCAGGGTGCATTGTTGAAGCCTGGTTTGGAGGTGGAGTAGGTGAGGTTTTGGATGTGCAGTGGTTAACCTCTGCTCTGATAAGACTGAGGGTGAATGATGTGCTATGAGTGAGAGAGAAGACAGGTCCTGTGGAGATGGGATGGTGCCTCCTGTCATGCTAAGGTGCTCTCCCTTGCGCATACCACAGGGTTGTAGGGTTCACTCAGTGGGGCTCCCTCCTCCTTCCCTCAGGAAAGTACCAGGACATTCATGTTGGGCTGAGGGTGTTCGTCTCTGCTGATGGGCCATAATTGACTCAACTGCTGGTGTGATGGGCAGCAGTGTTGTCTTAGATGATGCCAAGGACATAATTCCATGATCTGCAACATTACACCATCCAGTGTGAAGCTCCCCACCCTGTGGGAGGTACCTGGGCATTCCCACCTGAACCTGAGTGACATAAACCTAATAGATGTGTTCTGCAGATTATCCTGGGGGTTTTTCCCCACCCTTTCTTTAGGACTTCCCTAACCATCCGAAGGATCCAACCTGCAATCACCACTTCAACCAAGACTGTGGAACAACAAAGTCTCATCACAGGGCCTATGGGTGGTGAGATCTTCACAGTCTTGCCCTCTCTCTCTCCTTTCTTTTCCCCTGCACATGTCCTTGGGTGAGGTGGTTGTGCTTTCATATTGCAACACTTTCATGTTATGTTACTACAGATAATAACAACCAAAATTGTTATTATACACAGCTGTTTTCCTCTGCAACCAAATTGTTCTATAATGAGCCCTACATGTGTATATTTACAAACACTGATAATTCAGTGTCATTTCACTCTAATCCATCCCAGGGGATCTATTAGCAGGAGCCTGGGCTACCTTCACCTTCTGCAATGGGTCATATCACATGTGAGTGTGAATATGACATAGCAAATGTACTAGGAATGTTCTAGATTCTTAAGTACTTTCAATTTGTAGTAAGTCAGGCCTGTAGGTAAGTTGTTATATATTAAATTCTGTATGAATCTATTGCTAAATTGTTTAGCTTCAGTTATCTATTAAGTACTGTTAAGTTTAAGTGTTCTTAAGATTAAGTGCTGTTAGGTTTTGTTAAGTGTTGTTAGGCCTTTAGGGATAAACTCTTGCTGAAGTCCTGGCTCAGTTTAGCACAAGGGTTCACTATGAACCAACAGGAGGGTCTTCTGTCTTCCTTTTTATCCTTATCTTTTCCTATCCTTTTCTCTTTCCCCTTCTCCCCCCAGACTACATGTAGATACTTTTGGGTTTATTTTTGTTTGGATTGGTTGATTTTGGATTTTTGTTTGCTTTTCCTCCATCTGTTTTAACCATCTAGTAAATAGTAGAGTGAACCTTGCCAGCAAACTTTGTTGTGTTGTCACTTTTATATTAAACCTGGTTTTGCTGAATCACTTTGCCAATGATTCTTTAAGCAACCTTAAAACACTCATTTGTGACATATTTCAGAGCATCCTTCAAAAAGAAAACTTGGCACTTCAAGAGAAAACTTCATTAATATAAAACTTGCAAGAAGCTATTCAGTTAAACAGTTAGCTATTTAGCTATTCCGCTAAACAGTTTTGTTTTCAGTCTCTTGTAGATCCTGATGCAAATCCTGCACAGAACTGCCTTTAGACAATGCAATATTCTTTTTCAGACAGATGAGCAATTTCGATGTTGCAGCTGTCATTTTCTAAGCAATTCTTTCCCCCCCAGCCCCCCATTTAGAACCATTAAAATGTCCCAAGCAGGTTACAAGCATAGTTATTGATTCTCTAACATGCAGCCTAGGCACATGAGAAATGAAACAAGAACTGATAAAATTCTTGCAAATTAGGAAGGTGTCAGATCAGATATAAAGTTTCATAAAGCTCAGAAAGGGAAAGGTTGTTCTTATATATATTTTAATAACAAGACACACTAATTTTTAAAAGGCTTGCTGGCTCCTAAATCTAGGATAACATTTGTGTGCACAAACTGTGACCTTGACATTAGAAGAGTTCAATTCCAAATCTGAAAAAAAAGTTACCTGTCAGAAGAAAAGTTCAAAATGCAGTAAAAACATTTCAGAATTTATTTGGATAATAAGTTTTAAAGGGGATTCTACCAAATATTGCAAGTGGTAAAATTTTAGTGTGGCATCTGGAATAAGGGAAGGCATTAATGCCACTTTGAAAAGGACACATGGTCGGTATGTCTCATGTTGTTATTGGTAAGATCCATCCTTGCAAACTATGATGAGACTGTCTTCTGCCATTCTCATCTGCTAAGCTATACTCTGCCTCTGCTCTTGTTCTGGAGTGTCCAGAAAATAAATTGTATGTAGAATGAATGAATGAACCAATGAATGAATGAACCAACGAATGAAGTTACTCCCATTTTCCCAAGATGAGAATCATGAACCTTCAGACCATTTCTTCCTGACCATACTGCAGCTGCTTGAGTGCTGTGAGTGACACCAGACACTCTGCTGCTAGCTGGGCACTCAAGGATCAAACCAAGCTTCCCAGAAGTCAGTTGTGATCTTTTCACAATCCCTAAAACACCTACAAAAACTGGACAATATCCACACACAGCCTCCATCCCATACACTAAAGCAAGTTGCACAGAATTCAGTCAGGAGGTGAGAACTGTGATTTACTTGATAATGCACTCCCCACAGATCGTCAGAGAACCTTTTTACCAAGCAATGTTCTCACTATCAATGCCAGTAATACTTTGTGTAAGAAACAATTCCTCACAAAAAAATAATCTCCCTGGTCTTAGAAACAGCTTCAACCTCAAATGCCCAGCAATGTGTGTGAGCCTTCAGGCTGACAAGAAGCTATTGGAGGTGATGATTTCTGTATTTATTCAGCTGAAGAGAAAACAAACACATTTGAAATGATGCAAAATTATCCTGTCCTGGAAGAATATTTATGAGGGAAATATAGAGATATAGGGTTAATTCTTCCTGTGATTAGAGGTTAAAATAAAGCAAAGTAAAAGCTAAATACTGTGAAAACGTTAGCATTCGTCTCTTTTGAGATTAAAAAAAGACTTAATTGCAGATCTATCTTGAAGAACTGAATAAAGTGATTAAAACAAATGCCAGTCTTTCAAACTGCCAAAGTTGACATATTGATTGTCAGTCTTCATGCAGAGATTAGTAGTTTTGATTTGTTTGGAAAGTATCAAAAACATTGATAACCCTGGGCCACTGAGAAGCACAAAAGGCAAATGTGGATTAGTGTGTATTTATTTATTAATTATATGTTTCTCCCAGTCTGAAATACTCTAGACTGTATTAAAAACTTACTGCAGATTGAAGCTCAAGAATCCTACTTCTTTTCAAAAAGGTATTAAATTTGTGACATTAGATGATGATTAAATTCTTTAAAACAAGTATCTTCCAATCAAGATATACTGTATTCTCCATCTGTAAAATGCTGTTCCTTTATACATGGAGAAAGTATAAACTGCTTGGAAAGAAGGGGTTGGAAGGTTGTCCAGATATTGTCTGTATTCTCTGTATGTGTCTCTGAGGATCAGTTGCCTGGAAATGAAAACAAGGCAACAGTAATTGTTTACATAGATGTTGCCTAAAAACTTCTCAGGCATTTATGCTCTCTCTGCTGACTTTATGCCAATTGTCCATCTCTTAAATTGACACATGGAGCTATGTTTGGGGCATAAGGAGGGAAGTCTGCAAAACAGCCTTTATGATTTGGAGGGAAAATGACACAGAACTACAGGGGGGGAAAAAATCTCCCTAATGCAATTTAAAAAGCTTTTTACCACCTTTGAAATCAAAACCTGATCAGGATGGTGTGTGTTCACTTGATTGCTTCCAATCAGTTTAACAAAATCGAGGTTCAACTAGAAATAGTCATTCAGCCATGTGCTTTACTGGCAGCAAATGGTGGCTTTGAAATGGGCCTGAGTTCAGCTCTAATTATAATTTACTCAACTTAATTGTTGCACTTTGATATTTTTGTATAGATAATTCTTAGTTTAAAAGTAATAATGGATTCACAATGGTAATACTGGTAGTACAGGTGAATTACTGAGATACAGAGCTACCATTATCAGATGGATGAGATATGTAGTTTCTCTTTCCATACACAGAAAATCTCAGTGTGGCCTGTCCTTTAGGACAGTTTTACTTACATATAAACCCATATCTCCTTTCAACACCACATCCTGCTGCTATCAGGCAGCTTGCTGCCTCTGTGCTGTGTCAATTTGCAAAAAGGGGGGACTGTCTTGATCTCCTTTGCAAACTCTGGTCAGTTCTGCTCTGCAGTGATTCCTAAGAGTGTACCAGCTTCCCCAGGATCCTCCATAGGATGCTTGTCCAGCTCCAACAAAGGCAATCCCCGGACTTGCTGTGCTCCAGGAAGTAATCATGGAGGGTGCCCTGGGACAGCATCCTTTCTGAAGACAGCACTGGAGACCTCTTCACCATCTTTAAAAATGTTATCCCAGGGCTCTCATTTTTACTGCATGTCTTTTAACAAATTAAAAAGCAAAATAAATTTAATGTTCCAAACACATAAACATAATTAGCATCTTACTGACAATTTCAGTTGAGAAGCCTAAGTGTACAGATGTACAAATAAGTGTTCCTTATGTTTATTTTACATATACTTTTTTGTTTGGTTTTTTCTTCCTTTGGTATTCTATCAGTCTTGTATTAAAGAGACAAGAAATCTGAAACATTTGATTAATCTTCAAGTATAACTTGTCTTTTTTTCAATGATGACAAAATTGTTCTCTCTCTAGGTTAAATAAACTGACATTTAAAAAAGCTCAGAGACAGGATTAACCCTTTCCTCATATCACATCCCAGTACATTTGTTTTTCACAGTGGCCAGTGAAATGGGTTCATCCTTCCAGTATTTAGGCTTGTGTGAAACAAACATTCTAAACACCCTGAGCTGGTGTGGAGTTTCCAGGGAAACTTTGGTGAAACGGAAAAAGGAAGAAATTATCTGCCATTTCTTATCTGTGTATGTCAGTTCCCCAGCCCCGCAGAGGACCCAGCTCCACAGAGAAGCACATCTACCCCTGCTGAGCCCGGGGATGCCAGAGCTGCTCCCGGCTTCCCGGAGGCTGCGGGGCCACTAGAGGGATGTCTACAACCATCCTTCCACGGCTTTTGAAGCGCCAAACCAGCACTTCACATTCCCGAGCAGCTGCAAATCACACACGGCATCAAACAGCCCTTGGAAATGCTGCAACGAATGTATCAGAGGGCTGCTCGCCGTGGCCTAGGCAGAGTATTTGGACACTACCAGTTGGAAAGATGAGATGCAATGCTGGAGTGCTACAAGGTCCAAGAGAGCTGATCAAATATCATACAGTCATGGATTCACAGAATCATTTAGGTTAGAAAGGACCTTGATAATAATCTAGATCCAACCCCACCTTGTTCTGGTTGAATAGTTTTAACACTATTAAGATCACTATTAATGACTACATCTAGTTATATCCTTTTTTTCCTTTATTTGTTTCCAATAGTTCAGCTTGTATCTAGTGGAATGGTGTAATCTATTTAAACTGTCAAAAAGTTAGCACTAGGCTCAGTGCAAAAAGTATTTTATTTTTTTATTAGTTTATATTGGTTGACTAGAAAAGCATGAAAATGTCATAGAGAAGAGTTCCCTCTCCTACAGGGATCAACTGTTGGAACTGATAGGATGAAAGGGGCTGCAAAAAAAGGAAAATATGGGTACACTGAAGAAATAAGCATTAGTTCTAAGTGCTACCTTGTGCACTCCAGAACAGCATATGTAAGGAACCCTTATTTACTACCCTGGGTAGATGAGTCGAACCACTATATTTAATTACGTTTATTAATTTTAAAAAATTAATTCATGTGGAAAAGAAGCATCATGGATTTTAAAAGAGGTAGTAGTTAGAATTGGATTATTTATTTATTTATTTATTTTAATAGTTAATTCCCTGGAAAATGTGGTTTTGGTCATGTCTAAACTATTTGCTTCAAATTTGCTGAATAGTTTTGGCTGGAAAAAAACCAAAGGGGATAAACTGTGTTGGAGGAAAGTCCCCAGTTACCCAACAGCTCAACGATCAGAGCATTTACTCAGGTAGCAGACATCCATTAACAGAGGCTCTGCTGAGGCAGGCCACGCTCAGCCCTTCCTGTGACCGCTTTCCTTTTGTCACAACTGTGAGGGATGGGGACACACCTTCCAAGGGAGCAGGCTGGTTCCCAGGATAGGAAGCCGTGCTTCTCATGCTCCCCCTCGCTGACCCAACAAACTTGGTGCCTTTGTGCAGGTCAGCAGCTTCAATTGAGGAAGAATTTCCTCTTTCTCCTGCCTCGTGGATACCGAGTCCTTGGACAGCTTTCTAAGAAGGAGAATTCTGCTTTGAATTCCCTTGGACAAAAGTAGGATTTCCTTATTCTAAGTATATCCATGCTATGACATTCTTTCAAGCATCCAAAACAAATATTCTACATCAGATTAAAACATAACATTTAATGGTTCATGCAAAGAAATAACCTTCAGGTTATTTTCTTTCAGCAAGGACACATAGTCAGTTTAGTTACGTTCAAACTGTGCTGATTTTTATTACATTCACTGCAGTTCTTGAACAAAAATGCAATTTCCAGCAAGTCTTTAAGTGATCATGAAATAGTTTGAGCACCTTCATGAAGGCTACCCTATGCTCCTTACAAACCCTTATGTCTGCAGCCACATAAAGAACTGAAAATGACATTGAGAGCTCCTGACTGAGTCCCTGACGTACCAGACACCACATCTAACAGCCCTTTCAAAGTGCACTGATACACTGCAGGTATTTTCTTGCTGCCTTTACTTGGATGAAGGTTGTACTAACCCCCCCATCGTAAATAGCTAGAAACAGTCTGATTTCCCACCTAAGCTTGTTCATGGCCTTGCATACTTGCATATGCTCTTCTGCCAGCATTGTTCTGTAATGTACAGAGCTCTTAAACTCCTTGGTTGCTGTCTTTGGTGTATCTGTAGACACCACCATATACTCATTCACCTCTGCTGGATCTAGAAAATGGAGTTATTCATGCCACTTCACATAAAACAGGCTGCTTTGTTCCTTTATCTCTGCCAAATTCCCATTTTCAATTCCTCTTCTCCAAAACAGATGAATTGAACTATTTATGCCCCAGTGTTTTCACTTGATCGTGCCCTACCCTATCTCGCTTGAGAGAGGGATGGTATACAATACTATTTATACTTCTTAATTCCACATTTTTATTGGCTAACGTAAGCCTGAAGTACTTCTCCTCAGCTATTTCCAAATGGTAAGTTCCCACATTACATCAGAATTTCTTACTAGTCCCCAAGGGCACATCTCTCTATAGACTGTACCATTCAATAATTCCCATCATTCCCATCATTCAGCTGATCCAGATCTTCCAAGTAATATCCCAACCCTCAACTCTCTATTGATGTTATCTTCTGCAAACAGCCACCATCAGCAGCACGCTCCTGGATTTCACGCTGGTAAACAAACAGGTTCCAATTTCAAAAAGTTAAACAAGATGGACCAGGACTGGTCCTTGTAATTCGTACCAGTCCAAATCTTCAAGGATTCAACTAATACCTACCCCCCTGTTTCACCCCGTAAGGCATTGTTGTAGTTTGGGAATAGCATGATACCCTTCAGAATGTTTTATTCTCCTACAAAGAATGTACATGGAAAGGTCCTCTAATAATTCCCACTAACTTCCGCCTTCTCGTATCAAAATCTTCCAAGTTTTCTTCCAATTTGGTTGCAACTACCTCTTCTAATACCTTAATTTTTCTTGTCCATGTAGTGTTTCATTTTAATATTGTCCCCCATCACCAAAGATTGGAGCAAAACTGAGATCACCTCTATGCCAGACTCTTCACACAGTCATCCCATTTACTAACTGACAGTCAAGTCAAGTCTAGTAATAACAGTAGTTAAACATACTGTCCTTGTTGGACAAATGAACAGATAGAAAAGTCGTATTTTTTCCAAGCAGGAAAAAATCCATTCAGCCTGCCTTCCTTCCTTCCTTCCTTCCCTGCTGCTTGACTCTGATGCTGTTTAAATACAAAATGTCATTTCTCCAAGACTCTAAACCCTTATATACAAAGCTGTGTCTTCACTTGCGCACTCACAACTTTTCTTATTCATATCTTACAGCCCCTGCAAGATCCCTGAGAGCAGGCACAGCAGCTGTAGTTGTTTACACCCCAGTATCAGCTGGCTTGATTTCCCCACAATTAACAGTAGCTAAGTCTTGATGAAAAGCAGATCGTAGGAATGACAGTGGTAATGCAGAGACACATAATGTGGGTATTCAGAGATGCACACAGAACCGCTGCACTAATCATCTTTTTTTAGCTTGTTCTATCCAAGTCATCTTCTACTGGCATTTCTCCCTAATGGCAGGGAGCATTCAGTGCCCAGGGTTTTACTGTCACTTTCCAAGCCAGTTCCTGCATACTTACGGCAAAAGGCCAGACCAAAAGAAGGATTGATTAGGTCCCTACAGTGGTCCTTACACCAAAATCCAAGATCACAATCCAAAAACACTCAATAGCTGTCTAACTGTG
This sequence comes from Coloeus monedula, assembly GCF_965178545.1. Taxonomy (NCBI): domain Eukaryota; kingdom Metazoa; phylum Chordata; class Aves; order Passeriformes; family Corvidae; genus Coloeus; species Coloeus monedula. Next base: position 106,008,870 of record NC_138782.1, on the reverse strand, counting down.
AAGGTCACTAAGTTTGCTACCTACCTCTCCCTCCATCCTGCTGAGTGCTCTCATCAAAAGGCTACAGAGCCTTTTCTTCCTGGCATCCCATTTCTTATTAATGCAATTTTCTGCAGGAAGACTTGTTCAGCAGAACGCATCCTTAAAGAGGCAAAACCACACACCAACCCCAACCTGCAAGATAGCATCTAGGAACTTTATTTGGAGGTGTACTGTGCAACAGGAATTGCCACAGGATGGAGAAAGGAGAACATGTACATGGGTTCTTGCTCTGCTAAAGAATTCTACTTCAGCTCAGGATGGACATGCTAGTTCAGATTATGTCTCATCTAGGAAAACATGGGGCTTTGGCCACATTTCTTTTAAGTCCCATTCGGTATCCAGTTGGGACCCCTTCCCAATTCTCCTCAGACTTTCTATATGGAACCTATTTCCCCAATTCTGGATTTTGGGTTCCATTTTGAGTAGCTAAATGTTTGATCTTAAATACATAATAAACTATCAGAAATGCTTTTGTTCTTACAGGTATGTGTTCACTGGAAGAGATGGTCACAGGCATGCAAGTGACAGGTCTGAATCAGTCCCTAGTCCCCTTGCCTAATTAAAAGGAGGCAGACTTGCCTTTGAGACGCTCTGGCTAGCACTTCCAAGGGACCAGCAGCCTTGTATTCCTGCATGTTTCTGATTTTTCAACCTTTACAATGTTTCATGTAAAGGAATTGTTAGAGATAATGCTCACAGCAGAAAGAAGAGTGGCAGAAGCCCTCCTCTGCTCCAAGGTACTGTGAGGCATAAACAGCCTACTAATAGCATAACAGCAAGAATTTCATAAATCACAGCAGCCTCTCAAACTGCTGTGACTTACACCTGTGAGCCACAGAGCCCTAAGCTTCACCTAAATGCACAAAGCAGCAAAGGAAAACTCGAGGTCACTTTGTCCTTACTCTCCAAGCTACACTTACTGCAAGTTTCCTCCTGAGACTCACAGCAGAGAATCTGGCACATCACCATCACGTAAGCATTTCAATTAACCTAGATTCACAGCTTCACTTCTGTCTTCCCAATGCATCCAAGAAACTATGAAACTACCTCATTAACAAAAGCAATGCTATTTAGCTGGGGAGGATTATGTAAGCAATTAAGAGCCAGGCAGAGACCAAGTCCTGTGTTATCAGGACACACCCAGGCATTGTGCAGCCACTTTTGATTCACACCTCCTTTTCTTGATTCTCTGGTATTTGTGCTTAAGATACTGAATTTAACACACCAACAGACTGTACCAACTAATATTTCTGTATTTATCAGCTATATATGCTGTTTGAAAAAGTGGGAAGCAGCTACCTGGCACAGCCTCAGAGACAAAAGTATATCCCTTCCCAAGCAGAACAGTAGATATAGGCCTTTACCTACAAAGCTTACCAGATGAAGACATTTTCTTTAATATTTGCTTGATTACTTTGGTTTGCATTTAATTATACAGATGGCTGAGTGGTTTTGTAATTTTATAGCTGGCCTGTGCTAGTAATTGATGTGGTAGTGTCAATGAGGGCTGGTTTGGAAATGCATGGGGTTTGAAAAGCTGCTTGTATTTAAAGCATCTAGTTATGATGCAAAAGATGCTATACTGTGAATTAAATGAAAGAATGTTAAACAATGCTGGGAGGTTTTTTTGTCCCAAGACAACACTGGAATCAGTATATCAACAATTAAGTCTGTGGCTGACTTTGCAAGTCCTTCAAAAGCATAACTCCTAGATACACAAGTTGTGTACCTTTCTTCCTGTCCATTTTCAATAACCTAAAATGAAGAAAAAGTTTATTTTTAATCCAGAAAAAAAAATAGTTTATTAACCTTCAGGCTGATGGAACACTAGCATGGGAGAAACGAAAATTAAAACAAACAAACAAACAAAACCCACATTCCTTTCCACCCCTATTTCATATTTATGAATCTAAAAGTAAAGAAATCCCTGTACTAATGACATAAATCTACATTATTTTCTGGAGGTAGAATGATGATCTTTAGCTACACTCTCCAAAGTCTCAAGACCTCATTACCTAAAATATGACTTCTTGTCCTATTTCCATCACAACAACACTGATCGACATCAGTGCAGCATCCCAGGCAAGTGACAATAGTTATGCACCTTTGCCTGTAGCAGTCTGATATGGTTTGATTTTGGCAGCTTTCAAAGACTGTATTTGCTTGGACTATTGATGGGTGTTTTGTCCTTCCTACTCTGCTGTCACAATTTGGTTCTCATTTGGGATAGAGCTGATTCATGTCACTAGACAGAGGTAGTCCATGGTATCACTGGCAACTCATTTAACTCTTCTATATATCTGTTCTCCCACATGCAAAACACAAAAATGGACTAGATCCACATGAGATGCTAAACCTAAATTTTAGAGACACCAGCTATTAGTAGAATCAACTCCCCTGTCAGTAGTGCTCTTAACGTTCTTCAAATACCTGCAGAGTGGGAGCCTAAAAAGAGGATTTTCAAAAGCCTTACTTAGCCAGCAGCAAGTGCTAAAAGCACAGCCCCTTCTCCTAAGACAGATATACACATGGGTAGTTTGTCTCCTTTTGCTTCTTTTGCAATAGTACTGAAAGCATGCATGAGGTCCAAAGCCAAATCCCTCTTCTCCCTGCACAGGCTTGAGCCCTATGGAATACCCTAAAGGAACAACCTGAAGCTGATGGCTTTTAACCAATAAGGCTCATTTACCAAGTTCTTACAAATCTGTTCCTATAAATGTAGCCAGTTCTGAAAACGGTCAATAGCAAATTCCCTACTGCCTCGGGACACCTAAAACATATTTGGACTGTAGATATCTAAAGAGTTCAACAGCATTTCAGGGAGCAGACAGAGAGAAGAAAGATCCAACTGTGGACTCAGGCTTAAAGCTGCAGCAGGCATGCTGGAAGGCTTGGACTTTGCCTTACAAAACACGGTAAATAGCATTTGACAATTCATTGCATGGGACTTCAAAACTGGCATACACAGAGCGAATAGGAACAGTTCTTCCTTAGATGGTCATTGTAGGAATAGGTGATACCCTGAGAGATTTACACTACTGAAGGCAGAAAAGGTAGAATTGTAAAAAGACCACAGAAGGTGGTGTTATTTTTCCTTTAGGGCATGTTAAAACAGTTTTTTTTTTGCAAACACTGAGAGAGGAATCTGATTTTCTAAGTACTTTTTTTGTCACTTAGTCACTTATAACCAGCAATAAATCTTCTGCTGAGGATTTTGTTGAGGATTCATGTCATACAAAGGAATTCAGCTGACTGCCGCTGTCAATTCATCCCTGTAAGAGAGTAAAACTTGTTTAGTCAGTAAACAGATATCTCCTGGGGGTGGAAGAATAGATCTATGGGGCAAGAATTTCAAGAAGGCACTGTTTCTACACATTTGCTTTTGAAGTCACAATCACACTTTTTTTTTCTATGTAAAAATGGGTGTTATGCTTATTTAAGAATTTCTTTGCTACCTTTGTTTAGATAGTACCCTGAACAATGTCACTTAATCACATAAGCTAAGGATCAGTTTTTATGAAGCTTATAGATAGATAAGAAAAACTGAAGAAAAGATAAGCACCTTGCCTACAGCCAAGAGGAAACCAAGACCTTAGATCACCACATCACCTGGTGCCCAACTCCAAGTGCATTGAAATCACCCCCAAAATTAATGTTGACAGTAACGGGACTTAGCACAAGCTCCTTATTGATCACTGGAGACACACTCCTCGTATTGGTCTGTTGTCCAAACCTATTTTAAATCCCTTAATAAAAATTCTTACAAAAGAATGTTTCTGTTTTCCCACTTATAAAAATTAGCCAATGAATAGGCTGTAAGTGAAGAAATCATGTTCATTTTAGGTAATTCAGAGCTTTGATCTGTTGTTTTGCTAGACTCTGTAGCTTCATGACCCATCTAGTACCCACATATAATCCTAGTAGCAACCCTACTTGTTGTCACACTTACTTCTTTTATCTCCTAGCAAAGTAAACTGCTGAAAGAGACTGTGTGATTTTTTTTTGGTGGTGTTGCAGTTAAGCAGATTCTAATCTGTTTTGAAGATGAAGTAGTCCTAAGACATAAATAACCAGTGCCTCTCCCAAACAGATTTCACCAATTCCTTCAGAAAACGCACAAACTCAATGCGGTTCACTGCAAAGCGTGAGTCATAATGCCCAATTTGACTTCAAAATGTTCATGCGTGTGAGTGTTTCTGTCAGGCTTGAGGATTTTGACTCAGTGGACTGTAAAAACAGAATCCAGTTATGGGGTTTGGGTCGATATTCAGACCAGACCTTCCCTTAAATTGGGAATTGTTCAGCACCAGGGCCCTGACTCAGAATATCACTGAGAGTGATCTCGTTCAAAGCCATGCAAGTGACTCACATATTTACTTCTCTGACTCTCTCTCCTCTTCCTTTAAAGTTAAAATATTGGGCCACTTTTCTGACATCAGCTCCCTGACGTCCAGCTATCAGCTGAAAGTCAACACAGTAAAACGTTAACCTTTCCGCCCTGAGGTCCCTCCACCTCAGCAAATGACATTTTCACAGTCTCTGTTGTTCTGCCCCATAACATCTGCCCAGCAGCCACATCTCAGGTCTGCTGGAATCATAGTTTGGCCAAAACTTCACAAGCCATTCCATGGAGCATCCCTACCATCCAACTCCTCACCTCCATCCCTGCAGCCACAACTCAGGCATCGGTGACACCCTCCCTGCTGCAGCCTCTCTTGCCTGGGTCTGATAAACAGCACCCTGTCTCCTCAAAGTGCCCGCTGAGTGTGGCAAGGTGGCTGTACCCACCTCCAGCACAGTGTGGAGGCTCATTTTCCTCTGGGTGCATGAGGGTGGCCTGCACCTTCCCCAGCACAGCTCCTCACTGCCTAGTTCTCCATCCTCCTTCTCATACATGTAGGATATATGCATAGGAGAGGGATGAAGTACCTCTCCTGTGATCAAAGTCTGAGAGAATCTGGGTTGTTCAGCCTGGAAAAGAGAAGGCTTTGGGGTGACCTTAGTGTGGCCTTTCAATACCTGAGGAGAATTTATAGAAAAGATGGGGCAAGACTGTTTACAAGAGCACATAGCAACAAGGGGAAATGGTTTCAAATTCAAGGAGTGTAGGCTTAGATTACATACTGGGGGAAAAATTCTTTACCATGAGGGTGGTGAGGCACTAGAATACGTTTCCCACGGAAGTTGTGGATGCCCCATCCCTGACATGGTACGGACAGGTTGGATAGAGCTCTAAGCAATCTGACCTAGATGATCTTTAAGGTCCTTTCCAACCCAAACCATTCCATGATTCTGTGATTCACGCCGTGAGCACTGCTGCTCTATCGGAAACGCTGCTCGCCCACCTTCTCAAATATTTTTGGCTTCTTTTCCGGTGTGCTTTACGCCACGCGGGCAGGGTGAGGTCTCATGAGCCAGAACGCACAGAGCCCGGTCTCTGAGGGGCTGCCCTGCTCAGGCCCGGCCCGGCCCCGCCGAGCTCAGCGCTGTAGCCGGGCACTGAGCGAGCGCCGAGCCCAGCGCCGCTCGCAGCGGGGCCTTGTGGGTAGGGGAGGCGGCCCGCGCGCGGTCGGGGAGCGGGAGGCCGGGCCGGGCCGGGGGTGGGCGGAACGCGGAGAGAGCGGCGGGGCCGAGCCTGAGCGGCGAGGGAAAGCGAGGCCGGCATCGCCAGCGGGATCGCGGCTCCCGCCCCAGCAGCCGGCGATCCCGCTGCAGAGAGAGCCGCACTCTGAGCCCGACCCCGCGGCAGCCGCTTCCCCTTAGCTCCCCGCCTCCACCCGCCCTCGGAGCGATGTCCCGGCGGAGCGGGCAGTGAGGCGGCGGCCGCCGAGGGACGCCCTGAGCAGGGAGAGGCGGGGGCACGGCGGGAAGCGCTCCGTCCCTCCCTTCCAGCTCTCTTCCCTCCCTCTCCCCGCGCCCGGGCGCAACAGCGGCCGTTTTCCCTCGCCCTTCATGCCCGGGCGGCGGCCACCGGCGGCGCTGCCCTCCGCTCCCGCCTCGCCGCCCCCGCCCTTCCCGGGCTCGCCGCCGCGCTAGGCCCGCCGGGCGGCCCCGCGCAGTGCCCTCCGCGGGCCCGGCACTAGGCGGGCCGGAGGATGAGCCAGCAGCCGGCGGGGAAGATGTCGGCGGCTCCCCTGGCGGCCGAGGCGCTGGAGCCGGCGGCGGGGATGCTCGAGGGCCGCCAGAGGAAGCTGGAGTCCATGATTCGCGACCCGCGCTCCCCGGTCAACGTGGAGAGCCTACTGGTGAGGGGCGACCGCGCCCGGGGGAAGCGCTGGGCGGGGGAACAAAGGGAGCGCTGCCCTCGCCTCAGGCGGGCGGGAGGGAACGGAAAGGAAGGAAAGTGCTCCCGCGTCCTGAAAGAGCTTTCCTGGGGGAGGACGAAGGATCCTCTCCACGCCCCCGGCCGGGCCACCGGTAGCGGGGAGGTGGCGGGAGCGGCCCTCGCCCCCAGGGCTGTGTTGAGCGAGGGGACGGGCACGGCGCTGTGAGAGGAGAGCGAACGCTCCCCGATTAGGTACATCTTACTTGGGGGGAAAGTGAGAAACGTCCCTGGCAAGATCTGATCCGGGGAGAGGAAAGCGCCTTGTTTTCCCTCCCAGCATCGTTCGCACCGTTGGCTTTCGCGCCTCGTAATCACAGCGTGTCCGTCCTCAAAGTACCTGCCTTTGTGTGCGCTGCCGGGCACCCATCGCTCACCCCCTGTGGAACGTCCTCTGGTGAAGCTGAGGTTGCTGTGTGATGTGGAAATAATTCAGGAAAAGGGGACACGCCTAAGGGAGAAATGTAACTGGGGGGTCCAGTAGGGTCACGTTTATTTTTCATTGGGGCAAATTGATTCGTCTGTCTCCTGTTTCAGATTTTTTTTTTCCGTGTGAGTGTATGAAATACAATTTACTTTAGTGAGAAATCTATGCCCTCGGGAAGAAGTGTGAAAGGAGTTAGATTTCCCCATTTAAAACATCTGAACTCTACAAAGGCAGCAAAAGACAGTTTATTATCATTATTGTTATTACTATTTGTTATCATTGTCGTTATTTTCACTATTAGTATTACAACTATTAGTATTTTAACTAGTATTTTAACTGAACTTTAGCGTCTTCAAATCTTGTATTTCCAGTCTGCCCCAAGATTTCCAATGTGCCCCAGTTATGAGGAGCTGAAAAAGGGGGAATAAATCCCAGTCCTTCCAAGAGTTGCTCAAGGCACTTACACTGTGTCTTTTTTTGTGCTTTCAAATGACTCAGTTCTGTTTGGCCAAAAATACAGGAACTGACTGAACAGAATGTATGTCTGTGCTGTGTGGAGAATATAGGAATTTCCTATAACATCTGAAAAATGTTCTTCCCGAGGCTGTAGTGCTGTGTTACTCTTCTCATAGATGTTCAGAGGCATAATGACAGCCACAGTCAGTGGAGGGGAGTGGGAAACAGTGCTACGTATCTGACTGGATTCAGATAAGTTTTTGCCTAGGCCAAAGCAAAGAGAGCTGCCTCTGGGCTTTGCTCCCAGCATTTTCACTTTGGTATTTTGCTAGGAAAACTTTGACCTGTGGCCAAAAAAGAACAGTTAAAAATAGTACAGTCGTTCTGAAAAATGCATCAGGTTAATACTTAACCCCAGTAGACTTTTTCACACTCTGCTTTTATACTCAACATCGTGATTCTTTTATTCTCTCACCTCCCATGCCTTGGACATAGATTGAATACACTAAAATATATTTCTGAAGAGTAATCCTAGCTACAAAATTTAGACTGGGCTGCTTAGAACTTGATTTTTTTTGTTTGTTTGTTTTATATGCTACCAGTGTAGACTGCTTCATGTAATATATTGAGAAAGCAAACCATGGGAGAGTGTTAGCTGGATTATAAATGGATTTTTTTTACGGTAAAGGTCATCACTGTTCTCTGCACTCTGTAAGTATTGTTTAAAAAATTAGCAGCAAGTAAAATATAATGCTAATCAACCAAATTTCCTAGCTTGTGCATTCTACATATCTGTGTATGAAATAATAAACTATTTATTATTCTTATTTAGGAAATTTGCAACAGATTTCCTGTAAAAGCTTTTTCTTTTGGTCTCTGGTATTGTTGCTTTATGCAATTTGACATTAATTTTGCATTGGTGTGCTGCTAAGTAGTCTGAGTATGAAAACATCGTATTCATATTGAAAAATTTACTTGTGTACTTAACAGCTTACAATTCAGTGTAAATTATCAAAAGTGGAAATGTGTTTTCAGTTAAAAGTAGAAATACAGCAACACAAACTAAGAGTCAGGGAAAGCATCTTAAAAAGGCTAGCTGGAATGCCACTATTTCGTCCTCCAAAAATAACATAACCAAAACTAAAAATGTGGAATGGAATTCAAAATGGAATTCATTTCCTTACAGTGTAAAAAGTCATAAACAGCTGCTATTCTGTATTTTGTGTGCATGCTTTATTTTTGGGAAGCCGTAAAAAGCAAAAAAGTGGCTGTTAATCTATAACACATGGCGTAATTTGAAAGATGTGAGAAGCTGAGGTAATAAACTGTCCTTCTCTAGATAGCAATTCCACTGTCATCAAGAGATGTTTTATTCAGTGGCTCTAAATGAAGAGACTTTCTTTGCGTACCTTCCTGACCACAGGATGGCTGACCACATCCATCTGTTAATTCAGCAGGAGAATCTATGAAGCCAAATACATTGATTGATTATGCTCCTCCCACCCCCTTCGGGGCTCAAGAAAAACTGTTAGATTTTCTAATGTGATTTTTGCTGTCTTGTGTGCCTTAACACTTGTTATGAATGCCTGTGTTGAGCATAATTATTTGTTTGGTTAAAGCATATCTTCAAAAAAGACATGATGCATTCTCAATTCAGAGGCATTAAGAGATGGAGAACTTTGCATTTAGTTTGTTCTCACAGGCAGTTATGAAGGCAAAATAAAAAAATGCAAAAAACAAGCAACCAGCTGAAATATCTGGCATGGTTATTACCATCCTTTTTCTGCTAAATAAAAAAAAATCATGGAGGACTTTCCACCCATTAGCACAGGTGAGATGCGCAGCCAGCACTTGCTGGGTTTCTTCCGGTTTTGGTCTGATAAGGAGATGAAAAGAGGAATGCTAGAACTGTGTACTTGGTACCGTGATAGGTGTCAGCAAAGATGTGCACAAAGGGAAGTGGTTATTGCAACCTCTTTGAGGCGTCAGCTGAGTGCTCCTTCTCTCACTGTGTCTTGTTGAAAGCCTGTTGTTAGGTTGCCTACACTAAAATAAATAATTTTGTCATTGTCACAGCTTTCTGTGGTATACTCTTACTCTTTTTGGGCATGTAACAGTGCATTAGTGGTTATGAAAACCTGTTTTCTGTATTATATTTAGATCATGCGGATTACTTTGTAAAGCTACCATATTCTTATTATTTGTTTTTCTGTTAGTTGTGTCATCCACTAATTTAATGAAGTGACATTTCTATGCGTACTGCATGAACACATGGATGATAGCACTTAATGGTATTTGGCCTTGAGTGATCCATAAGAAACCCTTCTATAAATACGTTCCTACCAAATAGTTCCGAGTTGACAACTAAATTTAAGGAGAGCTTAATGGTACTCAAATACATTTGGGCATTTATGATTTCGCTTATGACCTCCAACTACAGTTTGAACTGAGTTATTTTTGTTAGTATTTAATACACATTATCTAGGGGTGTGTTGGCAAGTGTTATCTGCTCTAGTTCTAGAGCAGATAAGTCACTGTAGGCTGTGTAAAACTAATCCAGACCTCCGCTTCCTTGCCGTGTGTAATTGTATCACTTCAGCACATGCTGAACTGAACTTTTGAGTTGTGTGGTGGTGACGAACAGCTCTGGTAAATCTTACCATCCTCCTCCCTGCAGTGCTCTGCCTGGGCTGGAGCTGCTTGAGTGCACTTGTCCAGAGAAAGGCTCTGGTGTCTGCCCTTGGACTCACTCGTTCCGTGCAAGCCTCAGGATTTTAGCATAAAGCTTGAAGTTTGACGTTGCACTGGAGGTGTAAAACGTTGGGTATATTCTGCCTGCTCTGCTATGGTTGTGTCAGCCTTTGAAAGAAGGAGCTCTTAAAACTGTTAATTAGGCAATGCAGCAGTGAAATTGTGAGCACTGTGCTGGGCTATGCTGGAATGCAAGCATGGTGGACTGAGAAATGGACAGATAATTGGCAGGAGAGTGCTCAAGTGTCTCAGAATACACATGCCTTAGAACCTGAAAAACCCAAACCCGCAAACCAAAACTGAACTAATTTGCCATGTATTTCTTTGTTAAATAAAGCTGACAGGTAAACTGTGTATTTACACTAGTTTGAACATGAATAGATGTTCATCTATGTGGATCGTTGCCATCAAGACCCTGGAATTTTACTCTTCTTGAAAAGTGGGTTGCAGATAGGCTGTGACTCTTCATGCTTTCAATAGGTGCATCTGTCCATGGCGATCTCATCAATTGAGTAGATGCCAGCCTTATACCAAGAGTGCTAATTGAAGCAGATCACTAGGTTGAGCTCTGTTAATTCAGGGTCTCCATGGTCTCTCATGGCTGATACAATGTATCCCTTTGCAGGATTTTAGCCTTAGGAACTTTCTAAGTATTTAATATTTAATATGAAACTTGTTTCACTTTCCTGAATTTATTGCCACACATAATTTTGAATCAGCAAGAACAATCTGTTGTGTTAATTTGAGCCAGCAAGTACAGGGAAGAGATGCAAGTGTAGCAGTTAGCAAGATCTGATCTAAAATTCATTGCCCACTAAGAATGGCCAGATGATTCTCTATTCTTGAAGAAATAATCTTTTCTTGTTTGTTACATTTCCTGTGCTGTTATTTATCTCATAGTTTCTAACTCTTTCTATAAATGTTCTATTTTTGAGCTGTAATTTTAGAGCATCTACTGTAGAGCTGAAAAAGATGATCTTTAAGGAAACAGAATTGTCTTTTGTTCATTGTTCCCCTTTGATGGATTTGTGGATAGCATTATAGTTAGCTGGAAAAAGATAGTTCTATTTTTCTGAGAGTTTTACCTTTACCAGTTTTTTTAGTTCTGTTTTTTTGACAGTTTTTTTTTAATATTCTGTCGTATTCCACACTAGGGTTAAAGTGTTTCACTTCTGGTTTAAGAAAGCAAAAAGAGCATTTTGCTCAGCTTCACTCCTTTTACTGCCACACTAAATGCATGCAGATTTCATGTGTGTGTATTCACAATAGGAGTGTTCACTCCCAGCATTTAATCTATGTTGATCAGATTGCAGAGTGTGTCATTAGTATCCTTTAATTTTTCCATCTTTGTAACAAGAGAAACAAAATTACACCTACACTATAAAATTAGCAGAGTTTTTTTTTCTGCTTTATATGTGCAGGAATAAAAATTCAGGAACTGTTCACTTTTCCGAATATTACTAGTCTCAGTTTTGCTTGGAATGTGTACATTTTGAATTCTAACAAATGACAGAGCAGTGTCAAAGCATTTGGCTCTTTGTCTAGTAATGCAATCCATAACAAAAGCTGCCTAATTTAAAAAGAAAGAAAAGTGCTCCCTCAGTAGCCAATCTCCACAGCTATCAGTTGATGATTTCTTGCCAGTGTTTGATCTACAAAATATGACTTGAATTGTATCAGTGTTACAGAGGAGCTGATTTTGGATTTTAAAGATGAAAGTTATTGAAATTTGGTAGTAGAGTTTTACATAATGAAAGATATAAAAAAATTTGTGTATTTTTATAACCCATAAGCATGGGGAGTTTGGGGGGAAGAATGCTATATTGTGTCCAAGGATTCTTCTAAACTGTTACACTGAACAGCAGCGAATGTTTCTGGTAGCAAATTTATTTAAAATACTTTTTTCTTGGTACATCCCATTGGTTAAGAACAAGAATACTATGTTTATATTGGCAGACTCAGCTAGTAATAAACTTATTTTAATGAGCTGTTCGCAATGTAAACACAAGGTTGAATGTAGTGCTCAGTTCCCAAGCCATACCTACCTTGTGTGAAGCTCCTGCTGCTGCAGCAGTGCCGTGTCCGAACAGCCGCGCGTGTCCAGAGAGCGCCCGTGTGCCCGGGCACTCCGCAGCTGCCTCAGTGCGGGTGAAGCGTCACGTGCATCCTTCATTGGCAACGTTGTATTCATTACCTGCTAATTTTAAGACTGTACACTTAAACCGGTGACTGGGCCCCTAATGTGCAGAGGGGTTGGAATATTTGGAAGAATGTGATTCTGTACATTTTGTCCAGGTTTCACTAGGTTGGATAGTTTCAGTCTGTAATGGGTGCTTTATGTGGTATGGACTTAGCTTTTTCTCTGTGTTCATCTGCTACAGTTACAGCTATTGAGAGAGGGGCCTTTTTTCGTCTGTGAAGTATCATGAAGTTTAATTGTTGGATGGACACAGATTTCTTCATTGTCATGTGAAACATGCCTCCTGTGCAGTCTCTGCTTCATTTGTTGTAGGGTACAGAAGGTGATAGACATGAGAAGAAAAACAATCTGGGTGCCACATACAGTGGGATTTTGATTATGCTTGTCTTCCATTAATTTTATTTCATGTAGAATGACTTACCTAAGTCAAATCTTTTGCAAAAAGTAACCAATCACATACTTTGTGTTTTCTGTGTGCTCAGATAGAGACGAATGAGTTATGATGTTAGTGTGCAGCATTGTTACTTTAATTCCATAGTCATTTCATCATTCATTTTTGCTAGGATAGTGTTGTTCAAATGGTACAGGCAGAGAATAGAAAGAATGGTGTGCAGGAGGGTCTGAACCCTAATCTGCTGTCACTTTATGGCTTCAGACAAACCTTTCTTTATTTCCAACAATATTAAATGGAGATGATGAAGTTTTATTTTTAACATGTACTGGAGAATAATTTAATATTTAGAATGGACTTACGTGATTAAAAAAGATGATCACAAGTAAGCTATGCCAAAGTGTTTAATTCTGAATCTTGAGGACTCAGGTAACCAAGTGATTGCTTTATTACCTTTTGACTTTTCTAAATCATGGGTACTGATTTTATTAGTCTGTATTTAAAGTACAGAATTACAGTGTCCTACATAAAGCAAGATAAAGTTTGGGTGACTCATCCAGACACAAGAATTTTCTTGTACTTTTCTTCAGGAGGAAATGAAGAGGTCACATACAAGCATGAAAGTAGGTTTGAACAACTATGAAAGAAGAAAAGTTAAGCTTTAGCAAATACTCTTACTTTTTTTAATCTCAAAACACATAATGTTGACTGTTACTGTTGCCAAATAAATAAATAACTAGAAGAAAGAATGCTGGAATTCCACACTTTCTTCCAAATGCTATTTAAAGTTTAACTAAAATCTTGATTACTATTTAAAGGCTGTAACACTTCATTGTTCTTTGTCTGTGTCACTGCTGTTATAGGTACTTGTCCAAAGTCTGTACCTTAATTGTTGATTAAATATCAAACACTGCTATCTAAACAGCATAGATTTACTCTAGTATGGAATATATAGAGAGAAGGATCTTTGGGTGTTCCTTGGAAATTACTTTTTATTGAATGAGCTGTGAATTTGGAAATCTGCTTGTGTTTGTTGCTACTGTACAACTTGATTGACCCTCTTTATTTTTCCTTTGTTTGAAATGAAAAGTGCTGCAGTGATAAACTCACGGTAGTGTGCATGTGCATACTTTCAAAGAGATTCTGCTCTAAAAACAATAGCACAGGTTTTGGTTGAGGAGTATATGAACGTTTGGCTTGTCTGTGCTATGAAAATGTTCTATTTCATACAGAAAATAATTTTAAACTGGTTTTCCTTGTGGTTTCTGAAACTTGTTTGTTCTAGTACCTGTTTTCAGTTTAGTGCTGATTATGTTAAGTGCAAGATTAGGGAAACAAACCTTGTCATTTGTTGCATGTTTAGGACATAGATTTTTGTAGGTTACTTTTAGCACCATCTGCTATATACGGAAGACTATATTATGATAGACTTCTAGAATGTGCAGCTAAAGCCATTGGAAGCAAGCTGCAGTAAATAGATAAAAGATCTTATGGGGTTACTTAATATTGGTTCCACCCCTTCTTACATAATCATATAATTATGCTTCACTTCTGAATCATGAGTTTTTATGTGGCGTTTTAAACTTCTATGATAGAATAACCATGAAGTCTCTCAATTTAGGAATAGAATCATTCCTTCTAATAGTTCAGGAAAATGGAGAAGAGCAGGAAATAATACCATATTGGAAGCTGTTGGTTTAGTGAGTGATGAAAACCTTTCTAATGCCAGGGGTATGCATGCAGAATCTGTTTCCTTTAGTGAACATCTCAGGACTTCCTACTCCAACAGTAAAAGTTAGCCCACTTAGGCATTAAGGCATAGTTTTTATTTCTTGGCCTGTTCAATTTAATGACCTCAATTTAATGATTAAAAACCTGGATTATAAAATACCCTCCCTCTTTTTTTTTTATATGCTTTTATATGAAAAGTGACTGAGAAGAACTACTTGAATTACTCATCTGGCAAGGAGGTACTGACAGTTTATTATTGTCTTGCAGCTGCTGCTATTAATTTAAGCCTTATTCTATGTTAAATTTTTTTCTCTGTGAGCACAACATAGTAATTCCATTAAACTTAAGGCTTGCATCCATGCTGGTATTACAGGCTCTTGAACTGAGCTATAGATCTGATAGGGAAAGCTAAAAATAGCTGCATTTTCAAAAAAAAAAAAAATCCTGTTACTAAATTATGTTTTGTAAAGCCATTGTTTTTTAATCACTTTCAAGTTCATTTTTCAGTATTGGTTTAGTTATATGGAATGAGCTTCTTTTTAATTGTATTTTGAAGTTATTTTCCTTATTCCCCACTCGTCATCTTCCCAGAACTGAAGGATTTTTCTTGAATCTGCAAATGTGGCATTATTGCCAGCGAGGGTGGGAAGCAGCAGAACTCTGCTGTCAGAATTCTGCTGGTAAAACCTGAATGTAACAGCAAATGAAGCAGCATGAACCCTGTTTTGTATGCATGTAGTGTTCTGTGTCAGGAATATTTTAAGCTTAAATTAGAAGATAAATAATAAATACACCTAATATAAGCTACATCTCCTGAAAAAATACTATGTTGGCAATTCCTTTTAATCATAGACATCCAGCTAGGTCTCTGTTTTAGAAATGATTTCTGTTAGTGTTATGAAGAAAACCTCTAAATATGGATGCCATGATGAAGAATGGTTCATCTGCGTAGAAGCCTGAAACAGTAGCACCATGAGGTGTGAATCACTTCATCTATTTTAACGGTTGGCTGCCTCTGAAGAAAGGCAATTTAAGTGTCAAAATAAACTATTTCAGTGCTCTCATTTTTTTAGAAGAAATACCAGTATTTGTTCCCACATGTGCCTTGCAGTGTTTCTTAAGTGCCAGAAGTCCCCAGTATCCCCTCTCTACCTGGGAAAACATCTTAGGCAAATTTTGATAGATATAAAATGGAAAATGTAACTTTAAAAATTTTGTAAGGTATGACATTGTTCATTATAAAAAAGCTCCTGGATTTATTTTATATGACTCTACTGCACGACTTGACTGAATCAGAAAATCAGAGACAGCACGGAGCCCAGCTGTAGAGTTTATTTCATGTTTTCTACATTGAATGGACTGTTTTGCTTATGCCATATTGCTGAAAGTGTGTTTGGTATAGCCTGGGTAACAGTAAATATGGTAATATGGTATTCATGTTTTGAAATCACAATGTCTAAATTTATGAGGGAAGATGTGCAGTATGTCTTACAGACAGATGGGAATTAATAAAATTGCAGTATACTTGCAATCCAGATACTTTACCAAGTAAATATACACTGCAGTTATTTCTATTTATCAATGTGCTTCATCAAATGGATGCTGAATGTTACAGGGGAGAAGAATGGCTGTTTTGCCTTTTTGGAGTATGCAGGAAGCATGACTGAAGAAAATTCTTTGACATATTCTATTCCAAGGCAGAACTTTTTAGTTCCATTTTGGTTTCAAGCTTAATTTTTAGAGCATAACTATCAAAAGAGGCTGCCGTGTAATTGGACTCCTTTCTTGGCACACAGGAATTGTTCTTGGGTTTATACACAGACTAAATTTCTGAATTGTGGAACTTGTATTGTTTTTACTGCCATCATGCCTTGCTTTTTTTCTCGTGTGAAATCTTAGCACTGTTGGGTCAGTTGTCCTCTAAAATGGAAGTGGGGGAGCAACAAATGTGCTTGAAGCTGTAATATCATAGGGTTACTGATGCTGAAAGCACATGGATCAGGAGAGAAGCATAACATTTTTTTTTCTTTGTGTTTGAGTGCATGTAAAAAAGTAATGAAAAAGTCATTATTGTGGTAAAATATCACTGTAGTCTATACGTTTGTATCTAATAATAGTAACTCAGACTGTGTCAGGGTTCTGCTCTGTAGCTGGTGTGGTATTGCCCTGTCTCTAGAGGGAAGTTCCTGGCCCAAGGCTGTCCAAAAGCATCACGGTGGTCACTGCGAGGGGACTGGAGGTCTCACACAGAGGTTCAGGTGCTGCCGTTGTTTCACAGAAGGATTCACAGGATACCCTTTGAACTCAGAATATTCTGTGAATCCTTCTGTGAATCTCTGATTGAAGTCAAAACCAGCAGAATAATCAGCAGTTTAGGCTTAATATGAATCTTGCCAGTGCTTGGGGTGAATGATGGTTTCCAAGGCCACATCTATAGCAGCAAGTGAAACAACAGCAGCACCAATTATCTCATATTGTTCCTGAGTTATTTCTGAAAATGCTGATCTTTAATGAATATATCCCTATTCAATAACCAATTTTTTTGTATGTCTGAGCTCCCTTTGACAGTGAGGTATGTGTAGCTAGTTGTATGCACATTTTCCATGTAATCAGGAATGACAAGTAACTCAAATCAGTTAGGGACACAATTTTGTCTAGAATGGCCTGACATGCCACGGTCATGCTCTTAACCTACTCAATGTTCAGTAAAGCTGTTAAACTGTTTTTTGTTGATACAAGGACTTCGTATCTCCAGAATTAAATTCTCCTTTAGCAGAGGGCTAGTCGTGATCTCTGCTTGCTGTTGGGTAGTGCCATGCTGTTGTGGCTGTCCTGTTTCTGGTTAGGTCATGGTTGTGTGCTCTCCACCTGTGTATATTCATGTAGGATGTGTGCAAAAATACTCTTACAAGAGACCTATGTAAATTTTTTTCTTCCCCGCAACCTTTAGCCAAGTGCACAAACTTCTTCTGACCTTAATGGTCTTGATGCACCAAGTTTTTCCTTCAAATGTAAAAAATGTGATCCCTTGAGGAAGCAGCTGGCTTCCACAAGATGGCTCTTGTGGGGATTAATCTGCTCAGGTCTTAGGCAAGTATTTTCTTGCCTTTCCATATAAGAATCACCTGGTGCCAAAGCTGAAGGAAAATTTAGGAAGCATTGGGTTACTGTCTGTGGGAAAACCATTTTCCACTTATAAAACCATGAGGAATTTGAAATCTATTTTCTGTTTCGCTTTGTTTTCCCAAGTAATTTAGGATATTCACCTAGCCCTGAATTTCTTGACATATTTTTATTTAACAGTTGTGGTTTTTTTAATTCTTTGTATTCCAAAGTTATATTTGCTCAAAAAAAGGAAAGTGATCAGGGTGGAATAAACACAAGCTAAATAAACTGAAAAAAGTTCTTCTATTTTAAAATTTCTTTTTTGCTACCATTTATTCTCAGCTGATATTTTTAGTATCAGTTTGTAAACAAATTCTGATAGAATTTTAATTTAGCTGTCTCAATGAAGGCAGTCCTGGATGTCTTCTGTTAAATTACAAGGTGAAAAGGCAGGATTTCATTGCCTGGATATATGAAGATAATACCACTACCGTGCACAGCTATTATCTATTTGAAAGAATATTTTTTATCTGGTTCAAGTTTTACAGTGCCCAGGAGCCTTTGCTGGTAATAACTTTACCTTGAAAAGGCTGTGAACTAGTCCTACCATTCTGAAGATACAAGATACTTCATCATCAGATGGAGACCAAACTTCCTGAGGATGTGGGTTCCTTTGTGAAGACCTTTATCAGCCATAGACAAAGATGTTAGAATGTCCATGGGGGATGAGGGAGGCCTAAAAATGCTGTAGGATGCGGTACCTGTTTCTGAATTACTTATAGAAGTAGAAAGAAATGAGATTTTGCAGGCATGAACTTAGTAAATAGGCAAGTGCCATGCTTGGGTCAGACAACTCTGGTCTGCAATGTGGATGTAAATGCAGCAGTAATTAAGACAAGCTTAAGTATTTTCAGGTAGTCTGTAGTGCTCTGAAGGACGATACAACAGAGAGGGTAACCCTTTTATTTTGGAGAAGGTGGGCACAGTAGAGGACACGTGTTTTCAGATATATGTGCAATAATCATTATCAATGGCAGCTACTTAACTTCTCTGCCTTGGGACTAGCACACTTAGAAGAGGAATGGACATGGTCTGTTCTTCTGGTGATCTTGATTATTGGAATAAGGCTTTCTGGATTATTCTTTAATAGTCTAGATTTTGATTGGTTTTTTTATAAGGTATGTATATTTGTGTATTTAAGGGCTTCAGTCATTAAGGGTAGTACCAATCAAATTTTTATGTATTTAACAAAAATACATCTGTCTCAGAGGAATTTGTAAATGAACCAATAAAATTGTAGTGTTGGATGAAGATACCAAGCAGCTTTTAATATTAGAACAAGAAATGTTCAGAAATCTGAAGAACAGAGAAGTTTTTCAATATGAGAAACAGCCTCTGTGATCTCAGAAACTTTTTAACGCATGTCTTTCTCCCTCAGTAGTTGTATTAATCCATTTAAAAACAAATGGCTAACAGAAATCGTTTCACTATCAGTTAAAGCAGTAACTCCACCTACTTCCCTGGGGCACCACCTTGGTGGTGACACAGTATTTGAGCTGGTGTGTTGTGAATTGCCTTGAGTACCTAACCTGGATTAAAACTAGCCTGAATCATTTTCTCCGTTAATCCTCGCAGATTTGCAGAACAATCACCAACTGTATTAAGTTTAACAAGGACGAGTGCTGGATTCTGTACCTGGGATGGGGCAGTCCCAGTTGTGTGTATAGACTGGGGAATGAGAGGCTGGAGAGCAGTGCTGGTGAAAGGGACTTGGTGTGGTCCTGGTTGATGGCAAGTTGAACATCGGTCAGCAGTCCCTGGCAGCCAGGAGGGCCAACCCTGTCCTGGGGGCATCAGGTACAGCATCGCCAGCTGGGCAAGGGAGGGGACTGTCCCACTCTGCTCTGCCCTGGGGCGGCCTCACCTCGAGTGCTGGGGGCAGTTTTGGGTTCCATAATATAAGAAGGATATTAATAAGTGTGTCCAAAGGAAGGCCACGAGGATGGTGAAGGGTGTTGAGGGGAGGCCATATGAGGAGCTGCTGAGGTCACTTGGTCTGTTCAACCTGGAGAACAGGAGACTGAGGGGAGACCTCATTGCAGTTACAACTTCAGCATGAGGGAAAGAGGGAGGACAGACACTGCTCTTTTCACTCTCATGGCCAGTGAAAGGACTTTAGGAAACAGCATGAAACTGAGTCAGGGGAGGTTTAAGTTGGTATCTGGAAGTTTTTCATCCAGAGGGTGGTTGGGCACTGGAATGGGCTCCCCAGGGAACTGGTGGCAGCACTGGCCTGACAGCGCTCAAGAAGCATTTGAACAATGCTCTCAGGCACATGGTGGGTTTCTTAGGGTGCCCTGTGCAGGGCCCACAGTTGAACTCAGTATCTTTCTGGGTCCCTTCCAACTCAGCATATTCTCTGAGCATATGAACTATCACAGTAACATAAAAAAAACTCCAAACAGCCCACAATCCTGAACCTGTCCAAAGCAAACTAAAAAACCCACAGCATATCTCCTTCCTTCAAAGAACTAGGTTCCAAGTGGATGGTGTGTTTATTGATTAAAATATGCAGCCTACTTTTTCTGAATGCAGGCCATCATCTACATGTCCTACTACAGTGTCGGTGATGAAACTTTGAAGAGAGCATGAGGCCAAGAAAACAATTTTGTGTACTGCTCTGATAATACTGTAACTACTTTCAGATTGCAGAGAACTTCAGTTCAGCTGGAATATGCTAATATAAGCTTAGGAGAAAAGAGAATTCAGATAAAAGAATGAAATAAATTCTACTATCACATTCGGGGGTAATATCACACTGTTTTACTAGTCTCTGTACAGAGAAAACTGTAGACACTGAAAAGGTTTTCTTTTCCAAAAAAACTAGTAAAAAATCAATTCCCATTAGTACTTGCCTGTGTTTGCATTTAGGTAACTTAAACGGGTTTTTTTGTGTTTTAGTCTATTGCTTCAGTCTGTTCTTGTAGGGAAAAGCAGGATTCTGTGAGTAAACATATTTGTTTTAAAGATAAATACTGGCTCATATTTTCTTCTGGAAGTAGTGTAATCCATCAACAGAAGAAATGCCAAAATGACTAATTTCAGTTGTTAGCTCCCAGTGATTAGCTAAAAGTTGTTCTTACTGCCATGCTATTATTGCTCCATCTCCAATGTGTAGGTCCTGTTACACCAGCGCAAAGCACAGTGATACCACTGCAGCCTGCTTTGATACCTGACTGAACTAAATTATATAAATAGTAATTTGACCTTACATTTATGTAATGTTTTCTGATTTCATACTCTTACATCAGGGCAACATCATCAACTACATCAGTAGTGTTAGCATTGAAAAAAGGTTGTTAAAAGAAAAAGGGTTTAACTTCTAGGTTTTTGATGGAGAGATGGGTATATGTATAATAGATAAAATTATTCTGAAGGTTCCAAAGAAAATAAATGTTTAATTTTACAGTTGGTAAAAGAAAAAAAGTATTTTTAATGATAGGTACCATTTACAAATTAAGAAAATAGCTGATTATTGATGTATCATTTTCAGTACTGATTACAAAATCTTTCAGAATTACAGGACGGTTTGACTTGTAAGGGGCTTTTAAAATCATATAGTTCCAAGCCCCCTGCCAGGGGTGGGGATGTTGTCCACTAAACCAGATTGATCAAAGCCCCATCCAAATTGACCTTTAACTTTTCTAGAGATGGGGCATTCGCCCTCTCTGGACAACCAGTGTCTCAACACCCTCACTGGAAAGAATTTCTCCTTATGTCCATTATAAATCTACCATCTTTGAGTTTTAAAATGTTACCCATTGTCTTGTCACTACAGGCATTGCTAAAAGTTCTCTTAGTTTTTCAGTTATCTCCCTTTAAGTAAGTTTTTCAGTTATCTCCCTTTAAGTAAGTTTTTCAGTTATCTCCCTTTAAGTATTAAAAGGTCGCACAGTAAGGTCTCCCTGAAGTCTCTTCTTCAGGCTGAACAAAACCAATTCTCAGTCTTTCCTCATGGGAGAAGTGCTCCATTCCTCTGACCATCTTGGTGCCCTTCCTCTGGACTTACTCCAACAGGTCCATGTCCTTCCTGTGCTGGGGACCCCAGAGCTGATGCAGCACTGCACGTGGGGTCTCACCAGAGCGGAGCAGAGGGGCAGAATTGCTTCCCTCACCTGCTGCCCTCACTGCTTTGGATGCAGCCCAGGACACATTTGGCCTTCTGGGCTGCAAAGGAACGTGGCCGGGTCACGTCCAGCCTCTCATCCACCAGCGCCCCAAAGTTCTTCCGCTCTCAATTCCTTCATCCCCCAGCCTGTCTTGATAGTGCGGATTGCTCCAGCCCACATCCGTGACTTGGCACTTGGTCTTGTTGAACTTTATAAGGTTCACATGAAGCACCAGGCCAATAGTTTACTGCAGTAACTGGAATCAGTATTCTTGATTTTTTTGCCTGAAAATGTTAGAAAACTATGTCAAATACAATTTATGGAGAGAATAGCCACTTGTGATGTCACCACAGTCAGTTTTACATTCAATATTGAGTTTCCTATTTGTAGCCCGATACTAAGCAATTCAGAGCTCTATTTTGGTAATGAAACAGATTGAGGGTGGTACAAAATAATATTTTTTCACCGTTAGAGTGCAGGAACCATGACAGGATGAATTTCTGTAGATACTGGATCTCCTGGTTAGACATGCCAAAGGAAATTTTCTTTCAGAGAAGTGGGGGTCCCAGGGAATAGCCAGTTATTTTCATACAATTTCTTTTTTTTTGACAACACTAATATGAAAAATCAAATACAGCTAATCAAAAATCTGTATTGTTACACTTGTTCAGATGTTGTCAAAATGTGAATATATCATCTGTTCACAAAAAAAAAAAATTACAAATTTCTCTGTCATAGTGGGAAGCTTCTTCAGCTGTTTGAGTTCTTTTCCCCTTGATAAACAGATTCAATAGCCAGACATGGATTTTTAAAATTATTACTTAATAAATCATGAAAGTGAAATGGATCCTAGAGGGATGGATTCCTGAAAGTCTTTTGAATGATTCTTGGAGGCAGGGGGACTGTTTTTCAGAAATATTGTTAGAGTGCAGTTTTGCAAGCCTTTACATGCATGTTTAGCTTAAAACATTTTTGTGAATACAATTAAGTGGGTAGGACTACTTAGAGGCACAGAATTAGACATAAGGTTGTTTCAGTCCACAGGGCCATGGATTGGGTGGTTGTTGCCAGGACTGTGTAATTTTTCCTTGTCATCTCTTTGATATGTAAGATACTTGTTGTACCCACTTCGTTCTAATCTCTCTACTCATCTTAGAGCAACATGGAGCCATTTCAGTTGAGGCTAACAAATGAAATCTGTTTCCTAATAAAAATACGCTCTGTGTAAGTGGATTCCTGACATCTGAGAGCTAATGTTGGAATGTGTGTTCTGGTAGCGTGTAGTTCTGTGAGCTTAGTCATTACTGCTTTGAAGCCAAACAGTTTACTTTATGTGAAATTTAGTAATGCATTCAGTTATTCAGTAATACATTCAACATATTTCCGTGGAATTCTGCCCCTTCTTTCTCAGGTATTTCATTGTGTTTTTGGAGTGAGTTTTGTATGCTTTATGGAGGAATAATTGGAGGAAGGGGAAAGGGCAGATGTCCGGGCTCCAGTGATGATTTTATTTTATTTTTCTCAGACTCCAGATGTTTTTTTCTGCTACTAGAATATCCAGGTGAAATTAGGAGCATAACTGGAATATTTGCAACTGTGCCACTGTGATAAAAACACAGAATTAAAATTACTGATTTATCACATCTTTAAATATGAATGGATTGAAAGAACCTTTTTATTATTTTTCTAAAAGACAACGTCTGTAAAACATCAAATGTTTTCCATGGTGCTGTCAGCTTTTCTTTGAGATCAGTGATTGGAGTCTACAGTATTTCTTGTTGCATATATATATATATATATATATTATATATATATAATATATGTATGTGTGTGTACTTGGAAGACAGTATTTCTTTACATTACTGAAAGTGAGTTTTGGCCAGGGATTTGTTTCATGTGCCTTACTTGAGTAGTTACAAAAGTGTGTTACTCTTCATTTCTGCTATGATTATCTAAGTGTAAATTTATTTTCTGAGTTTTCAACCTTTTTGACAAACATGAATATGCTACACTGGAAATAATAATAAGTATTTTTCAATATTTTTAGTAAGGAAATATATATAGTACCTGTCTTTTCTTTCCCCTGAGTGTTTCAGTAAGTTTAATCAGGTGATATTGGGTGACAGATGTTTTCTCATGTTCAGCTTCTTTTGCCAAGTGTTTAGTGAAATGTACATCGATTTTATACACACTTTGCTCATCTTGGTCCAAGCTGCACTACCTTTACTAGGCTAGTCTTTGAAAAGCAGTTTTGACCCAAACTGTCAAAAAATAACCAGCTGTCATCTTCTTCTCTCCTTTTTCTCCAAATGCAGATAGATCATCTTAAAGAGAATAAATATGTTTCAAAATTTTGGGATAAACAGTAGTATTTCTTAACCACTAATTTTGTAAGTGATTGTGGTAACTGCTAACCTCTTTACTATTTGTAGGAGAAATTTTCTGCAGCAAACTTCAAATGTTGTTGAAAGAACACACTTCAGTGTTATGAAATGCATTTAAAAAATGAGTTTGATAGAAGTGAAGAAAATTGCAGTCTGTCTCAGACCTGTGGCACTGGCTTCCCCCAGAGCTGCTCTTTGTGTTTAGAGTTCGGGGAATTATATTCGCTTTTCCCTAAGTTGTTATGCCAGCTTCCTCAACTGTGGTAGTTGGAGACAAATCCTAGGAAAAATGTGACACCTGACTAGGAAAGGCAGCTTGTGCTGGAAAAGATAGTGAGCTTTTCTGTGGTCCTTAGATCTGTGGAATTTCATGGCTTAATTTTGGACCAGTCTCTCAAAATCTTAGGCTTCCAAACAGAGATGTTAAAACTCACCTCTGTTTTGCAAAGCTTCTTTGCTCAAGAGGAGCATAATTACACACCTCAGTCTTCAGGTGAGAGATTTCAGTGGTGTGGGGACACTGTAAGGGCCAGTCGATGAACTCTGTGTTCCTCAAGGAATGCTGAGATTGACTTGCAGAGTCTAAATCTACTCCAGGAGCCAAAGGCAAATGTTTTGAGACAGCTGCTCTGGCTGTGGAGTAACACTGCAGTGTTTGGTACAGCAGGACTAGGCTCCAGAAATCTTCATGTCCATAAAATTGTATGGCAGCACTCCAGCAAGATTTAAGTGAATAAGTAAGGCTTATCTGCAGTATGGGATAGGAAGTCGAGGAGGAAAAACATTCCAGATTTTTGCAGGGTGGTTTGTTGTTTTGGGTTTTTTTTTAAGGGTAGGGAGGAAGAGATTTTCAAGTTGACAGTACGGATACATGAAACTTGGGATAAACATTCTTTCAAACTACTTGATATAAATCCAAACAACACTTTTATGAGCGAGGTCATGACCATTGTCTTAAATAGAATGAGAAAGGAAAATTACTTGAAGAGGTGAAGTGATGTTACTGTTTCTCTGTAGAGGACAATAGTTTGTATTAATCTTTTCCCAAAATACATCCTTACTGATATATCTCTGTGTGTTTGCAGCTGAAGGGGACCCTTGCGCAGTATGTCATTGTGATTTTCTAAAAAATGACCTTCCACTTTTTCATTCTCTCTAAATTTATGGCTCTGTTTCCTAAGCAAAAAAAAGTACTATTTGCATGTGTGAAGAGGTTTTTTAATACAATTACATAAATATTCACTGTTTTGACATTTTGACCTTTTTTTTATGTTTGGCAGAAAGTGAAAAATGAACTTACTGGATTACTCTAAAATATGTAGGGAGTGTTTTGTTCTTGAGACATCTATCTGTCCATTTGGATGTGAACCATAACTTAGTGAAATAGAAAACATTTTCTGTGGATAAACTAATTGCTGTTGATAGTATGCTTAGCATATTTTTCTTACAGAATTATGGAAGTATTATCTAGTCTTAAAGTAGACTGATTAGTATGCCAAGAAACAGTCAGTTGTAAAGATTTGATACAGCTTCTTTTCAAGTGAAGTTATATTGGTAGACTAAAAGAATCAAGTTATTCACAGTTTTTTGTTGTTTTGTTTGTGTTTTTCTCTCTCTCTGTTTCTCAGGTTTGAATGAAATGATATTTTCTCAGGAATAATTCCCCATGCATGGGATTGATCTGCCTTGGTTTTTATATTCTTTCCGCTGCCTTTTCACTGATAATTTTACTTCTCTGACCCTGCAGTGAGCAGGTTTAAGGAGCTAAATGGCCAAAAATGAAAACAGCAGAAGACCTGTCCAGTTTAGCTCCTTAAACTGGCTTGCTCAGGGTGAGAAAGACATCACTGCTGAGGCAAAGGAGGGGTGGGGATTTTTTGTTTAGGGGATAGGGAGACTGGTTTAGACTGTCCTGGAACTTCATCCTCAGACCTTGAATAGATCACTTTTGTATGCAAACATATGCTGCTTGACTGGTTAATCTGCAGCTCTGAAAATTACTGTGGCTTGCTGTAATTTATTTACACATTGTTAGGTGCCTGCAGCACACACAGCTTTGGAAGCAAATGTTAGTGTTAACCTGCTTTCATAGTTTGTTTTGAGAAGAGTTGGGTGGAGTAAGTTCTTGAGACATCCATCCTGACTGCTGTGGATATCACCGAGAGCATAGGCTTGAGCTTCCAATTTCTCTGTGGTTTTTATTCAACTGTTTCTTAATAGGGTCAACAATGTGTAATGACTGTCTTTTGCAGTCTGGGGCAAATGAAAAGAAACAAGCTTCAAAAGGTTCTTTTACACTTGTCCTTGATACAGCATCTATATTAGAATGCCATATAATGATAATTATTTTATATAAAAATTATCAGTATTGGTCACTCTTAATGAAAAGTACAAGCTACTCAGTAATTCTGTCTCAGAACCCTTCCCAAAGAGCTATTTTTGATTGCTTTTCTTCAGTGAATTGAAACAGAGCAATTACCGACATGTCTTACAATTTCAACATTTCAACACTTGTTATTTGTGGAAGTCCTTCAGGCTTTGTTAGCAAATGTAGCAAAAGATGTAGCAAATAACTACTTCATCCTGTATTCCAAGGGTCATTCACTACCGCTAGGCTTTTTCTCATTTTACCTTTAAGACAATCCTGTTTAAATTATTTTAATTGACTATAGTATGTTTAGGCATGAGTTTCAGACTTACTAACTTTACTTTTTAAAACTGTCATTATGAAATACTTTTATACATTCTGTATAGTTAATGTTTGCAATACCTGGGACAATTTGTTTTGTGTAAGCCAGATATTTTGAGATGTTGAGACAGGGAGATAGGCAATGTAGGAGGCATAGAGTGCATAGAGTTTATTTATAAATCTAGTAGGTGCATTATTGTTAATGTCATGGAAGGAATGTATTAATGCTCTCATTTACATAACCTTTCTAATGAAGGGCTTAATTGTCTGAAAATTATCTTGTTAAAGAGAAGAAATGACATCACAGAGCTAAAACTAAAAGATTGGGCAGATTTCTGTGTTAAACTATAAACTGCATTCCAAGAAATTATGTAAAATAAATACTATGAATGTAAAGCTCCAACTTCATATGGCCACCCAGGTGCTCTGTTGATGAAACCCCAGTCCTTTATGCAGTGGTGTGTGCCTCCTTAGGAGGTAGTGCCAGGCTAGATCCTCTTCTGCTCCCCAGCCAAGTTTTTGAAGTGCTGTTAAATATTATTAATTATTAATATATAAACATTTGATAATTTACTGACAGCATTTGTCAGTACATTGGGTACTTCTGTCAAATTCCACTATGCAGTTGTGCTCACTCAAAAATTCTCTTTGAAGCATATGGAAGTTAAATGTTTATAACAGAGCTACAGCTTGACTGAAATTGTGTGGTAAATGTAATACTTTCACAGAAAATGCTGAGATATTATCATTTCATGTGACAGATCTACGGAAGTTCTTTCTAAATGGTTATTGATAGTAGTTATTTGGAATTTCTCTGGTTTTGTGAAGTTGTTGGAGTGCCATTGTTTAGCTGTGAAGTAGAACTGGAGTATTGCTTTTTGCCATTGAGTAGACTGAAAACCAACAAACCTTCAGAGAGCAATGTAAAGAAGGCACTAAGTTCAAGGAAAAACTCCTGGTGTCCTCCCAAGGCCTGTAGGTGCATCTAGAGGAAAAACTGAACAGCTGAACTGTTGTAATCTAAAGGATTCTGAGAAGTATTATTTAAAAGCTTGACTTTGCTGGGAAAACGTCTGTAATATTGAAAAGTTTGTGTTGTTTTCAATCTGAAGGTTTGAAAAGGTTTTTCACTGCGTGATCTGATGAAAAAAGCAGCAAGCATTGTTGCAGATCTCTTCACATGTAAGGAAGAAAAATATATTAATTGTATGAAAAAATGACATGGCAACCTGGACTGTATAGGTAAGATGAGTTTAAAGAGCTGCAAATGTGCTGGTTGAGTAAGACACTGCAGCTCTGAAGAAGAGATATGACTGTGGTCAAAATCTCATATTGAGAGCAGTTAATGACAAATCATGGAAATAATGCAAGATCAGTTTTTAGACCATGAAATTCTCTCTGGGAATCCAGCTGATATGGAGCTATAGCAAGGAAAGAAACCCAAAGAAGAAAAAATCAGGAGATGAGAAGAACAGAGGAGGATGGCTTTGTTAAAAGTCTACTTCTGACTTTGTATTACTGGCTCAGCTAAAGCACCACTTTTTAAAAAGCCTTAAAACAAGACAGTTCTGCTGACTTCTGTAGAAACAAAATGATTCTTGACTGAAGTGCTGTATTGCAGCAGAAAGTAGTAAGGAGCTTTAGCTTTCCTCCTTATTTCTGTAGCATAAAGAGTTGGTGCAGCTTGGTTTGCAAGTGGAAGTTGTGAAATCACTTACCTCCTGCTTGCTGCTACGAATGACTTACCTCTGCCTTTACAGAGGCAGGACTTCATGTTCCTCTGAGCTGCCCAAAAAATCACAGCATAAATTTCCATTGATCTTGGTTCCTCTGTCATGCTTTAAAATGTTCATTCAGTCCATTTCTGTCCAGGCAAGGATCTAGATCTTTTAGTGGAACATGACATGTCAGTGGGAAGGTTGAGCAGCTGGAAGGCAGCTGTGTCATAGGACTTTTGGAGGGGTTGGTGAAGGTCTCTGAATGCTTCCTCCTTTTTGACTTGATGAGAAAATTTAAAAGGAGGGAGTTGGCTTACTAAGATCATGACTGGCTGGAAGAAAGTGCATAATTACAGCATGCCTTAGTTATGCAGTCAGTCAGAACGTGGGTTTTCATAGAGTGTCATGATTTACATTGTCACAGCTGCACTGAGTGTTGCTTTAGTTTTTTCTATTGCGAATGTCAGTTTAGCAAAGTATGGTAGCACACGTGGAGTTTTGAGTTTGCCATACGTGTTGTTTGGATAAATTTCAAGTCTTAATATTGTTAAAAATTAATGCTTTTCACAGAAACATTTACATGGTAGCTCATGCAGATGGTTCTGTGTTATGTAGCACCTTAAATTTGAGGCTGATCAGGAAATTAAATAACTTCCCATCTAATCACGTACTTACTAGAGGATAGTATTTGAGCGGCTGTTCCTAGGGCTGGGCAGGTGCCCTATCCTGCTTTCATTCAGCTACTTCCTGTGGTGAGTGAAAGATTTTTAAAATGAAGCAAAGTATGATGATAATTTCTTAAACATTTTTGAAGATGAAAATGTCATACTGTAAACTTTGCACATACAATCTTAATTGAGGTAACTGAGGGGGTTGGAATCAATATATAGCAAATGTGGTTGCAAGTGGCTTCAGAACTTGGGAGACTTTTGGAAATGTCAGCTCAGAATGATTTCTGATTACTTATTGCTAATTTTCCCACAGTAGATTTTTTCCTAGCACTTTTTTTAAATACAGAAAATCTAAAATTGTGCTAGTAAGAGGTTTCATATTTAAAATATTCCTGCTTGACAAAGGGAGTGAGTTAATATTTTCATTAGCATTCTTGTAAAATGAATATTACAACTGTAAATGTGAAATTGATCTCCAAAACAGTACGTCCTGGCAAACAACCCTGATTTCTGGTAAACTTCATTTTGGTTAAGAAGGGTAATGTTTGTACAGCTAGAATAGAATTCCATGTCTGAAATAAGGATAAGGCTGTTGCTCTGAGGGCAGCATCGGCTTTCATATGTAGCTGAAGGACAGTCTCCTAGTTTTGAGAATGTGGTATTGTCTTGGGGATGTAGTTTTTTTTCTTCCCCTTTATATTTTTGAGACAAAGAGAGGTTGCCGTGATATAGCAGGGAAGAGCCAGCAAATACTGGTGGGGAAGCAACTCTGAAGGCTTCTTGGTACAGGGGGGGAATTCTGGTTCTTATTCCTGAATGTGTAAAGGGACGTAAAGCTCCTGCTCTCGACCATAGCTGTAAGTGTGGAGGACAGGACCAGAGTGGCTGTGTCCTGCCCTGGCCACCATTACTGCTCTGCTCTCAGCAGTGCACTGTGGGCTGCATGGCGCTGGCTGCGGGGGACAGGGTGCCTAGTAGAGGGATGGTAAGGCAGCATTTTTGTTAAACTGATCCTATTTCCCAACAAAGCATGTTAGTTGCTTAGCTGAGTGTTGTGTTTGCAGAATGGATGAGATACGAGCTCTGATGTTGGTATAGAGTGAAAATTCATAAGCAGGAGGAGCAAGGAATTGCATCACTAATCTGGTGTGGTTGTGCACCAGAAGTCTCTGCCTAGAAATGTGTCTGTGTTTCAAGTTACAACGGGAAGTGCAAGTAACAGTTGTTGAGATCATCCACCTTTTGATTTGCAGTACAGGGTTAAGGCTGAGCTGGACTCTGGGCATGGTCTTCACTGGCTGTTCAGAAACAGCCACAGCTATAAAATACCGCTCTGTAGTCTGCATGGGGCTCAGCCACTGCTTTGGGTATCTGCACAGGGAAGACTTCATTGGCTTGTTGTAGAATACCTTTCTCTGGGAACTCAGGGCACTTGTGATTTTGAAATCAGGGCTGTCCTCTTGGCAGAAGACTGCACTCTTAAAGTTGGGGATTTTTCTTTCACCTGTACCCATTTTTTTTGTTGTTATTGTTTGACCTGTACCCCACTCAGCCTGTGCTGTCTGAAAGACTCCCCATTTGTCTGTGCTGTTGCATTGGAGGTGCTGGCATCCCCCACTCTTGCTTTGTAAGCCTACTGGATTGCTTTTCATAGAATCAATAAGGCTGGAAAAGACCCTTCAGATCATCAAGTCCAACCACTAACCTAACATTAAAAAAAAAATAAACTTCCATTTTCAGGTTATTTTCCCCCACGTTATTCCCATGGACATAATGTGGGGAATTCTGGAAACAATTTACAAATACAACACAGTATTCTGTGTTGATGTACATGTACTGGTGAATGACCTGAAATTCATCTATCTTGCTGGCTCAACAAGCAACTTCAAGGCACATAGTTTTTTCACTGGTTGATATTGGGAAGGACTCAGAGAAGAGGTCATCAAATCTGATTAGATTTATGATGCTTTCTGGACTTTTTTTTTTACGTGTGCATGTAGGAGTACCTGCAAAAAACCTGCTTGGTCCTTTTACCAAAGAAATTTATGAACAAAGATTGTAAAAGTCTTGAACTAGTTCTAGAATTTTAATGCCAGTTCTAGAATTCTAGCACTAGTTTGTGTTAGTAGGATTTTAGAATTTTACAGGAAAAATAATTTTTGAAATAAGTGGCTTCAGTTTCTCCAATATTATCAATCAGTGGTGTAGCTAGGGACTTAAATTGCCATTTAATGAATTTATTTTCTTTTTAAAGGAGTTTAATACCTAATTTGTCATATAGTTTAGTATTAATGGAAGTTAAAGTCAATGCAGAAACATTGGTTTATAATTGGAATTAAGCCATTCAGATTGAAAAAGCCATAATAATTTTAGCTGCTCCTTTCTTCCTTTTGCCCAAGTCCAAGTGATAATATTTAGAATTCCTTTCAAAATGTGTTTGGAATGATCTTTGGCATTTCCCTCTGTAATCCTTTTCTGTCCTTTCATCTTTTTAACTGTTGACCACCTTTCTTGTTTGCATTATGTCTGCTAAAACTCTGGTCTGTTTTTTCTGGTCATTTTACTGCTAACTTGGATTTTCAGTATCATGATTTACTGTAGAAACCTGTCTGTGGATTTTCATTCTTCCAAATCCTTTGCATGAGCAAATGTGATCTTGTTTTCGTGCCAAACTTTCATCAATATTTCATGATTAAAGTTCAGGTCTTAAATACCTTCGAATTTGATGACCGCAGTACTTAGCCTAACACTTCTTTGCTGATCCTTTGTAGAAGAAGCTTTATGTTGCTGTTGTTAGGCAAATACAATCATATGTACTTTTCAAACAGGTTTCCATGACAGGTTTGCTATTCAGATGTAATAAAGTCACATGGGATCAGACAAAATAGTAGGGATTAGCTGCACGTTAATGAATTTTCAGAAATAATTGTTGTTGTGGTAACTGTAATTCACTGTTTTCTGAAAAGTACACATAAACATGGGTGATTTGAGCACATAATGAAGTTAGGTATATGCTTTCGAAGAACTGAAATTGTATTTTCAGATTAATGAGTCAGCATAAAGTATTACTGCTTCTAGGAGTTCTATTTTGGTATGTAACTGAAGTATTTCCACTAAGAGTGATGGCACTCTGAGTGAAGAGATGGATTAAATATAGAATTGCATAGTGTGTAGTATAGGGTGATACCAAATTTAGAAATAAGTATTAGAAGGTAAGCTGCATGGTGGGTCATTACACCTGTACGTGATGAAAATTAAAATGGGGATCTTCTTATCTCTCACCTGTGTACCTTCATCTTCCTGATTTGTGTACAGGAAGTTAGGAACCAGGAACTCTCTTGAAGAGTAAAAGACAGTGAAGGTTCATATTGACTTCAAAATGTGGTGGGTTTGGATGAGATTTTTTTCTTGAGAGCTTGGAAACTTGTATGTCCATCTGCAAATCACATTACTCATGGGTAAAAGGACAAGGTTGCATATGTAGAGCAAAACCTTTGATTTTACTTCATCCATAATGAACAGAAGAGTGAGTTTACAATAGCTCAGGAATATCATCTTTACTGTGAAAAGAAGTATATTTGCTCTAATTTCAGAATTTAAAAATAGTGCTTATGTTAGTAGAGATAAGTCTTTTTTTGAATTGGATTTGAAAATTATGATTTCCTAGGTTGGAAAAATTGTGCAAGTAACACTAAATTCAGATACTAAGAATTGAGGTATCTGGGAAAAAAAGACACTAGAGTTCTCTTAAAGATAAGTATATATAAAGTATGGCTATAACTTGAAATTATTTTCACTCTTAGCAGTAAAAGTCTAAGGAACTTCATTATGATTTTGAGTCTCTTCTAAAAGGACTACAGTTTCCTATGCCAATTTGATGTGATTCCTTTTCAGAAGTGCAAACAAAAAGATCTTGTATACATAAGCACACCCAATTGTTTGACTTGCACCTACAGCTGGAACATTGGGTAGAGGAATGTTCTGGGAGCTCGTTATGCAAATGCCAGACCAAGTGTCCCACTTATTTCAGAGTTACCATCTAGAGTATTACCACAACAAATGGCCTTTTTTAACTAGAATGAGGTTTAACCAGCTGTAAAATTGATAATCAGTCATGGTATTTCAGAAACTGCAGTGTGAGTGGTTTTTACATTGTCTGTGCAGTAATGAAAATCAAGTTACTAGAACATTGAATGTACCTGAAAGTAGTTTTTAAACTACCAAGAGAAATTTTATACACTGAATTATGTTTGTTTTGTTTTCACTGAGCAAGAGGTGAAATTGCCTCCAGGAAAGAGTATATAATGTATTGCACAGCCACCCATTCCGTGCTGGATTATCATGTCAAAGAGGAAGTGAAATAAGGTTGGGCAGTCAACCTTCGTTCTGTTTTATCTTCTAAGTTTTGAATTTTTTTCCTTCTAATATGTCTGTATGTGTATGCAGTCGTACTGCCACTGCCAAGATGTAAAAGTTACCTTAAAATAGATGCACTATGACTTTAAAATGTCACTAAATGGTAAATAGTTTTCTTGTTGTATATTGCAAAGATTAGAAGAATTGTTTTATTGCACAGCGCTGATGCTAAGTCCTTTCAAATGTTTTCTGCAAGCTCATAGCCTGCTTTGTAACAGTAGCACTTGATTTGGCTGTCGCAGAGCTGGCATTTGAATCCAGCCTCTGTTTTCTCACATTTCACAGAATTATTTAGATTGGAAAGGACCTCCAAGATCATCAGAGTCCAGCCTTTGACCAATCACCACCTCATGAACAAATCACTCCTCCAGCCCCAAATTTCCAGACTCCTCTTTCAGGTTGGGAGGATGACAGGCAAGATACAATGTACTGCTGATTTCAGAATGGTTTATCTTAGTCTCTGCTGTTGAAGCTCTTTTCTTTTTCTAGGTATACTTTTCAGTTTGGCACTTGATGTTCTCTTTTGTCCAGAGCATGTAATACTGAGGCTGAAAGAAACTTGTCTTATTTCCATGTAATTATTTGTTGGGATTAAAGCATCTTGTGTGAGCATGAAAAGACAGTTTTCCAAAGTAATAACATGAAAGTGGATCACTAGATAGAATTAGGAATTTTTCTAGCCTAACTATGCTGTTCCCAGCAATAGTCAGTAGCTCAGAAGTGCTTGGGACAGAGTGCAGAAGAACGACTCTGCCTATTCAATTCCACTCTCCCAGCCTGGGGAAGAGAGGGCAGCTCAGGGAGTCTCCGAGGTAGACGTGGTGGTTTTCAGTCTCACAGCCCTTGACAGCTTTATCTCCCTTGAATCGAATAGCCTTCAGCCCAATGTAAACTCCTTGGCAGCAGATACATCCCGTGGCAATAAGTTCTATGATGTGAATAAAGCCTTCCTTTCTGTTTTATGCGTCTTGCATGCTGCCTTCATTTGCCTTCCATCTTCCTATTAATGGGGATCCAGCTAGCCAGGAAGTCTGAGTCACCACATACGTAGGAGACCAGGTTCCAGTTGAATGCCTGTGATACTGTCTGATGTTGTCTCGGCTTATTTCAATTTGTGCTTATCCATCAGGCATCTCTTATCTTAGATTTGACTGCAATACAAAACAAAACAGTCATGATCTTCCACAGACAGGCCCTGGTCCATGATCGATGACACTGTGATAATACAATTCACGATGAAATATTGTTTCACAAAATATCCTGTCAGCTCTTCTAACAGCAATGTCTAGCCAAATAATCTGTGGTATTTCTGGAGATGTACATGGCACCCTGTCAGTAATTGAGCTCTGGTTGAAGCTATTTTCAGAATTGAATACAAATACCCATCATAGAATAATTTAGGATGCAAGGGACCTGTGGAGGTCTTCTCGTCCAAACTGCTGATGTACTCATAATCAGCTTCAATTAGATGACATTTAAGAATTTAATTTGGAAAATGTCTAAATGTGGAGATGCCACATTTTGGCATCCTATTCCACCTGTTTATTTGACAGTGGTGGAGAAAATGTTTCCATATAGCCAATTTCAGTTTCCCAAATGGCAGCCTGTTTCTCTTGCCTCTCGTCATACTCATCTGCCACAGGGCTTACTGCTGATCCGTGACCAGCTTTTTGTTCACTAGGACCCTTGGATCCTTTTCCTCAAAAGCACTGTGTAGCCAGCAAGTGCCAGCTTCTCCTGGTGTGTGGTGGTATTCCATCCCACATGTGGGAGTCTGTGTGTGTCACTGAACTGCATGAGGCTTCTCTCAGCCCATTTTCCCCAGCCCTTCCAGATCCCTCTGAATAGCTGCTCTGCCCTCCAGTGTATCAGCCTCTGCCCTGGTTGTGTTATCTGTGAGGTTGCTGAAGGTACACTGTGTCCTAGCTTTTGGGTCATTAGTGAAAACAAGCAGTGTTGGTCCTAGTATTGGTCCCATTACTAGTCCCTGGGGAATGCCAGTGGTCACCAGCTGCCAAGTTGGACTTGATTCTGCTGATCACAATGATTCTTTGAGTCAGATAGTCCAGCCAGGTTTTCACCCAACCGATTATGTGCCTACCCAACTGGCCCATACAATTACTGTAGGAATCTGTGTTGAATACCTTGCTGAAGTCTAGATAAAAACACTGCTCACTCCTTGGTCACTGAAACAGTCATCTCGTTAGAGAAGACAGGTTATGTACAATTTACTTCTGATCACTTTATTCAGTTATCTTATTCTCCATTTATTTGATAATGGTATCCAGGGGCCTGAACTTAACTGGAATTTTGGCCTGTTTTTCTGCAGGTTCTCCTTGTTGATCATGGGCAGAACACTTGCCTTTTTCCATTTAACAGGAGACTCCCCCAGTTGCTGTGACCTCTCAGAGGAGGTAGAGAGCAGCCTGGTAATGGTTTTGACTGGCCCCTTCACGCCCCTCAGATGGATGCCAGGAGGATGCCTGAGGTGGAGCTCTGTCCCAGCCCCAGTCCCAGGGGACAACAGCAAAAAAGGCATGAAGTGCCTGTCTTCTGTCCTCAGGTCTCCGGCTCCACCAAGACAGTGTGCCCCCATTTACTTTCTTTTGCTGCTGATTTATTCATAGAAGCCTTTGTTCTTGTCCTTCATACCCTTTCAGTGCTGGGACCTGAACCTGTCATTGTGTGTGAGGGTGCACATGTATGTGTCTATATTCTGGTTTTCTAGGGACAGAAATATTAAATACTTCCCAGTTTAAGAGAAAGATTTAATCACAGTCATTCTGTGTCATGCTCTAAGTCATGCTCTTTTATGCATGGCATAGGATGTAGGATGTCTTACACTATCCGAAGTGACATAATATGTTTATTTTATTATGGTCTTAGATGACATTTGAATATGTCACAGACACTGATAAGGTGATGTTTTTCCTGACTGAGGCAAACTGAAGTGCCGTGTACAAACACAAGTATTTATTGCTTATGTTTGTCTCTTCAAGCTGCAATAGTGTGGAGTTTTTTCTGAGGTGTCTTAATATTATGTAATGTTTATTTTTAAATATAGTTCCTTCTGATATAACTTGCAATTGGCATTAAAAGCTTCTGCAAACTGATTCATAAAGCAGAGGATATAACAACACCCACTGAGTGGAATTTATGGTTAGATAAACAGATCAGAAATCAAGAGCTGTTATTTTCCCTGGTTTGTGGTCAACTGTGATAGGAATTTTAAATTTTGTAATGAATTCACATGCTAGCAGCTTCTAAAACAAGGTTCTGCAGTTGCCTTGATGTCTTTTAAACTTTGCATTAACTGGATTTTAGTGACTAAAGAAATAGAAGTTCTTCCATGACTAAACTAATTTATTGATGAAGTAGTTGAAAAAATCCTTCAGAAGACATTTTCTACTCTCTTCTGTGGCTCTTTGCAACACCTCCTCTTCAATGAAAGAAGGCCAAAGATCTTGTTAAAGGCTACCCACAGCTTCGGGTAGCAGTTGTTTGCAATGTGAAGGTCCTAACTAATCCTGTAGGAGAAATAGCTAATTCGTATAGATTTGTGCCCAGAACAAACTTCTTGCTCAGAGACTTGGAAAAGCAGTAGTTACAGCAGCAGTTTGCAATAGGCATTCACTTCAACAGAGTTGCTGAAGTATGTCTTGCAAAATCTGCAGATAGCAAGTTCCTGTAAACACTTATTTTCTACTGCTTTGCTTCATACTTTTTTACAGTAAAGAAATTCCTTATTGAAGGACTGTCTTTATCTTCACAAGAACAGAAGTTTTTGGACTCGTTGATACAAAAACTGATTTTAATGTTGCTGACCTGCCATATGCTCAGGTCAGAAGTAATTGTAGCATCACAGAATAACTCAGCTTTGAAGATCTCCAGAGGTCATCTAGGTTCAACCCCTACTAAAAGTGGCTGCTTAATGTCTGTCCCGAGTGTGACTCTGGTCTCTTTTACACTGGACAAAAGTATTTTAGCTGGTTATGTGGCGGGACAGGGTTAGTTTTTCTCCCTATTTTGGGGGCGAGTTTTCAAACACTTTTAGTTGGGCTTGTCAGGAGAGACAAGCTCTGTTCCAGTCCTAGAGGCCAAGGCTATTGACCTCTTAAATATCTTTTTGTTACTGAAGTTGATGAGAAAACTTCAGGTTTTGATATTACCTCATCATCATGGATTTCACAAGTGATGGAACTATTACTTTAGTCAGTCCCTAGTAGAACATATATTGAGTTCCAGAGAAAACATCCAGAAAAATTCCTGTAATGCTTAAAATCTAGAATGTTCCATTAGGAGTCCTGACAGGAATTGGAACTGAAGTCTTATTTCTGTTATTTTACATGTTTAAACATTTTAAATGTTTATGTATTTTAACATATTTACATGTAGATTTTTCCATAGTGCATCCAAATTTTGTACTGCATAGTTAGATGTGATTTTGATTACTGCAGTTTTATTCATCACTTTAACTGGAAATCTGGACTCATGGAACTATGGTGGAGTACAGCACTTGAATTTCAAGAAATATGTGGTGCAGCTGATCAGAATATGCTGCTGACATCAGATTTGAAGTTAGGAAGGAGATAACATGATCAGCAGGCCATTATTTATTTGACTAGAAGTGTTTTAAAGAGTGATTTTAAACAATTGCTGGTATTTTTAGTACAGGGAAATTTTATAATCATTTGTTCTGAATCAGTGACTACAAAAAAAAATAAGTTCTTTTATAACCTCTAATTAATCATGCTTTTAGGGGAGGAGGGTGCTAGGTTTTTGCTTGATTTTCTTTTCAAGTAATGTTATTTGCAGCTCCAGTTACTGTATTAGAGATAGTTAAAATTTTTGTTATTTACCCTAATAAACATCCTTTTTAGTTATTAGATTGTGTACTTGC
Organism: Coloeus monedula; assembly: GCF_965178545.1. Taxonomy (NCBI): domain Eukaryota; kingdom Metazoa; phylum Chordata; class Aves; order Passeriformes; family Corvidae; genus Coloeus; species Coloeus monedula. The sequence goes on along the minus strand of NC_138782.1, from coordinate 105,970,498 downwards.
ATCTTATTTTTCCATAACTGTTAAATAGATTAGTAAAAATAAATAATATAATACAACCATTTGCATTACATGAAGGAACATATAGGAAATACATTTATCCAAAAACAAGTTTGCGGTGGTATTGAAGGGTGAGTGACTCTGATGGTGTAACATGCAATGGATAGTTGCTGACAGTAGCTTCACGGACTGAACTATCTGAGGTTACAAAAAAATAAATAGAATAATTTTCATGATGGAGAAGTAGGATTCTTAGTTAATATGGAACAAGGATGACCTTGTGGTCAAAACACAATTTTAAGAATAGGCTGTACATCTCTCTCCTTCCTGAAGCACAGATGAGCCCCCTGACCTTTTATCTGTGTTCCTGATGTTACTTCTTAGTCCGGCAGCTGTAGCCTTTGGAAACCCTGTGTGGGAAAAGAGGAATGTATAAAAGGCATTTGTATGTATATGTATGTATACATATACAATGTATAAATGTTGCATTTGGATTTTCTTGAAACAGTAGGTAATTCCATTTTTTCAGGGTGGCAGAGAGACAATTCCAGGCATAGGTTTATTTTTTGTGCATTTTTAGATAGTCTTTTTGCAGTTCTAGTACTTATACTGTTCTGCTTGATTGCTTGGGCAAACTCCATCTGAGCTGGTGCATAAATGACTGTGGGAAAGTGACAGTCAAAATTACTAGCCTGTTCTTGCTCTCTTGTCAAGGAGCAAAGATTGCTAATAAAGGCCTTGGAAGTTTCCAATGAATAGGAAATGATCTCTAGTGTCATTTTAACAGGTTTGCTGTTCTCGAGCTTTGGTGCACATTAATGTTTTGAAAGCAGTGTGAATTCTAAAATCAAAAGTAGCTAAAGAACCTGCAAATGTACAGTGACTTCAGATGAAAGCAGATTATGCTGAACTAGTGAATTTTCCATGGCTACCGTGATAGTCAGCAACACATGCAAGACCAGTTTTATTTTATTAAAGCTTAAAGAGAAAATAGCAACAACGAATTCGGAGGAAAAAATGTGCATTTTTGTAATGGTTAAGTTTTGGGGGTTTTTTTGAAGTGAGTAGTGTTAAGCTGTATCTTCAGAGCTTCCGGTTTACACCTGTTTTGCGTTTGTTGTATTTTTTCCAGTAATTTGTGAAGAGATTTTAGGTAGGCTTGGAAGGAATTTTAGAGATTAGTGGTAAAGGATCCACAACTGGATCTACTGTAATAAATATTTCTCTAGCTTGTGAATCTCTTGTGAAGGTGATTTCTCAACTTCATTGAGAAGCTGTATTATGTCAGTTTATCACTACTGCTGTTTAGAACTTCTTTTCCTAATCTGCCACCTAACCTTCATGCCTAATTCAGCTAATTTTTTATGCTGTTTTAGGAAATATGAGGAATTGTCTATCATCAGCATCGCTCATAACAGCTTTTTATGTTCTGAGAGAACTTGTCCTGTCTCTTTAGGCTGACCTGTTTAAAGACTAATGTTTCTGGTCCTGACAGCCTATTTTCGCTTATGCTTATCGTATCCCTGCTCTTGTTAACTTCCCTCCAGTTCCTTTCTGTCTTTTGCAGTCCTCTATATAGAGATTCATAGAACTGGACACAATATTCTGTCTTAGGCTGTACCAACACCAGCAAATGATCTCTGATCTTCATTTACAAAAGAGTCTTAGTTCTCTGTGAGGTCTTACACAATGCACCTCCTGCTTGTGCATCCTAGACTGGACTTCTCGTCGGCCATAACCCCACATAATTTTCCATTATCTTCCCACTTGGTCATTATTCCAGTTTTTTATGTTCTCTGCATTTAACTTCTTTCAAAAGCACGTTAGTGAGGATTTCCCCCCTCTTTTTGTACTTGTCTTTGAGTTTCATCTGATTGGGTTTTTTTCCTTTTTTTTTTGAGGTAATTTTGAATGCAGTAAAAAGCCTGTGCTCAAAACTCCCAAGCTTGGTATCATTTGCTGAATTTATTTATTTTATTTTTACTTCTTAATAGGTCTGTTTCTAAGTCTGTTGCTTTATTGTGGCAATGAAAATATTCTTTTTGACACACTTTTCCAAGTCCTGATGATTACCAAACTCCTAATAATTACCTTTTGGACCTTTTCTCCATGATTTCGTATACCATATTTTTTACCTTGCCAGTGCGAATGGCGAGTCTTGCATTTTATTCTTATGTTAAGATGCTTTGCTTTATTGATTACGCCCTATAATCTGCCAGAAATCTTTTACATGGTACTGTTTTATCTTTGAGAAGAATACAAAAAACCTTAAACCCTGGATCTCACCGGTTAATCTTCTAGGTGTTTACAAGATGATTTATGTCTTGTTCTAACTCCCCATCCCCAAATATTCTGATCTGTAGTTTGGAAAACCCTATGCCTTTTAATAGGAGTGCTTTGGTTTACCCTTTTCAGTCCTGCTGACCTCTTCTGTTCTCCTGAGTTTTCAATGTAACTTGATTAAGATGGTCTCCTTAAATACTGTGAGTGAATTTCAGTGGGTCTTGCTGTCCTCAGCACATTTCTTCATGTATATAATGACTTTCTTTAGGATTTGTTTCCATTTTTATCCCAGAAAGTATGGAAAATTTAAACCTGTGTATTCTTTGTTTTCTGTAACTCTTAATAGATTTTTTTTTGATCATTCTAAATACAAAGTATCTTCCATTATTTTCTCTTGTCTCTTGTAAACTACAACTCATTATACCGCTTTGCCTTCCTGATCATTACTTACATGCTTTTACTGTTCCATAGTGGTGTTCCTTAACATCCTTCTTGTTGTATCTTGAACAGTTTTGTGATTATACTTTTGTAAATATTTAGGGGAAAGCTATTTTTGGGCTGTTACCATCCTATTGTTATCACTACACTTTCACACTGTGCCTTTCAAATAGCAGGGGAAAATGTATAAAACCATTAAAATACGCATGTAGGATGCAGCACATAAGAGGACATGTCTTGAGGAGTATTGCTTGTATGATGAAGAAAAACTTGCCTCTATTCAATAGTAGACAGCATTAAAACCATTTCAGTATTTGTTTACCTTCATGTACAGAAATCAGATTGTAAGTAAAGCCTGTTGTTAAGTATTTACATACTCATTTGTGGACAGTAGCTGCTTTTAGGTTTCTAAACTGTACATACGCAATACTGTTAAGAAAAAGATCTGTTAATTAATGTAAAACTGTTAAGGAACTAGAATAGCAAGACCTCCCAACAGTAAATGTTGGCTCCATTATCATGGCCCAGATTATTCCTTCACACACTAATTACTAATGCTTAAGTAAGAGAAAAGTGAATTGCAACATATCCTAGCGATCACTGAGTAGGACAGGCTTGGGAAAAGGCTGTATTTGCCTTGGATATTACCTTTCAGTTGTTTTTTGTGTTGTATGCTGTTACTGAGCTGTTTACCTTGCATCCAAACATAGTTTTGTGGTATGGGAAGAGGTAATTGCTCAGGAAAAGACCAGAATTATTTAAGGGTCCCATTGGCGTATGGAAGAACATAGTGGAGGTTTAATCCTGGTGAAGAGTTGTTACAGTATGGATACTGCAACACGTGTATCAAACAAGGATGCCGTGGAAAAGAAATATATATGGACCTATTCTTGCTAGCTGTTTCAGAGATGTTTATTTTTCCAGCCACATGGCCGGGGCTCTGCCCAGGAACTGTTCCAGTCACGGACCAAGGGTCCTTCTGCCCGCGCAGGGAACACAAACCAACCCATGGGAACGAGGCTGAGCAGGGGCAGGGGAACCCCGTGCCTGTGCCCTCAGGGCCCCTCTGCCAGGGCTCCATGGCAGGGGAGGGACCCCGACAAAGAGTCATTAGATGCTCACTTCCTGTGTTCATAGATTTGGGAAGTTCTGCTTTTAAAAGCATTTAGGCCCAGTTAGAAAAGTGTAATGTGATATTACAAGACTTTTCTATCCTTACTTTTTGCTGCAGCATATTTTATTACATTTTATTTGAGAATTTGGAAGACAGAAGGAGTATTGTTTTGATTTTCTTGTAAGTAACGGTTTAGTGAAATTTTCATAAGATCTCATGGGTGTAGGTTGGAAGGAAACTTTCAAGGATAATCTAGTCCAACCCCTTGTCTGTGGGTAGGGACATCTTTCACTAGATCAGGCTTTTTATGTTTTCCGGTTATTGCAGGATTATGAATTGTTTTCTGAAGTAACTGAAGAACCTTTTCTGTTCAATCGTCTTACTTTTTGGCCTTGAGTTTTATTTTTTTCACACCATGAAAGTGAGGAATAAATCAAAATAGCCAAAGCTGCTTTTGACAGCCAGTGGAGTTTACATGTACCTATCAATGTTAGACAGGTTCAAACAGTAACTTTAACATCAGAATCTCTTATCAGGACAGCCTGGCTTAATTTGGTGAGGGCTTCTGTGGGATTCCCTGGAACTGATATTAAGCTCATTATTGAGAAGCTACTAGTATTTTTCTATCATACTGACCTTTTTGTCAGAGAAGAACATAAACATTTAGTTCCTGTATCTTGTGAACTTTTCTTGCCTGTTTTTTCCTTTGGTTCATTCAGGTTGATAAACAGAGCAAACTACTTGCAGGGAAAGCCAAGCTCCATGTTGTCCACAGAGGGTGACTCTCTCTGCTCCTCTTGTAGTAGGAGGATATTGCAAAATTTATCAAGTTTGGTCTTTTCTCTTGGAAAATATTTTAGCATGTTTGCCATGAGGAAAAGGCTTTTGATGGGGGCAGATCTGTCTTTGCCAGTGATGCATTTGTTTGGAAGCTGCTATTTTTGGCCTGCTAGCTTCTGAGTCTTTTGTAATAGCAGAAAGAGGAAGTGAACAGTGAAATCTCTTTAATAGCATATTTCCTGGTTGAAGTGACTTATCTGTGAGGCCTAGACAGAGGAGATGTCATTTCCTGGATTGCTTCTCTTCAGTCTCAACTGTCTGTTTTACTGTGTAATCTTTTGACCCAGCTTCTTAATTGTGGTGAATTTTTCTGTTAAGTGATAGAAACTAGGTCTTTCAATGAAAATGTTAAGCTTTAAGGAAACCACTTCTGACAAAATGCTAGCATTCAAGGCAAGTCTTTTATAAACTACATGTTGATATGAACTTGAAATCTCTTACATTAAAATTTTGTTTAAAAGCTTAAAATTTTGTCTTTGAAAGAGTATCATAATGGGGTTTGTTCACAGGGATAAAAAAATTTTATACACTCTCTGTTCCTTGTGATGATGATACTGATCACCTGTCTTACACCAGCTGTATCTGGCTGTGTTCTAGAGTTAGGACACTTTCAAAGAGCTAAAATAGTCAGTTGTGCTGTTCTCAAATTTCCATTCATTAATAACTACTTGTGAAAATTGTTACCAGGAGTCCATGAAAAAGAGGCAGAAGACGCTAATTAAAAATTAGCTCAAATATGCTTCTCAGTTTGTATAGCCCACAAAAAAAGCCATGGAATCAGAATGACATGGGGGGGAAAAAAGTGACATCTAAAATTATAATATACAGTTCAGTTTAAATTGGAACTTATGGTTGGTTTGGACCTTATAATCCAACTTTACTAAAATTTTTGTTGGGGTGATAACTTTATTATTTCCCCTGATGTTTTGTGTAAGATAGAAGTCAAGCACACTATATATGAGTTTCTTAGTCAACCACTAAAATAACTTCACATGAAAAGCATTAAGACATCAGGTGACCTCACCTTTCTTCCCCTCCAAAATAGGAAGAACAAAAATAACACCTTGCTGATTTTTGTTAGCACAGACTGCTTTTACATCTCCCTTAAAATGCCTACCCAGTTGTTAGTGATCATGAGAATATTTTCTCAGTAGCAGTGAAAGAAGAATGTTGGGAGTTTGGTGGTGTGTGTAGACTGCCATCTAATTGAAATTGATACTTCATTGAGCTAGGTAAATTCTAAAAGGTGACTCAGCTGTTCCCATCAGGACATTCAGCACGGTCCTTCTCTACATGTTGCAGGGTAAGGATCCATATTTCTGCTGACACACTGTGCTGCAGAGTGAGATACCCTTTTTTGAAGGTGGTGTTTGCCAAATAAAAAGTAGTATAGATTCTATTACATTATTTTGCAGGAAGTAATCTCAAATTAGTACTTTCTGTTGTTCAGATTATTGGGCAATACCTGTGCAATTCATGTAGTGACTAATCTATAAGTATATAACAACTTTGTTACTTTGGTTTGGTTTTATAGTATCTTCTGTAAAAGTGTCATATAAATTAACAATAGGTAGTAAGTCTTCTGTCCCTCTGAAAGATGAGTAGGATGTCCTGGTGCATCATTCCTTTATCCTTAATGTCTTGCAGGAGCTGTTGTGGTCAAGGCTAAAATAATCCCTATATATGCTGTTATTAAAGCAACTACTGTGCCTTCTTGACTGACTTCCCATTTATTTATTTATGCTTGTCCTATGCTGCTTTGTGTTAGGGAGTTCTAAAACTTGATGTGTAAGACCTTCATAACAGTTCAGGTTACGTAGAGTCAAGAGTAAAAGTGCAGCAGTGGAAATATTATTGGTTGTACATCACAGAATGTTAGAGGTTGGCAAGGACCTCTTGATCCCGTCTAGTCCAACACCCTGCTCATTGCAGGATCAGCCAAAGTAGGTTGCCCAGGACCATGTCCTGTTGGGTTTTGAATATCTGCACTGGTGGAGACTCCACAACCTCTCTGGGCAATTTGTTCCAGTACTTCACCACTCTCACAGGAAAAAAAGCGTGGTGTTCAAATAGAATTTTGTGTGTTTTACCTCGTGTCCATTATCTCTTGTCCTGTCAATGAGCACTGCCTTTTCTTCAGTCCTTCCCACCAGGTACTTACAGACATTGATGAGCTCCCCTGCCCTGAGTCTTCTCCTCTCAGGCTGCAGAGTCTCAGTTCTTTGAGCCTTTCCTCCTTTGAAAAATGCGTTCGTGCATTAGTCTTACTGGCCCTTTGCTGGACTCACTCCAGTAGGTCCCTGCCTTTGGTGGTTTGGGAGCCCAGGAGTGATCACTGCACTACAAGTGTGACCTCATCAGTGCAGAGTAGAGAGGAACCTGTTGTTCACCAGGACCTTCAGGTGCTTCTTTGCAAAGCTTCTCTCCTGCTTGTCAGGCCACAGCCTATACCTGGTGCCTGGGGTTTTTCCTCTCCAGCAGCAGGACTTGGCTTTTCCCCTCCTTGAACTTTGTGAAAACTGTCTCTGTCCAGAGAAGTGCCAGTGCAGGGGTACACTGTTGGTGACTGGCTCCAACTGGAGTTTGTGCCACTGATCAGTCTTCTGGGCCAAGTCTTTCAGCCAGCTTTTAATCATTTGTCTAACCTGTACTCCATCAGCATGTGTGTGACGCTTCCCAAGACACTTTCGTTTGTTAGGAGGTAAAAATAAATAAATAAAATACCTTCATTTTGAAAATGGTCTTAACCATTAATTTGTTTTGTGGTGAAAAGTGACATCTCCACAGATGAGGTGGTCTTACTTTTGTATGTGCTTATTTAGGACAAAGTGGCATTCAAAATGCATTTAATAATCTTAGGCCTTGCCTTTCAATCTCTCCAGATATGTTATTAAAATTACTATAATAATTTTAGTAATATTTGCAATAAATTATACCTTCCCAGATATATTAATAAAAAAATATAAAATCAGCAGGTTGTTAGCTATAGCCTCGGTTATTAAGAAGATTGAAAAGCTGTCTACTTCTGTTGGCTGCCTATTAATAAACATGATGTGGTCTCTGACTTAAATCTCTTGTCATGCCCTGTCAAGGCTCAAAAACCTGAAAAAGCAGTCTCAGGATTTTGTTCTTAGGGCAATGAATAAAGCTGCCAGTTCAGGCTGGACACTGGAGTTGCTGACAATGAATGGTGTCTCTGACTCGTCTTAGTATCTGAAACTAATTTTTAGTTTTATTTGTCCCTGTGTAACTGGAAAGGTCTCTGTGTTTGAAGAGTAATTTCTAAAGTTTTTCCAGGTTGCAGAAAGGTAGAACTGAGTTAAGTCTTGTAACAGGCATTTAAAATACTATTTTTAGTTTGGTTTTGGTGATCTCATCCCTTGCCATTTTAAGAGTCTCAATTGTTTTCTGCTGAGGCACTGATAATGGGTAGCAGAATGGCATGTAGCGTTCTGGCTTGTCTTCTGTAGAGTCACTTAGAAAAATTATTCTAGTCTTGTGAGCCTCAATTACATGGTGGATTGTCTTCTTAAGTTTAGGTCATGTCTTGCTTCCAAGGAAAATGTGTGGTTGGTTTTTGAATGTCCAGAATGAGAAGGTAGAGAGACTTTGATCAAAGCAATTATACAGATATACAAACATAAAGTCTTTGCAGGAAAGTGTAACAGAAGAAAAATGGATTGACTGAACTTGGTATCTTAAATCAATGTTTAATGAGTAAGATTACTTACTGATTAAGATTAAAACTACTACTCCAGTTTAAGTCCCAGTGCCACTAATCAGTGGTAATATAGCTGTACTGTTTATAGAACTTGGAGCCAGTCAGTGTGTGTTGGCTCCTCTGCTGGTTTATAAACATACTTGAGAGCTTGTTTGATTTGCCTACTAGGAATGTAATGCATGCTTGAATAATATATAATCAGTCTCAGTGCAGTAATTTTAGGAAAGTTGTTTATTAAGATTTGAACTCAATTAACTTTTTTTTTTTTTTTTTTTTTTCCAGGATGGCTTGAATTCTTTGGTCCTTGATCTGGATTATCCAGCACTGAGGAAGAACAAGAACATTGATAATTTTTTAAATAGATGTAAGTTGCAAGTGGCCCTTCAACTATGACATTGTTGTGATATCAATCATAAAAAGTTGAGTGGTCAGAAATGCATTGCCCATGGTTATTGTACTAATTTTTATAACTCTGAGCTTCAGAAGGCTTTGGAGGACCATTTATTACAGAGAGAAATTTCATTTTAGGGAGTTGTTATATTGTGAAAATGTTGGAAAATACCAGCTGTAGATTTTTATTTTCCTAAATACCATTGGAAGAATCCTTTTATGTTATTTTCCTACCTTACGTATGTGTAGCTACGTAACTTGCTAAGCATATCCTAGTTACTATTCTTCAGGAATTCATGACACTGAATGTCAACATCGTTTATATAGTCATATTTAATCTAAAAGAGAAGCCTTCTGTGGGTTTTTAAAACTAAATTGTTGTACCTTAAAATCTGTTGGTTCATTTTTGAACCTTTGCATAAATGTTTGTAAATTAATTGTAGACAGGATCTTGGAGTTTATTAAGCATATGATTCTACATCAGAGTTAGCTGTATTTTGTGGTTTTGAAGTATTTTCTATCCATGTATATAAGCAGAATCTTTTTTCGTATAAGAATAGAAGATTATTTGTTTTAAAATGTAGTTTGGAGTGAGTAAGCCTTCCTGGAATAACTATGCTTTGTAGTGAGCTTATTTTGAGATACATGTTTTTTTAGAAAAACTTTTTCTGTTGCATATGTCGAGGTTATTGCAGATGCAGTCTTATCAGTAACTCCTTTTTAAATTCTTTACTGGTAAGAGCTGTGTGTGTCTGTCCTCTGTTTCCGTTGGACTCCTTGGAATATCCACTCACACTCCTCACTTAAATGGTGGCTAGTGTAGTAATTTGTGGTGAGTTCTTTGTTTGGAATTCAGTGCTTCTCCATGGGGTTTAACAGAGCCGCTTAGATGGACATACAGCTTTTACAGTTGCCAGTAAAGTCTCATTTGGAGAAATCGCTTAAAATACAGTAAATAAGGAATGGCAGATAGGATGTAGAGGCATACCTTGGGATTATTTTCAGTTTGAGTTCAAAAGAATTCAAGCAGATATTTGTGAAAGAAAGGGTCCGTAACAGCATTTCAAGTATCTCTTTTACTTGCAACTGAGCATTGTATGTGTAGAGTGAGGGAAAAGCCCTACAAAAATGACATAAACAACATCTATCAGCAACTTCTATGAGATGTTCATACTTGCTTCTACATTACTGTTTTTGCAGTAGGACAAAATTAGAAGCCTTTCTCTGATCAGAAGACGAGTGTCTTTTGACTTTTAGAAATAGCAACTGTGGGAAAACAATTTAACCTCAGGAACAGGTTGGGGTTTTGTTTGCTATTTGATTGGTTGGTTTTTGTTTGTTTGCTTGTTTGTTTTCTGCAGCCCCTGAACATTCTTGCTGTCTGTCTTCCCTTTTTTTGAAAGCTGTTGCTTCTTCTCCTCCTTTACATTCTCTCTCATTGTTGTAGTAAATATTTTTAAGTATCTGATGTGACCTGGAGGCTACCAGCAATGTCAGAAACATGAAAACGTACTTTTGTTCACAATTTTATTACTGCCTGTTTATTGTTAAAACAACTGACAGTATACAGTTGAAATAGCTAGGTACTAGTTAAAAAATTTTTGAGATGGGTTACAAAAACATTCACAGTAGTTAATAAAGAGTTCGAGAGTGCTCTTCATCCTTACCCGTTGAACTTTAAAAAAAGCATGCAAGACCTGACTGTTTTGGCCAAGGTATTGTGTGACAGTGCATCTGTCTTAAGAATCATGCATGTAACTTCTCTCCTGTTTCTGTACTGACTGGGAGAGAACGAAAAATAGTGCTGCATATCTTCTGTGATTTACACTTTGGGAAAAAATAAATTGTGAAATGAGAATTTCGAAAACATTTGAGGCTGGTAATATTTTGATATTGCAAAGGAAAGAATCAGTCCTGCCACAGCAATTCATTTCAAAGTCCTTTCCACCACAGGTGTTGGTATGGTTTGTTATGTATCGCACAGAAGAACTGAGCAGAATTAATGCAAAGAGTGGGGAGCAGAACTAATGCAAAGAGTTTTTTCTTTTTGTTAAAACTAGTCAGGCAAAAGAAAAGCAAAGACCAGCTTCTGATTTTCATTTCACTTCACTGATACTTAGCTAGCACAAAATGAGCCACTCAGGTACCAGAAAAAAACAAGACAACAACTGCATTCTTATGGGCATTGCCATTTTATGCAGTTTAAAATTGCTGAACCCATAGCTCAGGTCTTCTTTGAAACTGTTCTGAGGGTAGCAAGTATCAGTGGAAAGAGTGTGGCATGTGCTTGCTGAAGCCTCTTGCCACCTTGGGCTTGGAAGAAAAGTTGGGAACTGTATTGAGATTTTATGGAGCTGTAAGTTGTTGCTTTCTTAGGGTGAGGAACGGGGAGTTCTTGTCTCTTGTGATTTTTCTCAGCATCTGAAGAGCTGTCGCAAATGCCTAGCTGAGAACTACTGTCAAAAGATTCTGACAGACTCTGATGAGCAGTCTATGCCGGGGGCCTGGAGCCTGCATCCCTCCTCAAGGCTTCCTGAGGCCACCACGGAGAGGTGGCAGGGGCCTCCTGTGAGTTACACTGTGCTGCACAGTGAGGCAGCTGAGGCAGAGTCACTGCGATTGTTTTAATCTATATTACATGAGTCTTCAGAAATTGTGGAGAACCCTAAATAATCATCACACTTTCAGTCAGTTTAATCACTTAATTCTTCCACAATAACACTTTGAGAAAGGAATTTTTTTCCCACCACATTCCCAGGGGTTTGCATACACCCTACTTGCAAACTACATCAAGCCATTACTATTCAGGTTAATATTTTATTAATAGCTTATTTTAATTTAACAATGAAATAGTTTGCACTTCAGCTGAGACATTAATTTATGTTCAGCTCAACTCTCAGTTGCAAGCTGAAACTCAAATGTTTCAACTAATTTCACAAAGGCAATTTATTAATTGTCTATACTATAGCAGTTTGGTGTATTCTGTTTCTGTGACCACTTTGCAGGAGCGCCTCTTCACTTGTTTAATATGCAAGAAATTCTTTAATTGCCTGCTCTCCCTTACTATTCTGATTTCTTAACACTTTCTCTGAGGTATTGAACCAAAGTAGAGCCTGTGTTTGTTATAAGAGGCACATTAAATATCTCATATAATACAACCATTTCTTTTCAGGGATTCTGATTTAAATTGCTGTGTTTATTAGAATATTCATGGAACAGGAAAGCGTAGTGCAATATTTAATTCCCAAAACAATGAGAGGAATCTCATAGTCCTCTGAGAGCAAAAACTAATTTGCTTATTTTAGAAAAGAAGGCTGAGTTTTTCAGCAAGGGCTTGGTATAACAAATCTTTCTTGGTCTTTTCCTCTTGTGTCATCTAGGCAAAGACAATAGGTTGAGTAAATTCTTCCAAGTCAATTTTTCTGCCATCTGAGATTTGCCAAGTGTTGAATCATGTCTTAGTGGCTTGTGCCTTTTTTGGTGGTCTCCCATTCAGATGCAACTTAGTCTTAAATAGTTAAAGAACACATTTAAGCAACAGTTGAAAACATTTAATAATTTTTAATCTTATCATCATGAATAAAAGGGCACAAGGAATGGATTTTGAGTAAGTCCAAACAGCAGCACAGACAGTGGTGCCATCTTGGCTCCCTAAATGGATCTACGATTTTCTGTGCATTATTCAGCATCACTCAAGAGTTGGAAACTTGTGTTGTTAAAATGATTTGCTGATATTATGTAGGTTGGCAGACTTGTAGAGTGTAGTGACAATGGGTGTACTTACAGTGGAAGGGACTTCTAGTACAGATGTGGCACCTGTGCACCAGTTTTTCTATAGACTCCAGGAATAAACCCCCTGAAAAGTTCCTTTGGCCGTTTTCTTCTCCAAGCAGACACTGCTTACTTGGAAGATTTATCTGTTAAGATAATTTCTTGCAAAATTAACAGTTCTGGTTCCTTCCCTTGCATTTTGTTATGTCATTTGAAGTTGCTGAATCCTGCCCAGCCATATGGTTACCAGCAGGAATGCGTTATCCGGTGTGGTGTGAGTGCCTCCCAGGGCTGCAGCTTTGTGTGCTCTGGGCTTCCTGTCAGCAGCACTGATGAAATGTCAGAGGCTAAGAAGAATCTTAGAAATTTAGTGCACTGTAGAACTTCCACTGAGTTAAGAGCTAATTGCTCCTCTGGTTTTCTCTTGGCTTCTCTAAAGCAGCTCCCTGCCAGGTCTTTGCAGTCGCCTCAGCAGGTTGGGCTCCAGTTCCATTCTTAATGATACTGTTCTGGTAAGAGTAGGGATGGAAGAGGTATCAAATAACCAACTTTCCCAAGCAGAGTGTGTAAGACAGTGTCTTAGATGTATAAACAAGTTATATGTCAGTGTCATTAACCACATTGCCTTTTGGGTACTTAGTAGATACAAAGCAATTCAGTCCTGCCATCAGGCTTATTTTGATTATGTTAGGGATGTGTTCTCTGCAAGCCACAGGACTGCTGCTTTCTGTTTCCCTATGTTCTGCTCTTTTCCATCTGTGCAAGAGAACATACTTCTCATGTCCCCCTTTTGTTTCTCTGAGGGAGGAAGCATTACCCTGTCTGGAGCTGTGCCTTCCAGTTCCGCCTGATTCTGCAAGGTCTCCAGAAACTTCTTCTGCACACCTTCTTCTTTGACCAGACACCATGGATGCATCCCTAATTACTTTGGTTTTTCTGTTTGTTGTGCTTTCTGTTTGGTTTTGTTCAGCTGAGGGATTGCAGCACTTCCTGGCTGTACTTCAGTTTAACTTCTGGCTGGACTTCTGCCTAGGGCAGCAACTTTTGACTTAATGTACTCCATAGCAGCACTCATTGACTGACTGTGTCTGATCTATGGGGGTAAAATTGCACTCCCTCGCAATTTTATTCCTCATATATACACTCCCCAGAACTGCTTGATACACATTCTTTTTTTTAAAGAAAATAGCCTGCATATGAACTTTTTTTTTACTTTAAAAGGCAGAAAAGTTTGGGGTTTTTTCCCTCCCCCCCCCCCATCCCCCTTTACTGTCCTAGACAGGTATTTTTTCCTTTCTCACAAGCATTTGCAACCTTCAGCCACATTCTTACTGCCAGCCGCCAGTGACTGATCCAAACACTGCCCTTTCAGAAAGTGAAACTTCATTTGTTTAAAGGTTATAGTGCCATTTTCAAATAAAAAATCAAAAGCTGTCTTTAAACACTCTTTGCATCTAGCATTCCTAAGAAAACTTAGTAATAAATGATGGTGTTGTCATGTCTTAGGACTTCCACTCAAATGTCACAATATTTCTGTAAGATTCTGTTGCATCCTGGGCTGGGGAGTCCATTAATGCCTTCCTTTAAACATAACATTTTTCTTCTGCTGGGCTTTGTGCTGTGCAAATTCATGAGATGTGTGCATACACATACCAAAATTTGCAAACTCATCTGTGTAAAATCTGAAAATTTAGACCACTACTAGAACACTACTGTTGGAAAGATCTCCTGCACCCTGAATTAGATCACATTATGTGATACATGAACTAAATCTTACAATCCACTATGTTGCAATTATGCCGTGGCTTCAGGGTCATAAACTTGGCTTCTTGCATCCCAGATTTTTGTTTCAGATTAGTTCCATGCATTGATTATCTGTTCCATATCTGTAAGATTTTATGCCAAAATAGACAATCCATCTGTGTAACTGATACCTTCACAACACTTGCATCCCTTTGTGGTATTATTATTAACTGAGATTATTAAATTTTAGTTAAAGGAGTTAGGAGGGGTGGCCTCATTGCTCTTTAAAGAGGGGGAAAATGGAAGTGCTGAGCTCTTCTTCCTGGGATTCAGTGATGGGACATATGGGAATGGTCCAAAGCTGCACCAGGGGAAGTTCAGACTAGATATCATGAAGCATTTCTTCACTGTGAGAGTGGTCAAACACTGGAACAGGCTTCCTTGAGAGATAGTCAATGGCCAGAGCCTGTCAGTGTTTGAGAGGCATTTGGACACCACCCTTAACAACTTTTAACTGGCAGTCAGGCAGTTGGAGCAATGGTCACCGTGGGTCCCTGCCAGCTGAAAGGGCTCTGTTCTGTTCTGTTCTATTCTTCTATTCTATTCTATCTTTTAGCAAAGCAAGTAGGATTTCTCCATTCTCAGCGTGGTGGTTTCATATGTTTTTGGGTTTTTCATCGCTTATTTGCACTATTTAATGCTTGAAGAGTTTCGCTGGAGCTGCAGTAACTTTGTTTAGAGTTTCTACCTTCTACAGAAGTATTCCTGTGAGTTTCTGCTCAGAAATTGAGCCGTGTAAAACTACACATTACTTTTTAATGTGTTTTAATGCCTGCTGTCTCATTTCACTTATCTGAAAACATTGAAACATCTCAGAAACATTTAAAATAAACTCATGTCACTCCTATGTCTCATGAGATGTAACACTGTATTCAAACATGTACCTGAACCTTCTCTGTGACTTGAAGTTTGCTGATGTTCTTTCTCTACTGCTGCCTGTGAATTTGTATTTATCCTCCTTGTCTAGTGCCAGGGCTTCTTATCTGCAGTTAACTTTCAAACACAGTATTCCCTTCTCAGTCTGCAGAATTAATTCACATTATTAACAAAAATAATAAACTTGGTGTGGGTGAAGCACTGTTGCTTTCCTATGCTTTTGGTCTAGGCTTTCATGATTCAGTATAGAAACAACATCACAATTCTTTCAACTCTTTTTCCTGTTGACACACTGAATTACTTTGGTCTTACTAGTACACTAAATGTAGCAAATTTGTTTACTTTTGGAGGTTTTAGTTGCCTCTGTCCTTACAACTTTACTAGCAGACTATTCCCTCATTGTTAGCATTAATTTCTCCCCTTCCCTGTCACATCCAGTCTTTTCCTCAGAAGAAACTTACAGTTGCATTTTTGTGTTCCACAGATTAAGAAGGATCTCTGGAGGCCAGCTGGTCCAATTCTCTGCTAAAACCAATTTTGAAGTTGTATCAGATTGTTCAGTTCTTGCGCAGTTGAATTTTGAGAATTTCCAAAGATGGAGGTTTTGTAGCTCCAGTTGATAGTCTGCACCTTTCCCCAGTTCTTACTATTTCTTTCCTACAAAATAGGTTTTCTTGTATCTCGTCTGTTGACTCATGTCCTTTCACTTCGTACACCTTAGAAGTAAAGCCTCACTTCAACTTCTGTTGAAGCCAACCATTTATCCATCCTGAAGAATTCCTGTTCTCTCAGCTTCTCTTGAGCACCATGTGAAGCATCTTGGTGGCCTTCCATGAAGCTAAGGAATGTTTCGGTATTTTTTGTGCACTGAGGACCCCAAAGTTAGGCATAACATTTGACATATGGTTTCCCAAATGACAAATAGAGGAGGAAATCTAGTTCCCTCAACGTACTGGCTGTGCATTTACCAACACATACTTGCATGGTCAGTGCGAAGGCTGGCTCCTCATCCCTTTCTGCTTGGCTTGTTATCCACCAGGGATGTCAGGCCCTCTTTGTCATGGTGCCTTCTAGCTGGTGAGTGCATCCTGTTCTGTCATGTGGTGCTGTTCCATCCCAGCTACAGGACTCTTCACTTGCTATTGTTGAACTCTGAGTTTCCTCTCAGCTCATTACTCATCCTGTCTGGGTCACTTGTAGAAGCCACCCTGCCCTCCAGTGTATCAGCTTTGAACTTAAAACCAGTAGCTGTGACTCCAGCAACTTTTTCACTCACCTGGTAATTCCTCTGTGCAATCCATGTCAGCCTGGTTTGGCTACAAAGATGCTTTTAGATGCCGTGTTGGAAGTCATGCTACAGTCAAGGAAATGTATTGCTTTCCCTTTGTCCACCAAGACAGACATCTCATCACTGGAGGAAATCAGGTTTGTCAAACAAGTTTGTCCTTTTTAGATCCATTCTGGCTGTCCTTATCGTTCCATGTGCATCATGTACTTGGAAGTGGATTCCAGAAGGATTTTGTTTCATGATCATCTTGGGCAGTGTGGTCAGGCTGCTGTTCCACCCTGTAGCTTTCTTGTTGCCCTTTTAGAACATGGACATGACATTTGCCCTTTGCCAGTCATCACCTTCCCGAGTTACCATGACCTTTCAAAGCTGATAGAGAACAGACTGGTAATGGTCTTGACTGGTTTCTTCAGCACACTTGGATGCATCCTGTGTTGTCTCATGACCTGGTGTATGCTTCACTAGTCTTTAACTCTTAACTTCTCTACTGTGATACTGTGCTGCCCCACACTCTGCTGTTGGCTTCGAGGAGCTGGGAGGCCTCTGAGCAGGACTTGAGAGTGAAGTGAAGCAAAAAAGACATCAACTGCCTTGATCTTCTCCATGTCCCTGGTACTAGATCACCTACCTTGCTGAGAGCAGTGGTACCATATTTGCCTCATTCTTTTACTGCCAATGTATTTATAGAAGCTCTTGTTTCCCTTCATAATCCTGGCTAGTTTCAGTCCAGCTGAGCTTGGCTTTCCTAATTTCATCTTTGTCTGGTAACCCATCTCAGCTTCCATGTTCCAAACCTTTACCTTTTGTGCTCGAGTTGAGGCAGAGGTTGCCCATTTATCCAGACTGGCTCTATGCCATTCCTGCTCAATTTCTAGCTAACTAGAACAGACTTTTCTTGCGCTATGAACATGTCTTCTTTGAAGATCAACCCACTCCTCTGCCCTTCACTGCAGATTTTCACAGGATCCTGCCAATGAGTTTTCTAAACAAGCCATAGTCCGTTCTCCTGAAGTCCAAGGCCTGCTATTTTCCTTCTTCAGGTCTGTTTCAGCCTTAAATTCCACCATCTCACAGTTGCTTCTGCCAAGTCTGCCACAGACTTTGTCTTGCTGAGCCAGTTCGTTCTTGTTTGTGAGTAATAAATCAGAGTGCTTCCCTGATTTGGCTTGTTGCTTGTTTGGAAGAAAAGAAATGTTCCTGATGGTCAGGCATCTCCTGGATTGCTTGTAGGCTGCCAAGCTGCTCTTTGTGAATGTGTAGGAATGGTTAAGCTATTTACTAGATGTTCTTACCATTAACTCCCTTAGACCATGTCGTCTTTAATGTCATACTGGATTAACTATCTCTGATCATTTTTTTTCCCTGCATTCAGATCTGAGATCCTGTTTAATGCCTTTCTAGGGATAAAATTCCATGGTATTTGACCCTAAACAGGGATCTCACAATATACACCTCTACCCCTTTCTGAGTATAAGCATCCAGAGCTTTTCATACAATTTCATGTTCTTCCCTGGTAGTTCTTGCTCCAGCCACCTGTTTTGCTTTGTTTTGTTCTTCCTCTAAGCGTGTGCAGGGGCTTGTCATGCCTAAGATTACCTCCAGAATTATGGATTCCATTCATTGGTTCCATTATCTTTTGTCCTCATAATAAGAATAGATTTTATTTAGGAATAAATTCTATTCATAAATTCTATTCATTCACCAGGAATGCATTCATAACATGCTTCATTTACAAAATTAAAGTGTCTAGGACCTCGTGTGCTTTTCAAACTTGTCAGAGATCAGATTTTCACTGTTTTCCCTTTTACAGATTCTCGTAACTACTGATAAGACACATACTGACAGGTAGAGCTTATCTGCAGAGTGCTGAACAGAGCATTGTAGACTTAATTTTAAGCAGTGTAGAACTACACATGTGCTGAACACCAAAAAAGCACTTTGAGATGGCCAGCAGTTACATACGCATATGTAAACTTGAATCAATGTTTCGTATAGAATGGATGAGTGGATGTGCAGCCAGATCGTTGCGTGATCTGCAGTTGTATGTGAAGGTTTACTGAGTTACATTCCTTGCCACTTGGCTGCTGTTGAACCCTCCTGGTGTGTAGGAGCAGGATGCACCTTCAGTGTTTTTTGCGTACCACGTACTTTACCTCAGCATTATCAGTGGAGTGTCAGTGGATCCTGAGAGCACAGCGGGTAGCGAGGAATGATTGCAAATCCAGATAGGCATCTCTGGCTCTCTTGAAGAGCAGAGTCTTCCCATAAGCTCATGAATGATTATTAGAGGTGTGAAACGAGAGTCAGCAAAATGTGAAAAACATTTCAGTTGTTGCAGCTAAAGGTAGAGGGTTAATGGTTTCCACAGAATAATGAAAGAGAATATTAATAGTTACTGCAGATTTCAAGAATTACCAAAAAGACTCTAAACATTTGAATAAAATTAGCTTACTTTTACTCTAAGTGAATAGCTAAAATTCTTGTGTTAATACAAGCATTATCACAACTTCTGTTTTATTTGTTTTAGATGAGAAGATTGTAGAAAAAATCCGAGCTTTACAAATGAAAGCTGAAGACTATGACGTTGTTAAGGTGATTGGAAGAGGGGCTTTTGGAGAAGTACAGCTGGTAAGAATGTAATGATTTAATGTTTAGACAGATTAACAGCATTAGCCAAAACCTTCCTCAATCTTCATGTTTTATCTTTTAAAATTCATTCTTAAAAAGAACAAGTGTAATTTTCATTGTATTGTGAGATCGTTTCTGTACATAGTTAACAGTAAATCTGAGTTTAAAACATGATGGATAGGAAGGGAAGAACTCAGGAATCAGTTTGCTATCCTTTGATCAAAATAAAAAAGGCAGTTCATGGCAATTCTAAATCTTTTTGGCCACAAATATCACTGTATAATAATACCTGAAACCTACAAAAGAGCAAGCAAACACTGCGACAAAAGATTTTTGTTTTGTTCTTATCATTGTGGTGCTTTGTATTGTATTTAAGTGATTTAACTCACAGGATTTGTAAAAGATTCTTTTCTTGACATTGTCCCCTCAACATTGTATGAACTATAATATCTAAAGTATGAATGGGATTACTTTTAAAATTTCTATTGCAGAGAAATTCTGTTATTAAAAAAAGGTAATCAAACTACACAAAGTAACTTGGTGTATCACACATAGTCTAATTTTCATTTAATTTTGGTTTTTTCAGGACTTCCAAGTACTACTATGTGATAAATGGCACAAAAATGTGACCGTTATGTATAAGATGGATTGATATATCAGTTTTGAAATAAGCATTGGATGTAAGTGCCAGATAGAATCTAGAATGCAAACATTAGGGACAAGTTATTATGAGCTAACAGATAACTGTGCACCAGTTACCTGATTTTCTGTGTGAGCATTTTTAGAGAAAGAGAGGTGTGGAGCAAGTCAGTGGAAAGGGGAGCAAGTAATTTCCTGCAATTGAGGCTTGTTGTCTTGTTACCACAAGGTAACAAAAATTACCCTTTTGCTTCTACTTGTTGACGTGGAACGCGCATTTTACTGTTCTGTGGTAATTTTGCACTAGGAAGCTGGGAAAATCATATTGTCTTATAGTGTATAACCATTTTGGGAAATAAAAAGATGTGTTGCAGTTTTGTTGAGGAATGTGGTAAAAGCTAAGCTGTGAAGGGCTTATAGGAGGTACACAGTGTGTATATTTTATAAAATTCTTGGTATTTTCTATATTAGTGTTGGTGAAATTTGTTGGAACAATAAAAAAACCCCCTGTGACTAGCCTAATATTATTTGCATGACTCATGGGTAATTTGCAAATTTAGATATGATTATTGTGGGAGATAACAACATCTAATCAGCAATTTTTATTCATCTTTGTCATTTTTTAAGACACCTTCATCCAAGTCTGGTAACATGAGAATGTAGCACCCTCTCTCCTGTTACTATCACGGTCATTTACATTTTGTTTCCATCCAGAAGAGTGAATGAAGTATGGAGTGGAGTATTTCCAAAAATCCTCATTTTCTAGCAAGACTTTAAAGAATTATTATGTATCTTTATATGATTTGATGTCCCTGTTGGCAAGAAATTAAAAACAAAACCAAAAACTTCATCAGAACCTGACTTCTGTTGTGAAGGGGCTACTGCAGGGTGTTTGTAAGAAAGCAGTCTACTCTATGTCTTTTCAATGACAGTCACGTCAAATGGTTTATTTTAAAGTCTTCTGTTAGATATTTGTATCTTTCCATTAATCCACATGTAGCAGTGAATGGAGACATTCCTTGTGCACTTGCATGTGAAGTCAGTGAAAAATCAAGTTGTAAGGAGCAGAGTTCCTCGTCCATTTGTTGAGGGGGTGGGAGATGAAAAAGAGAAAGTCCCAATAACAGAAGTCATGTGCCATTTTTAGATGTCACACTCACATACTTGCTGGAAGCATCCAGGAGGATTATATTTTTGATGTGCTTCAAAAATGAAAATACATTGTCTTCATAGGTGTATTTCTTAAGAACAGAAGGGGTTTTCTAAATTATTTTATATTTTCTTTTTAACATTTCATTTCAAATAGAAGTTCCTGATTTGTTCTGGAAACTCTTTTTCTTAATTGACCATGTCATGCACAATTTAAATTTTTAAGAAGAGATGATTTTTTTGTAGTATACATATTGCATTTGGACACTTTGAGGGATCTGAAGACAAACTTCATTTTTCATTTGCCTGACCATTCAAATGTAATGACAAAATGCCTAGTAACCTGGTCATACAATGATGGGGTTTGGGTTTCATTGTTGTCATGGGTTTGGTTTTGTTTGTTTGGTTTTTTTTTGTTTGTTTTATTTTTTGAATAAGCACTTCAAAAAAAGCAAGAATTCTTGGTATTGTAAGGGAACTTCTATGTGTTCATATAGAGCTCTTCTGTACTTCATATCAATTTAAAAGAACGCTTTTTCTGAAATGTAAAAATACAAGTAGAAATCATCATGTTATGCAGTCTTACAGCTGAAAAGCAGTGGGCTAGTAAATACAACTGCAGATCTGAACTAATATTAGCTGGTGATGTGGACATACATACCTCGATTTTTTGCCTCACAAGGTATGATACAAGTTTAAACTATTGAGCTAAGCTATATCTATTTCTACTCCATTCAAAATGTTAACACCACTGTTGCAGATGATGGATTTGCAGTAATGAAAATATTTTGCAACACTTTCTGTTATCAAAATAGAAATTTGCTTCAGTGGGGATTAAATACAGAAAGAACCATAAATAACCTGTGATTAAGTACGTGAGTTAAATTAATGACTGTTGTGTTATCAGTATGTGTTGTTATGCATAGGTATTGTAGCGCAAATATTTATTATATGCTTGTAATGGTTATATTAGTATGCTCATTTCTTGGCTTGTAATTTATGTTTGCAGCATAAAATAATCAGCTATGACCTCCTTCATTTAATTTTGTTTTCCCTGAGTCTTCTGCTGCAGTATAGCATTTTCTTGTTAAAGAAGTGGTGTGAAGCAATCAGCTTTCCAGATCCTGTCAAGAAAGTGAAACTCATTCTCTACTGTTGTCTTACAGCTAGTTTTTTTTTCTTAAAAGGTTCGATTTTTCCTCTTCCTCTCCCCTCCAAAAAATTTTAAAAATAGTCCAGTAAAGAGAGATCAGATGACTCTGGTCTGAGCATCTGAGTTTGGTGGAGAAACAATTTCCTTATAAATCCAGAAGTATTAAACTCTACACTTGAGCTCTGGTTTTGCTGGGTCTGTAATGATGGGAAAAGCTAAGAAAACAATTGCCAGCTGCCAGATCACTTCTCTTATGCAGTGCTGTGAATAAATGTGTTGGTGTCTAGGGCAGACAGAAAAATTGAATTATGATGCTTAATATGTTACTTCTGGTTTATGCAGAAATAGTAATTTATGAAAAGCACATCCTGAGTACCTCTTGTTTGTTTTCACTTGTGCAAAAATCCTCTTGATTTGAAATTGAAACTTATCCATAGTTCCTTCTCCCAGGTTGTCTTGGTTTGAAAGACAGGTGTCTGCCAAGGAAGGCAGGAGTGTCCCTTGAAATGAAAAACAAAATGCAACCCCCTTCCCTCCGATTTATTATAATTTTGAAATTAAGGGGCTTTCACGCAAAGATGTGGGAAATAGGAATAACAGTTCTTTACTATTATACATCTATATGTGTATAACAAGGCAAACAAACAGCAATAACTCTGGCAGTAACAGCAAACAATCACAACCCCAGTGCCAGCCCTCTCGGCTGTCGGGCCCTTTCCCCTCGGGTGCAGTTCCGCTCGCAGCCGGCAGGGGCGCTGGCGGCTCCCGGTGAGCAGGGCAGGTGCGATGGTTCCCCCGCGGCTGCAGGGGGCGCTCCGGAGCGAGCTCGGGGAGCACGCGGCACTGGCGGCCTGGGATCCCGGGAAGGGATGGGACAAAGGCTTCACAAACCCCTGGGCAGCCGATCCCGGTGTCCGGCCGGACCCTCGGGAACAGCAGGCTGGAACGGCAGGCTGGAACGGCAGGGTCGAGCACAAATCCCAGGTGGCAGACAAGATGTATTGAACTGCGGGAACCCCGGAGGTCTGGGCAGGCAGGGCGTGCGGGGCTACAGAGTAGCGAGGGCTCAAAGCAATGGCGAGGGCAGGGCAAGGTGGGCTTGGGAATCCCGGGGTTTCTCTGGTAGAAGGCAGGAAGCTGAAAAAAGAAAACCCAGAAACCTGCAGTGTTGACGAATTCCTTCCAGCCTCTCCGTCCAAACGCCGGGAACTAACAGCCCACAAGCCCAGGTGAAAGAGAGTACTACAGTTGGACCCCTCCCCCTATGGCCAGGTCTTTTGTTTTTCTAAAGCACCCAGTAATTTGTCCCCCTGGCAACGTGTATGGGGAAAATTCTTTAAGAGAAAAAGAAAACAAAAGGAGAACTCCTAAAACCCCAACACAGGTCTAACCACGAAGGACTATTACGTTGCAGTGACACAGCAGACTGACCTGGTCATGTACTGGAAGACAAAACTAAAGCAGAGTTAACGCTTTCTTGTGTTTGGGTACTACAGGATGGTCTGGGTGACAGTCTTTACTGTCTGATTTCATAGTGTAGCAAACCAGTGGTTGTCATGGCCTGCCTAAACAGATGCTGGTTTATTTTTCTTCATTAAGTGCTTTGTTTATTAGGTTTAGTTCCCCACCCACTGCTGATGTACAGTTCTGTAGTAAAGCAGATAAAGCAGTTGCGGTTTATTACCTGAAAATTTGTCAGGCCATGAGCTTTGATACCCTATCTGTAGTCATTTCTTATGTCTTTATTAAGTATTTTAGGGTACCTGTAATTACTTAAAGTCTTAGAGTTTGTTTCAAAACTCCATTCTAGGACATTAATTTTTTTTCTGAATCATAAAAGAGACAGTACCATTACCAACACTATGTACTCAATCTGATAACTTCAAATGGATGTGTTATTTTCTGTGCCTACTGATTGTCTTCCCATGTGAATGCTGTGGAAATTATGCATGCCTTTTGTGTGTACTTGTTTATTGAAAGTATTAGATTGTTGAAGCAGAGGGAAATTATTTTTTCTAAATGCATTTTCGTGAGTTAAACGAGGCCATGTTACTCAGTGTAATGGCATGAAGGGATTTTCCTACCTATTTTGAGAGTTACTCTGGTGAGCTGCAGTTTAAATTTGGCAGTTCATTTTAACAGTTGGAAGAAATTGAAACATCATGACAGTTTAATACATGAATAATCTGCTGTATGAGCCAATATCTGTATGTACAAATATAGCTCTGGGTAAAGAGCACAGTGACTAGCAGCTAAAAAGGCCAACTCCAGGGGCCATGGTGCTTATAGAAGGAGGACTGTCAGCGGTAGGTCTGCTCACCTGCAAGGTGTGCCAAATCACACTCACTCTCTGGATGTGCCAGTATATTTGTTATTGCTTTGCTTCTGGGATTTTTGTACAGAGAAAGAACCTACCTTGAAATTTTCTCAAGAAATCATTTAGCCAATAACCTATTGGCACTATTTCAAGAGGTGCACAGACTGTGATTTTGTGCCCCCCACTCCTCTTTACTTTGCCTGTCCTGTACATGAGCTTCCTTCAGGCTGTGCTGACTTCCAAGAATTTTTTTCCCCAAGTAGTGGGAGACAGTGGTTCTTTTAAATGAAGGCAGCTACTCTAACTGCACCTAGGCAAGAGTGCACAGTGACTTTAGGAATTGTAAACTACTAAATACACTGCAAAGCTTCAATGAGAACTTCCACAGAAAATGCATCTTCAATTAAACAGTAGCTTTTTGAGGTTTCTGGTCTTTGTGATTCTTCTGGTTTTGGGCAGGATTACAAAAGCTCTGCTTAGGGGAGTGTAGTTTGTGGTGTACCACCAAGTCTTTGTAAAAATAATCCCACGTGGGATTTGTAAGTGGGAAGAAGTTAGTTTTCAAAATACTTCTTTAGGACACCTTCACTAGCTGACTAATTAACGTCCTAAAACATGCTTATAGAGTTGTTAGTGCGCATAGATACCATGTTTCTGTTCTGGTGTTATGTTGGAGGTTTTTTGATCTAACTGTAAAGAAGGTTGGTTGTTAGTGTTAAACTATGCAAGATACTAATTATAAAACCTTTGCACCTATATCTTGAAGGCAAAAAGCCCCAGTTTCAAGAACAGCAAGTCCTTAAATAATCCTGTTTCTGTTCATGTTCTTGCTCTTTCCAAGGTTATCCCTTCCACCTGATGCTTCTTCTATTCCTTCAGCAATATTAATTTTTGCAGCTCCTCAGGAGCAGGAGACTGATGCTCCCAGATCTGTAGACCAAATAGGTGCCTCTCTGCAGCTTTGCACTGCAGATGTCATGAAACTGCATCTACAGCTGTTCAGAAAAGCCTATTAAACATTCTTTCAAGTAACATAATTAAAATCAGATACTGTGCAAAACTAAGTAGTTAGGAGATCTGCTTTATTTACTAGATGTGAGGGGTTTTAAATGCACCAGAAAATCATAACTTCAAGTTTCTGGTGCATTTCACAATTTTCACAAATCAATTTTACAAACTAGTCCACTGAATTTTTAATTTTAACGGGAAAAACTATGCAGAAACTTAAGGTCCTGATGACTCAGACTTCTTACAGCTGAGTACTTCTCACCTTGATTTCTTTAAGAAACACTCAAGAATGTTAAAAACCTGTTCCTTTAATAGTTTTTCATAAAATAGGATGTCTCATGATTAATTAGCTGAGTAATGACTTCAGTGTGCAATTTAAGGATTTGGTTTCGTGTCTGCATTCAGATGAAGTTTTCAAAAACATTTTCATATTTTGTAATAAAAGCTTTAATTCCAGTTTTCCAACAAGATTTATTGTATTAATTTTGCACAATTTAAAGTGAATTTAAGAACTTTTTAGGAAAATAAATAGGAGCAATTGTTTTGGTGTAAAATAAAAATTGACAGAGGCTGAAGCAGACCTCTTGCCCAGTTTCTAACATGAATTAATTCAATGGCTAGACAGTGTTCAGAATAAGAAAATAAAAGCAGAGTTAGACTTTATTTCCTGCTATGGTGGGGTTTTTTGAGCAGCTGTTAAGCTTTTCTTTTTAGGTTTGGAAGTTCTCAAATCCTTACTGTGTAGAAAATAGAGCGTATGAGGACCTGGAGGCATTGCATCCCAGAAAGCAGTTTGAACGTAGCAGAAACATACTGTGCTGGTACTCAGGTTTTTAACAAGGGGTTTTAAAAAGGTTGCTTCTCTTTCTCAACCAACAGGTTCGCCATAAAATGACACAGAAGGTTTATGCAATGAAGCTACTTAGTAAATTTGAAATGATCAAGAGATCAGATTCAGCCTTTTTCTGGGAAGAAAGAGATATCATGGCCTTCGCCAACAGCCCGTGGGTGGTTCAGGTAAGGAAGATGTGTAAATGTAAAATAATAATAATAGCAACAACAGCAATAGTAATGATGCTGATGCCATAAGTACTTCCCAGGTTTGAGGTGGTTTTGAATTTTCATTGAAACTTAAATCAAGATTTAGGTTCAGATTTTTACTTCTATAAAATACATTTTTACAGCAATTTCACTAAGTTTTGTGTATTTGGCTATGTTAGAAAGTAGATTAATTTACATTTTAGTCACTGCAAATGCATCATAAAACAGAACTAAGCAGAATTTTGTAATACTTACATAATTGTTTGGAATAATAGGGAAGTTATCTTTCCACTACGAAAAATTCTGTATAAGAATGTAGAAACAAATGTCAGTTGATCACAGGCAATTGGTGTGAAGAGTCCTTTAAATAGTCACTGTCTTTTCAGCTGCAGTTTGAAATATGGATGAGTGTGCAGCCCTGGTCTGCGAGACAGCAGGCTGTAGCAGTGGTTTCCTTGAAACCATCTTCTCTTAGTGGTCAGTTACAGACCAGCACTGGGAATATCCAAGTAATGGAGAGTAGACTTCTTCAGATGGTCTTGAACACCGTCACTCGTAGCTGTCTCATGACGTGTGTCATCAAGATGCTGGAATGTGAATTATGCCTTTGGGAACAATCAGTACTGATTATTGCCATTTGTTGTAACTGGTAAATTGCACTAGTCAACATAAGGAGTAGTGAAAGCGTGTGTTTGGAGAAATTGTTAGTCCTTAATTTTGTTAAATAATTAATTTAAATGCTCTCATATATATTGCCATGCTTCTGTATATTTAATAAGACTGGCTTTAGGTGTTCCATATATTTTTCATAACAATTTACCTCAGGTAAACAAAGATTTTTATTTAGATGTTTTGCTCTTTGAGCATGTTCTTTGCTCTTGCCTATATTTAGCAGAAATACTTAAACAAATAGATAATTTTTTTATTTAGTTCTTTGTTCTAGTAACAGTAATTGTCAGGAACTATTTTTCACATGCAGTTGAAAGTAACGAGAAATGCATGACTTGGATTTTCAAAGGAAACTGTCACAAGCAGGATATAAATGTGTGTCTGTATTTGTAAATAGCAGATGAACTAAAGTGTAGTTGCAATTGTGCCTTCTATGATTACGTGTATTAGTGTGATATATTTAGGTGATGTTGTCTAGAGGGGTAGGACACTGAGCTGGTTTGAAGAAAATGTAGGTCCTGTTCTGATCTAGAAACTGGGACAGATAACAGTGCTTCTCTGTGTCTAGTTTTCAATGTGAAAAACAAATGAAACAAGAGCCCTAGATAGTTTTAAATTTTTTTAATGAAATCCCTTGAGGGCAGTAACAAAAGTGCTGTATAAAGACATAGTGCTGTTATTTATTATTATGTTATATTAATATCTCTATGTGTGAGGATATAGAGATTATTTTGAATCTTCACTTAAATTTTAATGACCCAATGCATTATTGTACTCTATATTGTATATATTATCCATTTGTGCAAACACAGTGCAATATATATGTATTAAAATATAAATTTCTAATCTAGGTCTTCTGTCACAAGTTACACAGTTCATTTTAATCTGAATGTCAAATATCCATAATAACATATCCACCTTTCATGGTTCCTCATCCTCCACAGTCTACCTGATTCTGACTTTGTCCTTTCCACGCATCCTATTTTTCAATTGCCTTTTAATTTTGTGTGTGTAATTTAAAGATGTGA
The DNA here is from genome assembly GCF_965178545.1 of Coloeus monedula. Lineage (NCBI taxonomy): Eukaryota > Metazoa > Chordata > Aves > Passeriformes > Corvidae > Coloeus > Coloeus monedula. The sequence continues at coordinate 105,942,345 of NC_138782.1, read as the reverse complement.
ATGATTTTCATTTTTAAGGTAAGGCAATATTCCCTGAGAAATAAGGTGAGACTTTCAGAGACTTTCACACCAGTCGCTGAACAGTTGATAGTAATGTTTTTTGCTAGACTGAGCTATTTTCAGACCTGGTGATGACAGAGTGGAGTCTCCAAAACTTCGGCACTCTTGGTCTGAAATACATTTTAAAGAGACTGAACTGAACTTTCACTATCATGCCAGTAGGAAACATACTGACTGCAACTTAGACCAGACCAGTATTTTATTGTTAAGTACAGTATCTTTGAATTGTGTTATAGCTGTCTTCAGGAACATTTTGTTTTTATTTCTTATTTCAATATGTGTTGATTTAGGACAAAGTCAGCAGTGCAGTGACTTTTCAAACATGTACCGAGATAAGGAATTTATAATATAGAATATTTAGAAACAGTTTAAGATGCTCTCACTGTTCGGCTATTTTCAGATCAGAACATGATGCTCCCTTTTGCAGATTTGATACTTTGCGTTTTGACTCATTGATACTTCTTAATACCAAGAAACATGGAGATAGATAGACAGATAGATAAATGCCTATAGTATTAAAATAATGAGGAAATATTTTTCACTTTCTCAAAAATTATAATGAGGGGGTTTTGAAGTTCAGTAAATTTCAAGGTACTGTCATAATTAAGAGAAAAATGTATATTCGATGCATATTAAAAGTAATCTTGAAAACATATTCTCAGGTCTAATGAAACTTCAAGATAAAGGGCTTTATTCTTTTCCCTAGGTGTCTGAAAAGTAATTGCATTTTTTTCCTTTCCTTTTTTTAACGTTGCAGCTATTTTGTGCCTTTCAAGATGACAAATATTTGTACATGGTAATGGAATACATGCCAGGTGGAGATCTTGTAAACCTTATGAGCAATTATGATGTGCCTGAGAAATGGGCCAAGTTCTACACAGCTGAAGTTGTTCTTGCTCTTGATGCAATTCACTCCATGGGCTTGATACACAGAGATGTGAAGCCTGACAATATGCTTTTAGATAAACATGGGCATCTGAAGCTGGCAGATTTTGGCACTTGCATGAAAATGGATGAAGTAAGTATGCAACTGAATGATTTACCATCTATAAAACTGTAATTCTAAATTACATCTAAATTTAAGGTTATTGTCTTATGAAGTATAATACCCGAAGGAACACTCATCAAATTATCTACTTGGTTATAAAGCTGTTTCTTGCTTCCTACTTTTAAATATAAGAGTATTTTAAGTAGTGTAACTTTTTCTGTTATAAACTGTTCTCTCACACGGAAGAAGGACGTAAACTTACTCTTCGCTGTTTTTGAAAGCATGTGTATTTATGAATTTCTGAGGTACATTTTTTTTGCCAAATGTCTTAAAAGCTTGCAAGATAACTCTTAGTTTCAACTTTAATAACCTTGGAACAGTTCATAAGGTGACATTTTTTTGTAAATGAAATTATTTTATAGGCAAGATACATTCCGTGTGGTTTATTCCTGTATCTAATTGTTCTCATAGCATCCTCTAGTGGTCATTCAAATGAGGTCACAGTACGGCAGCAGTGGTATGTGATATATTGATCACAATCTGTTAGTTACTTGTCAAGATGCCAAGATGTCAATTTAAATGATGTAATTGTCCAGACTTTACCATGTACAGCCAAATACAGTTTTCTAATGAGACTGCATAGGAATATTTTTAACAGGATATTATCAAAAAAACTTGAAAATAAAACTACCTTTTGTAGTTCGCAGTCTTAGAATCTTGCCTAACACACAGTGTTATGCTGTAATTTACAGAATATGAAAAATCATAACAGATTCTAAAAGAATTGTATATGAATGTGTGTTATGATTTACCTGGTCTTTGAAAGTGTTCTGTAGTAGTGTTGGCTAGAGTGATCCTTTTAAGCTTACTTGCTTTTATGCTTTGGGTTTTTTTCTGTATTGTTTAGGCAGTGCTTGATATAATTTCTGCAATCTACTTAATTTGCATTTGCATCATTAAGTTAATGTCTCTTCAGCAGTATCTAGAAGTACTGTGTCTGGTTAGGGTGGGGTTTTTTTCACATGATGATATATTAACTTCATCATTGTCCGACTGCAGCTGTTTATTGAAGTTCAGTCTGTTTAGTTCTGTTGATGTTGTAGTTGTTACTCTAAAGGCAAAGATAATATTTACCTCCATTTTGTTGATTTACTTGCCTATATTTTAGAGGACAGCATTTACTTTAATTGAAAAGATCAAAAGTAGTACATGGTTTCTTAATTCAGTCAAAAATATTAATATTTGTTTTGAGTTTGTAGATCATAATGTCTTAAGGGAATCTGTTGTTCTGTGGAAGTGACAACAAAAAAGCATCAAAAAGCTCATAATATAAATCCTCTGTGCTGTTTTAGGGACCCCAGAAATGGTGGACCTACGCCTTTTACTTTTTTCTTCTTCACTTCTATTGTTAAAAGAATGGAATATTAAAATGTGGATGATGATACTATAAATGTGAGAAATGCATCCAAGTTTCTCGTAAAAAGTTACAGTGAGCTCCGCTTTAGACTGGGCATCATCAGCAGACCAGTGATCTCCTAGAGAAGTTAATTTTTTAAAAGATTACATTTTAAGTTCTTTGTATTTCTCAGATTCAGTGGAATGGCAAACATTTTTTCTACAGGAAGCTTTAGAAGTTGAGAGGTTCTGGATTGTCTCCAGATCTCATGCTACTTCTTAGAAAACATGAACACATCCCAGCTGTTTAAACATAATATTGGTGTTGGCAGACTGATTTGTAGAAAATATATGCTTACCCAATACATATTTATTTTTCTGGATTTGGATCTCTTTTAGCAGTTGTGAGCATTAGCATCTTCCTTATGCTGTTGAGACCCCAGGAAAATTTGTTGAGAGATTTTTCTGACCTTTGCTGTGGAATTGTGTTCAGTGTTTGCTTAAGTCAGCCAGGCCAGAACAGACACTTGCAGCCGAGTTTCTCCTTATCATTTTGTGGAAAGAGTTGCTAAGTGTTTTAGAAATCTTTTCCAGCATAAAAGGAACTGTTCTGTTTATGTAACTCAGTTGTAATAACTGGGGGTTTGCGGTGTTGTTTTTCATTGTTCGGTTGTTTTTTTTAAATTAGTTGTCTTTTTAAAAATCTACAACAAAGTGAGTATTTCTATTATTGAATAAAGAATGGAGTTAGACTCAAAAATTTAGTAGGAATTGTGGTTCCCTTTTTTTGCTATTTAGGTATGATAAGGTAGACCAGGGCAGGGCTCACCAGGCTCTGTCTAATCCTCAGGTGTTGTGTAAGAAACTAGACAGCTGCTGGCTTTGGTAGGCATTGTAGGGCCAGGAGCTCCCAGGTTGCCATGCATAGCACTGTCCTGTGCTAACTGAGCTTTCAGCAGAGCACAGATTCAGAGTATATCTGTTGAAAAATATATGACCAAAAGAAGGGATGTTTGCCACTTGGGATTATTGCCTCAGCCCAGGCAGTTCAGCTGAAAGAAGCAGTATGTTCTTTATGGCACCCAGCTTCTTTCTCACTGAAGCTTGTCCAGTGAAGAGGACTCTGCTGGATCCTTCCTGCCTCAGTCCCTTGTCTGCAGGACAGTGCACAAGCTGCCTGCAGCATTAACACCTGATATGTGCAATCCTCTCATGTTTCCACACAAACACCCTCCAGCTCTGGAAGGAACTTCCTGAGGGAGAGCCTGATTGTCAGCCTTGGTTCAAGACAGCAAGTCCTTCAGGTCTGATGGAGATCTTCCTGAAGATGAAACCTGAATTGCTTAGTCTGCAGCAATATAATAATGTTGAATGATGCTGGGAAACAGCAGTCTCACCACCAAGTTGTCAGGAGCAGCAAGAACATTGCTGTGTCTCCTGGACAGCCTATTTTTTTAAACTGTGCACTGTACATCTCTCACATAGCTGCAGCTGAGTTCCAAGGTCCACCATGATCTTTTGAGGTGATGAGAAAAGTTTCAGGTAAAACACTGGCCTGAGACTCCTGACATGTAACTGTTAGAGTAAGTGTGCTACTCGGGCATAAATAGAGGCTTGGTGTTTGAAACACAGGAGTAACACATCGCCCAGAGAATACAGCGCCATTTAAGTCTCTTCAGAATGCAGGGACTGCCAAGGTGTTATGTACTGGACAGAGGGCTTGTCCCTGTTTACTCAGCTTTGATGCCAGAGATCACAGAAGTGAGTCTGACTGTGGTATTTAAGGTGCCCAGTACTTAAAAATACGTACAGAACAACACCCAAGTTCTTGGAAAGAAGAAATGTGTAAATGAGTGGAACAGAAATCTGGGAATTTTATATTGAGGTGATAATGGTCCAGCCTCCCCAGGGATATGGTAGAATCCCCATTGCTGGAGGTTTTGTGATGCAGTTGGACAGGGTGCTAGATAATCTTATATAAGCTCCTTTTCCTATGACAGTTTGGGACAGATGATCTTTCAAGTTCTCTTCCAAGCCAGGCTGTTCTGTAAATGCATTTCTAGGTTAATTCCTGAGACAGAAGGTAGAGAGTGGTATGGGGAATAAGTACAACCAGCTCCACGTGCTTCAGAGAGCTATGGTCCATTGCAACTGGTGTTAGCATGCAAGGCCTTTTTTTACTGTGGAAATATTTTTTGTTTTACTGTTCAATTCTTTGGCATCTTCTCTGAAAACTTCAGGTGTTATTACATGGAGTTCTCTAGCATCCGTAACATTGTTGAAAAGACTTTCCTTTTGCTTCATACTAGCCATCAGACTTGGGTAGGTCTGGCTGGTTTTTGGCACAGCCTTTTGTTTGTTTAAGACTTCAGAAAATATCAACCTGTGTAACATATTAAAAAGTATTTTGCTTTGGTGTGTTAATTATAGAGGGATGGGAAATGGGGTGTTATTAAATGCTTAGGTGTCAAGGTGGTGAGGCTGTGACTGAAGCTGCAGACTTCAGAGAACTCTTTCAGCACTGTTTTGGTGACTTTGGTTTTAAAGAATCTCATTAGCCAGGGAGGGAGGGATTCAGGTGGCTTCAACTCGACTTGACTGAGCAAAAACTCAGACTTTCCCTTGTTGTAATTTTGTGTTTGGATAAGGAAGAGATAGACACATACCAGTGTTGGAGGCCTCGTTAAGTTGCCTCAGTCCTACTGGATGAGCAGAATCACATAACCCTAGAGCAATTCCTCCTGTGCTCAAAGTAAAGAGAGGCTTAGGCTTCAGAGAAGACATGTAGGTTAGTGCCCACAGTGCTGTGACAAGCTGGACATTCAGACAGTGGTTCCTGCCATGTGCTAGATCCGGTTTCAAATGCTGTCAGCTTTAGATTTCTGTAGTCTTTGAGCTTTAGTTTATTTTGCAGTGTTAAAGTGTGTTTGCCTGTATTTTTCTTTTCCCAGTGAATGCATTAGATCTTCTGGAAAGAGTTAACTTCATTTTCTTATCCCAGTATGAACAAGCTATGTGCTATCTCATCCAGTATAGAATGCAAAAGTTTACCTGCTCTTCATTCTGGAACTGAGCAGTTAAAATTTCTTTAGGTTTCAATTTTAGCATGGAATCATAGAAGATAATAGGCATTTGCCAGGAGTGCTTGAACTATTCCATAGGTCTCTACGGTATTTGGTCATCCCTTTAGTTTTTGCCTGCTGGTTCATGACTTTCTGGATTCTGTTTTAGTACAGAAATAAAAGTTTTTCACAGTTCATATTGTGTATGAGAAAGAATATTGTAATGTGGTGTCTAAGTTTTGCATATCAGTACAATTCCCAAAAAGGAATGTTTCTCTTATTTTCTTTAAATATATATTTTGACCTTAGTTGTTGCTACTAATATTCTGTATTAATATTCAGAATTAATACATATTGCCATTCATGCTGATGGCAAAATGCATGAAGAACCTTTGTAAGATGACTTAGATAAAATTTCAGATTGAGAAACAGAATAAAAGATGAGTGTATTTTTGGACTTCTCTAACTTCATCCAGGATTTCATTTCATTCATCTGTCTGATCTCTCAGGAGTGAATTCAGTGAATTTGATTAAAGGAAACAAGACTTATAACTCTGAACCAGAATGCTGGCAGATCTGATTGATGCTTCTGTGCCACTTAACCCGTACATTTTTAGTTTCTCAGTGTGAAGCAGAGGATGAGGAATCATTCCATTGATACAACTGTGGTAATATGTTAATAAAAAAAAAAAAATTAAAAAAAAAAAAGCTTTGCTGTTCCTTAAAAATATCTTCTCCTTTTATTCTTCTTCCTAGCTTTAAACAAAAAACAAGCTGTGTCTATAAAAATTTACCTATAACTTGATTTACTGCCTGAATAAATTGTTATGTATCTGCTTTGTAGGGCCTAGAATTCATAACTTGTCAAAATTATTCCAAAGTTTGTCCCTGAATTCAATCAGAAAAGGTGCAGTCTGGTATGGTGCGTAGCTTCATACTGAAACCAATGGTAAAAATAAAATTGTTGAATTTTGGGAAGATGAAGTTAAGAGAAATCATTATGGAGTAGGCAGGGGTAAGCACACTACCAAGAAATGTCATTTCAATCCACATTGCTTCTTGAATAAAAAAATAGTCTTTAAAACACGCTCCTCAAACCAAGTATTTTTGGCTATATTTTTTATGCTTTTCTGTCCTACTAACAGAGGAATTGGTTAAAGAGGTGCTCAGAAGCCCCTCGAACTGAGCTGTTTGTATTGTTACTGTTGCACAGACAGGAATGGTGCGCTGCGACACAGCCGTGGGGACGCCCGACTACATCTCGCCCGAAGTCCTGAAATCGCAGGGGGGTGATGGTTATTATGGACGGGAATGTGACTGGTGGTCTGTAGGGGTTTTCCTTTTTGAGATGTTAGTTGGTAAGTAGTGATTTCTTTTGCTAATGAGATTATCATTGAGTCTTTCCTGTGCCTTTAGCTGTACCTTGCTGCATGGAGGCTGCTCCTACCTCCCTAACAGCTTCTTTTGGCTGATGCTGCAGCTTAATTCCTGTTCTCTTTGCTCTCCGTCACTCTTACGCTGTGACAGCTGTTTGCGTGCTTGCTCAGTGATTAGTTCCCTGACTCAGTTCAGCTTAAAACTAATTCTTAGAATAGTTTTAACTAGGGTCATCTACCTCACCATGTTTGTGCCACCTCAGGCAGGACTGAGTTTGCAGGGGCACAAGAGATGAGAAAGGAATGGAAAGGGCAGGACTGTCCTTTTCTCCTTTTCCACAGCACATCAGTGTCTTCTATTAGGTCAAGATGAGGAAGTATGGCTTGATTCTTTCTTTTGTGCTTGAGTCAGGATTTTCTAGTAGAATACACTGGACTGCTATGGCATCAAACAAACAATATAATCTGTTAAGGAGATGAGTCATCTGCATCTTAAAATACAGTGAGGATCAGTATGATAGTCTGGTAGCAAAACACTCATTCTGGAAGGATGGAATTGAGCATACAATTATTAAAAATCCAAATTAGCATTTTCTGGGAATATTGCAGATTTGATGTTTCTGGTATCCTGAGCCAGGAAAGACACTTGAACATATGATGCTATTACTATTTCCAACTCTTTCAGAATTACAGCATTTTGACTTTACGAATGTGTGGTTTATAGTTAATAGTCTCTCATGAACAATTTTAGCAGTAAATAAAATTATTCAGTTCTTAAAATATTGGGCACAGCTGTCTGGAATGTTTTCTCACCATTTCAGAGCCTCTTTTTCCCCCCCCCTTGTATTTAGGAGGAAAATATTGCTTAATTTCTCCATATCCCACACACTGGGAGAAAGTATCTATTTTTGTCTGTGGTTATGTATCAGATTCTGGCTAAGGTCTTCTAAAACTTTGCACTTCAAATAAAGCACAGAAACTGTTTTGTTACTCTGGTTTTGATAAGCTGCAGAACTAATGAAAATGGTAATTTTATTATGAAAATGAAAATTTTATTGTGTGCTTAACTAAAAGGTTAAATGTTGGTCACATGATGAATCCTAACATTAGTTCAGTGACTTAAGATAGTTTTGAGGTGTGGCCAAAATCAGAGCTTCCAAGACAGAAGACCATTGAGAATAGGAAGGTTGGGAAAGAGGGAGGCAGCAGCAATATCAGTGATCCCCACCTGCAATGCACTGGTATGGCAACCTAATGAATTTACTAAAAGTCTAAAAGTGGTGTGTACCAATTTCTTATTTTGCTATAAAATGACAGAAAGAGACAAAAGTTAGGATTGTCGCATTTGCATTCTTTTGAAAGCAGAAAAGTTGTTGTCCGTTGGTCTGTTTGTACATTATTTCATGTTCGTGGCTTTTGAAATGCTCAGTTCCTTGTTGGAAAGCTGCAGCCTGCCATGCCAGATGATTCCTGCCTGCACACAGCACACCACAACAGAGGAAAGAGCCTAGCTCATGTGACTGATTGTTCACCTTCTCTATTAAACCTATGGATTAGCTGGGAGATAGGATTTCTGTAAAAGTTGCAGCTTCTTGGTTACACACCCAAACCATTTGTATGTTGAGAATGTTGCCCGTTAATTTGACTGTCAGTTGCCTTGTCGCAGCCTATTCTTTTCACTTGCCCCAGTTTTACCTTTCTTAAGTCTAGTTCCTTTGGAAATATCTTTAACTACAGCCTCAGCTGGAAACCTCTTGATGAAAAAGGTCTATGATTTTAAAAGCCACCTGCCATGTTTATATGGGCACTCAAGCTGATGTAATTTGTCAGTCAACAAGATTTATTAATATGGGTTTAACAGTGTGGTAACACACTGGGAAGGCTCCTGCTCAGAGCTGACATCCCTTAAGGAGAATGCCTCTCAAATGGTCTTTAGAGAGCTTTGGTGGATTCCTTCCAACAAATGTGCATTAGCAAGTCTTTAATGAGTTTTGGTCCATTTTAGCATTGGAGTATTTAAGGATTGATTCATATGCGTGTCAGCCATTATGTAAATTAGAAAATATATTGAGAGTCTTAAGGCAGAACAAAAGATGTATATCACCATAAAAAATTCTGGTAGTGATAGGCAGGATGGGAAATGGTGTAGTTTGTAACACAGATGTTTTAGGGAAGGAATATTTGTAGTAGTATACATTATTTTGTACCCTGCATGTCCAATTTTTTTCTTTTTCTTAATAAAAGACTCTTCTAGGTAAACTGCTTGTAGACTTTTCATTATATCTTTTGTCTTATTCAACTCACATAACTTAAACATGATGTAAAATCACAGCCAGTTTACTATTTTATTTTCAGGTGATACTCCCTTTTATGCAGACTCGCTAGTAGGAACATACAGTAAAATTATGGATCATAAGAACTCATTGCATTTCCCGGATGATGTGGAGATCTCTAAGCATGCAAAGAACCTTATCTGTGCCTTTTTAACTGATAGGTAAGTGCATATGTTGTTCTGGCACTGTTTTTTATTTTGGATGGTATTGGCTGTATTTATTTTGGATGGTATATTGTGAAAATTAATTCCTTCTACTACTTCTCCTGATCTCTGTTCAGATCTCTTCTGCCAAACCTCCTATTCTCTAGTTTTTCTTTGAGGTGTTTTTTTCCAGGTATTGTATTTTATTTCTATGAGCACTTCAGACAGGTCTTGTTAACAACACAGTTTGTGCTGGACAAATCCTTCCAATTGCAGTAACAAACGTGTAAGGCTGAAAGTAATTCGTAACCTCCAGGGCAGTGACAAAATTGTTTTGCTCAATGTCTGTGTGGGTGTTACATAAAAAAACTGGAAGCAAAAACTTTTCTGAAAGTAAGCATGTTCTTACTGAATTTAAGGTTTCTTAGAGTGTTAGAAATTTTTTTTCATTTGCTTTGTTGCATTAATTGGTAAATACAGCTAACAAACCTGCAAGGTTATTGTTATCCTAGAAGTTTCCCTTATGGGACTAAGTCACTAACTGAAATTAAGCTGTGTAAGCTTGTTTTTGACCTGAACACTTACATTTTGTTTAGTTTGAGAAAGCAGAGAGAATCTCCGATTTCACTGATTTAAAAGACCAACAGTGTAGGTCCACAGTTAACTCTGGAATGATGATGACTTCTTATGCTTTCCTGTCATCATCTGAACTCAGCTGGAGCAGGGCATCTGGCCACTATAGAAGGAGGAACTGGGAAAACAAAATGCATTATAATGGGTTTTGCATTCAGAGAGATATTGTTTGCTGTACTGAGCAAGACTGTGGTTGGTCAGGAAGGATGTGCTTTATTTAACAGTATTTTTCACCATTAGTAGCTGAAGGGTAGAGAGAAAGTATGATTAGAATTTAATAGTGTAAATGTGGTAAGGTGGACTTCCACTACGTGTGTCCCTCTTCCTGTTTATATTTAACACAGGGCTTGAGCAATTTATTTGAAACAGATGCTGCGTGATCGCTGCTGAAGCACTTGAAGAAGGACTAAGCATCGACCCTGGGATTTATTGCTTCTTTTCCATGCATTGTTTTTATGTCCTTTTCTTGCACGTAGTTTCAAGAGAGACTCCTCTGTTCAAACGAAAAGTTTCTTGTTGCACTTAAGATTTACTTCGTGGCAAATATCAGCAAGAGACGTGTCAGGGTTAGTTGTGGGGCAGAGGATGGAATTCTTAGAATATTTATTTTAGTCCAGCTTTGAATAACTGTTCTGTGCAGCAAGTTAGACCTTCCTTCACTTGCGTCTTACGGTCTGTCATGTGGTTTGGCTCACACGAAAGTTCTGCAGTATTATTTCCCCCAAGGGTGTTGAGTTTTTGTTTGTGTTTTTAGGGTTTTTTTTAGTTTTTGCCTCAGTGCTCTCTTTCTTGCTTTACTCCCCACGTGGCAGACTTCAGATTCTGGATATTTTAGCAGTTACAGGGAGAGCGCATACTAAGACTCAGTACATTTTATATAAGAAACTACAGATCAGTGGTTGGTGGGTTTTAAATTTTGGTTTTGTTTGACCATTAATGTGGTTAACACAGACAATCTTTACTGAAAGTTTAATTGCTGCTTATGGACAAGTCAGAATTTAAATTTAAAAAAAAACAAGAAAAAGCTGTTTTTTCCTAATGTGACTTCCTAATTGCTGTTTAGGGATGTGCGACTTGGGCGAAATGGGGTAGAAGAAATAAAGCATCACCCTTTCTTCAGAAGTGATCAGTGGAACTGGGACAACATTCGAGAGAGTAAGTAAATTAGATTAAAAGTTCTATTTTATTCAGTATTTGCAACAGTAGAAATGAAAAAAAGAACTTTCAGCTGTATAAATTAAGTATTTTCTATCTATCAAGAATCTTGTTCAAATATTCATATTTATCACTTGTATTATAAAACCTCATACGAGTAAGGGTTAATAAATACACATTTTTCCTACTGGAATTATCTCACCTTTATCATGTTTTTAACGTAGACCTTTCCATTTTCAACAATGGAATTGGGTGTTTCAGAATTTTAACTAAAAGGAATGCATGTTAGGTTTTGTTTCTCTGGTCATTTGTTCTTTTGAAGTGGGTTTTTTTGTTTTGTTTCATTTTTCTTTTAATCTACAGGTAGTTAAGGCAGTAGTTTGACAGTGGTCTTGTTAGTTTTACTGCTTTTCATGTAAGGTATTGAAAACGTGATAGCTTTAGGTAAAAAAGGAAAGTATGTCAGTTCAGCTCTTAAGTTTGTCATAACTTCTAAAGTTATATATTTACTAAGATTATTTAAAATGATGGTTGTATTTAAAGTTCTATTCTCAAGTGTGATTACCTGAGCAAATATGTCTTGCATAATGGATGGTCTATGCATTAGGCAACTAATACAAAAATAGATTGGTCTAGAAAAAACTGTTCACAGTAGTATTTCCAGATCTGCTGTCTGGTTAATATATATTTTACTCCAAGTTATTTAAGGACAACTTAAAATTACAGTCTTTTAACACTAGAGAGATACCAGTATATAACAAGTATATAGCAAGACTGAATCTTGGAGTGAAATGCATCTTTTTTCCCCTTTTTTATAGCTGCTGCTCCCGTTGTTCCTGAGCTTAGCAGTGATATAGATAGCAGTAACTTTGATGATATTGAGGACGACAAGGGAGACGTGGAAACCTTTCCAATCCCCAAAGCCTTCGTGGGAAACCAGCTGCCTTTCATAGGATTTACCTACTACAGAGACAATTTGTATGCGATACTTTGAGATGCATTTTTAAAAACATACCTGCACATTTCTCTTCTATTCTTTCATTTTTTTCACTCAAAATACATAATTTATTCCTTACATTCTATTAATTTATATCCAGTTGTGAAGATACAAAATGCAAACTTTGAGTAAAATAATTAATTGCTATTTCAGTTATTTCGATAACTCTGATTAAACAGTGTATTTTTATATGCACAAAATCATACAATATCTTAAAAAATCAATTAAGGTTAAAATTCTGATAGATTCATAATTTTTTTTCTAAAATGGTTTTTATTAGTTACTTTAGAAGTTTACATAGCACAATAACTTTCTAGAATTCATTTTGAATAATTAAATAATTATATTAATTAAAAAATTACAAGCAGCTGTAGTTTTATAAATATTCTGTTAAGAAAAGATTAAAATCAGAAAGATGCACTAACACCAAAATAAAACAAGCTCCATTCTGAGAGCAGCATAGGACAAATTGAGACTTGAGAGAATTGATTAAAATGGCAAAGTTGCCAGAGTTGTTGAAAACTTGAGTAAGAGCTGGAGGGATTTGTTTTTGTTTTTGACAGGTTGCTAAGTGACTCCTCTCAGTCTTGCAGAGAAAATGAATCTGTGCAATCTAGTAAAAATGAGGTTAGTGCCTTTTTTCCTTAGTATTAATGGTATGATTAACTAATTCTGTGAAGTCTGTTAAGAAAAGACTAAGTGTAAAGTAAGTTTTTAAGCAGTTTTGTCAGGGGTTTTTTGTCTTTTTAATGATCCTCAATAAAAATGATATTTTCTATTTACAGGACAGCAAAGAGGTAAGTATAGTATCTGAATTATGAAAGGAATAAAAAAATTCCTACATAATTTTATGTGGATGTGAAGTATCTTAAATGTTCACCAAATTGTTAGCAGTAAACCAGTTGTATTTTGAAGCAGTTGTACTCAGTGTTAAGGTGCTACAGTATGAAAGTAAATGAATACTGATTTTTCTCAAATTCTTTTTGCAACCAGAATTTCTTTGGAAAGCCAATGTGTGAGACTCTGTTTGCTACAGACAGCATTACTCTTGGGAAGGTCCCACACTTACATTAATGATTCATGACTGATTTATTCAGAATTTGAAAAAGTAAATTGTCACCTTCAGGGATAAAGGAATGTTTAACTCATACTCCAGTTGGAGCATATGAAGCATGTTTATCCAGCTTTTGAAGATTGACAAATGAATTTAAATTTGCATTGTAGGAAAGCTATGGTTTTTTCATATACTTACTTCATTATGTTGCTTAAACATTTGTATTATTCAAGTGTACATAGTATATTGTTAACATTTCTTAAAACTTACAATTCCTTTTCAAAGTTTAAAAAATATGTAAAGGAAATGCATTATGTATTGATCAGATAAATTTAAATGCAAATGTTTATTAGAGTCCACTTCCTTCCTGTCATTGATGAATAGATGAATGGTTTTAGACTTCACCTTTTAAAGAGAAATGGTACTGCTGTTTAAAATACATATGGTCACATTCATGATGTTTGCTTTATGTTGTGATAGTAAATGCAGATGGGAAAATCTTGCATTTCACTTCTGACATCTTATTTAGTTTGTATTTTCTCAAGCAATGAATCTCTGGTTTTGATGTCCTTTTCAGTGTCCCTGTTCTGGAAATTTTCTAATTTTAACAATTATAAAGCATTTTACAAAACCACATTTTTACATTTAGTGTTTGGGGGTAGAGGAAGAGGAGGAAGGGAGGAAAATAAATGCATTTGAAAGCCTGAAGTCATGAGATGAATAAAAAATTTATTATTTATAATTTATTTAATGAATATTTGGGTCCCGGACTCACAAATTTTTAAAAAAATATTTTAGTAAGCAAAACAAAGCATTTCCTAACCTGAAAAGTGTTCATTAGCTTCCAAGGTGTAAGATGAAGAAATTCTTCTTTATGTGAGGTCACTGAACATGTTTAGTCATATTACCTGAATGTTGTCCAATTTGGTCATGTACACCCCTTTTTTATTTTTTCATTTCATTTAGAAAATGCTATCCAAAAACATCTGCTGCAGTGGAAAGTCTCTGGCTGCAGAGCACAGCAAAGGGCCGGTAACAATGTTTTTTGCCCATATAAATTTAATGACTCACAATCTGTGGCACATAATTGTGTTCAATTCAACTCATCATGCAACAAATTTTGTTGCTATAAATCCATATACTTAAAATCATCAGAATTAATACCTTGTAAAGATGTAACCTTCTAGTGATGGTTTTAAAATAATATACTGGAAGATGGAATTAATTTTCCTCGCTTTCCCTTGTTTTGTTATTTAATTGAATTACATTTGTTTTCTGTGAAAACATTTTTATATGTGGGCCATGCTTTTTTGATATTTTACACAGTTTCAGAAAAAACTAAGCAAGCTAGAAGAACAGCTCAGTAATGAATTGCAAGCCAAAGATGAACTAGAACAGAAGTACAGGTGAGAATGTTTCAACATGTTTGGTATGTTTATAAATAAGTTTTATTAGACCTTTTGTTTTTGAATACTTATAAAAGCCTTTTAATCCACTTTGGGGATTCCCAACCCTGCAAGCAGACCTCACTCACTGTAAGTTGCTCGCTTAATTCTTGCTACTGCTGTGACAACTGGGGTGGTTTTATTGGGGTTTGTTGAGGTTTTTTTTGCTTTAACTCCCTATAAGAATTCTCACTGTTATTTTAGTGATTTCTCCAGTCCTTGAGGTTTCATGCTATTGCTGAAAATAGAATATCTTGCATAAAGTTAATGAGACAAAAGTACCTTACATAAAATTAGTGAGACGCATCCAAATATTCTAATTTCTATATTATCAGCAGGGTTTAAAGTTACTTTTCAAATTTGTTCAGGTCTACAAGTGTTCGTTTAGAGAAGATAGCAAAAGAGCTCGATGAAGAGGTAAGGCCATAGATTTCTTACTGGAATTAGAATTTTAAACACTTGTGCGTGGCTTTTTTCTTTCGATAACAGCAAATTGCTTTTGAGGAGCTGTATATTTTGTAGAAAATAACACCAGTTGATTCCTTGGTATTCGTAAGCATGACCTTGTCGTCACTGCTAAAATATTTTCATTATGATTTCTGTACTGTAACTGCACATTTCTTTCCAGAACTTGTTTTTACCATATTCCTAAGTTGGCAGACAGCATGATACAAATATCCCATATAGATTTTAAAAATTGAAGGTGTGAGAGCAGTGTTTCCAGAGGAGGAAGGCCATGCTTTGCATTGTTTGGTGTTAGTAAAAGGACCCTATTTCTTGCCCAGCTTTGCACTTTACTGCTTCTACAAATTTGGATGTGGCTGTGTACCACTTAATGTATTGCTCATGCAGGTGCATGTCAAGATCTTACCATACATGTATGTTTCTGTGCTCCCAGAGTGACTGCTTAGGCAGGTCTACCAGGTTTGTCAAATCCAGATGATCAAACAGTATTTAAATTGCAAAGCTCCTAGCCATAGACATCCTGGACTGGATTTGACCACGTGTTCTGATACATTGTGTTTGCAGCAGGCAGATAGACTGGCTTCCTCCATTACAGACTACACTGAGTGCATGAGCTGTGTTTTACTGTGTAAGAATACCACTCATGTGTGTGTAATTAGTGGTGTATTTTTTTAAATGTATCCAGATAACTTCAAGGAAGAATGTAGAGTCTGCAGTCAGGCAGTTAGAGAGAGAGAAGGCTCTTCTTCAGCATAAGAATACAGAATACCAGAGAAAAGCAGAACATGAAGCAGATAAGAAACGCAATTTGGAAAATGAGGGTATGTTGAACCATGCTTGAAGGTTCCATTTTGATGTGGGTTTTTAATACTTAAAATAAATGAATTAAAGTTCCAGTTGAAGCGTTTTCGTGACAGTGGTTAACAATGTTGAATTGTTTTTGTTGCAGTTAATAGTTTGAAAGATCAACTTGAAGATTTAAAAAAGAGGAATCAGAACTCTCAAATATCCAATGAAAAAATCAATCAACTACAAAGACAAGTATGCCAACTTTATATTTTTTTTCTTTTAAAATAATCACTGTTTGAAGTACTGATTTTGGTAACAGTGGAGGGATTTGAAATGTGTAATTGCATTTTAAAAGCTGTTCTTTCTCAACAGGTTTTGGTGTTCAAAAGTAATCTTAAAATATACTCCTTCATATTTCTTTAATCCATAAAACCTAGTATTCTGTAGTAGAAATAGTGGGTTTTATATTGTAATTGTTTCTGAAATATGTTTTAATCAATCTTAGTTGGATGAAGCCAATTCCTTGCTGCGGTCAGAGTCTGATACTGCAGCCAGGTTAAGGAAGAACCAGACAGAAAGCACAAAGCAAATCCAGCAGCTTGAAATTAATAATAGAGAACTACAAGATAAGAACTGCCTGCTAGAGAATGCAAAACTCAAACTGGAGAAGGAGTATCTCAATCTTCAGTCAGCTCTAGAATCAGAAAGGAGAGATCGAAGTCATGGATCAGAGATTATCAGTGATTTACAAGGTATTCCTGCAAATCTTTTGAAATTAAGATTGCTTCTTGTTTCTGGTTTGGGTGGTGTCATTTGAGTTTCAGACTGTGACTAGATAAATGTGCTGTTTTATAAAATGTTACGAAATTGTGAAGAGCATTTAAGAGAAAATGTGTGATAACATCTATAAAACATTATTGATAACTTTTAAAATCACCCCAAAGGAGAAGTTCTTAATAGTCAGAATTAGAAGCTGTTACATTTCAAAAATGTTATCTCTAAATAGCTAAAGTACAGTCTTGTTTTCACACACTGGCCAGCCTCACTGATGTTTTGGTAACTTTTAGGTCGAATATCTAGCCTTGAAGAAGAAGTGAAAAATGGAAAGAGTGCTTTAGCCAAACTGGAAATGGAGAAGAGACAATTGCAGGAAAAGCTCACAGATTTAGAAAAGGTAACAGCAGTGTTAAGTGAACATTGGTGTTACATTCTTATGAAATTTTTGAATTTGTGCTTTTATTACTTGAGACATTGAGACCAAACCTATACAAAAAGTAAACCTTATTTTCTGCTTTTTTTGGTTTTTTTTTCAATTTGAGAAGTGGGGGGAAAAAAGACCTAATTTCCCACAAAATCATGATACATTATATTTCTAAAGTACATAAGTACCTAATAATGTACTCTGGTGTGTAGCTCAACAGCACAGTAGCAACATTTCATTTCATGTGTGGAGTTCTTTAGACTCTCATTATTGCCAAAAATAAAAGAGCCTCTGCTAATAGGATTTTTTTAACAAATTTGTTACTGAAACAAAAGTCTTGAAAAATTTCTTCAATAAACTTAATCTTTGAGCTGCTCTTATTACATAATGTTGGTTGTTAAGGCAGTAATTCTGTAATTGTTTGTAACTGGGGTTGTCACCGTACATTTTTAGAGTGCTTTGGCATTCACAAAAAACAGTTGTAGAAATGAGTTGTCAGTTAGTTCGTTAGCCTGAACACTTTCTTCTACTCTGTGGATCCTTCCAAGAAGCATGTTGCTGTTGTTCAAAATTCTGCCACTAACCTGATATATTTAATACTTTATTTCAAGTTTATTTTTTCTTTAACAGGAAAAGAGCAACATGGAAATAGATATGACATATAAATTTAAAGTTATGCAGCAGAACCTTGAACAAGAAGAAGCTGAACATAAAGCCACAAAAGCACGATTAGCAGACAAAAACAAGATCTATGAGTCTATAGAGGAAGCAAAATCTGAAGCCATGAAAGGTATGTATTTGACATCACAATTGGACTTAGGCATGAATTACACAAAGTAGATAATAAAATCTTTCACTGTGCATATTGTGGTACATCTCATGACAACTGAAATACCATGAAGAGAGGGATAATCACCAAAAAATTCCAGAAGATGGCTCTTACTTTTGAATTAAATGGCTTATGTTTATTGCAGCTAATTAAAAAGCTACCTACAGATCCTGTCCGTCCAATTGCAGAGCATTCACAAAAATTTTGAGCGTGCAGATCTTATTAAGCAAAAATGATTCAGTAGTAATGGCTGAGTCACTTGGCATATCAGGTTTCCAAACAGCTTCAGCTTTTTGATTTTATAATATAACAGAGCACAGTAGATTTAAATGTTTTATTTTTAAAATTCCACCCTTTTTGTTCATCTCAGAGGTGTTGCAGATAAACTGGAAGTTATCTAGAAACTCAAAAGTAGGAAATAGCTCTGTCAGAAATGCTTGCAAAATCATCCTCTGTGTGTGTGTTTACTGTGAAAATTTTAATTAATCACTTTCAAGTAGTCTTTCTTTTCAGTTTTAAAAGGAGAAACATCTGGCTTATTGTTAGTACAGAGCAGACATCCTCTTCCCTTCGGCCTCCAAAATCTGCCGTTTTACACTTCACTGATGCCTTATATCTTTTACTTCACAGAAATGGAGAAGAAACTTTTGGAAGAGAGAGCTTTAAAGCAGAAAGTAGAAAATCGGTTGTTGGAAGCTGAAAAGCAGCGCTCCATGTTGGACTGTGATCTCAAACAATCGCAACAGAAAATAAATGAGCTCCTTCGGCAAAAGGATATACTAAGTGAAGATGTAAGGAACATTGACAGAAGGAGTCTTAAGTCAAATCTTGTTTTCAATGTCCTAATATTTTTCCTGTTATGGCTGTACTTAGAAATATTTGTGAATAAAAATGGCAACAAAGTTTTCCTTCTCTGTCTCTGGAACTTTAAAAAGTCTACTTCATGGAATGTGGTGTCATTTTCCTGAAATATTTCAGCATTATTCATCTTAAAAGGTTTTTCTTCTGTAGTAAGGTAAATGCTGTGAGACTGACATGGAAAAACTAGGTAATTTAATGTGGGCTACTGCCTTTATTCAGGAAGCAGCTTTGATTTACCAAAAGATGTAAAGGAAGTCAATTAGAGACTGTTTAAATCTTGCTTTCCTGTGTAGATCTGTAAAATTCACAGGTGTCTGTTTCTTTTTCAGGTAAAAAACTTGACATTAAAAATAGAGCAAGAAACACAAAAGCGCTGTCTCACTCAAAATGACCTCAAGATGCAAACGCAGCAGGTCAACACCTTGAAAATGTCAGAGAAGCAGTTAAAACAGGAGAATAACCACCTTCAGGAAATCAAATTAAGTCTGGAAAAACAAAACAATGAACTCCGCAAGTATGCAAGCTGCTCTATATGCTTTACTCATGTTACTGATTTTTGAAATATTTTTGGAACAAAAGTTGGGAGCAAAATTAATTTTAAAAAATTGCTGCAAAGAATATGCTGTTCTACAGTGAAAAACTTAATTGTTCTTTAAAACAATTTACAGTGACTCTAACTGAGACTTGCCCTAGCGATTCAGCAGTGTATAGGTTTGTATTAAAAGATGTTTGTTATCCTGAAAATCTTAAAACACACAGCTTAAATATGAGTCTGAAGACTTTAGAGAAACAATTAACTGAAGGTCTAGGTACTTTTTTTTAATGATGTAGAACCTCAGTAAGAGGAAAGTTACTGGAATTTTTAGACTAGGAGAGCTTATCAGAGTTGGAAATTAATACTACTGCAGAGCTACAAAGCATAACCGTTGGAAATATCTAGTACTACTATCTAGATCTTTAAACACATTTGTAGGACCTTCTGATAGAAGTGTCAGCAGTTCTTCAAGGTCTTAAAAGTAGTATTTGCACCTGATAGTAAGTAAGGAGATAAATTTTTTTTTTTTTTTTAAAAGAGCTTTCATGTGAATGAAAAGATGAGATTTCCACACATATCAGATGAATCTCAGTCCTAGTGCCTTTATGACTTCTAATGTTTTATCTCCCTGTGCTTTGTCTTTTCTGTCAGCAAGATGCACTTAGTCATGTAGAAGGTGGCCATAATGTGGAACACTGGCAGAAGTCTTTTCTGCTACATTTCTGTTGTTATGGAATTGACTGTTGTTTTAATAACAAATGAATTCAAGAAAATACGTGTGTCAAGGAATACAGTCATTCACAGACTGTGCTCTAGCAAATGACAGACCCAAAACAACCAGTCAGATCAGTGACATTTTACATGGAAATAAGATTCTGTTGGTGGCTGATTACTTTATCAGTGTCTCTTACGGGTTAAACTTCGTGACACTGTTGTAGTTGGTGTGTTAACAGTATTATTAGTGCAGTATTCTCAGCTGTCCAAGTGAAAAAGAGAGCTGGTACCCAGAGGAAGCTTCAGATTTAATAGCTGATGTTACTTAGGACAGGAAATCATTGGAGATCTCAAGAGTATGAATGCTTTTTTGTTTACTGCTTTAGAATATCTTCATATCTCTTAAGCATGTTCTTCCTTTCCAGGGAACGTCAAGATGCAGATGGGCAAATGAAAGAGCTTCAAGACCAGCTCGAAGCCGAACAATATTTCTCAGTATGTTTTATGCTGCTTTATTTTTATATCAATCTGTTTACTGAGTACAGTGTTGGATTTTCTTCTTCCCCCTCAGCCATCAGATGTTTCACATCTCTAACCCAAACCTACTTGTTTCTCGTGCCTCTCTTCAGTGTTGTCTGCAGCCTTGATCTTGATTACTGAGCAGTATGAAAGAGCTCATGTTGAGAAATGTCCCAGCTTTGTGGGGAGTTCAGAGGGAGTGAGTCAAGCAGCACATTTTTCCACAGTGTGAATAATTTTCTGCTGGTTTCAGGCCTTTTGCATTCAGCATCTCTTCCATGCTGTATGGTAGAGAAGAGTTGTATTCTCACATAGTGTGACAAAACACGTGCACTTACGGCTCAGAAGGAAATTTTGCATTACAACCGAACTTGGTAGTGATCTGTTGGGAGTTTTTGATTCATTGTGGTAAGGTGCACCAGAATAAATAGGTATTGTACTTAAAAATCATCACTGGTATGTGGAGGTTAATTTTAATTAACAGTGCACAGCCAGTCGCACTGCAGGAGATGCCAAAAGGCTTGTTTCAGTATTAACAGAAAATTAAGATTTTCTTATAGATTTAGGTCAGTGAGGAAAAGGCCTCGCTAAAGTTTTATAGATAAAAACATTACGCACATTAAAGGAGAGAAAGGGAGAATTGAGGTCAGTTGACTGCTGTAGATGGGCCAGAGACAATCTGTCTTGAAATCCCTGCAGTAAGTACACTTTGAGTTGTCACTTGACCTGTAGTCAGCCATTTGAGTGGACAGAGCAATATAATGTTTCTTCCATTTTCTTCAGAGTTCTAGATTTGTATTAATTCGATGAAATTTTGAACTTCAAATTATTTTCTAATTGGTTTTTCCCTTATTCCTCTATTTCTTTTTGGTCTTTAACTGTCATGTTGGTTTCATGGATTTGTATTATTAGAATCTAAACTCCACATGCCTAATTACATCAGACAACGATTTAAAATAGTAGAGAAAAATAAATTAATTCTTTTCCCTGCTTCTGATACTTCTGATTTTGTACAAAATAGTGATTTATCTTGTCATTTAGAGTATCTTTAGAGTATACAAACATAAAAAATGTTTATCATACATCTACCTATTCACAAATATACGAGTTAAAAAAGGAACAACAACAAAGTAAAATAACGAAACACATTTGTGAATGATGATGACATTTAGATAAGTTTAGAGAAGGCATTGCACACTTACACTCTTAATAAATGTGATTAAGGAACTACATACCGTGTCAACTTGTATAATTCTTGTGGACCTTCAAGAATATAGAAATCACGTCATTTTCTTTCCAACTTTAAATTCTAGACTCTGTATAAGACGCAAGTTCGAGAACTTAAAGAAGAATGTGAGGAAAAGACCAAAATTTGTAAAGAAATGCAGCAAAAGATACAAGAGTTACAGGATGAGAGGTAGGTTTTGCTAGTTGGACTACTAATACATAAAAGATCAGGATTGCTTTTTGTAGTCTTCTTTCCCCTGCCTTCCTAACCTACCCATTTTAAAGTTAAAAGTATATGTCAATAATTTGCAGAGATTCCTTGGCTGCTCAGCTAGAGATTACTTTGACAAAAGCAGATTCAGAACAACTTGCCCGTTCCATTGCTGAAGAACAGTACTCTGATTTGGAAAAAGAAAAGATTATGAAAGAGCTGGAGATTAAAGAGATGATGGCGAGGCATAAACAGGAACTTACTGAGAAAGATGCCACCATAGCCTCGGTGAGTTACATGATGTTTTGGTAGAGGTTGTAGAGCTTGAGCTATCCATTGCTATTTAGCAGCTTTAGAGATATCCAAGTATATGTAACATTTTAAAAATATTTATTTCTTATGATTGAAATTCAAAAACCTCTTACCATGTTTCTTCCATGCATTTCTCTGACCATTCTTTCTTCTGTGCCTCTACCCCTCTTACAGCAAGTGCTCTTATCCTTATCTTGGTTCCACTCTGCAGCATTTCCTTCTGTCCTGTAATGCTTCATATGCCAAATGAGTTTTGTTACGTGGGAACATGTAACATGTCCTTTTTTTTTTTTTTCTAGTTGGAGGAAGCAAATAGGACACTAACTAGTGATGTGGCTAACCTTGCTAATGAGAAAGAAGAGCTAAACAATAAACTGAAGGAAGCACAAGAACGTATGTATTGTCAGAACCAAATGTGATTTAAATTGAAACCAGGTTTTATCTTCAGTAGTACTGTATTCTTTTGTAATGAGTTTTCATAGATTTTTTTTTTTTTTAATTACCTTGCTGCAGAAATTACAAAGCTAAAAGAAGAAGAAGCAAATGTAGGAAATATTAAAGCACAATTCGAGAAACAGTTGTTGAATGAAAGAACATTAAAAACCCAGGTAAGCAAATAAATTTAAATGAATGTAGAGATAGTGTTCATGACTCAAATAATTTTTAATTAAAAACTTTCCATAGTAAACTATTGATATGTACTAGTAATGCTTTGTTTCTGCTCTGAAAGAAAATATATTGGTTTTTTTCTTTCTTCTACTAACTAGACTTTCAGTGTAGTGAAACTGGATCCTTATGATTTGTAATAGAGGGACTGCTAATCCAGATGTATTTTGTGGATACAAAAATGCTGTTAGCAAGGAATTTTCCTGCTGCTTTCTAAGCCCGTGGGATACTTTTCTCTCTCACAAAGAGATTAGCAGAAGTTCTATAAACTAGGAACACCTGCGACCTTGTAGAACTATGTTTATGGTACAGTAGAAAAATATTTTAACAATGGATGTTTTAGGATTTTAGCCAGTCCACTCAGGGGGTGGCTGATCCTTTGTCCAATTAGACTATGAAGAAACAGTCTATAAAAGAGTTTGTAAAATAATTAAATAAGTCAATCTTGCTGCACAATTCCTACCTGTTGGATTTCTCTCCTCCTCCCTATGGCTGCGGGATACAGTAATATTTACTGCCTTAATAGTATTCCACCAGCAAAAGTCTTCATTTCTGTCAAATGATTTGATATGTTACTGGTTTCAGTCTTGATTTATATTCCTCTATAAGCTCTAGAAAGAGGTACATTTCTGATTTTAATCCAGATTGTTTTTTAGAAGAAGTGGCATTTTAATACGAAGATATATTTTAGGTCTAGGTAGTGAAAATGGAAGAGATTATTTAAATGAGTGAAAGTGCTCACACAGCTAATGCTTGCTTCAAGTAAAAATGGCATCATTACCTTCTTTTGTATTTTGTGTAATACATTGAATTAAAACAACCTTGTGGTACTGGATTGCAGAGGTCTTAGTTTATAGTTAAAAGTGCCTACTTATAGACAGGAGAGAAGACTATTTCTTCACGGTATAATTCTTTGCATTTATTAGTGTGGTTTTTGTCACCTTTTTCTTTCCCATGGGAAGGCTGTGAATAAATTGGCTGAAATCATGAATCGGAAGGGTCCAGTCAAACGTGGAGCTGACACTGATGTACGGCGGAAGGAAAAGGAAAATAGGAAGCTGCATATGGAACTGAAGTCTGAACGAGAAAAGTTAACCCAGATGATGATCAAATATCAGAAGGAAATAAATGAAATGCAGGCAGTAAGATCCTTTTTCAAATAAAAAAATTGCAGTATTCTCTGTAAAATCATAGTCTTGATACAGACTTTAAGGTAGCTTATCCATTCTCTATTCCTGAATTTCCCCAACCAAAAGAAGTACACAGAATATATATTGAGATTGGCTACAAATTCTGCATAATTTTCTACTTATATTTTCTCCAAGTAACCAAATATTGTGATAGGAAATCTTACCATTTATCCCTGCAGCAAATAGCTGAAGAGAGTCAGATACGGATTGAACTGCAGATGACTCTGGACAGCAAAGACAGTGACATTGAACAGCTTCGTTCCCAGCTGCAGTCACTGCACATTGGGCTGGACAACAGTAGCATAGGCAGTGGACCTGGAGAGGCTGAAGCAGATGATGGATTCCCTGGTATGTTAACTATTAATATTTCTGCATTAACTGGGTTTATACTAGTATTGATGATCTGATGATTCTGTGACTTTTCATCTATTTCTACTGTCTTACCAATCCTTTGATAGCTATCACTTGTCCCCCTGCTAACTAAATCTGTCTGTTGTAATACTTCACCTTACATTTATTTAAAGAATTTTTTTAAAATTCTATTGTGCTCCATTAGAACTAAGTATGTTCACTTTATTTTGGTGGTTACTTTGCAATTACTGTGGGTATGTGATGAAATGTAAAACTAATACTCTCTTCTTAGAGATTCTATTTTGACTACTTTTCTACTTTTCCTCCTTTATGCTTTGTGTTTAGTCCATATCACTCAATCCCACATGGAATCCATGTCCTTTACCTATCAGCACTCTTCTACCTCTGTCAGTATTGCCACTAAGCCTTCCAGTTCTCGCATGCTTCTTGATTCCGATTCTGACTCAGAGGAAGAACCTTTGTCTTGTTCCCACAGCCCTACAGAAGTTGATAGCACAGGTGACATCCCTGAGAACTGTCTGGTTTTGTTCTTATTGTGTCCTTTTCTCTGTTTCAAAACTAACATTATTAATACATAATTAAAGAAACAAACCAAATCTGGCAGCTAACATGCTGCAGTGGCAGTAGACATTGCCATCAAAAACATGAGAAAGTTCGCATGAACAAATAACTGATCTGGTTTCTCTAAATGTTTGCAAATGCTTGCTGACAGTTATAACCCACTATTTTTAATGAAGCATTGAGTAAATGAGCCTTATGGCTTGTTTTCAAGGTAGCTTCTACACAGTATCTGCAGCTCTCTGTATGACCCTAAGGTACTGGATACCAAAAATTCAAATCTTTGTGTTTAAGTGAAACATCTAACTTCTCACATCTAAACATACATTATTTTTTGGTAGAAGTTCAGTCTCCTGAGTATTACATTTTTTGCCTTAATATTATGAGTGATAACGCCCTGGTAAAACAGAGTTCTGTTTTCCTAATTCTATATTCATATTATATGACTACACATACACCCTTTTAACACGGCTTCTGTTTAGTGTTAATGTTAGAGGTGGGTTTTTTAGTTGCATTCAAATTTCTGTATTTCACTTGAGTTTCCTTTAAAGTGTGAATACCTTGCCACTGAAGGTAGAACCTCTTTTGGGATTTTGACATTACTTCATCAAACTAGAGTAAAGAATAAGGCATTTCTTCTATTTTCCTCAGTCTCTGGTTTTTGCTTTGAAGCTTCTAATAAAAGAAAAGCTATGTACATATATATTTTTTCCTTGTTAGCTGCTGTTGTGGTATGTGCATGCATTTGCTTTGTTCTAAAGTAAAAATCATAGCTAAGCTGGGACTTTTGCTGACATAATTACAAAAGATTTGAGGTAGGATGGTGTCTTCTGTTATTATTTCCCTCTTAGTGTTTATAAGCATATATTGTGAGAAATTTGGAATATTCTGCCCTTTTTCTGATCTGTTAGTATTGAATGGACACCAGAAGTGAAGTATAATCAGAAAGGTCTCATTTTGTCCAATTTCATGCAATAGTATTGGATTACAGAGAAAAATAGGAAAAACATAATATTTTAGGAAATAGGAGAAACATGCATATTTTTTTGCCCTACATGTGCTTCCTGGATATGGGGTAGACCATATTTTTGCCTCAGCATTATGCTTGCTACTCTTTCTATGAGGTGTGTAGTTGAAAGAAACAATATAAGGTGGCAAGTATGAGGCAAAACACGTTACTGAACTGCTTCATGTACTTGATATGTGTATTAAAATAGGTCATCGGCAGCACTGCTGGTAGGGCAATAAACATTGAGGACAGTGTGTATCTGTGTATCTTGGTTTAAGTCTCTCTAGACGCAAAAAGAATTCTATGAATATCTAGTAATTTTTTGTTACACTATGTTAAACATGGGCAGGAACCTGCAAATGCCCTCTGATGAGAAGGAAAATAGTTTTTGTAATTTTGGAATATGTTTCTGCTTGTTCCATGGTTTTGTGTTTGTTAATGCTTAACACTTCAGTATTTTTGACTTGGAGGTTCCTCAGCAGTAGTAGAGGTTATCTGCTAGGGTAGGAAACTCACTAGAAAAATATTATTTCAATTGAGTAGTTCCTCTTAATAAAGCATAGGGAGAAGAAATGCTTGTGTTAAGTGCAGCTATAAATATAGGGTCAAAGGGTATGTGATCCTGTGTATTACCAAGCACTGGGAAAGCATGATCCTGTTGAGCTTCTGGTGACTACTGAAATGTGTATGTCAAGCAACAGCTGAGCTCTTAATACTCTTGATAAATCAAATCTGACAAATGTGCCACTGTAATATAAAATACTGCAAGTGTATGAAAGGGCCGTTGAACTGGGGCAAGGCATAAGGATTAGCCAAAAATTACTTATTTTTGGATTAGAAAGCCTAGCTGATACAGGCAGAATTAGGAAAAGAAAAATTCACGGACCAAAAAGTATGAATTAGAATACTAAACTGACTTTTTCCCCAGCATATAGGGTGTATACATCATTTGTGGTGGTAATTTGCCTCTTTATTTGGTCTCGGATCAGATGTTGTGTGGTCTGTGCTAATATCTTTAGGTGCTGTTGTAAAAGGTAAATGTCGACAGACATAAGGCTTTTAAGACTTGAAAAAGTTACTAAAGGGAATGTGTGTGCTATAATTGCAAGTTTGTTCTTCCCCTTCCTCCTCGTGCCTACTACTTTTTTTTGATTGCATTGCTGGTTATTGGCTGTATTCAGGGGCACATTATTTAATGTATTCCTGAGCATTTACCGTGATAAACTTCGCAAGACCCTGTACTGTTAAATAGTTCATCCTCTTATGTTTGCTCTCTTGCTTTATTATTGATCTTCAATAACTTTTAAAATGCACAGTAATCTCAAAAATAATGTTTTGTCTGTTCTTTAATACATACCTCTTTTTCAGAATCAAGATTGGAAGGCTGGCTATCAATGCCCGTTAGAAATAACACCAAAAAATTTGGATGGGTTAAAAAGGTAAGAAAACCAGATTTATGATCTTGTTTCATGGATAGTCTCAATTTTAAACTTACTGTAGGTTTCCAGCACTTCAGTTTTTCTTTGATATGTGTTCTCATTACCTAAATGGATAAAATATGTTAGCTGGTATAGCTACATCTAGAAGAGCAGCTAAAGACAATTGCAATAGTTCAAAACACCTCTTTGTTTAGCCAGAGGTGAGAACACTCATTCATGATCTTCAAATGTTTATACATGCCATAAGTATTCCCAGCAGTATTACATAGCTGGAATTAGGCAGAGTGTGGAAACAGGTGCTCTTGACAATTTCTTTATTTAGGAGGTAAGACTAAAAACTACTCCTCCTGCCTTGTGCAATCTTCGTTTACTGCTTCTCAGTAGCCTCTTTGATGAGTCTTTGTCCAAAATGTAACGTACACATTTTCATACCAGTTTCCTTACTGCTGAGTCATACAGTTAATTCTAGGCAAAATTCTGGAAGTAGGACATCTTCTAGGTAATTAGCTTCTTAATGAACACTGCTAGCTATTCTGGTAAGTATAATAGTGATCTTTTTAAGTATGATCCCTATTAGTTGTGACTTGCACACATGAAACAGGCAGAGGATGACAGTTACTCTCTCTACCAGTCCAAGTGAAAATTAAATCAGTAAAATAGAAAGGAAAAGCTTATATCCTACTTTCATCCAGACTTTCATTTTTGTTTCTTCATAGATATTTAAATACATTTAAATATCAGTTAATCTGATAACATAACTTGATTTATCAGGTAATCAGAACTTCATTTGTTATGCAATGAATTCCTTGGCATGGACTTAGTACACAGTACTACTGTTGTCCATTTAGGTACCGTTTAATCAAATTGTAGAAAGATATTGCTGCAACATATGTGATGGATAATTGCTGTGATATATTTGACATCTGTGATGAGCTGGATTAAAACATATTTTATCCTTTTGTCTCCTAACAGTATGTAATTGTAAGCAGCAAGAAGATCCTGTTCTATGACAGCGAACAAGATAAAGAACAATCTAATCCCCATATGGTATTGGATATAGAGTAAGTGTTGCCATGTGCGATTCTGTCTTCCGATTTGTAGGTGAACTCTGTTGGAAAGACCTGTGACCAAAGGCCTTTTGAGGTCCAGTCTGGGAGCACATCATCACATGAGACATGACTTTTTTTAATCTGAACTATAGAGCTGGACCCTTGGGTACCCCCTGTGGTGAAGAGTTGGGTTTGCTGTTGGCACTGGTGCAGGAGGAGCAGTGTGGTGCTCAGACTGATCCAGGGAGCTGCACTGAGCCCTGATGTAACCGAACGGCTCCCACTAGCTCAGCTAGACCTTCCTCGTATACACTTGGGAGCAAAGCATGTAAAGAAAACTGTAGCAGAGCAGCTATAATTTTCAATGTTTGTATATTTTCTCTTACAACATGGCCTTAGAGGTGGGTTGTATAGTTAATTTATTTTCTTAATAAATGCAGAATTTGGCTATTCAGAGGTTGGAGCATGGGGACAGGATTGTGTTAGAAAGCTGCTAGCATCCATTAAAGTCACATGATGATGACTTTTCAGTGCTTTTGCAAATATTGCTGGATGCTTGTGACTTCTTTTTATTTAGGGTTTTTGTGAGTTAATGTGCAGGGTTGAAAGATAGGACTTTACCAAGTGATTAGAAATCTGTACAAATTTGACAAATTTTTAATGCCTCCTAAGTTTTAATGTGGTATGTTGTATCCTAACGTAATCTGTCAAATTTATCATTTTGGTAACATTAATTTTTGTCCTTATTGAAACAATTTCCTATAGCAAACTCTTCCATGTCCGACCAGTTACACAGACTGATGTGTATAGAGCGGATTCCAAGGAAATTCCTAGGATATTCCAGGTATTCATCAATAAACCAATGTTTCTGGTGTAACAGACACAGTATTTCAGACATTGTCAAAAATACTGTCTAATGAAATATTTACTAAAAAATAATTGAAAAATAGATTCTAGTGTAATTCTTCAATCTTTGTACTTAGATAATGACTCTGAATTTATATTTGCCATTTAGGAGTACTTGAGATTATTTTGCTTTCATTCTAGATCCTATATGCTAATGAAGGAGAGAGCAAAAAGGAACAGGAATTTCCTGTGGAGCCCATGGGAGAGAAGTCAAATTACATTTGTCACAAAGGACATGAGTTTATACCTACTCTTTACCACTTCCCAACCAATTGTGAAGCTTGTATGAAGCCACTTTGGCACATGTTTAAACCTCCTCCTGCTCTGGAATGTCGCCGCTGCCATATCAAATGTCACAAAGATCACATGGATAAAAAAGAAGAGATTATAGCACCTTGCAAAGGTAAATAGCAAGTATTTGAATATGCAGATAGTGCTGGAGTCACAAGGCATTCTAAGAGATCAGAGGATTCTAGTAGTGGTCTGACACCAACTAAACCATAAAGGTTGATTTGTCTTTTATTAGTACATGGCCATCAGCCCCTTTCTGAGGGTGTCTCCACGAGGGTTGCTCTCTGCTGTGAGTTCATGGCACGTGGCTGTGGTATGCACATACCTGTTGTGTTGTCATCCTCATGCAGTAGAGCATGGTGATTTTAAGGTGCTCACACTGTGTGTTGTGCTCTTTGCTGTGGGAAACAACAGTGCTTATGGAAGGAGTTACATATGGTGAAGGTTGCTCCTTGTGAGTCAACGTTATAGAATTTCTTGGTCTCGGTCACACCTCTTTGTGTTACCCATTTTTTCCATGTGAATGTGTATCTTCCACAGTACTAAGTTGTTACTCTCTAAATATAAGGAGGAGGCACTGTCAGCAGCCAGGAAACCTACTGGTTCATTTTGCTTTTGACTCCTCTGCTGATTTCTCTATGCTGACTATGAGAGTATGGTATCTGACAGCTAATTTTTGATGTGGGGCCATGTTTAGAATAGTAACAATATTCATTTTTATTTTTTAATTCTTATTACAGTGTACTATGATATTTCTACGGCAAAGAATCTACTACTGTTAGCTAATTCTACGGAAGAACAGCAAAAATGGGTGAGCCGACTGGTGAAAAAAATACCCAAGAAGCCTCCAGCACCAGACCCCTTTGCTCGATCGTCTCCCAGAACTTCCATGAAGGTACAGCCAAACCAGTCTATCAGACGACCAAGTCGACAGCTTCCTCCAAACAAACCAAGGTAACATAAGAGCTGCTATTTCATTTATTGTGTTTAATGTTTTACTACAATTTGTTTCAATTCCTTATTCAGTGTAGAAGGACTCATGCTAATGTCTCACGATTCCTAAAGGGTAGTCTTATCAGATTCTTCTGATTTGGTAAAAAAGGTCCATACAAAAATGATTAATTTACTACTGGATCATTTTTAAGGAGCAGAATCCTATACTGTGCTGTGGAAGTGATAGCATTCTGCAGGTAGCATTGATACAACTGCACAGTGCAGAGTTTCTGGTTTTTTTCCACTTTGCTTTTTTCATCACCTGCAGTGCTAGCTTCTATCTGCTTCTATCAGTTCCCAGTACTGGCAGCCTGTGAAAAGGTTGGTCTGACTTATTTTGTTCATTGCAGTATTGTAGTTTAGCAAAGGCTTAACATTTTTCCCCGGAGAGGTAAGCCTAGGATTGCTGTCCTTGTTTCTGTGACCAAAATAGCACCAGTATCTCAGCTGGCTGGGTGAGCTCTGGACTGGGTGAGTGGCCAGAGTTAGTGGGGAATGCAGGGAAGCACACTCTTGCTGTGATGCTGCTGTTACCACAAAACATACTTATGCTATGAAGAGTAAGATCTTAAACACATGCTGGTATTTTAGTGGGTGGAAATGCATAGTGAAAGAACTTAAAATAATTTAGTTTCACTTCCTTCCTAACCTTCATACAGTCTAATTTTTCGTGATTTAATTTACATATTTAAAAGAGAATCAGACTTCGTAATACGGATTTTAAATTAATGGATTTTTTTTTATTATTATTATAATCATGAAGGAAAAAAGGGGACCAATTTTTAGGGACCAATTATTGAAGAGTTTCTTTGTGCAAAACTAACCAAAATACCAGTGATAGGATTGAAGCATGAATTGAGAAAACGTTAATGACAACTTGGGGGACCAGTAGATTACTTTTCTTCTGCATAGTGTTTAAAGTCTAACTTAGTAGTGTTACTCTGTTTCTTGCTGTTAACATATAAAGGTATATTATAAATTCTGATTCTTTTTCAATAGCTATTCTTAGGTGTTCTGAAAATAATTCTCCTTCCAACACCCTTTTTTCAATCTTCACAAACTTTTGTACAAAATGCTTTTGCAGCACAGTATTTGCCATTCTATATGGGTGGAAAAAGGAGGAGGATGAATATTTTTGTGTGTAAAGCATTTAATTTTTCAGTTTAAGTTTTTAAGTTAGCCTTGCAAAGGTACCTAACAGATGAAAAGTATAGTTCCATGAGGTCATGTCACCTATCACCCTACTAACGCAGGTCTGTCAAACCAGTGGAAATTTGTATGGATTTGAACACCTTTAATTAGAAACCACATACTCATAAATTACTGTATTTGCTATGGCAAATTTATATCTCAGTGTTGCTTCTGTGAGGCTTTTCTGCAAGGGCTTACCATATGGAATAATTAATTTTCCCTTATTAACTTCATTAAGAATGAAGATGTAGTTGCCAGTTCAATCTAGGAACTGAGTAGCTGGGGACAAGCAGTGGGCCCTGGCAGCCAGGCAGGCTCTCGGACTGCACCAAGAGGAGCACAGCTGGATGATTGAGGGAAGACATTATCCCCCTCTGTTTACTCCAGAGTCTGCAGCATGACACTGCCTCCATGTTTAAACTCCTGGATTCCAGTCAGACAGCAAGACACTGGGGAAGGACCAAACAGAGTCCAGCAGGATGGTCAGAGCAGATGCCTGAGGGAGCTGGGCTTGTTCAGCCCAGATGATAGACATCTCCAGGGGCTCCCAGAGCAGCCTGGCCCAGCCTATGGGGAGGGTATCCAAGAGACAGAGCCAGGCTTGTCAGTGCTACATGGTGGGAGGGTGAGAAACAAGGGGCTCCCTTGAACCAGGAGACACTCCAGCTGGGTAGAAGGAAAAGCCAATGCAGAGAGGGAAGCCAATGAGGCTGGACAGGTTCCATCCCTGGGGGCTCTTAACACTTGACAGGACAAGACCTTGAGCATCCTGGGCTGGCATTGCAGCTGACCCTGCTTTGAGCAGGAGGTTGGGCTAGAAACCTCCTGAGGTCCCTTCCAAGCTGCATGGTCCTAAAAATGCTGTTCCTGCTAGGAATTTCACACAATGATTGTTTCTTCAAGGTTTTCATGGCTGTTGTTCTTAGTGAGGATTTAAGAAAGGGCAGACCAGTTTTTCATACAGACCAGATAATTTCTGTTTAGCCATTCAGTTGGATCGTGCCAAAAAGATAATTCCAAATTGAAAAAAAGCCAACTTTAATGTATTTTACTTCCTAATAAATTGTTTAAGTGTTGTAGCCATAGTTCATGTAACAAATGAATATTGAGCCTTTTCAGGGCTATATCACATTTAAAGGTTTAAATAGTTTGAAGCCTGAAAATCCAAATTTCCCTGAAACCCATTTTGTTTAAACCATGTGATTAACTGTGTTAAACAATGTAACATGTTTATGTTGATGTGTTAGGGTAAGGTTTCAATGCCTGCATCTTATGCTCAGCATATAACCCTGATTAGGATGCTTTCATCTCACTGGAGAGATGACTGGGCTGGGTTTCATTTGTTGTAGCTAAAGCAGTTGAAAAGTTAGTACTTAAGATATTTGTCTAAAATTCTTCAATTACAACAGAAAGAGATGAGTGCTTCTAGACAATGATTCACCCCATCCCAAAATAAATGCCTCAGATAAGTAAAATGACTCATTTGCTTGACAGGGTTTGCCTTTCTTGCCTTCTTTGTTCTGTAGTGACCATACAAGGAGCACAGACAGGGAGGCCTGAACAACAAGACAATATATCCTCTTTTTTGGCATTGCCTAACTTTAAATAATGAGCTACAGAATAGCTGTATAGTGTAATCACCCTGTATTTGGGATGTAGTAAAATCCTGCTGTATTTGTTCTTACATTCAGATGAAGCTATCATATTCAGTGTTCTTTTCAGCACTCAAAATTACTTGATTTTATTGGAAAAATTGTTAGCTTTGCATTATTGTCTGGAAGGGTATAGCAGGAGAGCATAAAACCACATCAGTCAGCAAGAACAGCAACAAAACAGAAAGCAGATGATTTTATAAAATGTACATGTTGGTCTTTCCTACTAAAATTTTAGGGGAAAAAAAATCAATATGGTAAGTGTTCTATTTTGAATTGAATGATTTTTGAGATGAATTTGCAATGAATGCAATATTCTTAGCTTACATGAACACTAACTGAATCTTCATACTTGTGATAGGCAAAGGAACAAACACCCTACCTCAAACAGTCTTTCAGTTAAAAAGGTTTAGTGGTAGTAAAAGGAATTTTGAAGTCTTTTATAGAAGTGTGACACTCATAAAACATCAAACCCTCCTGTTGCAGATTACTTGATCTGGCATTTAAGGACTGGGATTGGTCATTTGATGATGTTGATGATATTGATGGTGATGATGATGATGACGATGTTTTTGATTTCTGAAGAAGTATAAGGGGTAAATCTACATAGAGAGGAATGGATTTGTTTGCCTTTGAATACAGCATGCTATGTTGGATTTTGTTTCTCAAAGCAGAGAAAATATGAGATCTCATTTTAATATTTTAAACAGAAAAATGAGATTCTGTTCATGATATTGAACTTTTTGGAGGAGTCATTTTCATTAAAACAAAGTTTTTGCCTTTGTCAGTGTTTTTATTTTTCTAATTTTAGATTTTTTTTCAAAATTCATGTCTGCCTGCCTGAAAAAAACCCCACAACTGCTGTTGTCAGTTGTTGCTCATCTCTAATGCTAATACTGCTAACCTCAGCAGAGAATATTTGAAGGAGAAAAGAGAGATGGTAGCAGTTGGATGTTTAGCTGAAATAGACTTGGCATTTACAAACACTTTTGATTTTTAAGCTTTTAATATAAACTGACTGGTCTATGGCTAGCAGACATGAAATCACTGGAGTTCTGCAGTTTGCTTTTCTACTTGTGTTCTGAAGTGAATTTGACTTGGCTTTCCTTTGCAGTGCTGTGCTTTCTTGGTACCTAACCACGCATTTAGAACTATGTAAACAAACAGGCTTTGCAGCTTTTGTGATGGGGTTTCCTTGACTGCTTTAGAAAGATCTGGCCATTGCAGTGATCTGATTTGTCCCATGGCTTAATTCTGGATGTACTGCAAATAGTGTTACTTATTTTATAAACCTCAGTATCTGATCATTTCACACATTGATGCAATCTTATGTTTACACAGAAAAGACCCTCTAGATGTTAAATGCCTGAGAATTGTTTTAAACAGCATGTGAGACGTGTCTCAGCTGTACAACAGCGGCACTGGGGCTGCTCCTCAGGTGTGTCCTTAGGGAACTGAGGAACCAGCTCCTGCAGAAGTTAAACAGCTTAGTGTCCACAGTAATGAGCATTGCGTTAATTAAATATACTGCATCTTTGTGTATTAAAAGCTTACAGATCATTAATCCTTTAGAAGCAACTATTAAACTGTGCATATTGTACTTTACCCTCATGTACTGCAAGGGGGTTTAAGTGATTTGGGATTACAGTGTGTAAGGATGTGCTATACTGAAGTAATGATGCTGTTGGATGCAGAGGAAAGGTGTTTCTCCCAAGTACGATGATGAGCCCGTCTCAAATGAAGACTTTGAAGAAGTATATTTTTGTCAAATTTACATTTGTTGCATTTACTGACCAAACTTCCTGCTTCTTTTTCAGCTAACTGCTTTCCGTGAATGCAGACACAGTCAAGGTGATAATTTTCTTCCCATTACAGCAAGACTGAAACATATCCCAAAATATATTAAAAATATATATTTTCCTGACAGATTGTGCTATATATCAGAGGTTTACATTTTTGCTGCAATATAAATTACTAATCTCTGAGGGTTTTCCTGTATTCTCCCAAGTGACTGATCAATTGAGGAATGGTTGGTAATTAGTAAAAGGATATGTTAGGTAACCTTTTAAACTCCGTTCCACAAAGGCTTTCTTGGCAAGACACATACACTACATTTCATAAAAGGATCGAGAGGAATGAGTATTGAAATGGAAGAAACTGACTTTTCAGCTTTTGTAAAGATGCCACCAGCATGTCTGCAAGTAGAAGTGGAGGAAGATCCACCATAGTGATATAGACTGCATCTGTAAGAAGTGACCATTATACTGTGTATATATATTGTACTGTAATACTGCAAGAGGGTTTTAAAAATCTTTCCACTTTATTTTTTTATGCTTATTAATCAGATACCGTTACTTATTGCAGTTGCAACTATGCACTTGTATAAAGCCATAATGTTGAAGTTTATATCATTCATACTCGTCTATCAGAAGCTGCATGTCAGTGTTCAGCAGCTAGTATAGGTTTGAAGTATATACTAGTTTCAGCTACATCATCATGGGCAGTCCTGTTGTACCTGTCTAATTGCCTTAATTTAAATTTTTTTCAAGTTTTTTTTGCCCATTCTTTCTATTTAAGGAAAAAGAAAGTTTACCAGCTCTTAGGATGCAATTTTGCTTTGTGGCAGAAAAAATAGTGCACTATTTTTACACCTAGTAAGTATATCAGTGTCAGCCTATTTTGAATGTATATGACTGGTTTTAAGGGTGGAGAAGTGTTGGTTACAGAAACAATGAGAGCATGGGATTTACCAGACCATTTGCTTGTACATGTAACTGCTCATTCAGCCCTTTTTACAAACCTCAATACTAGTTATTGACTTATATTAACCCTCATTAAGTGCTATGAAACTTCATTTTGCCTTGTTTTTGCATACTCTCCTAGATGTGTTTTTTTGGTTGTGTTTTTTTTTTTTTTTTTTTTTTTTTTAATTTCTGGAAAATAAAAGGATCTGTGACTATTTTTACATTTCACAACACAATATCTGAGGACTGTCACAAACTTTAAGAAAAGTAAAACATACTGTAGATGTATTTTAAAGTTTTAATATGGTTCTCTAGCACATAGCTGTAGGCATAGATAAATATTTCAGTAGTGTGTTTTGAGAACTGTTAGCTGGGAAGAAAGGGCCTCAGAGGCACTTAATCTGACTCTTTTTTTAACTTGGAGTTGTACAAAAAATATAATTTATGTGGGCTCATTCATGATGTGTTCCTAATTATCCCAGAAAATGCATGTTTTATACAACTACAGTATGCGTTGTTAAACATATTGACAGTAAAAAATGTAGTCTCCTATTTGGTCTCTTTATATATATATAAATATATATATATATTTAGAATATATATATATATAAAATATTGTGTGGGAGTGCAGTAATTTAAAATATGATCTAACACTTCAATGAAGGAGGACATTTCACTTTAAATTTTTGTTTGTTTGTTTTTGTTTTTAAAAGAGTGTTGAAATGTTTGGAAGGATAGGACCATGTTTTATTTAAC
Organism: Coloeus monedula; assembly: GCF_965178545.1. NCBI lineage: Eukaryota > Metazoa > Chordata > Aves > Passeriformes > Corvidae > Coloeus > Coloeus monedula. Next base: position 105,905,225 of record NC_138782.1, on the reverse strand, counting down.
ACTATCATGAAAAGTGGACTTGGAAACACTGAAATACTGAAAATTAATAAATATATTTACATTTTGTAACCTCTACTACAGTTCAGCTTAACAAAGCAAGAATGTATTCAGTCTCCTGTTTATGCACTCACAAAGTAAAATGTTGTTTGTGAGTTCTTAAATTCAAAACTAAAACTTCCATATAATCTCTGTTAGGTATTATAACCCAGAGCACAGCAACAGTGGTTTTTCCCTGCTTGTTTTGATTTACAGAAGTACGGTATATTTTTAGATAATGCAGATTTGCATAGAGTACAACATTAAAAATGTATACAGTAAAACTGTTTCCATTCACTGAATGCATAAATATTTTATATATATATATATATATAAAAATGTTACATTGTGGGAAGTTCTATCCTTTTCTGAATTGGAGAATATTATATATATATTTTTAAATAAACTATTTGAGTAAGGTAAAATAGTTCCTGAACTTGAGAAGCTGGTAATTAATTGAAATATTTAAATACAGAGATAACTACTGCAGCAGATATGGGAAAGGCAAGGGCTGCTCCAAAGGCAGCCGAGCAAAGCTTGTGTGTGGAGGAAGTGCAGACTCCATGGGAGCTGTTTGGCAGCGCCTCCGCTGCCGGGGCTGGATCCTTTGCACTTTCTCTCCCTTGGCTTGCCCTCATTTACTGTGAATCTGTGGGGCCCTACTAAGCCTGACATTTAAGGAAATGTACTATATTACAGTATTTGCTAGCCACAGTTTATAAATTCTATGCTTGTACAAATGGTCATTAGCTGTACATGCAGCAGGCTCTACTGAGATGGTGTCATGGAGAAATACAGGCTAAGGGGGAGCACTGGGGGTCCTGTGCTCTGACCTCTACCTCAGAGCAGAGCCAACTTAGTACACATTCCTCAAGGCCCCGTGGTCTGAGGTGCACGAACCTCACTTTGTACCCAGGACACAAAAGGCAGAGCTGCTCTTCTGTTCTTCTCCCTTATCCTGCTGTGAAATGCAAACAACTCTTTAATGCTAGTTCCTGGAGATTGTGTTGTTTCCTTATTGTCCAGTGGTGACCTTTCAACATTTTTGAGAGGAGAGCATATTCATGAACGAATGAATATTTTTCTTGAAAGCCACTGATATTTTAACACTTTCTTTTTGTTACAGGGTTGTCCCAAGCAAACAGGACATTTTTATGGCCTGAATTACTTATCTATAGAAAATTCTCTCATTGCAACTCCTTTTGTCTCACAAGAATAAACAAGTAGCATAGCCAAGCTGCAGATTAATCTTCTGGAAAAATCAGGGGTCAAACTTGGAGCCAGAAGCTCAAGGCACTTGTAGGGAAGTTGCTCCTTAGTCCCCAGTCCAAGAGCTCACCAGCACAGGACAGGCAGACCCCATCAGAGTTACCTTGTCAGGTGTCAGAAAGACCTTTCTGCAATGAGATTTCCACTTCTGTCCCAGTTGTGTGCTGCAATTCCCTACCTCTTGTGGTTCCTGCCAAAGTGCAACCCCTCCCAGCACTGTCAGCAATCTAGCACCAGTCTGCTTCTAACTAGAGGAAGGCTCTGGTGGTTCGTGTGCTTCTGAGCACAGCTGATGCTGTAACCAAAAACATGACATAGAATCACAGTACGATGTAGGACTTGAGAACATGCAAAAGGCTCAAGGATCTTGGCAGTGACAGGGGCCAAATTTAAAACATGACTGAAATTCCACTGCAAGTGTCTAAAGCTCCTACTGCCTCGTGAAAATACTGAACCTCCTAGATTTTGCAGGCCATCAGTGGCTCTCTGAAGGCACCAAGGCCAGGAAAGCTGGCACTGAAATTATGTGCTTTTTCTCTTTAGTTTCTTTTTAGTTTCTCATGTCAAGTGATCATTAGAAATTTGAGCATTTCTGTTTGTAATCTTACAATGTATTAGTTTCCCATCTAGTTTTGAGAGAATCATCCTTGGAGAGGATTATCTATTTTGGTCTCAAGTGCCTTTACCTGTCCTGTGCTTGTGAGGTTGTATTTGGGATGCTGCTGTGTAAAGGGGGAACTTACATGAAAGCAAACTTCTTACCTGGATTGCTCCTAAAAACCCTTAATCACCTCCTTATTCTATTCTTGAGGCAGAAGAACGTAACAGTACAAGGTCCAGTTCAGTGAACTGGAGTGTTTCAATCTCCTCCACATTCCTGGAGAGTTTGCCTTGACATTCATGTTAAAATAATGATAAATTTATTTTTTCATGTAATCATAGAATATATCAAGTTGGAAGAGACCTATAAGGAACATCGAGTCCAACTTCCCTGCTCTGCACATGAGTACCTAAAACTAAACCATATGACTAAAAGCATCATGCAGACACTCCATGACCTCTGACAGGCTTGGTGCCTTTTCAGTGCATTACAGTTTTTTATGCTCGGTCATCTCTGCACATAGTGCACTTTAAATTGAAAACATTATTTCTTATTTTTTAAGATGATCTTCTGAATCATTTAGGGTTCTATAAAAATCCCCAGGATCATAGGGTTTGCCTGCTGCTTTGAAGCATCCCTCATGAGGGTAGGAAGGAGTCTTGATCTTCATAAAAGATGTTGGTGGAGTGGTTCAGAAACTACAATTTGTGTTCTTTGTTGGAGTTGCCAAAAAAGTGGACAGGTGTATGTATATACTCAGACATTCTTATCTGAGAATAAGACAAGTCTAATGACTTGAGATGTGTGTGGCAGAGAACAACACTCAAAACACATCCAGCCTAGTTCCCTCAGAAACTACTGCAATGAATGGAAAAGCTGTAACTGTAAAAACATGGCTCCAAGAAGTGAGGACATAGAGAAAATAATTTATTGGCACAGGGATGCTAATTACCAGGTCTTATTCATGCAAATTGGGGTTTGGAATCTTTGCCACTTTGTAGGCATGAAGCATTGTTCTCTAAAGGTAAGAAAGCCACATTACTACTTGATATTGCAAGGGCGAAGCCTTGGATTTGACTGCAGCTGTGTCATGGTTTGATGCTGGTTACGTGCCAGGCACCCACAAAAAAACCATCTACTAATTTTCCTCTGCTAGCTGAGCAGAGGAGGGGAAATTGAAAACTTCATGAGTTAAGGATTATTGAAAAAAACCCACCACTTTATGAAAAAATAGGTTCAAAACTTAAATAGTATAAAGAAGATTTATTAGTAACAGAATTAAATGTAAAAAGGGTAATGAGAACTAAAGCGAACTTTCAGACCACCTTTCTTTCCCCGTCCCTCCCTCTTTCCACTGTCCGCGCAAGGAAACAAAACATGGGGGTTTTGGTCAGTATTTCACTTCTTAAAAATCTTTCCTCACCATGCTTAAGGAAAGGAGTTTCTTCTGCTGTGCTGTGGGATCCTTCCCATGGGATATAGTTCTCTGCAAACTTTTCTAGTGTGGTTTTAACTTCCACAAGCAGCAGTCCTGCCTGAACCTGCTGCAATGTGAGTCCCTCCCATGGGCCAAGCAGTCTTCCCACAACTGCCTAGCGTGGGCTATTTTAGTTCATGGGGTTTAGTCTTTTAAGGATGAGCTGTTCTAGCTGGGAAGCGAAGGCTCTCTAACAGCAAGGGTCATCTCTCTCTGTCCAAGTTCCTCAGCTGTTCAGTGTCCACACACTCCAGCGCGAGTAGTCTTCTTCATGGGCTGTGCATGGATATCTGCATCCCCCCATGCACCTCATGAATTACAGGCAAACAGTTTGTTGTATTAGAGTCCTCGCCACAGCTTGCAGGAGAGTCTCAGCTCCGGTGCTTGGATCACCTCCTCCCTCTCCTTTTTTTCACTGACCTTGGTGCCGCCATGTTGGTGTTCCTCATGTGTCATGTGTCTGACTTGGAAGAAAGTTGGTGTCTGTAAGTTGCAGTTGAGAGGTTGATCTCGTCGGGGCTCCACATTGGGGAATTGCTCACCATGTCTCTCGCTGCTGGCCACGTGGTCCCTGCTGGCACCACATGGCCGGCCCCGGCCGCGTGGTCCTCATGGGCACTGCATGGGTGGCTCTGGCCTCAGGAGGGCCCCGGCTGCGTGGTCCCGGCCTCGGGAGGGCTCTGACCACATGGCCCCACCACCCCTCAGGAGAAGGAAAAAAAATAGCTTCCCATGCTTCTTCCTTTCTTAAATATGTCATCACAGAGGCATTACTAGTCTAATTGGGCTAATAACCTGCCCATCGTCAGAGCCTTCAGCGATTGGCTCTGTGCCGAACATAGAAGTTTCAAGCAGCTTCTCTCCTGTCCCCACAAAAAACGAGGCTGTGTTAAACCAACACAAGCTGCTTTTGCTCCAATAATCTTGTAGAAGCTGCAGGATTAAAGTGATTTTTCAAAATGAAAGTCAACGAAATGAAAGGTAACGAAATTTCAGGTAACAAGTGTATGTAGTCCTGAAACCTTAAAGAAATCTGGAAAGACACATTGTCACCCTGAAAAGAAAGGGCAGAGAGTGCAGTAATTTCATGTCCCTGCAGCCCCTACCTGGTTGTTGGAGGAGCTGCGTAGAAATGCTTTCACAGCCAAAACAGGTGGATGGGATGCTTGAGTTCTACCACCCCATATTGAGGTCTAGGCCTTCAGTGTTCAGAGATGTGACTCTGCTTCTATGCATAGTCTTATATTGTCCCTGTGGGCCTTATAGGTCATCCAGTTCTTGTCCTTTGTCATTACTGTTTGGGGTGGTTTTTTGCCCCGGACACTCTTGCACCACTTGGTAAGCATGGCTATACAGCGGTAAGTACATCAGGCTTGTGATACCACTGCCAATCCTCTTTTCCTTTGGATCACCAACTGCTTAGACTTGAGGCACTGAATTGCCTCAGATATGTGCTACTTTTTATTAGCAAGTGGTCTGGTAGAAACCTTTTTGGAGTTACCTGAGGTATTAAATCCCATATTATTTTTAAGACTGAAGGAGCTGGGCACCCCACCATCTGAGCCCTGTTTCATATCTGCTCGCCCTGCATTGTCTTTGACCTCAGAAGTTCCATTTTCCAGTAGGCTCTTGGAGCAGGTCTTGCAGCTGGGTGCAGGTCTGGCTGCAGCTTCAGGACTTGCATCTGCTTGGTGGATCCCATGGTCTCACATGTCTGCATGATATTTTCCAGTATATTACAACCCCTGCTTCCTGGGGGCCACTGCGATTATTCGGTAGGATCTGTGTAGCCTTCAGTCCACTCTGGAGCCGTGGGAGGGAGGCTCCCCTGCATGCTCTGTATGCTTCTGAGCTACAGCAATGGGAGTTATATTACTGGAAGGTGGGCATTTGTGGAAACTTAAAAAAACCAACAAAGCTAAGAGAGAAAAATACCCTCGAGCTCAGAGGGTCCATGAGGACTGTAAGTTGTGCTGACAGTGCATTTCATGGAAAAAACCCTAAAATCTCACAAGATAAGTGACACTCTTGAAAGTCAGACCAGTCTGTATACAGGAATCTCTATACAATCAGCTGTTTGAAGGTGAAAGAATGTCTTCACAGTAATTAAGTGTTTAAAATATGCTTTACAGAAGCTTAATTTGTGCTTTGTTAGAGTCATGATCTACATGTCAGAGACAACACTGAGGCACAGGGTGTGTGTTCTTCCATTCATGATTTTCATATAGTATGAGTCTTGGTACTGTTGGCCAAAGCTGCCACATTGCAAAGCAGAAATCTTGTACATCCCAGAGCAGGCATATGCAGAGATGACTTGCAGTTATAATAAGGTGGTAAGTAGAACTGATTTTCAGCATGGAGCCAATGTTACTACTCAGTTTGAATCGGAATCATCATTAGCTAACTTACCTTGTCACGTTTTAGGCTGGTGCAGGTTGCATCATTTACCAGGATACTTGACAGATGTGGTACCACATCTGATAATGTGCAGAATTAGCTGTTTAGCCTTCTGACAATTTAAGACAGTTCGAAGATTAAATTATGAAACAAAACAGGGTATGAACAAAATTGTGGCAATTATTTAAACTGTCCTTCAGGTATCCCCAGTTAAATTTCATCAAAACTATTATGTAAAAAGTCTCTTATTTTACCCCAGCCCAAAGATTGGATTTTTTTGCAATACAGAGGTGGTTGCCCCAAACCACTTCCAATGTAGAATGGAATAGCTGACACCTTTAACTTGAAAATGTCTGTATGTCCTTCTTGCCATTAGGCAGGAAACACCTCAGGTCATATCACCTCAGGTCTGTGAGGCTGGCAAGGTCTTGCAATTGGCTCCATCACAAGTGATAATCTGTCAGATTCTTACGGTGATGTTCACTGTGGCTCCCAGGCACCTGTTTGACCTCAACAGCTATCATTGTTGAGAATTCTGAAGTGTCCTGGAGAACTCTGGCTCAAAATCAAGCAAATTAAATTCAGTACAAACCAAGAACTGTATAACATCCTATTTTAAGATCTTTTTTTTCAGCTTTCTCACCTTCCAAACTGAGATGTCCTTAGACCATTATTAGTGATGAAGGCAACATTTCATGTTCTGCTTCATACATAAATATGAATGTCAAATATGGAAGAATTTGGAAGAGAGTGGAACAAACCAGGCTGAAGAAAATTTGAAGGGAAGTAATTACTATTTATCATCAGGGAAAATACAGGGCTAGGAAACTACCTCATTTCAGTTATCTCCACATCTGTGGAGCTTTTCATTTCTAATAGTTCCTCATGTGGACTCAGCTGTTATTCCCTTTTTTTATTTTCCCCCTATTACATATGTCACTAAATGGATAATGATTGTTTGGTGGAGGAAGAATAATTTTACCTCATTTAAAGAACTGAATGAAGGCGTTGTATAAGATTGGGACCAGATAGTTGTGAATTACTTTGTCCAGAGTCAAACTACACTAAAATCCATCTCTGGATCTGCAGCAGTTGGGGGGTGTCGCTGCCTCCCCACCACTCCTTTGTCTCCTATTTCAGTAGATCAGATGAGCAGAGCCAGGATCGGGAGCAGCCACGTGTACAGTGTAAGGCAGCGACAGAAGCTCCTGAGCAGGCCAAGCAATAGCATCCCTTGCTGGATTGGAGCAGCACAAGGAAAGACATCTGTGTCCACTTCACACAGAATGCCCAGTGTTAGGGAGGCCCATAGAGTGGGGAGAGGATGGTTTTGCATTTGTGTTTAGTGTTCTGTTCACTGAGGACAGTCTAGAAAAAATAAACTATACGTATCTTCTACTGTCCACATCCTCACTGTCAGACCTGCAGCCTGCTGTCTCTGGACTCATATCCTCATTCTTTCGATAGTAAATCTCATGGTAAATGTTTTTCTCTCAAGCTGAAGTGAGCTTGTAGCTTACCTCTTGCCAAATCCAGTCACAGTTCATCATCTCCACTGCTGGAGGTATTTGGGGTTATTCAGTGGACTCTACTGGAATTCAGATCTTGTCTTTTCACAGGCAAGGAAACTCAAAGTTTCTGAAAGCCCTGACAGGACCCACACTTTGTCAGCCAGGGCAGGACAAGCTGTGTTACCTCGTGAGCGTGTTGTGAACTGGTGGCATTAGACACCGAGTGTGTAATTCCACACTTGTACAGCATCTGTGAATGGAGTTGTATTACTTCCAGCCCTGTGGGTAAGAGTTGCTTACTGGCTTACACCCACTGCCATAAATCCAAGATGCCTTCTCTGCCTGCTTTTGCCCAGCTGCAGCATTATGCAGCAAACACCCTCCTTGTGTCTGCCCCCCTACTGGTGAATGACAAGGTTAACAAGATTTATCCTGCCTATGTATTTGTCTAAAGCTGTTGCCTTTAATCCAGCCACTGAGATTATTCTTTACCTACTGGAAAGCACAGGGTCTGCGCTTTCGTGGGGCTTGCCTGGAACTTGAGTGTGCATCTGTTTATGAAAGTGAAAGAAGTTACTCTCTGATCGGGGAAAAAGTGTGTAAAACTATTTACTGCTGCTTTCTGATTTGTTCCATATCTCTTGCAGATTGAATGAGAACTCATGGTCCAGCTTTCCAAGTCCACAAAATTACTTTACCTTAAGCTCATGAATTACCCAGCTTTGTTTGTTTTCCTCAGTCTTTTTTTCCCCCCTAGGTTTCTAAGGTGATTTATTCAAAATATGTTAAGTAACCTATTAAGAACTGTTCTTAAATGCATTTTCAGTATTTTATGATAAAAAACCAATCTGAGGTGCTGATTCTCAAACCAGAAATGGAGCAGCTTCACTTTGCTACAGCATCACTCAGGAGTATGAAAGATGTCAATGACAGAACAGGTTTGGACTCCATACAAATCTTTCCCTATCAAGAAAAAGCTTTAGTTAAAAAGCAAGTGTGGCTTTTTTCATTTTAAGATGCTGAAGCTCTTTAGCATTTGGCAGGTCAATATTCAACCTATGCTTCAAGTGTTAAGGTGAAAGCTGCCCATTTTTGACCTGTAATGAATATTTAATTTTCTCTTCATATATGGAAACAGAATAAAAACTCAAATGCAATGAAAATTAACCATAAGAATGACAGTATCAATCTTGAAGAATAGCATTTATTAATATCACCTGGAAAATGTATCACATGCCACCTGCCACCATTTAGACCACTTGAGATACTTTACATAGCTTTAGTAAAATCAGAATGTTTACAATTAATCTTTCAACCAACATAGAAAGATTTATCCATTTTATTGGAGCAGTAAAAAATGCTCATCTTTGACTTGTTCTCAATAATGTGGGATACTTGAAATCAGTGCCCACAGACAACATCTCTTCCCAGCCCTTCCCACTAAAATTCAGAGTGCACGAAGCAGCTGTTTTCTGATGGTGAAGGCCCCACTCCAGTTGCTGCTTGTTCCCTGGCAGAAACATCTCCTTTTGCAGATCTCTTTGCTCCACAGCAGTCACACAATTTAGAATGTTTCAAAGAAAACCTGCCTCAAATGTAGTCAATGCAGTCCTCCCATAGTTTTCAAGGGTGTTGGGTTCAAGGGTGCCTTGGTTTTTAAATGCCAATCAACAGAATACTGTAAGAACTCTTTTGAAATGTATCTTTTAATTTTGGAGAATGTAATGAGAAATTAAGGCAAGCTATACGATTACTAATGTAACTTTTGGCTGTGAAGGCAGTACTTCCAAAACCAAAATCTGTTAATAGTTGTCAAGAGTATCCTTTCCCCTTTTTTAGTGTAAGTACTACAAATGGATCAGAATTTCTGAAGTAAAAGTTTAAGTGAAATCTATGTTCTTCAACACACTTAGCACTGACAGGCTAAAAATTCATGAACCACAGAACAGTATCACCATAACCTGACAGCTATGGGAGATGAGTCTGCTGAGATGCATCAAGGTGCACATGTCACTGTCAGTATGGATGGTGTCTGGGAACTCTGGGTATTGTTCCAGGAACTTTTGCTTGAACAACATTTTTAACTGTTGGTCACAGTTTCATTAATTCCCATACATTCTAGTCCCTGCTGTTCCCAAAACAGTATGTTCAGTGAATGAGAGCTCAGGTTGAAAAAGAATTCATACTTGAGTTTTTGCTCTTATCTGATAAAAAACTGGGTATACTGAAGAAAGTGACTATGGATATCCTGTATCAGCTGTATAAATTGTACTATTTAAGTGTTGCATGTAAGTGCTACAATCCCAACTGGACTTGTGACTTAGTAAAAGACATTTAGAACCTTATTCTGGATTGGGCGTTGATTCAGATTTTCTTCATCCTAAAATACAGACAGTTAATGTTGAACTAATTGAGTTGCTTGCAAGAAGATGACAAACATCTGTTGTGGTTTTTCAGTCTTGCAGCAGAAGGATGAGTCAGTATGTTGGTGAAAAATTGATCATGTATAATTGAAGAAAATTGCTTATATGTAACCAGAAAGTACTGAAGTGATACCAGAATATATATACATCTAATTATGAAATACCTTGTAGTAAAAAAATCCAGAGAAAATGTGGCATCAGTGAAACTTGTCTGAAATGACCAATAAAAATATGCTGCTTAAATTAAGTATCTTATCAGAATTATTTCTAAGAGAAAGTAAGCATGAATGTACTATACTGCAAGCCTGTAAGTGCTGTAAATAGCAAGTAAGTATGCTAAAGAGTAAATATTAGAGAAAGCTTCCTCAATCTTTGAGGAATTCTTAAATTCTTTAAGCTTAAGTATATTTTATTTCATGGTAATGATATGTGTGCTGATGAGTGTCTTCTAATCAGTCTTTTTAGTCTTGCTGTAGTGCAGGATTGTGGCTGTGACCCAAATATTGAGAATGAGCATGATTATGAAACGGATGAGAACTAAAAGGGAAAAAAAATATTGTAAGCATAAATAAAAAAAATCAACTGCTGTTACAACACTGGTTTGTAAACTTGCTGGTATACAGACAGGCTGGTTCACATTCTGAAACTCTTTTCAGCCAATTAGTTTCAATTACCATATTCAGGAACCCACACATTCTGAGCATGAATCCAAGAGGAAAGAGCAGTTAGCACTTGATCACTTTCAGCGATTGCTCAAATTTATACACTGCAGTACCTTTAATTCTTTTGTAACCAGAATAGTACAAGCATGACTAACCTCGTATAAATTTATATTTACACCAAAAGTTAAATTCAGAGTCACAGCTCACATGTCTTTTATAGCTGCACGTGTTGTTTATAATAAAGGAACTACTCTCTACTGCCATCTCTTAAGTTTAGACTTTGAGAAGACAGGAAATACTTTATCTGTTATAGTGACAGAAAATCTGACAACTTACAAAAAAGCAGTTTTTCAGTACCTGGGTTAACTCAGCTTCTTTAAAAACCATAACAGCATAGTACCTCTGCCTGTGAGAAGGTATTTGAAGTGCAGGTATGTCTCATGTCCATTTGGTACGTGGCATGTTCACAGAAATGTACACAAAACTTTGTTTCAGAATTATGTGATATCTGACAGTTTCATAGGTGTGGATGTGTTCAGTGCTGCAACTGGAAACATTTTCCATTAGAGCAGCACAGCATCAATGTTTGCTGCTGGCCCTTCCATCTTCCAGAGTGGATGGTGCTGTATTTTAAACAGCAGCTTTACCCAGCGCCAGCTTTGCTTCCCTGGTGTTTCCTCCCTCCCCACAGGGAACTTCTCCCTCCCCCTCACTGTAAATGTGCAGTTGTGGGTGACGTGGGCTCAGTACCTGATCCTGACTAAATCCCTGCATGTGCATTTTGCCAAATTTTTGGTGACCCAGTTAACTGCACAGCCCCACGAACTCCTTACTTTGGCAAAGGAAAAGCAGCAAGCACTGGGGTGGAAATGTAGGCCTGAAATGGGACTTCCTTTTCCAGTGAAAGAGACATATGAAATGCTTGTAAAGCTACAGCTTTACTGGGCTGCTTAAAAAGTACAAAATCCATTCAAATGATGCTTCTGATGAAATAGCAGTTTTGAACAAGAACAAGGAACCACCAGATAAAGTACAAAGGGATTTATTACTGTTCTTGCATCTACCAAGTCTTGATTTTGAACTATGTATTGAAAAATCTGTGACACTTCCTAGCTCTTGCAGTTTTCTCAGGATGGTAAGAAGCTGTTAAATAAATTTGCCTTATAATTTGCTGCAAATTATATATTTTAAGTCAGGTTTTTTGAGTTTCTTATCAGCCTACCATTTCATTTTTAGCCTGCCATAAACTTTCTGAATGTTGGACCTAAAACTATTCACATACTAAGCTGAACTTTAGTTTTCTAGAAGAAGAATTTCATTTACAAAGTTGTCAATAAGAAACAGAAATACTTATTATTTGAAAATCTCATTCAATTACTACAGATTTTTGAAGTAGCATTTTACTACATTTATTTATTAAAATAGTAAATATTTTAATGATTTATTCTGCTATTTTTAGAATTAATTTTGTAGTGCTTTTGCCTTTTGAGAAAAAAAAAAAAGACTTTTGGACCAGTTGTACCACATGACAAGCGTAAGCAGTTTTTTGGTTTTATTTTTTTTCTTGATGTCTTTGCCTGATTTGTAATCCTGTTTAACTCCTGTCCTCACCATGCTAACCTACCACATTCATGGTTTGTTCTTCTGAGACCTTCTAGCTGTTTTACAAAACAACTAAAAACTACTGTGACAACTGTTCCCTTGGAAAGGCCGAGAATTCCACACTTCACTCACCTGCGAGATCATTCGTAGTCATTACAGTTGTAATAATCCTTGCTGTAAATTGAATTAATTCTGATTAGTGGAACACATTTTTACTTTAAAAAAAATTATGAAATACCTATTTTTCAACAGAGGATATTCTTGCATGAAACTATACACTGCACACATTCCCACTTTTAGTGCATCCACTCTTTACCACTCTGTAGCTTCAGAGATCAAGCTCTCAAACTGACCAACAATGTATTAAGGGTCTTTTTTAATGAGAAAATCACAGATACAATTAGAATTTTTATATCTATCATGCTAGATTGGATGTGGTCAGTTTACTGCTTTTTTTTCTGTTCAGCCCCTCCTTCAGTACTACACCCACAGAGGAGATAGCATGACTTAACCATTGTGAATGTTACATGTGCCTTCAGGCTTTGCAAATACATGGAATTCAGCTTCCCCTCCCACCATGAACCTAAATGTTAATTATTTCACACTTGTAGCAGACTAAAAGCACTTACAAAGTTTGCTGCCATTACTCAGAAAACATACCACAACTTCTAATTGTTGACTTTTTTTCATGTAGAAATAGATCCAGCATCACTGTGTTCTATAGTGAGAATATTTTAAGCAAGTTTTGTGAAGATGAGAAAGGCACTTCTGACAAACAGCTGTAGAACTGTTCATGCAGACCACTGGGGAATTGCCACAGGAACTCCACAAACGACTGTTCATAAATTCTCTGTCAATAAATCTAATTACAAGTAGCCATAGATTTAAAGGTATTTAGCATTAAGTGTGTATTTATTTGTAGACAGCTTTTCAGAAGTAGCATTGTCTGATTGTATACCTGAAATTTTAGCACCTTTTCATGCTGGATCATTAGCAACTTCATTAAATCATAGAACATGGAAATCTTTTCCTCATAAAGACAGCCTTTCATTTATTTCAACTCAGCTTCCCTTGGCCATATTCACACTTTAAGTCATTGGTTTTTATCATTGGTGTCAAAGATAAAACTTGTTTTCAAAGAGACTGTGGTATCTGAGTCCCAGGAGTTGGCACTGAGGGAAACTAAGGCAAGATCTTTACCTACTATGATTGAGTAAAGACCTAAGAAAAGAGGCATTAGGAGAACTCAGTACTTCACACCAAGTTGTCTGTAGCTTACTTGCACAGGTGTATGCAGACATGCCCCAGGTCAGGGCGCTCACTTGTCCAGAGTCTTTGGTCTGCCAGAGATGCTGCAGCTGAACAAGCTTACTGGCTGCACTGACAAACGTGCACAGATTCTGAAAAGCAGGTTAAAAAGAGAGAGAATCTCTACCTCTGCCACTGTATTATCTGAATAGGAGCAGCTTTTTCATTTAGAATTAAAAAGAATCAACACTTTTCCACTATTTGGCAACTCAGGTGCTTCGGCTTCTTAGTAAGAACAGTGAAGCAAAAACTGGAAGTTGCCAGAAACGAGGGACTCATTTATGAGGTACTGCCCAGCAAGAAAGTCAAAGAGCACAGTTGCTACTGTTGTTGGCAAATGCTTGATAGAGGCAAATACAACAAGAAGCAAAGAAACAAAAAAGCTTCTCAACCTGCTCCATAAAAATGTTTATAGCAGTCAGCTAAAATGAGACTGACCTAGTCTAAACAGCAAGGTTGATTCAGACCATCTGTTACCATTATGTCTGGCAAACCAAACCATAATGGAATGAGAACGCTGACAAGAATGTGTGGAAAATTAGTCCAGTTGGAGGGAAAAAATAGTAACAGGAATGCACTATTCACTCTGTCACCCTTTTAAAGGGGATTTTGCAAAGGCAGCAGGTAGAGAGGACTCCAAACACGCCTTTGTGCCATGCCTGGATTTCTGCTGCAAGTAAGGATCAGCGTAAGGCTTAGAAGCATTTTTCCCCATTTGTATCATCTTTGGCACTAGCAGATCCAGTTCATCTCAACTGCATTTTTACTCTCTCCTGCTAAGAAAAGACCATCTTTAACCTATGTAGGCACTATCAAATTATACTTTTCTTGCAAAATTGTATGACTAAAGGGGAAAAAAAAAATACTTCCCAATCCCTGTTTCAAATGCTTTGACTCATGCTTTATTCTCTTTCTCTTGTGTTAAAGGTTTATTGGTTGGGATTATGACATTAGGACTAAAGTGGTAATAGAATTTCAACATTTTAAGTATTTGCTAGTTTTAATTAAGACACCACCAAGTAACAACTTATCTCAGAACATACCTTTCCCCCCTCCCCCCCCGAGTCTCTCTTTCCAGTGTTGTTCTCCAGCTACTCACAGAAGAACCACCTGTATCTGAGAACTGGTTGGTTATTCTGAAAGCTAACCTAAATGATGAATTCTTCCAAGGACATATATATATATATGAGAGAGTCCACTAATAAGGACTTCCAGAAAAAAAAAAATTTCGTATGCAGATCTAATTTCAAATAATCATGCAGCACTTACCATGGCCAGGTCTATTATCCACTTCTGCAGTGTTAGCATGTACCAGCCCACCCAAAATCTTGTATTACGTTAAGTTTCATAGCACTGAAAATTATAGGATACAAAGTTCTCAAAACTGCCTGAGGAGTAAGATTTTTTTAAACATCTGGAAAAAAATCTTATTGGAACTTTTTAACAGACTATACAATCCAGATAAAACATATTAAGAACTCGTTGAAACATTAAGTGTTCTATTTTGCACACTGTCTTTGGTCAAATAGTGTCTGGAGTTTCTCAAAACCTGCTCCAAAGCAAAGACTTGAGATTTAAACCCAAGTCCTATTAAAAAAAACACCAAACACTGCTATCTTCATTGTAGTAAGTACAACCTGCATGGGTAGGAATCAAAGAAAAAAAATCTGTCGTTTCTACTCTGCATCCCTGTAGAAAAGATATAAAATTAGGAATTGAGTTTACTCTTTATCAGTTGGGAGCCTTCTAAAGCAGAGCAACATATAAAGCTTACTTCCTGTAGAGATTTTACTGTGATCCCAGAAATCAGCACATGAATGTGGAATACATGTTGAGGGGTGCCTGAGAATGATTTTCAGTAGTCGCACACAAGAAATGATGACATAGCTGCTACGCAAAGAACTACCAAACAAGCCACATAAACCAAACCTCCCAGATTTCAAAGGATACACAACTGCATAGAACAAAGCTCGTTTTGCTTTTCCACTGAAATGCATAATGCAGAAAAGGAGAATGACATCTGCAATAAACAAAAGATGGCTCGTCACATAAGGGACTGAAGGGACCCAAACACAATCCTAGACAGTTCCACTGGGCACGAGGTCAGTGGAAACTCCTTTACAGCTTTTGTCTCTCAAATGTGACTGATGACCAAAATGCAAGCTCCAAAATGAAGCTTTTCTCAGAGTCTGGAGTGTTTAATATGTTTCTCTCCCATGTCGAGGCACCGGATAAAGGATGAGTTTACACTGCAATTCTGTGTAATAATTAGGTCCTTCTCCTCTACCTGACTATCTCTTTTAATGAAATTTATAAGAATTCAGTTTTATGTAAGATATTCATTCCCTCTTCCCCCCAACTCCAGCATCACTGCAGTGGAGCACTGTACCTACATGCAGAGCCTTGGAGTGTTGAATGAGCCCCATTTCATTTCCAAAACAGGGCTTGCAAAAATTACCTTGTGCAATGATGATGGGATACTCCAGGTACGTCTCCAGGGGGTAACCATAATAGATCTGGTACCTCAGAAACACAAGGAAGCTGAACAGAGAGATACAAAACAATGTGACTGCACAGAGGGACATAAAAACGCCTTCACAACTTTATACTGTTTTGGTGGTGCCGAAAGGCTCCATGTAAGTGTAGCCCTTGCTGTCAAACTGATCAAACAAACATGGGCACACAGAGCAAGCCTGATCATTCTGTATTCTACTTCTGTTACCCTCAGAGAGAAGAGAGCTGCCCACACTTGTTGTCGAGGTCTGTATGTCACAGTCTGTAAGGCATAATTTTATTAATTATAACTGATGCGAAAGAAATAAAGGCTTCCAGACCTAGGAGATACCTAGAGAGACCTAGGTGCAAGAGCCTTGGCACCTCTAGGATAACTCTGATGTCTTTATTTATGTCTGTAGTTCAATTTATACATTAAGCAAGTTTTACAGGGGTAGAAAATGTCTTCCAAGCTGTCTAAACTATATTGCTATGAGATTGCCCCGTGTAGCTCTACTGGTCAGACTGAGAGTCTGTTTACAAGTACACCAAACAATGGCAATTTTCCTTCCTGACATTCCACAATATAGTACCTAAAAGGAATTGAACTTTTATTATGTTTTCTGTACTTCCAACCCCCCTGCAAGTCCATGGGGGTAGATAGAAAATTCAAAGCTGTATAGAAAACAGAAAAGACTCTTAGGGCAGTTTTACGTAAGAAAAAAATTACGGTTTCTGGTGTAGAAAAATGGCAAAAGGAACTGCCTGCCTTGTAAGAAACTGGCTTTTACAGTATTCAGAATTTAAATATCTGAACTTCCTAGAAGTGCTATTTGATATAGAGTCAAATTAGACTCCTGGCCATCAGCACCATGTTTCTGTGTCACTCCTCTCCTGGTCATCCATGTTGATTTCGCAGAACCAGCCCAGCTTGTACTGTTAGTCACACTGCTCACACTGCTCCCTGCAACTGGATTCAAAGTCTTTAAAGGTAGAAGGATAAATAGTCTACTAAATATACAAACAGTCACAATAAATGTTTCAAAGTAGATCAGAACCTGCAGTGGTGTGGGCACCGTGGTTCTCACACAGGTGCTGAGGAGACATTTCCAGTTTCTCCAATGCTCATCTCGAACATTACTTACAAAGCCTTTTTAATGCATACCAATGCACACGAATGATAAAGTGCTGCCATCGCTTTTTGTCGGGGGCTGTGGGCTCAGTTATCTCTGCTGGAACTCCAATTTGCTTAATTTACTCTGAGGTGTGTTACGGGTAAACAGCAACAACAGGGGTTCAGTGCTGTAGGGAGAGGCGGGCGGGGAGCGGCCACAGCGGAGGCTGAGGGGATTCTGCACAGGACCACTGGAGAGGTGTCTGTACACCTGAGCTGCGGCCCTGCCAGGACACACGGCACAGGCACCTTCAGAAACACCACGCCGGTTTTGTGAGGGGATTTTTCTGAATAAAACCCCCTTTCCTGGCTTGGTGCAGGGAGCTGGCAGCCATCCGGCTGGATGTTCTGCCCACCTCCATCCCTCACTTCGGACAACGCAGGGCTCTTCAAGGTATTTTCTCTCACTTGTACCCACGCCTGAACGTGCACACACGGAGTTTATTTATTTCTCGTTTCAAACAATCCTCTTTAAGCAAGATTTAATAAGCCTAGCCCATTTAAGCTTATTACAGGCTCACAAGTCCTTGGAGTTTGACACGGCTTGTAATTTTCTTAAGGAATTATTTAAGTCTTACTGATTCGGGCGAGGGAAGCCTGTCTGACGAGTACAACTACCTGCACAACAGGGCACACGAGCCACGGAATGACCTAAACACGCGGCTTACACCCTCTGCAGCTGCTATATCCACCGACATGGGTGGCCCGGGATTGTTTTGGGCAAGTTAAAAAAGCCGAGTTTCCCTTTAAACGGCAACGCGGAATTACTAAAACAGGAAGTTCCTGCCCGAAAGGCTCTGTGGGTTCAGCTGGCGGGGCTGGTCTGAGCTCCAGGGTGGGCGATGTGACACCGAGGGAGCGGGGTCTGCTCGCCGCCCCTCAGCTTACCCTGACGCCTGACCTGAGCCGCGGACGAAGGAATTAATCCCTGGCTGCCGCAGCAGCCCCAGAGTCCCGCACCCCCGGCCGAGGGGAGCCGCGGCCACAGCGGCTGGTCCCGCCGCAGTCCCCGTGTGCCCCCGCCACCTTACCCGGCCAGCTCCAGGAGGAGGCTGCCCACGCTGAGTCCCCACGCCGAGCCCGCCTGCAACACCGCCACCAGCTGCGGCAGCTTGATCACGGCACAGACGGCCCAGGTTGTCAAGTTCACCAGGTCCAGCAGCCCCGGCGCCATCCCGCTGCGGCGGCCCGGGACGGGAAACCCACGGAGCGGCGGGCGGGGTGTGGGGAACCCGCCCGGAACGGTGGCGCCGGCGCCGGGGCGGCCCTCACGGAGCGCTCGGGGCACCCGCACTGCCCGGGGCACGGGGAGGGGAGGGCCGGGCCCGGCGGGGCATCCGCGGCCCCGTCGGGAGGGGAAGTGCCACGGTCACCCCTGGCCCGTGGGAGCGAATACCGCGGTGACCGGGGAGACACTCGGGCCGGCTCCGGGCCGCTGGTTGAGGCCTCCCCGCATCTG
The DNA here is from genome assembly GCF_965178545.1 of Coloeus monedula. Lineage (NCBI taxonomy): Eukaryota > Metazoa > Chordata > Aves > Passeriformes > Corvidae > Coloeus > Coloeus monedula. The sequence continues at coordinate 105,886,813 of NC_138782.1, read as the reverse complement.
ACTCCCTCGGTGACCGGTCCGAGAAACGCTCTGCTCCAGGTTCAGAGTGTTGGTCCTGGAATGACTCTGTTACCCTAAACATCCCCAGAGCAGGGATGATGTGATGCTCTGCCGGCCATGGGCCGTGTTCACCCCGGAGCAGTGCAGGTCAGCTCCGGCTTTGGAGCTGCAGGCTGGAGCTCAGTTTTCTCCCCCAAAGTGGAGTCCCGAGTGCTCCAGCGCCCCTCGTTTTCAGGTCACTCTCTCTGGATGGCTGTGGAACGAATTCCTGCAGCAGGGATCGCACGGGTCTGACAGCAGCACTTTATTTTTACAGGAAAAATGTGCAGCAAAATTAAAAGTTGCTAAATGCTGGGTTTGTCAGATGATAGCGACGTTGGCTGAAATAAACTTTCTAACACAATTTGAAGTCTTAGAAAGCAGGCATTCTTTATTTGTGCAGGACACAGTGGATCTTTATTCTGTGTGTGGAGCGAGACTTTACAACAGGGTTTTTATTCATTAAAACTATACATATTCATTAAAACGTGTTTCTTATTTAATATATAAATCTCATTTTTCTAGAACTAATTTGCATGCATCCACGTCTTACTGGAAGTTTATGGTGCTGGAGGTTTATTAAGAGGGGTCTCAGGTGGTTGTGTTCACGGAATGCTTCGATATTAAAAGTGACTTTTCCTTGAGCTTTTCTTTGTGTATGCACTGTTGTTTCTTGTTATATGATTTGCTAAAAAATCACTGTAGGCCTCCTTATCCACTTGTTCCAGTTACATTTATCATCCTGTGTGCATACCTTTACATTCTTTTATCTTTTTTTTTGCCAGTTAGTCTTTCAGCAATTTCAGGGGAGCTGAAAATTTTTATTCTTTAAGTTATTTATCACAGGTTATTGGAGATGGAGCAGCTTGTCCAGAGCATACACCTACCCACCATACACAGTTATACACAAAAATAATAAAGCTTTTGTACTTCTCAGCTTGTCAGAACTAAATAAAGGTTATCCAAGGAATACACATTTGTATTGATTACACACGGACAGAATCTTGACTCTTTTGTGCCTACATATGGCCAGGACTGCTCAGACTATCAAATCCACACCATTAATTCAGAGTTTTACCTAGAACATAATTGCTTTAACATGAGAGGTCATTCGCGGGCATAGCATTTCTTCTTTTTCATTTTAATTTTAACAACAGTTGTATTTCATTATGACCAATAGTTCTTAAAATGGCTTAAAACAGGTATATTACATTAATTCCACAAACCCTTAGTGGTATTTTAAAACAGCATTACTAATTCTTAATTTGTAAATCATGTTGCCCTTTGTGTAATTCAGTCATAAAATGAAGCAGGTATGTAGAAATACATAAAATCCCAAAACTCAGAAATAAATAGCCCCCCAATACAAAATTCTAATGTAGAAACTTTGTTTCTGTTAATACAATTCAAAATAATCAAGATTTTCGAAGACCATCAGCTAAAAGAAACAAAAATTGAGTTCACTTTAAATAATAACTGTTCCAAGATTTTCTTGATAAACTGAGTTCTTGACATTGTGGGAGCATTATGTACTTGAAAATGAGTTGAAAAATTATACAAGATGAAGTTACCTCGTTTAAAGTTAAGTCTGAGGTGTAGATGTGTCTGTCATTTCAGATAGTCTGAGAATAATAGAGAAATACTTAAGGTCGAAGTTGCGTATCTGCACTACTGTGTGGATGCTGATCCAAAAAACCTATAAAATTGTCAGCATTGTGTACTGCCTTCTACCTTTCTAGACTAATCAAGAAGCTGAGCTGACTTCAAACTATTGAGCATGTCTGTGACCCCATTTTATTCAACTGATTTTATATTTAAGATGGCATTAAGTATTTAGCTTTAATCAGCATTTTACCTTTTTAAAGAATACATCCTGCTTTGCATTGCAAGCAGTCAGATAAACAGAATGATTCACCATCCTTCCCCTGTCCTGTCTGCGTAATGGTCCCGCGCTGCATCTGTTCACTGCCCACGTGAGCCGCAGCTTAGGGAAGGAACAGACGTCAGTACTGGGCAGCCTTGTCCAAGGTTATGACAAAAAAATTTAATCTGTGAGCAATATAAGAAATTCTTCCTAGTCTAAATGTTTAGAGTATTTAGTTCTACGTCAAATTTCAGATTTGGTATGTTGCAGCAGAATGCAGAACCACTTCAAATTACAGTTAGGGAATGAATCCGTAGCATTCGAGTCTCCAGTGCAGATTGACAGTTCTGCAGCAGATGGGCAGTGGTTTAGCACTGGTGCACCTCAAACAGGAATGCACATGTTGATTCCTATTGAAAATAACACAGAGAAGGAAAATAATCTTCCTGTAGTAACCAAGGACAAAAAGCCAAACCAGATTTTTTCCCCATAATGATGCTGGCTTATCACAGTTGAGTTTTTGAACAGAATAATGCCTTAAATTTTGTGGGTTTGCAAGGAATGCAGAGAGTGCTCTTTTGCTGGTTATTTCCACAGCCTGCCATGCTAACAGGGAATAGTTAATTTTATAGAAAATTTTTGGTTTAAGCTCTAGGTTAAAATAAAGGAGATTCCACAGCTGAGGAACCTGTGTGGATGGGGACAATCCCTGGGAGATGCGTGGAGGAAGGCTGGGGGTGGACAGAGTTGGCCACGGACAACAGGTTGCAGGAGGCTCGGTTGTTTGCCCAGGGAGTGTGAACACGGTGTGTCAACACATAGAGCCTGGGAAAGAAACCAGAGGAATTGGACATACCAGCACAGTTGCAGCACTGTGACCTCTTTGGGATCACAGGGACAGTATGGCACAGCACATTATGAGTGGGAGGATTCAAGCTTTTTTGGAAAAGCAGACAGGGAAATGAGTGGAAGTTGTGTTCTACACAAAAGTTTCTCTTTGCCTGGAGCTTTCCCATGCTTGTTGGAATAAGCACTGAGCCAGCTGAGAGCTGAGGGGTCAAAACTGGTGGGGAGACTGGCATGGGGAACACTTGGAAGCACCTGCTGTAAATTGTCTGATGAGGAAGAGGAAGCAGATGAAGCTTTAAAAAACAAGAAGGAACTCAAAATTGTAGGCACAGGCTGCTTTGGAATACAAAATTGCTCTGCTATCCGGAGGAGCACCCAGTGGGGTAAAAGCAGCCCAACCAATTTTTGTGGGGCATCAAGAACATTCTTTTTTGATGCAGATGCTGGATTTGTTACTCAAAAACAAAGAAGGGAGGTAGAAAAAATAGGCAATGTGCAGGTAAAGGGCAGCCTTGGCATCAATGTCTCCAGGACCTTGGAATTAAGACCCCAAGAGAAGAAAGGAAGACAAATAGTGGAATAAAGATTCTAGGCTTCAGAAGAACAGAATTTGTCTAGTTCAGGAATTGGTTTGTCAGGACCTTTCAGGAACGTGCCATGGGGGCAATGGAGACTACGAGTGTGCATTGAAAGTTGAAGAGAACATGCTCACAGAACAAAAACTGTCTTGTCTGGTGAGTTGGAACTCAAGCAGGCGGAGGAACTGCTTGGCTGATCCAGCAGTGCTTCTCTGAACTCCAACACCAAAAAGGGAGGGCTGGGAAGATGGAAACAGGTATGAGCTACTGAGGCATGAGGGAATGGAGTTGAACACTGAACACTGGAACAGTGGCCCAGAGAGGCTCTGGCATCTCTATGGAGATTTTCACAACTGAGCAGGACAAGATCCTGAGCAACCTGGCGTAATATCAGCGTTGGCCTTGCTTTGAGCAGGGGCTTGGTCTAGAGGCCTCCAGAGGTCCCTTCGGACCACTTGGCTGTGATTTCATGTACTTTAGTCCTTAGGCAAGCTGCGTATTTGAGGCCCCATTCTGCCACTAGAGACATCAAGATAAAGACAAGGTAAAAATTATCAAGACTTTAAAACAAAATTAAAGAAGGATGGCTATGATTTTAGGTGCTCTTTGCATTTGGTTGTCTTTGCTGAACACCTGTAGTGCCCAAGGACTGTGAGCTTTACTGCTGAGTAGTAGACTGATGTAAAGTTGTCACAAAAACTCACCATGAGGAGGAGGTTATCTCTGTGCTGAGGCTCCTTGGTGGCATAGTGACACTGCTTTAACTCTTATTTGAAGATCCTTCTCTTACTAAAGAAGTCCAACGGATCCCTGTGTGCTTCGTGTTTGAGTTTACGTTGTACAAATGTGCACGACATGAGTATAAAAGAAACAGTGGAGGTTGCATGTAGTTTGTTGGTTCTCTCTGCAGTATGTTGTATATATTTGTGGCAACTGAAAACATGACCTTATTTATATGAGGTTTACTTGATGTTAGGCTGAACAGAAGCATAACAAATTGAATGCAAGTACTGTAAGCAAAAAACACCCCAAACCCTCTTGACTCAGTGTTTTGTCTGTGAAATGGTTTTTTGAGTTAACAGAAGGCCTTAAGGGCATTCTGGGTAATGGCATATTATCTAAAATAATATTGCTATCTAAAAAGTAGTACTGAAAGAGCCTAGAATGCCAAACACAGATTTTTAAAACCTAACCCAAAAGCCTAACAAAGCTGAGGATCTGTGAGGAGCATAAGAGAAGGAAAATATACTAACTAGTATCCCTTTTAGAAAATCTACGCCAAGCTTTTAGCTCAGAGAGGAGGTTGAGCTGCAGCTTTTGGATCTGGAACTGGTGTTATTCTAGATTCATACTTACATCTGACTTACCCAAAGAAGAGGCTCCAGCAAGAGTTGAGAGTGCGAGTACATGAGGGCAGCAGCCCTTGCTAAGGTCATGGTGTATGATGCCTCCTGCACTCTTGCTAAATGTCTTAAGAGTCTCCCAGAGTGTGCAAATGGATCTGCCAGCACTGAGGAGCAACCACAGTTACAATCATGCTTATTCCAGCACAGAAGATGGTCATCTCACCAGGTCTGAAGCACGACTGGGTGCAGGTTTCACTCTGGCTTTTAGAGGGTTTTTTATGTATCCCAGTGGCAACACAGTGCTAGCAATGTGCCAGCATTCTGTTAAGTTTCGTGGTAGAGAGCTGATGTAAACACTGTATTTTCAGTCCATTTGGCTTTAAAGAAACATAATGGTGTAACAGCTAAGTAGGCATTATGATAGCTGCAGGTGGTTCTAGGCTACATCTGTGGTTTGTTCCTCTTTCTCAGCAACACCTGCAGCTGACATAAGAGTTACTGCATGAATAAATTTGTTAATTCACAGATCATACAAAATATGTTGAGTGATGATGTTTGGTTATTAGTAACTGGGCAAAATGAACCCACAGTTTAAAGTGAACCCAAATGACATTATTTTTATATTTATTGCGCCAGTATATTTGCACATTACTTCTTAATGCCAGCTGAGACTTTCCTCTGGTCATACTCTGGGTTAAGAGACATTTAATAGAAATTTGCAGTGGTTTTGCTCCATCAGCCTGGCATAAAGGCCTTGTGCTGACGTGAAGCTGTAACCCCAGATACTTGGAAATTCCATTTCTAAGGGCTGGCACTTTTGTAGATACGTAAGTTAATATGGCTTCTCAGAGAAGCTCTGGAAAGGTCACAAGCTGAAGTCAATCTGTGGGATCTATGCCCTGTGACAGAAGAGGGCTGTGGGCAGGGCTGTGCCAGCACCTCTTCAGCATTCAGCAGAATTCCTGAGTCACTTGGAAACCCATCTGTGTTTCAAGGAATTTATTGATGCAAACATGAAGTTTTTTGAAGAAGGAAAATATACCTGACATGGGTTCAGAGTAGCAAGTAGAGTTTTTAAGAGAGGCATCCTGCTTTAGGAAAGATTTAGTGGTTTCTATCTGTGCAGCATTTAGGAAATGGAACTTGAGGCCCTGACAGATTATTTTTGGTTTCTAAAACCAACAAACCAAAATATACCCCACTTCAGAAAACTGTTGTCTGATTTAAGAGGAGCTTTAGTTCAGAAATTTCTTTCTTTGTAGGAGCTGAGCAACACGAATGGGGAAAATTCCTTTAACAGAAAAAAAACCCCAAGAGAGCTCCTAAAACCCCAACAGATATGCACATAATACATACAAACAGATGATGCCCTGACTGGCAGTATTGCCCATCTAATGTTCATACATAATCATTCTCGCCGTTCCCAGTTCTAGGAATCTTACTGTTCATGTTTAGTAATTTTCACAGCATAATGAGACCTCTTTGCAGGAAAACCTGTTTAGTTATTTTGTTTACTTTAGAGTAATCTAAAGGTCAAAAACCAGTTTTAAATAGAGTTTCTAAGAAACACAACTGGATTTACAGTCATCACTGATCTTATTAAACAAAACTTTATACTTAAGGTACCATGTGGGAAGTATATACAAAGACTGTTCTAAATGCACAAGAAACACAGATTTATATGAACTTATGTTATGTCTTTAAAAAAATATGTATTTCATACTTTTTAAATTTAAATGGAACTAAAAATGAGAACACACAAAATCTGGATGCACTGGAAACACCTGTTCACCAAGGTACAATTAACATTAACTATACTCGAAAATATTGAAGAGAAAGCAATATATTTAACTAAGGGAAGAATTCAATCAATATAGCCACCCACTTGTGCTCTTTAACTGAAAGAAATACTGAAAATGAATTCTCTAAGCATGTATAATCCCTTGTTTGAAATCTGGCAACAAAAGGGGAAAAAGCTTATAAAACTGAAGCCTAAGTGATATACGATAAGAACGCTTTACAAGTAACTTGCCACACAGTTTAATATTTACACAATCTCTTTGATAAATGGAATTTCCACTGATTATTTACTGATTTCACTACTGTTATAATCTCATGCAATCTTTCTAAGACACTCTGCTTATATAAATAAGGATTAGTTGGCAAAGTTAATTATTGTAAAAGAAAAATGACTGCTAAACTTGGGATGAAATTGGAGTCTAGAGATTGTCTCTTTGCTGCCTTCTACTTGCAGGTGCTGAGGCAGTTTTGATTAGGGCCCTGGATATTCCCGGAAGGTCTTTTCTGGAGGTTGCTGTACATGGTAGAGAGACCCAAACTAACTTTGGAAATTTAATGCTGGAGAGCTAATGCAGCAGGATAAAATAATTTGCATTTCCAGGGAAAGTGTAATAATTTAACAAAATCAGATGTCCAGTTCTAGACAATGTTCCCATATCACACAGATTATCTCATCTATTCCGCACAGGAATCTTTGGTTCTCAAGACATTCCCCCTTAATCATCAAGATGTCAAAGTGCCTAAGAGTTAGTATTGATTTCAGCAGGAGATAAGAATGAATTGGAGTTCTGTGGTGAACAGAGCTGGTCCTATCCAGTTGTTGCCCACTCATATTTTAGCGTAATTTCAATTATCTTGAACTCAGACTCAGAAAGTCAAGATAGCTTAACTGCACATCAAAAGAGGCAGCACAGTTGTGGGTTGCTGTGATCTTGCAACACAGCACAGAGCTACATTTTCCAAGGTTGAACTCTGACAATTAAGCCAAAAATTGCTGCATACTTTGGCTCCTTTTCAGATATTCCTACAGACTTTCCAGTTGTCATCTGTTGGCCTGAAGTGACCCGTGCAAGGGAGTACAGCAGAGGGGAGTGCAGGGCTTTTCCTGTGCTGTAAAAACGTCACCACTGCACGTCCCCACTTCAGGAACTGGCACCTCAGTGGCTGCTTTATCTGATTAAGGACACAGAACTACATATTTTTACTAAAGACTTCCTCAAATTTTTGGAAGAAAATTGGGTTTTGCCATTCACATGACATAATATGCTCTTTGAGAAGTGTCCTTACATGGCTGTCAAGAGGGCACTAAACAAGCCTCTCAGACATGTATGATTAAAAGAGACACATCTGGACTTCGTGAAAAGTATCCTTATACTTAAATGTATATGATTAGTTAGAAGAATTAGAAATATATTTCAATTTTTAAAAAGTGATTAATCTGTATTTTAGAGCTGAAATCTTTTTAAACCTGTTATAATTAAAATAAGAATTAAAAAAAAATTCTTTGTCAATATGTTTGAAAAATCATGTCTGCAAAATTTGTTCTGAACCCAACAGCTCTGGTGTAGTCAGAGAATGGGTGAAAAACTCTTCGGACAGTCATTCAATTTATACAGTAAAAGACAAAGCCTCTTAAATACATCCCTCTTGATGGAAGTATGTTTAACATCCTTAGATGGAGATTCCTCAGGGAATCGATTCCAGTGCTGTATTATCCTCACTACTAGCTTTCCCAAAAATTAACATGGTTCTTCCTTGCTGTAACTTAAGCTTGTTATTTTTGCTGTTGCCTGACACTCCCTCAAAGTGCAAATTATTCCTTTTCTCATACCAGAGCTATACATGTGTCTAAAGACTGCTATCCTCTTACAAGACTGCTTTTTTTCCTTCATGTTAAACTTTTAACAGTCTTTTTAACCTTTCCTTATATGACATGTCTTCCCATACTCCAGTTGCCATTGCTGCTTTTCTAGACTCTGATTAATAGCCCACATCTTTAGGGTAAGATGTGGAAGGTCTTGTCCAAAACTAGAAGTGCTTCAGTTGAAACAATGCCAGTTCTAAGTGAAGTGGGAGGATTAAATCATGCACTGCTTAGACCAGACTGTAAGACTGCTCTTACCCTCCAGTTTGCGGGAACTCTCTGGGAGAAGGATTCTCTGGGTTCACACACAGTAAACAGAGTCAGGAATCTGGAATTATTTAATGTAATTAAAAAGGACTTATATAGCACTGCCTTAGTGTCCTTTCTGGTGGATTACTTGATGTGGAGTGAGTGCCATCTGGAGGTTAGGAAACATGGAGCTCTGTATGCTTTTGTGCTGAAAAACAAAATTGTGCTTTACAAATGAAATGTTCTTACATGAATAGGAGCTTGAGCCTGACAGATACTGGGCATACACCACCCAGTGTAAAATTTGTGACCCAGAGTAAGGCATGCAAGTGCACTGTCTCTTGGTGTTATGCAATCACCAATAAATGTGTAACCTCTGAGTAGCCTGTGAAGTTTTTGGAAAAAGCTCTGGACAGCACAGGGACAAGGAAAGTCTTGATCTGCTCTCTCCTCTCCTGCTTTCAGGTGTGTGAAGACAAATGAGTTCCTGGATAAATGAGTTCTCACAGGAGAGAGCAGAAAGCATTTTAGCTGAACAAGAAGAAGTGTGTTTTAAAAAGAATGTTCCGTTTTGGTGTGTGTTCCGGTTTGGCCAAATTTAGAAATATATCCTCTGAGAGAAGGTACAACCACCCCTCCCCCCACCAGGTTCGGGAAAAAATAAATTTTCCTCGAAGGAAAGTGAAGAAGATAAAACTATTTATTTAACAAACACCCGGGAAAGGAAAAATAATGTTAAATGGTAAAATCTTTCACTGTGGAGGAAAAAACCTGGGAAAGCGTTAGAGTCCTCCCTTTGGTCTCCTCGGAGCTGGGGCTTGGGCCAGGGCCAGGCCCTCTGTGCCTGGTGGAAAGTCCTCCCGATGTGCTCTGAGGTTGAAAACAGTCCAGTAGGAAAGGGAGAAAATCCGAAATTCCAGAGAAGGAAAAAGCAAAGTCCAACTCTCAGTCTCTCTCCGGAGAACGAGAGACTCAAAAAAAAAAAAAAAAACCTGGCCAAAAGCTGAGTGCAAAACAGCAAGCTGGGTCCTTCCTCACTCCCCTGCCGCAGCTGGGGGGGGGGGGGGGGGGGGGGGGAACCCTGCTATCTTTATATGACCTTGAACGAGCTGCAAACTGCTTGGAGAAAGTTTTGCTCCGTTTTTTTTTTCCTCTTCCCCCTCTCAGGCTCAGTTTAGAGGCATAGAAAGGTACAAAAATTAATTTCTGGGCATAGGCAGCGATATGGGATACACATCATAACGTCACCCCAAGACAGTGTGTCTGAACTCAGTTCTCCATCATAATTCATGTCTGTACAGAGTGGAATCAGCCCTCCTCACCTCGGCTGGTTGCATGATGTGGTCTTCCTCCTTTAGGTCACTTAGTGGTCATCTTGAAAGCCCTGATCCTCCAGTTCTCGCTGTGGTGAGGAAGCCAGGAGAACCACCTGGAGTCGTGACTTCAGGGTGTGGTACTTAGCTCTTCTTTCTACAGTGCCTTTTTTTTGCCTGAGACCACTTGGATCAGTGATCACACTGGTCACAGTGGTCACCTGGTGTGCTTCTGAGCTGCCTTCTGCCACTGAAGTCTAATCATATAAACAAATAGCTTTAATTGCAAAGTGTGAGTGCACCCATCTCCATCTCAGTCTGGTGAGAGACTGCAGCCTGTTGTGCCAAGGCAGGACTAATGGCTTCTGTGTTGAGCTCCACTTAGGACTGAGCATGATCCTGTGGAAGGTACATACAGTTCAAAGGACAGGTACTGTGTGCACACTCTCCATGCTCTGCTGCTTGCTGATTTTTCCCTACAGAACAACAGGCCATAAAATTTCAACCTCTGTAATGAAGATGCACTAGCTGAACAGGCTTTTGGTATTGTGTTGATTTAGCTTGAGGATGGTTTCCCTGGGCAACCACAGATTTTAGGAGCTATGAACCTTTTAAATTCAAGGTTGACAATTCTGAGGGTGTAAGACAGGTTGCTGAGCCAGCACGCCTTCAGAACAAAATGTGAAAGCCTGCTTCCTTGTCAATGAGTTTCCATCAGCTAAACCAGAAAAAAAAAAGCATAAGAGAAGGGAATTTGAGAGCAGCAAATCTACAGAAACAAAAATGAAAACTAGTGTGAAGAATATTTGGTCTCCCTCCCTCAGCAGGGAGTGGTGAAAAGCACAGAGAATGGCTCACGTGCCTTAAGTATTATTCTTTAGAGCAAGTTTAAACATGCAGATGAGAGAACCTGATGAATCCTTGTCTAATTACGTGAAATGCAACAAGCTGCTGCATTTTTGTTGTGCTGGCTTTCAGAGCTGAAAGTGCATTGTTTATGTTATGACTCATCTGAGCAGATTTATATTGTTTGTTTTCAGGAGATAAAATTCAGGCAAAAATGGTCTTTTGTCTGTAATCTTGTTCTTTCAGATGTTAGTGGCATCCTTACTGTAGATTTGCATGGGAAGATTGATATGATCTGTAGTGCTGTCTGTATATGGCCTGGTCACCTGAAATACGAAGAGGATCATCTATTATGGCATTGTTGGACAACATCCATTTTTACCTTTGAAAGAACTTGCTTTGTTGCTGTTCTATTGTTACTGAAGCACTAAGAAAGCTGGAGCTCACCCTCAAGTTTCCTCTTCTGTGCTCCACTGCTGAAGAAGTAATTAATATTTACCAGAGCCCTGCCAAGCTCAGTATTCATTTGATTGCCAATAGTTTGGTTGGTCGAGTTGGGAACTTTGCTTGAGAGCACAGACATACAGCTTGGCAGTAGCTTCTGCTCCTTTCTCTTACCCCGAATAAAACGACGACCATTAATAAGTTTTCAAAATTACATCCATTGCTTCCTACAAAAATACAAGTTACTGAAATTATTTATAATATCAGCACTTTAACTTATAACCTCAGTACTTCTGCTTTCAAAATTAGAATTTAAATGTACTTAAAAATATCATATTGAGCATACATGAAAGTGTTGTAGAAATAAAGCAAAACAATTGGGACTTTTTTCCTGTTGTCTTAGGATAACAGAGGGAAATGAATAATTTTAAAATGTGTTGCATAAAATGTTATCTGGGATGGAAGTTACCCTGCTCTAGAATGGTTGTGATGTGGGAGGTTTTTTCTTTCATTTTTAGTAAGTGCTTTAGGTTTCAGCAGGATGACATTATCTTACAAATTTTCTCGTAGGAAGTAGGTTCTTCCAACACTTGTGTTTCTGTCGAGTTGTTAACATTGAAACAGATTGAACACACATAGGTAGCAGATGAAGACACTTCAGCTCTTTTAGTTTTCCAAAAGATTTTAGTTATAAAGCATTTGCCAATAATGCCTAAATATGCTTCAATTTGAAATATTAGCCTAGCTCAAATTGACAAAAACTAAAAAGAGCATGGGTACAGTTGAATGTTCAAAACTCACCATTTGGTCATGGTCCTTTAGGAAACTCCAGTTTGGTTACCTTGGAATAGAAGTAAAAAAATGCAGTGTCAAATGTTCTGTCTTTAAATAAATTAGTTAATGTTGATCATAATTGAATGCCTGTTCAACTGCTCAATTTGACACTTACAACCCAGCTCTTATGCCTGCAGATTCCTTGTACTAAAACCTGTCTTTTCTGTGATGGAGCCCAGGGTACTATATGAGGAGTGGGTGTTATTTTTGCGAAGGGAAGTTAAGGATACCATGTCCACAATGTATTCCTTGTGCAAATGCAAATAAATTACTCATGTCTTGAGTCAGTCTAGAAAACATTTGTCCAATACCTTGAGCAAGACACAGCAGCTTAGTTTTTAAATGACCAGTACTTTGCTGGCAGAAATATTCTGTGCAGGTAGGCAGTTGTACTAGGAGCACATGGAGTCAGAAGACCTGAGTTTTTCTCTTCAACTCTCTTCTATACCTGGTGTGGGACTGTAGGGCAAGTCCTTTGCTTTTCTTGGCCTGAAATGGAGAAAACATCAGTTCACCCACTATTGTAAGAGTACTGTGAGTCAAGAGAGGAAACAGTTCTGTACAGCAGTATCTGCAGCAGGGCTCAAGGGACACCTGGGCTGACTGAGCTGCTTACCTGTGCTGCATCTAAGCTCATTGAACTAGTGCTGAAGCTGTACATCCTTCCGAGCTGAGCTTGTCTGTACAGCACAGACATGTACCATGTGCAGCCAGGAATGCTGGATTTCTGTGCTGCACTCCCCTGTCCAGTCCAGATATGCCCCAAGTGCAAATAAAATCGAATTTGTGACTATTCTGTTTATCACTATATGTCTTGCTATACCAGCACAGCATTGAGGTTCTAGAATTTTTTATCTTGATATGCAGCCATTATTTGAACATTATCAGACTTGGGTGTTACTGGATGGTGCTAATTAGTGAGAAATGTCACTGTCTCAGGCATTGCCCTGCACCTACTTCAGGTCAGACCATTTAATGCATACCATTCTCCTTCATTGTTTTTGGGACGGGAATGTGGAACTGAAGAACAGCCCCCTGCAGGCTGTAGGGTATATAGTTTGATGAATCTGGTTTTAGGCATCTTGTTCTTCACAAGTCTATCATACCCTTTTGCAAGAGTTTCTGTTTTCATAGCTAAAACTGGAAAGCAGAACATGCATCAGCTGTATGATGTGTTACATTACTCATGAAAGTGAGTTTGCACCAATATCCATGACTGAACCCCAAGGACAGGTGCAGAGTCCTTCCTGCTGCCTTAGCTAGGGAATGAGTAAGGAACAGGCTGAGCCTGTTGAGCAAGAGCCTGAGTCTCCCAGCACTGGAGAGAGTGACATTGCCCTGGCTTTGCATGCATCAGAGTCCTGGCATCAGCTTGTCCATCCAGTAAATGGAGCCAGACAAGAGTGCAAATGCATCTCTGGGGAAATCAGGACTGTGATCTGTATCTCCTCCAGAAGGCTGAAGAAGGCGAAGCTTTTCAGATGGTTTCTTTTCCCATTTTAAAAAATCCTGAGAGTGATGCTCTTTTTCTTCCCTTTACTTTAGCTTGGTCAGTGCATTGGAAATAGAGCTGATTTTTATTTTACCAAGGATATTCTTCTAATAGGCATACTGATGTTGTATACTGAAGTATGAACATAAACACTTACTCAAGATATGTGGCAGAGACAGGATCTTAATTTCGGGTTCTTTTGAGTCATGGTGTATGCACAGCCAAAGCTTAGGTCGTATGTGTGCAGCTCAGTCTGCTGAAACACCGTAACAATGGTGCAAGTTCAGGAGATTTACAGACTGGGAATACAAACTCATATTTTGGCAGAACACTCTGTTCAGCTTCCATTTCAGCCATTTCCAAGAGTATGAGAAGAGGTGATAATATCAGTGTGTCTGCAATAAATTATAAAGCTTGGCACTTTTATGTCTTCATTGTGGAAATCTCTAAAAGCTAAAAGATACTAAGTGTGCAGTTCTTTGCATCTCTTTTCAGCTTAAGCCCAGCATGCTGGGAGATATTAGCACAGATTTTGTCCAGTGAAGGAGAACAGACATAATGTAACCCTAGAAAGGAAGGTATTAGGATTTGATCCAAAGCCCCTGCAGCAGCAAATTTTGTTTGATAGTGTTGGCTTTGGATCAAGCCCTAATGCTGTCAGGGAGTATCAGGACCATTGTCAAGACAAGCAGAAGAGGCATGAACTGGGACAAGTGACTTACCAGGTTTTCCTTCCTCTCTGTTCAGCCTCCACAGACTCTCCAGATCTTATCCTGTTGGACCTGGTCTGCCTGCTCGTCTGCCCAGGCCCAAGTAGCCAGCTGTGCAGTGGTTGTCAGCTCTGCTTGGTTGAGTGCTGTTGGGACACAGAAGGAGCTGGGGCTGGTTGCCCTGGCGGTGTGGTTGCCCTTTGCTGAGACCTAACCAAGGTATTTCTCCTGAATCCAGAACCCCTTTCCAACTTGTCCGTTTTGAGACTCACCATATATCCAGCCTTTTTAGGTATATTGTGACTTCTCAGAAAGTGAAGCCAATTCTTGTTTGCACTTTCAAAGCTCCTCCTCTCCTAACATTTTCTTTCAGCTGCTGTTAGGAGTGCTTTCAGAAAAGAACATGCACAGCTGCACTGACAGGCAGTGCTCAGCACTGGTTTACTTCCCTCTTAATGCTCCTTTTCTACTGCTTTATGTTGCATCTTTTCTTGAGCACTGAGGGGGTTTTCAAGGTAACAGCAATTTCATGAGAAGTGACTGTAATTGGAAACAATGGGATCTCCAGATGTAAACAGCAAACTCTTAGATTACAAGGTGATTACAGCGACTGCAGCTGAGATCAGCCTCTATTCAAAATCCTCAGAACAATAAAGTCTGGTTTAATAGCAAAGGGTGCTGTGGAGATTGCTGCTGAGTAGTCAGGAGGACTTTTGTTGTGGTTATGTAGCAGAAGGAAAAGCTCCTGAAAGCTGCTGGTTTCCCTGGCATGTTTACTGTCTCTGTTGGAAATGTCTGACTTGTGAATATATTCCAGAAAAGGAGCAGAGACCCAGTGTGACAGCTGCTGGGACCTTGAACTCTGTTCGGGGCAGAAATATTTGGTAAAAATTGTTTCAAGGAATCTGTTCTGAAAGCTTCTTATTTTCAAATTAAAAAATGAGCAGTCAGATCATCAGAAGTCTTTTCTAAGCACTTAGAGAGTTCTGTAGAAGGTATTAGGCAACTCTGAGAAGTTTTAAAGTAACTTTAAGGGGTCATTAGTATACAAAGTGAGACTTTTCAAAACAGTGTCCAAAATGTCAGTGTTTGTCTTTACAGTCAGCCTGTTGGGCTTCTGTGGTATGAACTCACTTCCTCAAGTATTAGTGACCTTGCAGGAAAACAGAGTATTTCAAGTATAAATTTCCTCTGAAATTCTTCCCTGACTTGTTTTTGAGTAGTGTGGATTAGCTCCAGATGAATTCTAGCCTCTTGTTTCCTGTTTTTGGTAAATGCTAATGAACTTTGAATCTACTTTTTCAGGGGGCTTTTGGCAAAATTATTTGCTTGCAGTATTGGGAAACACATACTGAATTTGGCAAATAATTTCTTTAAAAATAGTTACAACTGTAAAAAAATCCAAACAGTTTAGACAAGTTTGAGCAAGAAATACTTCTATAATTCTACAATAATTTTGGAAAAATTATTCTGAATTTGAAGATTGTGATAACATAACTTTAAGAAAAGGTAAATTCCACCTCAAACCCCAATGTTTGCTTTGGTTTTGAATTAAATTTTAGTAGACTTTTTGTTTCTTTGCTATTTTTGCTGAGATAATTGAAACCTGAATAGTGTTTTTTATCTCTTTCAGCCAAAAAGCAAAAGAGTCATGTACCCACATAGCATTATCATGAAGTGAAGAAATTAGGTGTTTTCCAGCCTGGACTAATAGTTGTCCCTGTTCCTCTTTTGGAATCTGCTTATCTTGTTGCATTTGTTCCAGGGTCCTCTCCAAGTTGGAGTGTGTGCAGCTGCTTGGAGAATAGTGTTTTAGTGGAATCTGATTGCTTTAAAAGGAATCTGAGGCACGTTTGGATGACCCAATGCATTAATCATAGTGCATGGGATTTTAGCTCCTGATCAGGTTGGGAAAGGATCCTGGTGGAAAGTCTGTTACTCTTAATTTTTTGTACAAGGTTCCTGTATGAGATCAGAATTTTAATTCTGATCCTTCCTTCAAGTCAATTTCTGCAAATTAAACAGTAATAAGCTAAAAGTAGTTGTTGTACTGAGGACAGCCTCCAAATGACTTGCAGCCACCGAATCAACTGGACAGAAAGATTACAAGCAGATGTTTTAAGTCTGTGCCATGGAGTGGTCTCAGCTGACCTGGTGCAGATACTGAACTGTTTCCCCTCATTTTTCCATTTGCCAGTTCAGCATTTTATTTGCTCATTTGAATTGGTACAACTGATTTACTGTGTGCATCTTTTCATCCCATAGGCTGATGTTTATTGTGGTTTCATGCCACATGTATCTATGTCAATTGATTATAGCATCTTGATTTTTTCTGGTTGGGGACATGAAACTTAAAAAATAATTATGAGTGTGTCACTGTTGAAGATGGCCTTTGCTTAGGAGTTTGTTTTGTGATTAATTAATTTGACAAGCAGTGTCCGTGCCTGTCATTTTGAGGAAGAACTTCACTGAGGTTAGTCTTTTGCTTTTACCAGACAAGTGATGATATGCACTACAAATTAATCTGGGAAAAATATGGCAGTTATTTCCCTTGAGTTAAAGGAAAAGACACCTAGGGAGGCTTTTTATAGAGGAAAAAGTTCAGGTATTGAGACAAAACCTTTTCATTTGACCACAAGAGGGTATTGCAGTATCAGTTATGCAAGACTTTGACTTATGTTTGCCTTTATTTGCTTTGACTTATTTTTAAAATACATATTTCTCAAAACTGATCATTTATATTAAGTAGTAGTTAAGAAAAACAGGTTTTGTATGCCAGTATTTGATGTCTTTGTCCAAGGGCAATTTCTGAGCTGGTTTTCCCTAAAATTTATAGTAACAAGTTTCTTAAAGCTTAAGAGGTTCCCTTCACTGGACAACAGAGACTTAGACAGGTACTCTGAAACACTGAAAAACTTAATGGAAATGGCTTGCAAGAGTACATCAGTCACAGAAGGGAAATGATAACAGGAGATGAATGTGTTGCTGCTTTGTCTGGAAGTGCCTGTTGCTCCAGGATGGGAGCTGGCACGGTCAGTGAGACTCTGGTCTGATTTTTCCATGTGGTTTTACTTGCAGGAGTAAGTTCGGAAATATTTTTTAGCTGACTTGTGTTTCCCAATTTTCTCATTTACACCCAATTCTTCTATAGTATAAATCCAATGTCAGTTTGCATTTTTTTTTTTATCAGTCAATACTGTGTTGCAATACTTTCCTACAAAAGTTGTATATTCTAAACTTTAAGGGCTGTGTTGCCAAATGTTCGTGCCATGTTTTGTACAGCTCAGACCATGGGAGAGGGACCTAGAAGGATTTTTGGATTCACCCACTCCTAGATCTACTGCTGAATTTCGGAGAACATGCATGGGATGCCTGCATGTCTCTCAACAAGCCCACCTGTAAAAGAAGAAGAGCAGCCATATCACATTATCTGTGAGGAACACATTTCTGAGGGTTCTGATAGTGGTTTGATGGACAACAAAGCAATTTTCATATAGGAAAGTTTGTGAGCTACTGCAGCTATTTAAGTAGCACACACATTTAGAAACCCGGGTGCAGTGCACATGTCGTACGCAAATAAGAGGCAGGAGCAAAAGCTGGAGGAGAGGGCAGCCCTCTGGAGAGCAGCTTCTCAGAGCAGGTCACAATTCGGAAGATCTCTGTCACTTCATGAGGAGTGAAGAGATCCCCATGGAAATCTTTCAGTACAAGCAGTGTTTCCTGCCTGCCTCAAATAGTGGCATTTGACTTGTCATCATCATCTTCCTCGTTGAATAAAGATCAGTCAAGTCAGTCAGGGTTGCAGGCTGGGAGGTGGGCCATGGCGATGGCTGGCAGAGCAGGGTGTTAGGTGGTCAGTCAGAGGACGCTGAGCACCCAGCAGAGAAGTTACATTTGGCAGGACACGAACACAGTGTTTTTTCATCAGCCCTGGCCATTAAGCACCGAGGCTCTGGAAAGCCTGGAGGTGGCAGGTCCTGCCGGTGAGCCATGCCTTGGTCTGGGAAGGAGCAGAGTGCCTTGGGTCGCTGTATGCAGGCAAAATGAAAACAAATCCAGCCAGCTACCACTTCGGAGTCAAACTCCTTTTAAGCAATTTATGTAGCTGATTGATTAAAAGCATCATGCATTAAGTTTTGCTGTGGGTTTTTTAAAGAATATACTTATTTCTTGTCTTAGTGGAATTCTGCTGATAGAGCCTGGCAAGTGGAGTGTCTGTTGCGTCGGCAGCATACAAATACCATGGGGGGAATGTCTGCTTCCAGTGACACAGAGTCTGACACTTCAAAGTAAAACCAAAGCTGTAGTACAGACTGTAAGAAATCTGTTGTGATTTTTTTTTATCCCCTTATAAAGGTTGCAAAATATGTTAATTACTGACGTGCAGTTTTCCTTACTTGAAGCAAAAATTATGTATTTGAAAAAGTGTTATTAACTTGAAAAAAATATTAAACACCAGCTATTTCACAGAATATACAGGCCTGTTACATTAGAATCTTCTACTTAAACCTGTCACCTGAGCAAGGTGATGGGATTTCAGGGAAGGAGCACTGTAGGGCTGGTGAGTAGGGATTTGAAAGTATCTGGTTTTAAGAGAAAAAAATGTAAGTATGTGTAGTGTTCCTCACTGGCTGAGGAATGTTTTCAGTTGCTGTTTCATATAATTTCAGTCTTAGAGGCCAGATCCTGTAAAAAAGTACAATATTGTATGGACAAAGTTGTTTTTTTAGTCAGAGTTGAGTTCAAGTCACATCCTCACCACAGCAGGGAGCTCTGGTAACTGCACAGTGGAGCTTGGCTTTATTCTGTTCATCCTCACTGTTGGCTCGCACAGTTTGTTAACAGGTCCAGGAGAATTCCAGGATATAAAGTGGTTGAGTACTTCTGCAGAGGCTGTGCTTTGTGCTGCCTAAGCACCCACGGCAGTGGTTTGGCCTCTGAATGTGGCGTGGCCCTGATTCCTGCACTCCTGGGGTCTGCAGCTGCTCACAGTGCCAGCTTACAGGGTAGGGAAACTGCTTTGCAAATACTACAGAGGCTCGGTTTTCTCTCTCTGCTACCTGTAGCACTGTAGTACTTATAGAAGTATTTTGTCCTGTGAATTACAACATTCCAGCTGTGTATCATTTCAATGCTCAAGATGCTGCTCAGGTTTCGGGGTTTTTTGCATTATTCTCTGGTTTTTAACCTGTCTCCTCTGGCAGATAAGAGTATATTTGTTGATCTGCATTTTGGTACACTGAATGTTTCATTTGCCATCTGCTCACCATATTCATAAAGGACATTAATTTTCTGTTTTGGTGTGAGAGACCAAAAATTCTCTGCTGTAAGTTATGCAAAGTTTTCAAAGCAGGATACTTAAAATTTATTTTAAATTGTGTCTCACTTTCATTCTCACTAAATGAAAGATTGCACCTGGCTTTTGAAATGTCCTTCACCTTTGCAAGTTTTGTTGGCTGAGAATTGAGCTGCTTCCTCTTAGTGTTTTTCAAGGTAACTGTCAGAGTCTAAAATTGGGAAGCCTTGTCTGAATGTGTCAGTCACAAGCTTTGTCTATTTTTTCAGCAAAGCCTTTAGTGTCTTCATTGCAGCTGTTAATGTGGGTTTCCTTTTTAACTGTAGAAGCTAGTGTTAAATCACACTTCAGGCTGATGTTTGTCCAGCTCTGACTGTTGGGGATTGGAAAGAAGTTCTCCCTGAAGGCGGGATGTTCACATAACTAGATGTAGGAGGGGTTGTGTATAACCTTTTCTTTGAATGGTGGCAGATTTCCCGAGATCATAAGGATTCAGGTCTGAGGGGAAACCAGTAGGTCTCTAGCCCAACCTGCTCCTCAGAGTATGAGCTATGATATCAGACCAGGTGGTCAGGGCTTTATGCTGTTGATCTTGAAAGCCTGCAAGGATGGAGACTGCACAACCATTTTGGGTAATGCATCTCACCAAGTGTTGCCTCTGTGATGAAGATGTTTTGGCTTACATACAGTCAGAACCTCTCCTGTTTCAACTTGTGCCCATTTTATTTCATCCCTCTACTGAGCCCTGCTCTAAGCAGCCTGACTGTGTCTTTCCTATGACCTGATTGCAGGTACTGGGACACTGCTCTTCGGTCTCCCCACAGCCTTGTCTGCTCCAGGCTGGGCAGGATTTTATCCCCAGTTGCATTGTCTGTGTTACACAGATGTGTCAGACCTTACCTGACCCTCTCTGCTCTCTGTCCCTGCCTGATTTGACCATTTACACTGCTCATGCCCGGCAGGGCAGATGCTCCATGAGACCTAGAAAGGAAAATAACAGAGTGTACCTGGAGTGCATAGTCCATTTTGGCATTCTTTTCTTAGATCACCTTCTATAGTCCAGTTCATCCTTATTCCTTCCATGGTTGTACAGAGCTTGATTGTTTTGCTATACAGCTGGAAACTTTTGCTCCCTGAACAAATGGACAGCCAGAACAATGTGAAATCTTCCTGGATGTGTTTGGAACTTTTTATTTTTAGCTCAGTTGTGCAGCCATTCACATGCGGATGCTCAAACAGCCAGAACTGAAAGGAAAGCAGCTGCATCCCCAGACCTTTAGGCCAGAGTAGCCAAACAGACTTGGAAAAAATTTCAGACTGGATTTTCACTGTACCAGGCACTTCATTAATGATATTGTTATGGTGTGATGGAGAGAATGGGAGTCCGCCTCTTACAATGGTCTGTATTCCAGTTTTCAAGACAGGAAACCTTCTGCTTAGGTCACTGCTTAAGTTTAGAAACCTCCCAAAGCAGTAGACAGCCATGCAACTAAAAGTTGCAGAACTAGGATAAAATCCTGCTTTCTTACATTTGGTCACTCAATGACAAAAAGGACAAGACCTTATCCTACTTTCTGTATGAACTACCCACATAATCTACACATGTACAGTATGAGTATCATATATATCTCTCTTTAAAAATCCAGCTCTGATCACAGTGCTGACATAAGTGCAGCTCCCAGCCTTTTCCATGTAGACATCATAAAACACTTCAGCCAAACTGAGATTATGGATAATTGTTGCCCTTTTTGACCTGAAGCATTTCATCTTGAAATACAGTGAGATCAATGAATCTTTAATGAGAAACAGGGCATTCCAAAATGCTTCCAGGTTCTGGAGGCCCAGGACAGAAAACAGAGCAAAGCCTGACAGTGTGAAGAACCACATTTCAGATGAGGTCTTCTACAGCTCCCAGCATTCCTGGTGCTTAACAGCAGGAATCTCGAAGCTCTGAGATATTGTGCTACCTGGGTCCTTGGTTTCTGGGCAGATTACTCAAGGCTTCTGTATGTTTTTTTTTTAAACATACAGAGTGGAAAAAATAACAACCAAAATAGGGATACTCAGATGGGCTTCTTAATTCTTGATCTACTGCAGCATTCCAAGTCCTTGGTAAATTAAACCATGAAAACAAACATTTTTCAAATCTATGTTCTTGTCTGCTGAGCATCCTAAGGATCCTTTAAATGTATTCTAAATTGTTTAAGATTGGCTAACCTGTGAAAAATGAGTTGGGGTAGTGAGACACATAGAGGCATCTACTGCCATTTAGAAAGTCCTAAGACAGCTGAGAAGTCCATGATGGGCCACCAGATCCATAGTGAAACTGCAAGAGACCTGCATCTTTCTACAAAAGCAGGAGGGACAGGCAACAACGTCTGGCTGTCAGGTTGCACTGGATGAGCATGAGTGTGTCAATAATTCACATCTTGACATCCAGTTAAGAGTGTTATTCGACCAAACTATCATTCATTTCCTCTTACTATATTATGGATTGTGCCATGATGTGATCTTGGAACATGCAGCCTGTGGGGACTCTCAGGCTGCTGCTGGGCAAGGTGAGGTGCACCTGCTCTCCAGATGCTCATGGGTATCCAGCCCTGTGGACCAGGGAAGGGCAGGCAGCCCCTGGCCAGCAGGGTGGATTAAACAGCTCTGTGGTTTCTTAACCATGGCCGGTTTCACTTCAAAGATCCACACTTCCTGCTGCTGCACACATGTTCCCTACACCTCTGTTACCTTTATGGTGGCAGAGATATCCTTGAAGGAGTCCTATAGCAGCTGTTGAACATGAGATTTACTGTGAAGGAAAGGTGTAACTACACCTACACTAGGAAAAGAGTTCCAGGGCCCACTCTCTGGATGGGAATCATAAGCATTCCCCACATTAGTGAAGAAGTTTATACTAAGTGACTATGTTATATTGCAGGATGTGTTCTGTTACTTAATTCCTGTTTAAAAATGC
The DNA here is from genome assembly GCF_965178545.1 of Coloeus monedula. Lineage (NCBI taxonomy): Eukaryota > Metazoa > Chordata > Aves > Passeriformes > Corvidae > Coloeus > Coloeus monedula. The sequence continues at coordinate 105,864,324 of NC_138782.1, read as the reverse complement.
ACTTAGCCAGGAGTAAAGGAAAAGGTTGGGTGAGGGTCTTGGTAGAAAAAATGGCTTAAATTTACAGTCTTTTTCTCTGTTTGATAAGGTTAATATTCCTAATTTCAGCCATTTTTCCTTCATAAAAGTTTTGTTATATACTCAAACCTCACAGTTGGAGGATTGAGGATGTGTTTGGACTGCCTTTTTTGCAAGTCTGATGATGAAAACCACTTATGCCATTAGCATAAAATAAAAAGCCCAAACCTTCTTATACTTGTAGGGAAGCTAAAAGTTTTGCTGGTGAATGAGAATATCCATTTTGGAGCTAGCCCGCATGGGCTGTGTGGTTAAAGTGGTACCATACTCTTGAAAAAGGCTAATACAGGTGCTTTGAATAAAGCATCTCTGTGCTTTATCCATTTGCTCTTCGCCCTTTGTCTGTTTCCACTCCTCCAGGATCCCATAATGTGAATATTCTCCCAGGCTGCATACCTTAGCTTGCACAAATGTACCATTTTGCAGCAGGACTAGAAAACAGTCAAAGCAGATTGTTCAAACTGCTTCTTTTTAAAAACACTTTTATCCCCAAATACAGATTAAAATACAATTTTTAATCAAAAAAATTTCATCTTGCTTTTCTATATGTCTTTGTTTGTGGTAAGTGTTCAGATTCATCAGTGCCTTGATGTGTGGTGGCTGCTTTACTTTGTACATTCTGTTTTATGGACTCCACTTTTAGGATTGTTGTTAGCTGGGAGAAGTAAATAGACTTTGAGAAAGAGATCACACCATAGCAACCTTCATCCTCTGTTTATGGTTCAAATAAACGTCTGTGCTGTGGAAATTTATGTCCTGAAGAATTTTTTTAACTAGGACATTAATTGGTTTAATAACAAAAGGATTAATGCAGATAAGTTGAAGACAAATCTACATTCAATATTTAAATGGTGAATAATTTTATTTTTTAAAAGCTGCCATTGACCCTGGGATTATCTCAGTTGGTCAGAGCATGGTGCTAATACCACCAAGGTGGTGGGGTCAATCCCCATATGGGCCACTTACTTAAGAGTTGGACTCTATGATCCTTGTGGGTCCCTTCCAACTCAGAATATTCTGTGAATCTGTAAATAATACATCACAGGCATTTGGTAGGGAGAGAGTATTTTTCACTTATTTACAATACCAGAAAGTACATGACTCTTTTGAGAGAGAGGTTCATGTAAGCACCCAGCAGAATGCGAGTTCTCCAATTAAAATCAGGATTAAAACTCCCCTTATTTAATGGCAGCAACTCCATGTGTGTTTTGAAAACCCAAACCTGTCATTTTTTAATTTCCTCACCTTTTTGTTAAGAAGTAGATTTTACTGAAGCAAAATGTCTATTGGTTGAACTGGATGTTTTGCTCCCCTCTAAACATCCTGGCTGCAGGGAGATCTGAGACCTTTAAAGGATATGCCAGGAAAGGACATTTTTTCCTTCCTCCAACTGATGCTAAGACATTGTTGCTGGCAGTACTTTGGGTTTGTTCTTTTCTTAAAGTGCAAATTGGCAAGATTTTATTCCAAAGTGTAAGCATTCCTTATTCCTTAGAGATTTCACCTCTATGTGTTTGTCCTTCAGCTCCCTTGCCTTTATAGTTGTCCAGTGGTGCAGAAAGCAGGGTCAGGGGAAGGGTCAGTGTGGGATGGAGTCACCATTTGGGAGGATCATGTATCTGGTGAGGCCCTCGTGGGTTTTGGCACAGAGAGTGGCTGAAGAGGACAATTAGGAGGTAGAGCAGGGTAGGTGTGGTTTTAATATCAGGGTATTTCCCCCCAATAGAAATTCCATAAAAACCAATAACTACAGGACATCAGTGGAACATTAGTCTTGAAATCCAGGGATAGGTGATCCCCACAGAGCCCCCAGCATGGTGCTTGCTCAGAGCCCACCTGCAACACACACAGCTGCAGGTTTGTGCCTCTTCTCTCCCAGCTCCCTTATATCATGTGAAGATTAGCTGGGTGAGGGGAAAGCCAAGCTTTTTATATAGTGCTTGCTGCTATAGAAACCACGAGCTCTGTGACAGCGTGCTCGGCTGTGTGGGCACTGCCGGCAGCAGCTCCCGACCAGGGGATGCTGTAACTGCACCCTCAGCTTTCAGTATTCTCAACCAAAACCCAGCTGCCTTCTGAACTGTTGTGTTTCTGTCACTCTGCAATGTGCAGGTCTTTAACATAGGAAATAAGATGCCAAATGTCTGAAGTTAATTTGGTTGTTCAAAAAGAAATCCATCGCTCCCTACTATAAAGGTTGATCTGCTGTTTCAAGTCTGTCATAATGTGTGGATGACATCAAGCCTCTGGTGATTGGAATTATGGCTGTAACTTTGCCCAGAAAATCACTTTCAGCCATCTCTGTGTCTCTCCAAAGATAAAGAGCCAGCATTAAAAGAGGTGATATATGAAAAGTATTGTGTCTGCTAAGCTTTTCATGATAATGTTAAGACAAAAAAGTCTAAAAAATTACTAACTGATAGGTATTCCTGAAGTGAGAGGAGGATGGAGCTGTCAGCTGTGAGGGAAGAAAAGTAATCTGGCATTGATCTTTGGTCAATAGGACAATGCTTCTTATCCTGGTAAGTCTGGATTTAGGAAAAAAAAAAACAAAACAGAAGAAGAAGAGAGTAAACAAATACAGAACATCCCAAAGACATCTGAAGTGCACTCTGCTAAAAGTAAAAAGGAGATTATATTCATGACATGTATTAAAGCAATAGATGTGCTTGATTCTGTCAGGGTTACAAGATCTCTAGAGGAAGAAAAAAGGATCTGCTTTTTTAAAATCCAAATCCTGGATGTTATGGATGAGGCAGTATCTCAAAAACATTTACCTGAGAGACAGATCTGAAAAAAAAGTACAAAAAACCAACACAGAAGATACAGTACAAAATAAAAAATTTAGAAGCTGAACTTGGTTTGGGTTCCAAAACAGTCTTCTCAGAGGAACCCATTGGCAAAGTATTGAGTGGGGCAGAGGCGAGTCAGGGGCTGTGTATGGAGACTGGGGAGCTGCTGTGGAGGGGAAGGATGAAAGCTTTGAGTCCTGACCTCTACTTCTGCAAGTTAGAAGCTAATTTTGTAAGCTTTTACATGATTTATCCAGTTCCTCTCCTTTCAAACACTAGTACAGGCTATAGTATATGCACAGCAGCCTCCCCTCTGAGGAAGACATGTCTCAGCAAAATGTTGCTGCTTCTCCAGGTCCCATTGTGTGCCTTCTGCAAACCCAGAGTTTGAACTTTGAGATAAGTAGAACTCAAAACACAGACATCAGACACATGGGGTTGACAAACTGCATACCCCATCTATTAGAAAGTGCATGCTGAAAGAAAGGTGCTGACCCACCGCCTCTGCCTTGAAATCAGTAGCCAGTCAGGTTCTGTCAGAAGTAAAGATGCTCTGGAAGTACTGGAGTTGGGATAAGGACTCTAGACAAACTGCAAAACCAAGTCTTTCCAGAAAGACTGCATGATTTACACACCCACTTCTTCATTTTGAATAATCTAGGATTGTTGCTGCCAGACAAAGTAAATTGGTGCTGTCATAAGCTCTCAAAGCCAGGCAATAGCAAAACCAATTCAAGGGACTTTGTTTTTTTCTTTGATTTTAGGGCTTTGAAAGCTGTGAAAATGATGAAACACCTAAAACAGTGTGAGAGAAAAGATTGTTTGGGATTATACTAAGTAATCTTTCTGGTGGGAAGCACACAATTATGTACTGTCAGCACATGGAGCGTGATGGGACTATAATTTTACCTATGTTATTTCCCCAGGCTGCCAAAGAAACCATAATAAGAAAAGTCAAAGTGCTCCTGTTCTTATTGATCTTCTTAACAAATTCTCACAAGCAGCATCAACTGTTATAATTATTTTCTCTTCTCTAAGCTGGTATCTGATGTCACACATACCACTGTCAGAATCAGCTGGTTTGCCAGTGCAGAAATCTAGCATAAAACTCTATACAAAAGGCTACACTGAAGGAAATTGAATGAGCACATAAATGTTTTCCTTTGCTGTTTCTTTAAAAGCTTTATTGATGTTGTCAGAAATGAGAAAAAAAGGCTGCCAAGCACCAGAAGATTAATCCTTGTCAATTTTAAGGTGGGTGAGATGACAACGAAGGTCTCCTTGATGGCTGGCAGCATGCATGCCGTGTTCAAGGAAGAGCAGGAGCTCTTTGGAAACATTTCTTTCCAGCCATAGGCCAAGGTAAGTTTACTTGGCAGCCTTAGGAAATAACAGTGGTGTATCTTGGGTGGACTTTGGGAGACACAGGACAGGGAGGAGAGTGGCAGGGACCTGCTGGAGAACAAACAGTGCCAGGGCAGTAGTAGCAATAGGGAAGAAGGGAGCCAGAATGGCTTTTCAGTCCCAGTCCCTGTGGAACTGGTAGCTAAGCAGGTGGCTGAAGGCTTCCTCCTCATTCTCATCCTCCTCGTCTTCCTCCCTGGCAGAGTCCCACAGGGAGTGGGATCTTTGAGGCTCTGTGGAGGAGTGAGGCCACACCAGGGGAATGAGGGAAAGCTGACCAACTGGCAGATGTCCAGAGTTAAAATTTTAATATGATTTTTCCCCTTTTCCTTTTCTCTCCTTTGAAAAGTGGTGCTGTGGTCCTGGAGTTATCTCCATGATGGATGCAATCATATCTTTTATCCAAATAACTGAGTGTACAGATAAAGAGAGAGTGATGGCTAAAATGAACCTATAAATTGGAGTGTCTGCAAACACATCCCATGCTGTTTCTTCAGCCTCTTGTAGGAGCTGCCTGTGACCCCACACAGCTGAGAAGTTCTGCTGAGTAGTAGATGCAGACAAAAGAGATTTATCATTACTATATAAATAAAAGCCCAAGCAGGACAGAAAGAAGTTTATTCTGTAGAGGAAGCTGAGCTAAAATATTTGGGCTTTAGTTGTGAGACTAGAGAGGTTTTTGGTCATTTGAAGCATGAAATACAAGGGTGTTCCCTTCCTCAGATTTTTGTGTTCACTTGCAAAGTCTCTGTGTCCCCTGTTGCCCTCAGATGATGAGCAGTGACTTACGGATGTTGGGGGATGCTGGGCCTGGGAAGGCAGTTCTCTCAGATCAGGAGAGTGCAGGGCAATGACAAGTGTAATGTACCCATGGCTGGTCTGCAACTTTGGTTGGGAAGATCAAACAGTTGTTCAGATTTATTCAGGGTGGTGAGTGCAAAGCAAGCCCGAGCACTTGGAAGCTCTTGGTGAAAGCTGAGAGGTGGACAGACAAGCAGAAATGTTAAAGTTGTGTCCATGTGGTTGTCTACCTTTTCCTAAAACTAGGAAATCCCAGGTTTTCCCCTCCTTTTTGAAATAGTTTTCTCAAGTAGGTTTAATAGTATATGGAGAAGAAACGACAACTCCCTGCCTAATTGGCAGCCTACAGCTAACTTTTAATGAGCCTTTCTTAATAACATTTCAATTATTCTCCTTCCTACTGACGGTGAGTGCAAGATACAACTTCAGTAAAATTATTACAGCCCTGTTTTTAATCTCTCTGTGCAGAGCAATAGTTGGAGTGTCAAGTAGCTCTGGTGTTTGGAAATTATGTCTGACAGCCCCAGGAAAGTGTGAAAGAGAGCTGCCCTCTCAAAGCCTGTGAATAGTCATCCCAGTAACTACTGTGTCTGAGAGCCCTTTAGGGTCCTTTGTTGGAATGGAGATTTGATGAAACTGAAAAGGAACCATTTTATGTAGGTGCTTGAGAGAACAGAAAACATTTTTCTTACTGTATCATATAGTTAGTAGATGAAACAAGGTGACCCCCACTGGCCAACCTTCCCTCTGTAAATCATTTCCATCAGAGCTTCAAAAATATCTTGAGAAATCTTTCAACACTGAAGGAAAGTCCCTAAAGATAATCAAGTGGTTTTTGCATTACCACAGGGGCTTCTAATCCTGAGAGCCACTTAAGGAGTGGAAGTTGTTTTCAAATTATTTCAGCCTGCCCTCGTCCCATGCTGGTTTAAGTCTCTTCCCAGGCATCCATACCCACCACTGAGTGGGCGAGGCAGGATGGAATTACACATTTACTGCAAACGGGCTTCTGTGTCCCCTAACACATCAAACAAATCATCAGCCACAAGACTATGGTCAGTGGCTGCTGAAATTGGATCTGAAATTATTGCAGGATCTATCATTAGAGGCAGTTATTTCAGCTTATAGACTATCCTTTGCATACACTATTTTCCCATGTCAGTCTATCTGCTATGAAAAGTGTCTCTCTGTTGAACCATGGCATCTTCCCAATCGACAGCCCCATCCATTACGGCCATGCTTTGCAGTTTGCCTATAAATGGTAAAAGGATCGTAATTGTGTGACTTGTGGCAGCAATCAATGTGGCCAGCCTTTTATCATTGAATTCCTGTGGGCTTTTATGTTGGTGTTTGATTGGTAGCTTAGCTATGAATTTGCATAAACCTGATAATTTTCATGAAAATTTGTTTCAAACAACCAACACAGCATTTTGTACTATTTTTCTTTTCTTTCTTTGTTTCCTTGTAGATAGTGGTTCTATTTGGTGTTTAGATAAGCAGTGAAATTAAAGTTCTCTGCAATTTCAGTATAGTAAATATCTCTACATCAATGATTTTAAGAAAATTTCATTTACTCATTTATATATAATGGAACACATACCTGTTCTATGCTATGAGTACATCATGACACATGCATTGTGCATGAATGCTCCCATATTACACACAGTGTTGAAACAAGCCAAGTTTTGACCAAAATACAATGAGATTCCAGAACCAAGGCAGCCTTTATTCTCATTTTCCTTTGAGTGTATAAAGTTTTGTGCCTGTGCCTGTTTCTGTTGTAGACCTGGCCTCCCATTGAGAAGTTGCTCACTGAACACTGGGGGTACCTTGACTGCAGACCACAGCAGCTAGTTTAGGTGCAAGAAGAAGAAAACCATGCAGAAGAAAATCAGCCCAGGTGTGTTCCTGGGTTGCAAAGCTCTGCCAAAGGGGAGGCATCTGGTCCTCCAGATAGAAAGTTGCTCTGAGAGACACTGTTCCTGGTACATAGGATAGCTCTTTGGCTGTTCTTGTTCTCCAAGGTGATGTGTTGTGATGAACAAACAAACTTGTAGCTCAGGACTGCATCTCTGCATCTTCGGAAGACACCTTCATCCTGGTTGTTTAAAAATTTTAAGAGTCTATTATTCAGGGCATACATAATTTAATGCAAATAATAACAATAATATGAGTAATGGTAAGCAGATTTCTTTCTTGAAATTGAGCCAGGTAAGTGAGACTTTTTTTATTTTTATGATATGAGGATTGATTCAAAGCAGACCTCCTGTACTTAGAAAAAAAATGCCCTTCAAATATATAGTGAACTTTAAGCAATTGCCTTACTAAAAAGTCCTGCCCATCTCTCATGAAGTCAGTAGCAAAATCCCCATGGTCAGAAGAAAACCCCCAAATCCCTAACCAGGTACTGTAAAGGAAAAGGATGCTTCAGTTATAAGTGTTATTTAATGATACAGTCAAGCTTTGAAGATGCTGCCCTTTTCTCAGGATGTGGTTGGAGAGCAACTCTGGGCTCCTCATCTGGGGAGTTCCCTGCCAAAAGCACTCGGAGCTTGGCTGGGTGGGAGGGCTGCTGTCACATGTTCTCCCAGCAGGTCTGTTGAGTTGCTGTTGTCAGTAGGAAAGGTGTTATTACCTCCTTTAAGACAGTGTTTTGAAAAGATGCTGGATGTACAATCTCACAGGAGTACTAAGCGGTTTGCTGCCAAACTCCCAGATCCCTTGCTGCTCATGGGCAGAGAGGCATTTTTTGATTCTGAATTTTATGGCTTGGGTACATACGTTCTAGCTGCTGGTATAAAGCAATTCCTGAACATACAGTGCCAAATTTGAAGTTACATTGAAATTGTAACAAAAAATTTTTCTAGAAATATTGCAGGGAAAAAAAAAAGAAATTAGCAAATGACGCGGAGGAAAAAAAAAAGTACATTCCCTATATTCATTTACAGGAGTTGCTGAGCTGTTTTGGTAGAAAGTTGAAAAGAATCAGGCTGAGGTCAGACAGGGAAATGTTCAGGCATGATGATTAAGGTTTATAATCACAGAATTTATAGTCACAGAAATTTATAATTACAGAAAACCTGGTGTTTACAACGGGAAGGTCAAGACATCCTCACCCCAGGCAGCATCTCCAGTCTCCCTACAATAAGTTACCCGGTCTCAGCATAAAGAATTTGTAAAAATTGCTGTCGCCATTGCTGTCAGCTTTCCCTTGCACAAAGTCATGCAAGGGCTGATCACCTGCCGGGAAAAACATCCCTTTGTGATTATTTGGGCAGACTGGGGCCTCGTTGCTTTTCAGCTGGCGGGTGAGGGCCGCGGGGGAGGTCTGGCCGCGGCTCCCTCCGTGCCCGGGGACCAGCCAGCAGAGGGGAGCCGACAGCCGCGCATCCATCTCCGCCTAGTGCAGGAGAGCACAGGCTGCCAGGGGATGAATGAATGAAAGAATGATGGAATGAATGAACGAATGAATGAGTGTCCTCCTTTGCATTTCCAGCTGCTCTGGCTTTAGTTTCCTTCTGTGTTGTAGAGATGCTGGAAGTGGGCTTTATAGTGAGTTAGGATATTTAAAAGTGGTATGTTGATGAGATAAATATATATCAATTCCCAAAACAGTGAGCAGTACATTTTTTCCCCTGAACGTTTTGTACTAGATGACATAATACTGTCTCAGAGCCTCCAAATGAGTCTTTAATATATCAGCAGGTTAATGAACCAACATTACAGACAAGATCTTGAGACAGAACTGCATATTTGATAATCACATCCCTAGTAATTTTGTTTTACTAGAATATTCCAAGTATCTTTTTTCTTCACAAGCTATAAAGGGACAGAAGTAAACAGGCTGGAAAATATTATTTAACAATGTGTTTCTGTGCCTTGCTTATGCGATGACTCTTGCCTTCTATTGAGTTGTTTGAGGGAGGTTCTGGTTTGTTTTGCTGGCAGATTAAGCCTGCACAGAGCCACAAATCACTCACTAGATTTGAAGGGTGACCCTGCTCTGCTCGTATGTGCTGCTCCTTTTCCCAGCAGGAGCAGAGGAAAGGAAGCCAGCATCAGGAAAAGCTCCAGCAGTGTGGGTGGGATAGATGGAGAGAAGAGTACTGATTAAAGGTGAAGAGGGTGCAGGGTCAGTGGTTACTGTGCAGTATCAAAGGAGAAAGGAAGGGTGCACTTTTTGCAATGCACTAAAAGCACTTATTAAGGTGAGAGAGATGATGTGGGAGAAGGCAATGACACTTAAAAATATTGGTGAGAAGGGAATGACACTTAAAAATATTGGTGAGAAGAGATTTTGCAGTGGGGCTTAACAAGTGGATTAACAAGGTTAAAAGTGGAAGGCTGGAAGGAGGCAGATGAAAAATCAAGAGGGAGTAGGATGGATAATGTCTGTGAAACAGGAGAAAGGTGAGCACCATTCTGTGTGAGTTCCTGGTGATGCCCCAATGCCTGCAGGCAGTGAGTGTTCTCAGCTCTCGCTGTTCTTCAGTTTGGCTTCTATAAGGTGATGGCTTTGTGGGTTCACAGGATTATTCAGGTTATTCATGGACAGGGCCTCATGAGATTATCTGATCTTTGGCATCATCTTCCCTTCTCCCTCTCTGCCTCATCTGATTAAAGCTTTTCTGTCTCTTACATGTAGTGTTACCACAATGGTTTTGAGAAGATCTGCTATGTTGCAAATAATAAAACCCCCTGTTTCCAGAGACCTCAGGTATGTGGATGCACAAGATCTCAGCACCTATGCAAGGGAAAAAGAAAGACAAACACGAGCAAAGAGAGTGTACCTTTTCCTCTGACTTTAATGAGGTTGCATCCATGCTTGCAATGTCTAAATTCCCTGTTGCTAACTAACTTCTGAGTTGCCTCCTTGAAGCTCAGCTCCTGGTCGTTCTGTACAAGCTTCATCACAGATGTAATGCCAGCGAGAGGTGAAGTGCTATACACATATCTTATAGCATGGAGGAGCTTTGCATCACAGCCTCTGCTCAGACCCCAATAAATATGATTCCTGGAATGTAGCGCTTGCTTTCTGAGAGCAAGCAGTCAGCTTCCCTAAATTACCCACCAGCTTCAGGAGAGGTGTGTTCACTTTGTGTTTTGTATGTCTCTTCTCTTATTTTCACACTAAAGTTTGCTTTCTGAGATTTGATAGGATATTCCTGTTAAACACCACTATTATTGCTTTAAAAACATGATGCCCTGCCATAGTCAGTGGGGCAGATGGGTTTTGGAGAAACCAGCTGTGCCTCAAAGGTGGAAAAACTGCTTCACAGGAGGAAGGAGGGAAGTGTTTCAGAAGGAATAGGGTGTGCTTCTCCCTAAGATAGCAGGGTCATCAACATGGAGAGCAAGGTGGAGCAGTGATTGTCCTCTCAGCTGGGGTGGGGGCAGGAGCGGTGACTACCCAGCTCTTCCCTTTTCCCTCACGAGTCCCATGGGAGGTTGGCAGCACTTCTCTGTCCAGACAGCATTGCTGAAGGACCAAGGCAGTCCCTCTCAGGGCTGCTGGAGTTGTCTTGGCAGCCTGTGGCACAGTGCCCAGCACCACAACCGCTCGGATCAAGGCCAGGAACCAAAGCACTGACTAACCTGCTCCTGATTGCCTGGACTGCTGCATGTTTTGACCTCATCAGGGGGGGTTTATTGTGCCTGTTGGAGAGGCTTTATTGCTGTAAATTATGCACTGGAAAGGCAAAGTGTATATACTGTATGGAGAAGAAGGACACTGATCTTTCGCTTTCTGACATTTATTAATTTGTTAAATTCCCTTTTTCTCCTCAAAGTGAGCTTTGGTTAAGCGTGCCCAAGAATGAAACAGGTAAACACATGCATATGCATATATAGAAATAGTACCAGTGGTCATACTCATCATTCTTTCTGAAAATTTTAATTCCCTTCTCCATCTGCTATGGATGATTTTTAAAGACAAAATGTAATTTGCTCCAGGCAAGATAAAAAGCCTTTCTCTGTGAGTTGACTAAGTCTTTCAAGTGCCTTTGGTGGGCCACAATTAATGAAGCACAAAAGAATAATCATCTGGTTGTTTAGAGAAAATGGAATTACAGGCTGTTATGAGCCAAAGTGCTATGATTTTCTCAAACTCCCTCCACTTGATCAGAAAAAAAAATCTTGGTGGAAGAAAAAGCTTACACTTGAATGTTAGCTGCCATGACTGCTTAAACCTGGATGCAACATGCACGCAATTTTTCATATTAGAAATATGTATTCCTTTCCACCTCCTTTTCCTCTGTTATCTGCAAAATGAAAAGGAGATTAAGTTAGCATCAATTAAAATTTTGAGGATTATTAAAATTTGGAAGGATGGGTTCATCTACCCTGGGCATTTTTGGCTCAAATCCAGGAAGCACTGGAAATATCGGGGCAGGAAAAGAAAGACCCCCAACAAAAAGAAAAACAACATACCAAAACCCAACAAAAATCAACCAATCAAAAATAACCAAACAATCAAACAAAACCCTCAAATTCTTAAGGACTTTCTGCCTGATATTCCATCCCTAACTGTGAACAAGCCTCTGGAATGAATTTTTAGAAATACAGCCCTCTTTGGGCTGCTCTCCAGTATTCAGGGAGATTTCTCCAAGATACTTCATTATCTCAGGCAGGCAAGTGGCTGAGCAATGACTGAGTCACTGTAAAACATGAAAAGACAATAACCTGGGTTTATTGTAAAACAAAACCATTTCAAAAGTAGAAAGATACTGTTTGCATGAACTCTTATTGAGAGGGTCTTTGCCTGAGAGCCAGGCTCCAGCTGAAGGGCAGAGGATGTCATTGCACAGCTATAATCTCAACTATAATTTATCATCCAGATTACAATAACATGAGTGACTGAGAATTTTTGTTCAGTGCAGATTTACAGCCACTCAAACAAAAATTTTTTAAAAATCTTCTGTCAGCATTCTCTAAGGTTCTAACTCCATCTTTTAAATTTCACAGGTGTATTTCTTACAGGCAGCAGAAATGGAGTTTGGCCTTTGCTGAGAAAGAATACTGGTACCTCTTGCCTTGACCTTAACCTTGACCTTTCTGTGTGATACATTCATCAGTTTACAGAGGTGTACTGAGATGTCTCTCTGCTTCTCCTTCCTAGCTAATCCAGTTCTGCATCAGTACCACTGTAAAACTTCTCTGCAGAGCCAGACTTTACTCATCCAGAAAGACTTTCTTTGTCATGCTCCACACATCTTCATGTGTGGCTTTTTTTGTATTGTAGCTTTAATAAACTCTCTTAGGAATACACCTGTCAGTTTGGACATGTCCCTGATGCCAGCCATCTAACAGTAATCTCCAATATTATTCTGACATCTGGAATGACTATTTACTGTAGGAATATTTGAATTTCTCCCAATCCCATCATTCTGGGCCAGCTATATGGGAATGTGTTACATTCCCCAAAATATCAATATCAGGTTAAAAGACAGCTGTATATTATTCTGTGTCTTGGCTTGGGGCTGGGAGCTCAAGTGTTTACAGACTTCCACTTTGTAAGACTCTTTCCATTATGGAAATAAGATGTGCAATTTAAAGTAAGTGCAAATTAATGAGATAAAGAGCTCAGAATGTTTCTCCAAATAAAGGAAGCACTAAAATTTTATTAGGCATGTAGGTGCAGTTAAAGTTAGCAAACCAACACAATTTTGATCCAGCTTGATGTATCCTTATTATCCAACCACAGAGCACCGAGCAGTCCAGTGTGCAATGGGACTAGTCCCATTTTGCCTGAGTTACAATTCCTCTTGCATATCTCTTAAGCAGTCATCTCTCCAACAGCTACTGAGGATTATGCAAATGTAGTTTTGCTTGATTGGAAATCCAGAGGTCCCAGCACATGGTTGCATTTTGGAGCTAACAGATGATCCAGAGATACGATTAATATGAACTCTTCGTCTGCATAATTAATTTGGTAACGTTCAGAAGGGTTTTTTTGCATCACATCAAGTCTAATTTTTCACTGTGGACATAGTGTGTCTTGTGAGTCCACCAGACCTTTATCTGAGCTCCACTCCTCTTCAGCCCTTGCTTTATACCCCACATAAGTTTCTAACTGTGATAGTCTCTCTAAATGGACTTGGAAGTAATTGACTGACCAGTAGGTGGATTAAGCTAGTTTTTAGCTAAGTCCCTATATATCAAACCAGAATATATCTTTACTAATGTGTTCTACACCTTAGGAAGAGTGTAGATCTGAATCAGGGGGATGGGGAAGCAGAGGTTAAATGAATTACTAAGAAGTTGTTTGTTAGAAGCAATGCATACCGCTTGCCCAACACTTATTGTGCCTACCAAAGCAGGATGAGAAGATATGAGACTATTGATAAAGGGAAGGAATCTTGACCAAAGATCCTGATTTTAACCTAAAGCTAACTCAAACCAGTCTTGAAGTTTGGACTTAGCCCAGGGGCATAAAGAGCATGCGCAGGGAAGAAAGGTGAAAAGTTCAGGATGAGAAAGACCCTTTACTTCATCTGAGGAAGACTCTTATTTCATCTCGGAGTCCCCTGCGACCACCAGGCAGCACTGCGCAAGCACAACGCGGATGTAAATGACTTTTGGGCTCATTGTAATATGAATCGAGGCTAGGCAGGGCTAAGTAATGAATATGTATAGGCGTATTGGGAAACTCAATGAATATGGAACTTGTAACCCGATACATACCAAGCTGAATGCAGCTGTCGGCACGCATGACTTTGGAGGAGCGATCCCCCGTGCGTCCCATGGAATAAACACACCTGCTTTAACTTATTCCAGTAGTGGAGTCTTTCCAACGCATCAGATGGACTAACTTTGTAATGATTGGACATGCCCAACCTCATGCCACTTGGCCACCATCTTACACAGGAATCTCCTGAAACAGTTTTCCCGTTTTGAATTCTGCTATGTGGGAAACTCTCAGAACCTGCAGAAATAGAGGAAAGTTTAACTAAAAATACTTGTCTCCTAACCAAACAGTTCCCAAATTGAAGCACTGGAACACAAAGCCCAGAGAAGCTGTGGATGTGCCATCCCTGGGAGTGTTAAAAGTCAGGTTGGGTGGGGCTCTGAGCAACTTGGTCTAGTGAAAGGTGTCCCTGCCTGTGGCAGGTAGGCTTAGAACCTTAGAAGGGATGATCTTTAAGGTCCTTTCCAACCCAAACCATTCCATGATTCTATGAAATGCTCCCAGGAACAACAGCAGCAGTTGGGTGGAAGTCCCAGATGTTACTTCTCTAGTTTGTTTTGATTCAACCTTGTACAATCTGAGAACTTGCCAAACCACTTTAGTTGTCTGAGTTTCCAAGGAGTGCTATATCAAAATTCAGCCTTCAAATCCCCCGTTTGTTACCAACCGTGGAAGTAGCAGGGAAAAAAAGAAAAAAAAGAAAACAATGGGAACAAATCCTGTCACCCCACAGCTGGATGAGCAGTCATCTTCATTCCCAAAGTTTAGCCTGCTGGAATAACAAGACCTTTATTTCCTGCAGCCTCTTCTCTGGGGAAGTCCTTACTTTCTGTAATCCGGACAGGAAGCTGAGAGGGGGATCAGTCTGATTGTGTTTGTCCTGTTATTTTTCTCCCATTATCCTTTATATTGCGCTGCCCAGGAAAGGGAATCGGGATGTTATCTGTTCACAGCCTACCAGAAACACACTGAAACAGGTTTGGCCACTCAGAAACATGAACAGAATATTCCCGACTCTTGTTATTTTTTGTATTTTGTGGCCCACAGAAGGCCAAATCTAAATGTGAAATATTAAATTAATGTGGAAACATTTAAAAAAAAGATTCAGTGTGCCCTTGCCATGCAAATAACAATAAATGATCCTGTAAGCATCTGAGTCATTCAGGGTAGTTTCTAACATCTTTCTTAAGCCCTACAGAGGCTTATATTTATATCAACATTCTTAGTGTTAGACCAATCTAATCTCAAAAATAATCTAATATTTTTTGTTTCCTAGATATGAAAACACTCTTCTGATCTTCCAGATTAATTCCAATATAACAAATTAACGCATCTTGGTACTTTTTCTCCTGTTGACTTAACTTGCTGAGGTTTGTTTTTGTGACAAAGGCAAATCATTCCTCCTTCCACTGTGATAATTAATGGTGTCCTCCACCAGTATGGGCTCACAGCAGTCTTGTCATTTTCTGTGACTGGTACAATTATGATCAGCATTAGAGAGTACATTCCTGCTTTTCTACTGGGACTGCTGAGGATGAATGGGTGCTATTAAAAACAATAATTGATATGTACATTACTATTTATTGGCATCTGTTAAATGCTTATTCTTATATATTGGATAGCTGGTGATATTTTAAATTCTGCCTTGAACCTTTGGATGAAATGTCACTGTTTTTCTGAAAGCCTGAAGAGACACATTAGCCAAAAACTGCAGAAAGTCACACTTTAGCCAGACTCTTTGATTGGTATTTTGGGATTTCCCTGGTGTAGCCCCACTGGGGTCCTGTGGAATCAGGCTTGCTTTGCAATGTCCCTCATAATTTACTGGAATATGACTTATCATGTTTCAAAACATCTGTAGGCTGTTAAAATCTGCTGCTGTTATTTCAAACTTACAATCTTAGATCCTGGAGACCTTCCTACATGCACAGTATGGCCTGTAACTGCCCTCCTGGCATGGTCTGTCTGCAAGGAACAGCTCCAGCGGCTGCCTCCTGCTTTAGCAGCTTTGAAGTTATGATTTTGGAGGTATTGTGCCCTCCTTCAGAGGGTCTATAAGGCCTTCCCTTCTTCACTGGATGTTCTATAGTTTGCAGCAATGGCAGAACAAGACGGTTGTGTCTCTGGATGCAGTTACGGATATTAGGGCAGGGATTCCATGTAAATTTACACTTTTCTGTGGAAGCATCTATGGCTGTACTAAGGCTGCTAAGCTCCAAATTCCCAATAAGCTCCCAGCAGAAGCTGGTAGCTGGAGACTGTAGCAAACTTTCCATTTCTTAGCTGCCCGTGAGGAAGCATCTCCCATTTCTCTTTGGATGTTTCCTGAGGCAGTCTCTGACTGCAGCCTGGAGCAGCCTGTGCACAGCTTCTTCCCTGGGTCCCAGGGCAACGTGTGGGTCTGGGATGGGAGAAGGGTCCTTCTCCAAGTACAGCTAATCAGTGGGGAAGGAGGCCTACCCGAGGCAGCAGAGAGCACAGAAGTAAAATGCTCAGCCAAGAGTTAGGGAAAACCAGTACAGGCACTGCTGATGGGTGTGCAGGACTGGAAAAGGATTTACAGGGGTTTATCATTTCTGTACAGAAGAGTATTAGAAAAGGCTTATTTTCTGAAGCTGTGATTAGAGAGAGACTCCTCAGCATTTGTTGATGGTCCCTTGGGTCTGGAATGATTCCCAGGCTTTGAAAGAGCAAAGAGGAGATTACAAAGAGAGAGACCTGGTGGAGACCTTGCCAAATTGTTCAGCATGTGGTCCCTGACACCCGGGAAAGACAGAGGACATGGAACAAGCACTGGCTGAGGATTGCAAGAGGAGACACACGCACCCACCTCCAGCCTGTTGCAGTAAGAGCCATCGTAGAAACAGAGCCACGTTCCCCAGAGCTACACATCACTCAGTCCTGCACCCTCAGACAGCACAAAGCTCTTCCTATACCTTATCCCTTTGCTCTGAGCTGTCTGAATGGCTGCAGCACTACAGCATTAAATCTGCCTGTAGCTAGGTGCAGATTTACAATTACTATTCCTTTTTTTTTTTTTTTTCTGTTGGAGGAAATGGTTTCATAGGGAACAGGTTGCAGAGATCACATTTTTTGAGAAACTGTCTTGACAGCCATCCCAAATATATTTTTGGTTATGTTTATTTCAAGTAGCAGATGTGATCTAAGGTCTCATTCAAGTCAGAAAAAATGGCCCAGGAGAGGAACCAGTAAAACACATCTGAAGGCATACACAGAAATTGCAGGGATGTGATGATCCTGAGAAGGCTCTTGAGATGTTCCTGTTTCTGTAGGTGGTGGTAGTGAGGTATATTAATGTCCTACCCATATCACTGATTCCATATGGGTTATTTCCAGACCTTCTACTGGAAAAATAACTTGATGTGGCACAACTGAGTGCTTTCAGTCCAGAAAGATAATATGGCATGATCCCCAAGGACAGCACACATGAGACCCAAACCCTCTATGAACCTCTGCTTCCGGCTCACCACATGTCTGTGGCTGAATCCCTCATCTTGCTGTGCTTCTGTCTCTCTTTGTATGTTTGTTTCGGTCTTTTTTTTTCTGGGTTAACCATAAGCTCCTTAGGATTCACAGCCTTAGGCTCGCCAGCCTTGTGTCTATACAGCACCCAATGTAGCCTGGTCCCATCCATCTTC
The DNA here is from genome assembly GCF_965178545.1 of Coloeus monedula. Classification (NCBI taxonomy): domain Eukaryota; kingdom Metazoa; phylum Chordata; class Aves; order Passeriformes; family Corvidae; genus Coloeus; species Coloeus monedula. The sequence continues at coordinate 105,846,904 of NC_138782.1, read as the reverse complement.
AGGGTAATGGTGATGGCACAGTAATGCCAAGGGGATCTGGAGAGAGAGGGGCTACTGCTGCTTTCTGAAACTGAAATCTTTGTGTTGGAGTCTCCTGCATCTCCTTTATTTTAAACTGAATGCTTTTCTGACTCTGCTGTGCTCAAAAATACATCAAGTAAATGGGAAAAGGAACTATTTAAAGGCATCCCTAACTTGTCCTACTTCTTCATCTCAAACTGGATCACCTTGAGGGTACCAAACCCATGATTTATTTAGGTTTGGGTCCTACTGAAAGTGAGATTTCCTAGTCTGGAAGTAGAAGAGATGTTGGGCGACTTAGGTTCTTACTCACAGAATTCACATATCCACTTCTAACCCTGAGCAACAAGGGGAAATACAGTAATTTTAAAATATAAAATACAAAAATTTTAAAACGCTGAAATAATTGCAAAGAGCAAACTGCAAAAAATACAGCTAGATGATTCACAAATGGAAATAAATAAATGCACAACATAAATTATGCATTGCAGTCATTTGTTCAGCCAGTAATAATGGTTTTGGGGGCAGGGATAGTTACTCTTATAACCTGTACAAAAGAAAAAAAGTTGTACCCTAACAAAACATCCCCAAGAAATTAATGTTTATTCAGATTTGACATTACAAACCATTTTATGGAAACCTGGAAAACTTTTAAAAATCTATTCAGTAACACATTTCTTTTAGGAGCTAATAATGCAATTTTATTGCCCTCGGAAGGTACGTGGGATCTCTTTAAAAGCAACCACAACATTACAGTCCCCCTTCCCAGCCCCAAACAGGGAACCCTGGAGGCAGTCCATTAATAATGTAAAAATATATTGTGTAAAAGTCATAAGTCTTTCTGAATCTGTGATATCAGGTCGATGCTACAGCTTTAGATCAAAGTGTGAATTGCCAGATTCTGTATTGCCATGTCATTGCTGAATCTGAATTTTTTATTAATTTTACTTAAAATTGTGACTCTAGGTCTCTGACACCATCAACAGTTTTGCTTCCTATTGTGCCCAGTTATTGCCAGTGTTGTGCTGGGTGGAAAGGGTTTTAGCATGAGCAAGCCTAAGTCAGGCTTCAGAGGAAAAGAAATTGAATTGTTTTAAACAAAAAGCCTTGAAAATGTACCATCCCTGCAAATGTGGCTTGGCAGAGCCCCGCTGTGTACAAACAGTGGATGCTTCACGAGCTGCCTGGGACCATTAATCCTGTCAACCCCGCAGTGTCTTACAGGAGAATTGCCCATGCTCTCGCATGATGGCCCATCTGGGCTGCATAGGAAAGGATTCAGATTCAGAAACCAAGTGTAAGTCGTGTGCAATCCTCTCACAGGGCTGTGCACACACAGCTCTCCTGCATCCCACACTGGCTCACTAAACCACAGTCCTTTGCTACTGCAGCAGGTGGAGCAACACTAATAACACTTTTTTTCTGCAGCAATGTGTTTTGTTTTGTTCAGGGAAAATCAGGATAAAAACAACACTTGTTAAAGAGAACGCATAGGAGAAAATTTCAGAAACTACTTCTGATCAATTTTTTTCTGGGCCTTGTTCAAAGAAAAATTGAAAAATGTCAAAGGAAATATTTGACAATACCGAGAAAATATTTATTTCTTCCACTATTCTTTCTGTAGGCAAACTCCAGTAATTTCCCTCAGGTGTTGTCTACAATATGTTCTGTGCTGGACCAGAGTGAGAGGACAGCTGCCCATGTTCTCTGCAGAGCTCCTGGTGGCGCAGTGCCAGGTGTTTCCATCAGCACGGCTGTGGCCTTGCAGGACACAGAGTGGGACCCACTATGGCACAGTGCAGCCGCTGCCCAGATGGTGAAGCTTCTTCTTCCCCAACAGCTCATCACCCTCAGCATCATCAGTTTCACCTGGTGGTCACACATTCAGCTTGCTCCTCCCTTGTACCCACAGAGTTTCCAGTGTTCATAAGAAAACATTTCCCTTCCATTGTAATAAAATAGAGGGCTTTCATCACTGAATCCAAACAGTGAACAAGCACATTAAGAGAATAGATTGGCAATAACTGGGGCCTTAATATTTTGCAGCAAGAATTAAATACCATAACTGCCATTACATCGAGATCCCATTTGCTACATCTGCTTATCAGCTTGTGTCTGAGACACTAAACAGAGCCAGGACCAGCTTCTCTGTGCCACCCTGGCACTGACTAGCCCTGTGTCTGCAGAGCCAGTCTTGGAGCAGGGGAGTGCAATAGGACAGTATGGCCTGGCCATGTCAGTCATGTCATGCTCTCTTCTGCTTCAAAATAGGCACTTCACTGAAATAGAAGCTGCACTGAAATCACCTGCTGAAAGCAACTCCAGAAGATCCTTCTGTGTCAACCCATGAACACTTCAGAGGAATTTCTTGGGATGATAGACACAAATGCAGCTGTGACCCTCCTACCGAGGTGACCTTCCTAACATTGTTCAGTTTACTAACGCGAATGTGGCTGGTTTTGGCAGAAGAAAAGTAAAGAAGAATCACTGGCAAAGGACACAACCACTGTGGCTAAAAATGCGTGAGAGGGTGGCAGTGAAGGAGAGGTAGACACTGCAGAAACTCCAGGTGAAAGGAACACAGCGACAGGGTTTGCAAAGGGCTTTAGAGGAGTACAGGCTGCCGTTGATAAATATAACAGATATTGAGGAAAACAGGAGATTTTTCATGTAAATGTCCTTGGGATCCAGAGGCAAAATTTTTTAAGTCAGGAGTCTTTCCCGTTCGCTTCCATCACTGCCTCTTCCAGTCACACCAGTGATTTAGATCAACTGCAAATAGTGCCTGATGGATTAACTCTGAGCATCGGTATGACAGCGAAAGCTCTTTGTTAACCTTCAGATGAGCAGCTGCTGAGAGAAACTAAGCTGCTGCTCAGCCATACAAGTTATTTCCCTACCAGTAAACTAAATGAGATGAGGACATGGGGCAGTGCTAGCATGTGTCTGTCCATCCTGTGGGATCGCTGGCCCATCCTTGATACAGCTGTGGGGCAGGACTGGGTACCAGAGGGTGGCTGAGCAGGATCTGTCCCTCTAGGCAGTGTGGGTGCTGGGGGCAGCAGAGTCAGCTGTATAGGTGCAAGCCAAGTCATGCCAGTCACCCTCCAAACTAGACAATATTCTGAGTGTGAAATAAGTTATTCACTAATGTGCATGGAGGATATTTAGGAAAAAAGCTTTAATTCATATTTGCATATATCAGGACAGCAGTGAAAGGCTAACTCTTCTTTATAGACGGTTCTCTGCTGCCTACAAAAGCCATGCTACAGAAAGCTAGTTGAACTAAAGTATCACAAGGACACTTGATTCCTTTGGTCTTCTTGTATGGCTTTCACCTGGGTAAAAAGAGTCACTAAAACCTTTTTATTCCCCACCTTAGTTTCTTGTAATGAATAAAAAAACCCATAGAAATGCCATCCACTGAAGGTAGCATCTCAGACAAATCCTGCCCTGTAGGAAAAAACTTCAACAACTTACAAATAGAAAAAAAATAGCAGTATTTATTTGATAACACACAGATTGTTTTGTCCTACTTTGCGCAGCTATTTTTCTCCAAGAGTAAGTGATACTGTATTCTGTATATGGTTATGTTTTCACCCGTCCTTCCTGTAACCTGAAAAACATAGTAAAATGTTTTTATTTTTCCCAGCAGCTCAGCGTTCACAATTTTCACAATGCTTATGATATTATGTTGCAAAGGTTTTTTTTATTATTCCCAGTACTTTGATTAGAAAAGCTGCTTCATACATAAAGTTGCAAGAACTTTATATGTTATTGGTGCTATGTCAACTGTGGAACACATAAGATTTTTTATGACATGATTTTTCATTAAAAATGCAGTGCAATTCACTGCACTTAAAGGAACATGAATATCAAATGAAAACTGATTATTATAATCAAATTTAATATTCATTTCATGAGGAGAAATTTCATGACCAGCAATTAATTATAAGCAGGAGATGAGAACGTGCAAATAAACACGGATGTGACTGGGATACAATACTTGTGATCTCTGTTCACCTAGACATGACATTTGAACTTTGTAACCAAGTCCTGATCTCTTGCACTTAAACTTGTAGAATAAACGTTATATAGGGCAAGAGAACTTGCAATAAGGGATATTTTCCAATTGGGAATTGAAGGTATGCTGCTGTACCTGTGTGGTAGTTACTATTTTCCAGACAGTATGAGCTCATCAGCATAATTTCAACAGACTCAGTGGGGATGAAATGGGGATGCTGACCAAAATGGGATACTGACCTGCTGCTCACTAACACTCAGTGACTTATATAAAGTTTCACAGAGGAAGCATAAACATATCAATGTCAATAGGTAATTCACAGATTATCAGCAATACACCAAGACTTTTTTTAGGTCAGAATGCAAACTGCCCCAGCTGACTTCAGTTAGCACCTAAGGCAAGCACTGGAACCTGTTGCTGCACATGGAGAAGTGTTAGTCCACTTCAGCTGGTCACCTGTCATTTGATTTGTGCTGATTCCTGAACCCAGGCACTCTGCCTTCACTTGGGCCAATGAACACTGTGCACTGTGCATTTCTCCATGTGTCCCTATGCCTACCTTTGGGAAAGGCCCAGGGAGCAGACCAGGATGCTCTGAAAGTATAATGGGCTTATGCAGAGCTTCCTGAGCATGGACATTTGTTTCCCTGCATCTGGTCCCTCTCACCAAAGGACAGAGCCCACCCCAGCAGCAGACCAGCCCTTCCTCACCTGCCTGCTGAAGCACTGGGCAGGCTGAGCTGGCTGGTGGGATGGAGAACGCTGCATTCATCTGCAGCTGGTCTACCAGTCTCCATTTCTGTTGCCATGGATACAAGAATGAAGCAATAACTTTATTCAGGAGTAGCTATTTTTACTGTAATTACACCACAGGAAATTATTAGACTATTCTTCCCTTCATCTCACCCATATTTTATTTATGTTATGATGCTGGTGGTGGGGGGCTGCTCCCTGCTGTGGGTGTGGGTGCTGACGGTGCCAGGCTCAGAGGGCTCAGCTCAGCTGGGCAGGCAGCACCAGTCCATGGGCAGGAATCCACCCAGCAGCACCACACAGTTGTGATGGAGCCTGGCACGGCAGGGACTTGCAGTCAAGAATTAATGTTGATACATTTTTTGCCACGGAATAAAGTGAACTGCAGAGTTAGCAGAGGTTAGGATCAGGCCTGTCTGTATTCTTGAACCCCTCTTCAGGAGGGAGACTGGAATTGCCCCTGAGCTGCCAGGGCACAGGCTCCTGGCAGGGCAGGACATCTTACTGCCCACTGCCTGGCCAGTGTGGTGTGAGCACCCAGCTGTGGCTCTCACTGATGGCTGCTTAAACCTTAGACTGTGAGCACCAGGGCTTGCACAAAGCCACTGGAGCTGTGTCAAGTCCTCTTCTGAAATTTGGTGAGGAGTGCCACTGTGCACACTGCTGCATGGCTTCTTAAATCCTTCTCTGGACATGGTGGCACATAGCTGGAGGAGTTTAGGTCAGTGGTAGGCAGTAAAAACAAGGACTTAACCCCAATTTTTTTATCACTGCAATTCTACAGGGCCTTCTCTCTAAGATCCCTATGAGAAAAGTCCTATAGAATGTTACAGAAAGTAAATTACAGATATCTGTAAGTTTTTAGTAATCCTGTAAGATTCAGGTATGGAATTGCACAGCAAAGGAATCATTAAAAAATAATGCATTTTTGTTTGCTTCTGTTAGGCTTTAAGGATATTTTGCTTATTTGCTGCCTTTGTTTTTCTAGCGGTTGTGTGGCTGGTGGGTGCAGCAGCCTGTGTCTCTGCTCCTGTAGCACAGGATCACTAGCAGGCCTGTGTGCAAAGTCCATGAAAGCAGAGTGGAGGGAAGAACCTGTTAGGCAGTTAGCATTAGGAAGTGTGAGTTTGCCAGCATTGATGGACAGGGCCATGAACACACTGAATGATAACCAGATGCTGATGAGATGCTCCAGAAGGGAAGCAGAGGAGTGTGCAGGCATCCTGGGGCTGGAGCTGTAGTCTCCATCCCAGATGGGGAAAATCATGTCAAGGAAATGAAGCCCAGACTCTCCAAGCCTCTTGATCTGTCCGGAGGAATCCAGCCATAGGTTAATCCATACATCATCCTGCATCAATGTAAGGGGAAAGAGTGCTACCATGTAAACCACAGCAGGTACCCTCTCACAGCTTGTGTCCCCTGCAATCCACGCATCTCTGTCCTGCACTCCACATCTACCTTGAAACTCATAAAGAGAAAAGTACTTTAAGAAGGACTTTATAAAGAAAGAGTGGGAAACCCCCCATCACTGGACATGAAGAAGTTTTGCTGTTTCACCTGCTGCTGCTACAGTTCAGAAGTGGTGAGTTTTTCACTTTCTGCAACACTGATTCTTTTTGACCATCTTTTGGCCATTAGCTACATTGATCTAACAGAGAGGGGATGTTGAACCAGGATTTGAGAGACCTGGATTAAATTCCTGAGTTTGCCCTGGCCTCTGAGGGGCCGTGTCTCACTCACTCAGTTTCTGCTCTCTGCACCAATCTATCTCCCTGCACTTGCCACACATGGCTGCACAATGGGGACCTGTCTGAAGCCCCCAGAATTTTCTTTCCTTTCACCTCTGTGGTGCATTTGGTCATGGTTCAGGGAGAAGACTGCATGCTCAGGAAGTCAGGTGGATGCTTTCCCTGATCAATAGTAAAAATTATTTTTAGTATTGCCCCCATATAAGGAGAGTATAATAAAAGGACATTTTAACTGATGAAAACCTTGGAGAATTGCGTGCTTTATTTGATGCTTTTTACTAATGAAATTTCTGGTCTCAATGTAATTTTTGTAATTTTTCAACAGGCCATTCTTTTGAATAAGAGTCCTGCTCTAGTAATCCTGCTAGCTCATAGGAAAAATTTTGAAGAATTAATAATTACTCACTAGTTTTATAGAGAAATGACACTAAAAATATGAAAAGTGTTGCATTAAAAATATGTTTTAGATTGGTATGTGGAAGAACCAATGAAAGAGATAGGAAGGTAATTTAAGAAATAATAGAGGCAAACTGCTAAATTATCCCCATTACTCACTGAGATGTGTGAACCACATCAGATTATGGGAAACTCAGAATAGGGTCTGTTGCTTCTGGTGTTTTTTGTTGCCACAAACTAGATCTGTCCTAAATCTTAAATTTCATTATTTAATATTAGAAACTGACTCTGTATTTGGCCACGTGAGTAAGTGTGACCTGTTTTTCTGATTTGATGAGGACCAGTTAACTAAGCAGAACAGAGAGGGAGATCCAGCTACATTTTGGTGATAAAATTCAGGCATCTTATGTTTGGCATTTAGCTTTCATTTGATCAGAACTATTTCACAGGATGTGCTGTCCTTCTCTACTAAGGCATATGCCAGCATCCACTTTACTTCCTTTAACATCTCACTCTTAATCAAAGCTGATATTCAGATCCCTCTGCATGCTGTCAACCTGCCAGTCATTAATCTCTTCACAGGAGTACATTTCTTTCCCTCTTAGTATGCCACATATTTTTGCCTGGATCCTTTGAGACCCTAATGAGACACATCCTTGGTTTCCACCTGCTTGCTGAAATCTGTGGGACAACAGTTCATTTGCATCCCTCTGCAAGATCAAACACTGGTGAGAGTCTTATCTCTAGTAACAAACCAGACCTTTCATGGCATTAACAGTAGGACTAAGCAGCCAAGCCAAGCAGTTATGAGAAGCCAAGCTTGACAGTGCCCTTAATCCAATTAAAGCTCTGTCTGAAAAACTGTTCTCGTTTTGGCCGAAGTGACTGAGCAGTGTTTGGAGTCTTGTGCTAGGGCAGTCAAGAAATATATTGTGATTAGAATGTGACAGAAAGATCTTGGGTTTTTAATCAGATAAGGCCTCAATCGATTAAGATTTAATTATGTCCAAGACCAGAATTCTTAATTTTCAAAAGACCAGTCCTGTAATTTAAGTCTGTTATCACTTTGTAGCAGTGGATGTTAGTTGAGTAATATGAAGATTTTAATTAGAGCCAGAAGCTTTTACATGAAAATATTAAATTAAAGAAGCAAAAATGGGCTTTTAAATATATTTTATAATTTTTAAGAGTTCTCTTAGAACACTCCATCTCTCTTTCCTCAGATTACAATTGTAGATTTTTCAGAATTTTATCTTCATTTCTCATTTTGGGAGCAAATTAATTTTTTCAAGGATACTCTTTTGATTTATATTTGCCAATGTACAAAGCCACAGACCTACTGCTGACAACATTTTCCCAGCTTGAAAGTACCTTTTAATAACTGAACTCTACATACCCAATGGCAAGGAAATTTCTGCAAATTCAATTTTGCTTGACAAGTACAACAAGATTGTAACTATGTGGAAATTAATGGTCACAGATTTGGTGTGTTCAGACAGAAAGCTAATCTGGAGGAAATCTTTATGGAATTCAGTGATGATAAAAATGTAATGTGAACCACAATAGCATCTGTTTGGAGCTCCACGTATGAATTTAGCTCTTTAGCATTTTGGATGTCAATTGATGGACATTCCCATGGTCAAGTCTCTGTGAGAGTGCAATTTATCTTGGGCTGTGGAAGAGCCATTGCAGGGAAAACCTTTGGCTGTGTTAGGGTACAGTTCCCCTGGTCTAGAGCAGTTGTGAGACCATATGATCCAAACAAATTGGATAGGCCTGGTATTATTACTTCTCACAGCAAGGATTTTGGTCATATTTGCCCATATAAATGGGCAATTGGTTATCATGAGCAATGGCAACCACCACTGGTTGCCAGCAGTTGTTGCTAAAAAAATGTAAAATCTTGTGCAGATGGGAATGTAAGATGTGGGAGGAAGATACAGAAAACCAGAAAAGGACAATGACAGGTCTGGAAAATATGAGATAAGGAAGAGTTTGTAAGGGCAAGAGCATGTCAGGACAGTGAGCAGCTGGGAAATACTGCATGAGGTAAGGCCAGGGAAAAATATAATGGGAAACTGAAGGGACCCTTAGCAGGAACAGAGAAGACCAGAAAGTCTCATGGATGCAATCAGAGGCAGATGAGATTTCCTTTCCACGGAGGAAAATGTGTACGTATGACACACTGAAGGCAGATTTGCAGGTAAATGTGACTCAGATCTGCAATCAAGTGACTTAATCTTCCCCAAGCTGAAGTTCTGCTAGCTGCAGCATCCAGCCATCTCTGTCTGTCTCTAACGCATTTGAAAGGCATTTCTGAGGCTGTCTGCATTTACCTGCCCTGTATCAGGCCAGTGGCATGCAGTGCCTAAGATCTGTATGGGTCCAGACTCCCCCTGCAGTCACATCCTGTGGGATGTTGGGTGGATTGCCACGCTGGGTGCCCACAGCCTGATCAGTGTTTTGTTCTGCAACAGCTGGGATTCACAACAATCTGGTTTTGGCTCAATTTGGATGTACAGGTCAGTGCCAGGCCTCACACCTCTCCCATGGCTGGCCAGGTCACATACAGCATAGACAGGGATCCTTCCTTTCCCTTTGCAGACCAGGTGGAGAAATGACATCACTAATTTCTTCTTCTGAATTTCAACCATTTTTTTTCAGTCTTCTGTTGCAGAGCTTGTTTTGGGAAGTTTTGGTACAAACCTCACCATGAAATGTAAAGTAAAGTTCACATCTCTCTGCTGGGGCAATTAAAATATATTTGGCCCAGGCTTGATCTGAAATCACTGTATTTAGAGGCACCTTCTGGTAATGCTTATATCTTCTGTTATGGATAGCTAGGGCATGTGGGGTGCTCCCAGGCTGAACTTTGGGGACAACCTACATGTGCTGAGTAACATGCAAAGAGATGAGAAAGACGAACCTCAAATTGGCTGCCTAATGCAGATTAGATGTCCAACTATATGGTTGCAATTTTGTTAGATAAAGATCAGTGTATAATAGACATACACATTTATTTCTTAATTAGAGAGCTTATTTCAGTTTATGGTAGTAAGGGTATTAGGAAAAGGTGTGATTTTATTCCTTATTCTGGCATCAGAAACAGATAATCTAACCTTTTAATGGAAACTGCTGTTACATTCAAAATTGTGGAAAATTACATTGGATGTTCTACAGAATTATGGTAATTTGTATGAGTCCATTCTTGTTTTAAAGATTTGCTTTATCTATCTGTCTTGCTATAAGTGTGTATACATACACATGCAAACACCATATATATATATACATTGTGTCTTTGAATGTATGCTTGAATTTTGAAGTCTTATAACTCCTGAAGCATTTTGCTTGTTTTTTCTATGCAACATGCTATGTATGAGGCTGAAATCCTTTCTTGTCTTGGTGAGATGAAAAGCCCTCATTTCATACATCTTTATGCAGAACCAGAAATCATCCCTGCCTCAGAGGAGGGAGAAAGGAAAGAAGAGCAAGGAAGCTGCACAGATTCAAAGATGTGACCACGTTGACTGGTAGCAGAGCTTTATTTGAGGCAGATGAGAGGGAAAAGCCCCTCATGATCAGGAAACTAACAGTTGAACAATCTGAATGCAGATTTAGACAGGAATTCCACTGGAAAGCTCCTGTTATGCTTTTGAACTGCTTTGTCCTAGCAAGGACATAAGTGCAAGCCTTGAAGTGAACTTTGAAATCCATAATCAGTTTTGTCTTCTATCCTCAGCTTTTTAGGCAAGACTTGAAGCACTATAGGCTAATGCTACATTTTTCTGGATTGCTTTCAGACTCTCATGACTGGTACTGGATTTGGGATTTTCACTTTTTACAAGTCAAAAAATATGTGGGACATCTACTGTTCATATTTCTCTTGGCATTTATATTGTATCTATGGAAAAAGGGGGTGTCCAAGGACACGGCATCTTTCTTCCTCCTCTGGCTAGTTCATTCAAAGATATAAGGAGAAGGGAAGCCAGACTAGGTATTTATTTTCTTTATAGAGAGTTCTGTTACACAGACAATTAAACTAAATGCCTGGATATGCGAATGAGTCTTTTTTCCCCTCTATCTTTTTAAGATCTACCTATTCTTCCTCTTTTTCTCATATGTCCAGATGGGCAAATAATTAGTTGCCTCTGTCTTCTCTGCTGAGGTTCATTAGCCAAAAATTGAGATTCAACACCATGGTTTTCTAAAGTCAGAGCAGGCTGAGTCATTAAGAAATGGCTGTGTACACAATGTGGTGGGATGTAATTTTCTGATCCTGTCACAGCTAAAGAGTCCTTTATAACACTTATTAGTGACTCAGTATGTCTGCAGTATCTTTGATACGTGGAGTGTTTGTGGCCGTTTTGGTTACTGTTCTAAATACTGTCAGTTGGGAGTGCTTGCTGTCTTCATGTTTAGTATCTTGACTGAAAGGTCATATTTTTCTGGAAAAGAGCCTGGAGGACTGGAATCTCTCCTCAGTTTTTAAAAGCAGATGATCCAAAAAGCCTCTGGTGGTGTCCTTTCATTGCATCAGGAGCAGACACCTTGCAATGAGTTCAATCTTTCCAGCCAAGCAGAAAACCAGCAGAAAGGCCTGAGGCATGCCCCTAGAAGTTGTTGCAGAACCCAAGCAATCACTGGCTGGTGCTGTCTGCTTCTGGAGTGCAATTAGTTCTTGTCCTCAGCAATGAATTCACATATCCACCAAGTTTAATGCATCACACATTAGACTAGGTTACCTGGCCGTCCTCACTGACCCCTTCTGCCATTTTTCTGTCTCCTTGTACTCTGTGTGACATCTCACAACATCTCACTCTTTAGTCCAATTTGCCTCATGCACTCAATCAGCATCTGTGCCTGATCACTTGGATCCAGCAGGTGACATCTCAGGGCCAGAAATGCAATGAGGTAGCAATGCCTGGAAGGAGCCTATCTGGAAAAGCATCCTGAAGTTATTCTCATCACCTCAATTCTATAAATCAGGTTCTTCAGTGAAGGAAATTGCTATTGTAGAAATTTTCTTTGGCTTTCTTAAGTAGCATTTTAGTGTCTAAAATAGCTTTTTTTTTTTTACTAGGGTCTACATTCCTTACACCTGTGTTTCCCTACCATCTGAAGCACCAAGCTCTTGTTTACTTTCTCTTTGCCTGTAAGCAGGCAGGTGAGCAAAAAGATGTACTAAAACCACAAAGAAATCAAAAACAATTGAGATGATAGAAAACTGTGGGTTAGATAAGGGAGCTGAAGAGACCAGGGAAGAAGAAAACTGGAGATAATCTTCTACTATATCCACCTATCAAATCCTTGAATCCTTAGTTCCCTATCTTTTTGGGGGAAAAGATGTAAGGTAGGTGGTCTCATCCAACCCACTGCTAGCAAGAAGTAACAGGGACAAGAAGCCACCACCCTGTGTATATCTGTACTAGTTTGAAAACAAACCAGTGGGAGGCACCAAGTCAGAATAACAATTTAATGGAAATTAAAGAAAAGGGGGAAAAAAAAAAAAGTAAAAGAAAGCACTGTCAAACTGACAGAGTCAACGTACAACCTGACACCCTGTTAGGCACGGTGGTGGTAGCAGTCTGGTAGAATGGTGGCTGCAGTCCTCTGGGGCAGTGATCCTGTAAGTAAAAGAGTCTGCTCTTCCTCAGAAGGTCCAATGGTGGCTGTGTAGCTCCGGTCCTCTGGAAATCCAGTAGGAAGGGTTGTCTCTGGTGGTCAGAGTCCCAGATTATATCCAGGATGGGATGCTTGGTTCCTCCCTCTGGGTGGAGCATCTCACAATGGGGTAATGAGTCATGAGGCCAAGTGTTGATTAGGCTCATTAACAGAAGATAGTCCGGAGGGAGTTATCTCTGAGTCATGCGGCAGGACAATGATGGGCCATTAACAGCAAGATAGTCTGGGGGGAGGAGGCAAGGAAACACTGCCCCACCTGGTTTCAACAGCTCATGAGGATGGTAATAGAATACACTGCAACCCAGGACACTATTTAACCCTGTAGGGTGAAACAAACCAGAGAAAAGTGGATGAAAAAAACCTGTAAATACCTAAAAAAACCTCCATCCCAATAACTCTTGAGCCTCTCAGCTGACAGGAATAAGAGAAGGGACCTGAAAGGGAATAGACTCTGCTTCTGAAGAAACCATCATGGGGATGAAAATGATCAGTCACTCCTCAGGTACCACTCAGAGTATCAGCTACTCCTTCCATCATCACCCCAGCTGTCCCAGCTCCAGCTCAAGCCCAGCCATATTTTCTGCCTTTTTTAGGCCTCCTTTTTCCTTGGGTGTGTGGATACAATATTTCTGCTAGCAAGAATTTTCTTGCTGCTTTCTAAGCCCATGGGATAATTTTCTCTCTCACAAAGAGATTAGCAGAAGTTCTATAAACTATGAACACCTGCGACCTTGTAAAACTATGTTTATGGTACAGTAGAAAAATATTTTGACAATGGATGTTTAGGATTTTAGCCAATCCACCCAGGGGGTGGCTGATCCTTTGTCCAATTAGACTATGAAGAAAAAAGTCTATAAAAGAGTTTGTAAAATAATTAAATAAATCAATCTTGCTGCACAATTCCTGCCTGCTGGATCTTCTCTCCTTCCTACGGCTGTGGGATACAGTAATATTTGCTACAGTAATATGGGTGTTTCAAGGTTTCATGTGACTATATGCCAAGAAGGCAGAAACCCTCTGCACAGAAGCTTGAAGGATGCAGAAACTTTGGGTCAAGGAGCTGGTCTGAAGGGAAAATTTGGAGGAGTGACAAGAAGCAAAGTTTTGGGGAAAAAAATCCTTCTTAGAAGAGCTCAGTGAGATATTAGATAGATGAGAGAGCATCCCCCAGACCCATGGGGCTCATGTCTTGCTCCTTCAGCTGCTTGTGCTCATCCCCCCACTGAGCATGAGACACGAGCTCAGGTTCCCCTGCACTCACAGCTCCTTCAAGCTTCAGGGGATTGGGAGAAAAGAAATTCTGTCCTGTAAAATGAGTCAATGCTGGTTTTGGCTGGGACAGAGTTAATTTTCTCCCTGGTACTGTGTTTGGGATTTAGCATGAGGCTAATGTTGATAGCACACTGATGTTTTAGTCGTTGAGTGCTGCCAGTGAGGAGGTGCACAGGAAGCCATGAGGAAATGTGGCTGGGACACTGCTGACCAAACTTGCCAAAGGGATATTCCATACCACAGATCATCCTGTTCAGGGGATAAGCGGGGGAAGGTAGTTGGGGTTGGGGGGAATCGCTGTTCAGGGATGGACTGGACATCACTCAGTGGGTAGTGAGCAATTGCAGCATGTACTGCTTGTCTCTTGGGGTTTTTATTCCTTTGCCTCTCCCTTTCATTACGATTATTATTAGTACTAGTAGTAGTAGTAAATTTTATTTTGTTTCAATTATCGAGCTATTCTTACGTCATTCCATGAGGTTTACTTTTTTTTTTATTCTTCTCCCCACCAGGGTTGGGGGACTGTGTGTCTGCATGGTACTCAGTTCCAGGCTGGGGTTAAACCACAGCAGAGCCTCACAGCAAAGCAGCTGTTCTCAAGGTGCTTTTTTGATGTCACTGAACTCCTCTCATGAAGTCATTGCTTAATGCTGGTTGCTATAACAACCTGTTAGTCTTCTTCTCTATTACTCATGCAGCAGAAATGCCTACAGGTATGTCACTGTTGTGAAATTCAACTTTAAAGTGTTCACTTAAAAATATTTCTCCTCTGCAATAATCTCGCTGGCACAAAACACATAGCTTCACAGAATTTTTTTTTTTTTTTTTTAAGAGAAGTCAGCTCCAGCTCATCCTGGGATGTCTGAAGAAAAAAAAGAGTAAATCTGAGAAAGATCTTACAGTGAACCAGCATTTTAGCTGAAAACTTCCCTCTTTAATGTTCAGTATTTCCAAAATCTTTTTCAAAAGCTCATTTTAATCTCTTAGATTCTGTTTTTAAAACTCTTTCTGTAGAGGAAGCACCTACTAGTATTGTAGTCAAACCTGTAGCTTTCTGTACATGTATTTTTATTAGGAATGGGAATGAACAGAGAAAATGCTCTAAGAAACAGTGTTTATCATTTTTCTGAGCATTATTAAGCTCATGTGCAATACCATCTCTTTGGTTATAGGAAAGATTACAAGGAAAGATGTCAATACAAGAGGTCATACTGTGGATGGGAAAACCCTTTTGGTGGTGTTTGAATTGCTGCTGCTGGTTCTGGACTAATAATTAACTCCACAGAAGAAATAAATGACAGTAAACCAGACATATTTAACCATCTTGGAAATATCTTCAAACATTCTAGGATGTGAACAAGCTCAGTGAAATATTTACAGTGCTGCATTGTCTCTCTGCGGTGGAGTATGACAGCTGAGGGGCTCCATGGCCATGACCAACCTCAGCACCAGGCACTCACCTCTTGCTCCTCTCCCAGTCACATGTTCCAGCAGCAGACACTATGCAGACTGGTAACAAAAAATCTAAAATAAATATTGCCAGCAAGCAGGACTCAGTCCCTCCAGTCACCTTTAGTGACAACTCTAATTTTGGGGCCAGACACAAAGGTGCAAAGCTAGATGGGAATATCCTGGCCTTGGCTTCTACCTGTGGTATGGAAGCAGCTATGACTGTGCTGCCTTTTGGGGCACCATGCTTTCATTGATGCAGTGGAATATTACTGTCTGAGCGTCAGAAGTGTGAGGGACAAGCACTATAAAGTAACACCTTTCACAAAATGTGCACAACCTCACAAGCATTCAGACACAGTACTTTTTAATGATTCATTTGTTATTTTGACTTAAGCATTTTTCTTCTTCTTTTTTTTTTCCTCCAAATTTTAAAATGTGTTTTGCAGTTTTGGAAGCTTTTGGAGCTCAAGCTCAGTTTTCTGTAAAGGGGAGCTATGAGGTGCTGTAAAGGGGCATCTCAGTGTCCCAATGAAGCTGGGTATGTATGTACTTGTATTACACTGGGACTCCTCCCCTCCCTTGCATCCCTGGGGGTGCAGGTCACTGTTGTGGTGACACTCAGACCTGGCAGGGGATGACTGACCCACAGGCAGCCCTTTGTCCCAGCACAGGGGAGGGGTCAGCCTGGAGCTCTTTATGGGGTATTGTGCAGATGAGCCCTGCCTCCAGCATCCTTCACTGTTACATCTCCAGTGATAGATTTGACTCATGTTTTGCCAAATGGAAGTGGGCTAAACTCTCCAGAGGGGATTCTAGGAAACATCATAAACAATGGAAGTTAAAGCCTAATTCTTTTGTCTCAAAAAAAGAAAAAAAAATTAAATTTCTCCAGAATTTGTGGAAGTACTATGAGGGAGCACTCAAGTTTCTACTGTCCAAGGTTCATGTTTGGGAAAGAAGTCAAAGTAAGGATAAGACACACTTAAAGATGAGTTTTATTTCAGAAGGATAAAACTAATATTGCTTAATTCTTCCAGCTTACAGTCAGATACATTTACTTTTAAAGTTTAAAGATGGTGCTCCAGTCAGGGTTGTATAAACTATGAATCCTTTCTTCTACTGTTATAGACAGATATTTTAGAAAAAAAATGCCATGGAATCAGTCCAAAGAAACATACTAAATATATGAAAATATCAAACAAGTGTACAAAACATTCTTATGCCTTGGTAAAAACACAGAGCTCAGCTTGCATCCCCATGCAGTCATATTCATATAACACCAGTTTAGCTACAGGATTCATGAGTCAGTGTTTCTACTCTCAGGTTTCTGAAATGTGGGCTGCCGGAACTGAGCTTGGCCAGTACAGTATCACAACATCCAGAGTAAATGGCTGCTGAATTTTTTTTTCCCTTAAGAATAGAGAAAAGATCTGCAGGAGAGCTGGTATTGCCTGATTGCCTCATCTGAGATTAAGGCTTTTAAAATTCTTGTCTCCATGTCACTATTGCTTGAAGACACTGCTCTTACTTCCTCCATTTTTCTTGAGTTCCAGGATCTGACCTAAGTATTTTGTGGTTAACATTGTTAATGCCATACCTTGTCTGGGAACTGATGAGGATGAGATTTGAATGGCAAGGAAAGAGAAGCAAAGTACTCAGGAATCCATACACTGATGATCTGAGAACACAACAAATGGTTGTCTGAGTTGGGCACATTTCAGCCAAATTCTTCTCAAGGTTTTACACCCCACTCCAAAATGACCTCTGTCTTTGATTAACTGACAGAATTGCCAGGAATTTGCAGCACTTCTTTGCTACTACTTGGGAGGCAGCAGTGGCCCCATTGCATCTTTGAAGTATTTTTCATCATTCTGGACTTGAGACCTCACAGAGATATTAGGAGACTTCATGAATAGGGTTTTTATAGAGTTAGGGGAGAGGAGGAAGGAAAATAGTAGCTTTCTATGGCTTAAAAGAAAAAAAAAAAAGTGTTTCAATATTTATTCTTCTGCTTAAAAATGTAATAAAACTTGAAAATCTGCAAACTGGTATTCTATACATTTTTTCAAGAGGTAACATCACTTTCCCAGGGCTGCTGCAACTGTTCATCCTTGTGCCGTCTGTATGTATGGTTTCTTTCTCTTAAGAAAAGGAATTCCTGCTTTCATCCTGCGCAGCAGGTTCATCTTGCACAATATGGGATTACCCTGTCAGTTGAATCATTGCCACGTTTTAGATATATTAACCCACCAATGTATTTCTCTCTGTGCTGGTGGGCTAGCAGTGTTACCAGCCTCTAAGCAATCCTTGCTCATTGATGAAAAATACACTCTTCTCCTGAATTTTGAGGAGAATCACAGATCATCAGAGGATGTTTCTGCCAAACACATAACAGGCTGCTTGTCTGGTCTGTCAAATTATCAAATTCCCCTAAGAAGAATCAACTGTCTTAAACAGATAAAAGAAATCATATTGTGTTAGCAGAAAGGTTTACATTCCCAATTACTAAACAAAATCACTAAAGAAAAATAACAAAATATAGTTTGGGGTGGGTTTTTGGTTTTGGTTGGGTTTTTTGTTTGTTTTGTTTTGTTTTGTTTTTAGTATTTCCCATGGTTGGGAACAACAAAAAGGCTTCACTCTTTTTGGGCTTGATTCCCTGGTGAGTTTTAAAGTTACCTGGCTGTGCTTTTGTTTAGCTGGAACTACCTGCCTTGCTAAGCTCTCTTCTGGAGTTCCTCCAGTGGAAATCAGTATTATGAAGTGAGACAGGAGAGTTGCTTTCAACTTGTCATCTTCTACACTTGTCTGTGCCTGCAAGCCTCTGAATCAGATTTCTTCATTTCTCCTTTGTTCTTTGCACTGGAGTTTTCTCATCTTCTTTTTTAAAGCCTTAATGAGCCCAGACAGGAGCCCATTGGGTGCTATGAATGAAGTATTCTGGGTTTTTCTGGAGGTGGAGATATCACAACAGATGCAAGACTTCTTTCAAACTATCTAAATTATGCACTGAAAGCAGTGTTCACTGTATAAAATATTCATTATACATGGATCTTGCCAAACTCATATTTTCTAGCTTATTACATCCTCTTCTCAGAGATAGCATGTGATATAGCAACAATTTAAAATTTGACACTTAGGCCACTTTCTAAGTTACTCTCTCCCTCTCCATTTCTTCCCTTTATATCCAAAGGAAGAGACAAGAAACCTTGAAATAGGTAGCCTAGGATAACCACTTTCTAGGGAAGATTCCAGTAGAGACTGACTTGAAGGATTCAGACAAGGCTCAGTCACAGAAAGGTGAAAGCAGTCAGTGATCCACAGTTCAAAAAGCCCATTGGCCTTTTCTTTCTAAGAACACATGAGGTTCACCTCTGAAGCAATACAAGTGCATTTGCCTGACTCATAGCATCTTTGTCTCTTAGTTAAAAGCATAAAGATACTAAAGAATTCCCCAGATGTCAAAAATACTGGGTCATTTGGGCAGTAAGGAGCCTTTAGGTGTTATTGAGTGATAAAAATATTATTTAGCTTCTTTTAATATTCCTTTCTTTCTCTTTTCTTTCTGCTTTTCCTTTGCTTTCTGTACAATTGCCATCTGGATTGCTTCAAGAATGTGAAAATAAGTAAATGAATGTCCTGAGTACAACAGTGAAAAAATGTTTCACACAAGATTTGGATTTTCAGATGAAATTGTTGCCTCTAAAAGTAAAGATCCATTAAGGATCTGCCTTGCACAAGGCTTTCTTTCAGATTTAGGAGAGATTCACTTTCATCATAGGATCATTCAGGTTGGAAAGGACCCTAGGATGTCTCTAGTCCAGGCCCCTGCTGGAAGCAAGACCAGATGCAAAATCAGACCAGATTTCTTACTCATTTAGTACTTTCTGAGAATTTATTTTTTCATGGTAGATATTGGTGGTGGTGGTGGTGGTGTTCTAAAATATTGTGCCCTAGCTGTTCGGAATAGAATAATTTGCGGTTTCTTATAGATTCCCTTTACAACTTACATGTAACTTTTCACAAATGCCCTGTGTGTTTTTGGCTGTCAGATGTGGCAGCTTGAAAGTTCAAACAGAACATCTCAGTTAATGCTGAGTGACAATAGGATTATCACTGTAATGGCCAAAGGTTGCAGGGTAGTGATGCCTGTAGGTACAGGTAATGTCTACTTTTAACATCTTAGTAGACCAAGCGACACAGCAGAATAAAGGCATCAAACTCTCTGGTTGAGTTCCTTTGTCATCTTCACTTGAAGAGCTCAGAAGAAAAGAACTTTTAAACCAGCTTTAATATTTGGTGAATGGAAGAATATAGACTGAAGGAGGAAGAGAAGCACCATTTCCAATGGAAAATTGCTTTGAAATCCTTCATGGAAGATACTGGAAACTGTAGATTCCCTGCAGGATTTCTCAGACATCTTTGACCTTTTAAATTCCTTTAACTCTAAGTAGTCCCCATGTCTTGGGGTGACTTGATGTTGATTCCCTATCGCTTCACTATGCCCAGAAATTAGTATATATGCCTTTCTATGCTTTTAAACTGAGCCTGAGAGGGGGGAGGAAAAACCGAGCAAAACTTTTTCAAAGCAGTTTGCAGCTTGTTCAAGGTCACACAGAGATAGAGACTTTTTTTCAACTGTGGCAGGAGAGCGAGGGGGGAGGGAAGTATCCAGCTTGCTTTTCTTTCCAGCCAGCTTTCGGCAGTTTTTTTTTTTCCTCAGCTCCCTTTCCTCCGGAGCGTTGAACTTTTGTTTTCCTGGGAGTTCATTTTTTTCCTTTTCTCTCTGCTGGACTGTTTCAACATCAGAATACATTGGGAGGACTTTCCACCGAGGCCTTGGCCCTGGAGGTGGGCCCACCACCCCGTCCCAGCTCCAAGGAGGGAGAGGGAGATCTGCAGAAGGACTCTAAATTTTCCCCCAGGTTTCCTTCAGCAGAGCAGGAGGTTTTATTATTTAGCATTATTATTCTTTTCCCATGCATTTGTTAAATAAATAGTTTTTATCTCTTTCACTTTTCTTCGAGGAAGATTTATTTTTTCCTGAACCTGGTGGGGGAGGGATGGTTGTAACCTGCTTTCTCTCAGAGGATATATTTCTAAATTTGGCCAAACCGGAACAGATTCTTACATAGAAAGATGAATACTGAAGCACAGTAAATTTAAGAAGACGGTGGGTATAGGAGAAAGTTTCACAAAGGATGTCTGGACTTCAGGCAGCTCTCTTGAAAGCTGTTTCTTGCATAGGCGAAGTTACAGCATTTCAGGGAGTGGGTATCCAGAGCCAGCCCTACAGCTGCCAGCTCCAGCTGTAGGCATACCTGAAGCCACTTTCTGTTCAAGTTACAAAGCATTTTATACTTTTCTTTGCAGAGTATCTTAACACATAACAACCAATAAACCCCATACACAATACCTTTACATTTGGCTATAGCCTATCATAACTACTACTATTACCATATTATAGTCATTATTATCCAATCACAAGAGTAAGTTACAATTTAAGCTTACAGTGGAAAATGCTCAGACTTCTTTTCTTCTTGGTACATTGACATTTCTTGTTTGCCTGCAATAGCTCTCTATTTGGTAAAAACATGTTTTCTATTCACTTATGCTCTTCTTGAGACTTATTTACTTGGTGAAAAACATGTCTTTGTTTGTAGTCACATACCTTTGTCCTATTCATAAAAATCTCCTTCCAACTCATCTCCAGCCTTTGCCTTCTCAGTTATTCAGTGCTCAGTGTTTCAGCAAAACATCTTTTACTCTACATCAAAACTTGCTTTCATTTTATCTGTCATGGGTTAGCAAAGCATAGTCCCAGAAGTGATGTTCTTGCTAAGGGGTTCTTACAGCGTCCTCTGTGACCTGACAGAACCTATCAGCTGGCCAGTTTGAATATGGACAATTCTTTAAGCCACTTAAAGTTGTGAACACCTCTGTGATGGACACTTAAGAATCGGAAACTCCAGGGCAGAGTCTCTCTGCCTCGTTTCCAGTGCTGGGACAGGTGGCTGCGGGTCCCGTGCCGGGGCCAGCGGGCCCAGCCCAGGCCCTGCTCAGGCCAGGCCGGGCCGGGCCACGGCCATCCTGGAGCCGATGGGCCCTGTTCCACCCACGGAACTGCCCCCCCCAGCCCTGCTGTGAGCAGACAGCCGGCTCCCCCTCTCCAGTGCTGCCAAGATTCAGCTGAAGCTGCACCGCTGTCCTGCAGAGTTCATGTGACCAACAGCAATAAGCGACATTCCAGCTGCAAGGCCAAGGTGAGATTAACCCTTTTAGTGCTGTGAAGAGCTGAAAACCTGAGAGAGAAGAAAGAGGAGATGCTTAAAGCTGAAATTCTGTTGTAAAGCTATGATATATCAGAGTACCCGTTGTAATTTCATGAAGGCATGGGGGGTGGAGTGTTCAACTTGTACTTGTGAGCAAAAGCACCTGCGCTGAGATAGGCAGATGCTGAAGCAGCTGTAATTTCATGAGAAATTTGAACAGGGAGAGATGGAAGCGATGAGGACTTTTGCTCCAAATGGAAAAGGAGAAAACCTCAGTTCCTAGAGATGCTCCCAGAGATAGTCCTAAAGATGAAGATGAGGAGGACCCTTTTCTCCCAGGGAAGGAGAAGGGCCTCTGTTTTTAGAGATTAAATGTTCTCAGAGATGGGTAAAGAGAACTTTTATTTCTGAATGTCTCAACCTTAAAATTGTACCCCAAAAAACTTCAAGAGTGGACCCTCGAAAGCAGTTGTGGGAAAAGCTGCAAGTTGGGGGAAGGGACTCGCATGCGAGCAGAGAACCAACCTGGGCAGCTGGCTCATTGTGATAATGTTTTCATAGCATGGACAAGAGAGACTCCTCTTCCTACATGGACTGAACAAGGTTATTATGGAAGTGATAAACAGACTGAACATCTCAAGGGTTGTCTTCTTACATTGTCACTGGGAGAAGGGAGAAAGGTGGGAGGGGGAGGAGAAGTGTTCTGAAGGTGTGGTATGATTTTTTTTTTCTTCTTTTAGGTCTGTTAATAAACTTCTTTATATTCTTTCAAGTTTGGTGCCTGCTTTGCATTTCTCCTAATTCTTATCTCACAGAAGGTAAACAGTAATGGGTATTTTGGACCAAACCACTACACTATCTCATCCTCAGTTTCTACATTCAGAGATCTTTCTGCCAAGCCTACATATCTGTGAAACTTTCTTACTAAACTTTCATCCTCTCCAACAAGTGGGAAACTGAGAACCTGAGAGGACTGGAAACAGCAAAGTGACACCAGAGGAGAAATAAAATTGAGATAATCTGTGTTGCCCATTCTGTATTTACAGATTTTAATAAATGGAAGCTGTGTCAATTATGAGAAAGAATGAGAAATTACATCAAATTATGCAGTCAGATCAATCATATGTAAATATAAGAAGCTTTAAGTTGCAGTAACCCTACCTACCTTTTTGCAGATTATGCAGAGATCTACTGCCTTAAAGTTGGAAGTAAAAGGTAAAACTATGAGAATAATGAGCACTTTTAGCACTGAAGGTGGCTATTGTAAGCTACTAGAAAAGAACATGAAATTCATCACACTCTTCAGTTTTTGAGGTAGAAGAACATCTCTCTTGCTTATGTGTTATATAGCAATGTCTCGGTTTTGAAAGACAGGTGTCTGCTAAGGAAGGCAGAAGCCCCCCTTGAAGTGGCAGATATAACCCTTTTTCCCTCCAAGTTATTATATTTTGAAATCAAGGGCCTTTAGGCAAAGATGTGGGAAATAGGAATAACAGTTCTTTACTATATATATATATATATATATATGTATATATATATATATATATATATATATATATATATGTATGTGTATATAACCAGTCAAACAAACAGCAATAACCATGGCAATAACAGCAAACAATCCCAAACCCAGTCCCAGCCTTCTCGGCTGTCGGGCCCTTTCCCCTCGGGTGCAGTTCCGCTCGCAGCCGGCAGGGGCGCTGGCGGCTCCCGGTGAGCAGGGCAGGTGCGATGGTTCCCCCGCGGCTGCAGGGGGCGCTCCGGAGCGAGCTCGGGGAGCACGCGGCACTGGCGGCCTGGGATCCCGGGAAGGGATGGAACAAAGGCTTCACAAACCGCTGGGCAGCCGATCCCGGACTCTCAGGAGCAGCAGGCTGGGAACGGCAGGCGGGAGCAGCAGGCTAAAGCGGCAGGCTAGAGCGGCAGGGACGAACGCAAATCCCGGGTGGCAGGCGAGATGTATCCAGATGGGAGAACCCCACGGATGCCCAGGCAGGCAGGGCGAGCAGGGCTGCAGCGTAGCGAAAACTCGAAGCAGCAGCAGTGGGGCAGGGCAGCCACAGCTCGGCCTCCAGCAGGGCAGGGAAAGCGGCTTTTGGGGTCCCGGCGTTGTTTCCAGCAGGAAGAGAAGAACGGCCAAAAAGAAGAAGCAGCAGCTCCTTTCTCTGCAGCTTCTCTCTCCGGACGCTCAGAGCGAACTGACCCCACACCCAGGTGTAGACAAAAGGAGTAGCCAGGCCTGCCCCACTCCCTTTTTTTGTCTTTCTTAAGTACAGCTATTTGTCCCCTAGCAACATGCATATGGGAGAAAATTCCTTTAACAGAAAAAAAACCTAAGACTAAACTAAAACCCCAACAAGCAACCACTTTGAATGTAAGAGGGAATTACTGGATACAGTTCTTTTTTCATTTAGGACCATTCTAGCATGGGAACTATCACAGAAGGCCATGACAATAATAATTATCCTATCAAAGACTCATTCAACTGCAACATCCACCCAAACAACACTCAAGTAGACTTGTGAGAATGCCTGCATTACCCATTACCACTTACTGTACTCACAGAGTGGTCTCGCCTTGGGGACAACAAGGGCCAGCTGCCCCAGGGAGACAGCCAAGCCAGGAGCTGGGCATGAGTCAGTGCCAACTCTGCCCTCACCTATAGTCCCAGTCCCACAGGAGCAGATAATGGGGGTCTGATAGCCCTTGACTTGGCAAGGAAGGGACCAGGACCAGGATCCATCCAAGCGCTTCAGCCAGAAGCAGAAGGACACTAGGCCAGAAGCAGGGCTGGGAAGAAGCTGCGACATGGCTCTGAAGTCCATCCATGTAGGTACACCCACAGTACAATTTAGGCAGGGGTTGCAATCTGAAATGGGACTAATCATGTGTGAGTGCACAGTTGAGCAAAGAGGGACAGGTAGATCTTTATACCACAACAGTTAAATGCTCATTTTGTTCTTGTAGTACCAAACAGCTTTCATAAATATTCCTCTAATACTGAGCTTTCATCATAAGGTCACTTGCTTAATCCTACATAGGCAGTGACAAATGGCAAGCTGTGTCTGACTCAACCATTTCTCTCACACCCTCTCATTACATGCATTTGAATAAAACTGCTCTGTACCCTGCTGAGTAACCTTTCCAAACCACACTGGTGGTTGGGTAGGGCTAGGGCTCAAGGAAAGACAGAACAATTCAGCCTTGGCGTGAACAGAAGCCAACTTTCAACTAGATTGAATTTCCACACTAAGGCTAATAATTTTGGTGCTAAAATGCAAATAATTACTGTTGTAATTGCTTTCTGGCATCCACAGGTGTGTTGGCTGCCTCTCAAGCTGAATAAAAGGACAAGGACTCCCGTTTTTAAGAGCTCACAATGTTCCTGTCTTCTGCAAAGTTCACTGAAAACCAGTGGGAATAATTTTCATAGGTGCATAAGTCTCCTTATGAAAGGTCACAAAATTTACATTCACTCAGATGTCTTGGAAAATTTATTCAAGGTTAAGATTAAGTGAGCAGGCAAAGAACTTTGTCTCTGTGAATGAGCTGGAATTTAAGGCAGCCCTCCTGTTCCCATAAAATCATGAACAAGTCCTACTGGTTTGGAGCAAATGTCCACCTAGCCTGAAAGTGTCCATAAGTACATACCCATGGAATTGTAAAAGCAGGAGAAATCTGTGTGGTATTTCTTCCTGCTGACTTAGCCTATATCCACCAATTTCAGACCAACAGATTTCCTCTGCCTGCCCTGGTTTGTCTGTTCAGTAACAAGGATCTCTCTTATGGAATTCCCTGTTTTCCCCTTGAGATAGATGTTTACCCGATACATTCATTTCCTTTGCTTTTTTGGCTTCTACCAAACAGTGAGCTGATAAAGAAACAGGTGCTATTTTCCAAGGCCTTAGTCCTGAGGGGTTCTGGTCTGTTCAGAAGCAGCATTTTATGTGTGAATCATTTGCCATCTTGTGTATCTTTTTACATTCATCTCTATCACACTTCATCTGGTATCTTACGGCCTTAGCAATCATTTTCCTAAGGTCCTTCCTAGTGACACTTATCTCTCCTTGTTTGTACCATTCTGAGCAGCTCTGCATCACCAGAAAACCTTTCCCATGCTCTGACATCCCTGACCTTATGAATATGTGATGGAGTCGGTCTGGAGGGCTTTGGGGCTGGGAACTTCTTAGGTGCTTCTTCTACCACTCATTCACATTCTCCCTGCATGCAGGACTATCTTTTCTTTCAAGCACACTCCCTGGATAAAACATGTGTAGAATCTAAAAACAGAAATTTCCTTTAAATATTTATTGGCTTTTCTTTTCCCCAGATGGACGGGCATCTTGGTTTCTCAATGTTTATTTATAAATATGGCATCCACTTTGCCCAGAAGGGAAATGGCATTACCTTCCCAAACAGTAGGGGTTTTGTATCTTCAGTATATGTTCATTCTCAAATGAGTGTGTAAGGAAATACTGAAATTAATATTTAATGTGAATACATTTGACTCCAGTTTCAGAAGGCAGCAGTCTTTCAGTAATTGTTATACTCTCAAATGTGGCTAATGTCAGAAATATAAGAGAAGAACTGAACTACCAACTCAACATTTTGCCTGTCCCATGATATTTTGGTTATTTTCACTTCATAGACAAAAGAGTGACTACAGGGGCTAAACACACAAGCTTTCCCTTTATGAAGTTATAACATAATGGACAAATAAAGCACAAAATTGCTTCTCTTGTATTAACTACATTTTTAATTTTTTGAAAAGTAAGCATATCAAGGGTTGAATTAACTTATCATTTACCAGTGCATTATTAGAATCAAAACAAATGTCCATTGTATATTCCTCTTCATGACCATTGCTGAGCTGCATTAAGAATGCAGTTTTTCTCCAGGCAGACAAAACGAAGACAAATTAACTTTCTTTAAAGTTCAATAAATCCTAGAGCCTGGCAAACATTACTGATCTCCTTATGCTCAGCATAAGGAGATCAATAAGATTTACTTAAGAAGTGAGATACCACTGTAATGGATTTTTTCAAAGAAAGACTGAAGTTAGTTCAACAAAGATAAAACAACTTGGGATTAATTAGCTGACTCACACCAATAAATACTACATAATGAGCCATTATAAATTATGTCTTATATGGTTTAACATTCACACAAGTTTCATGCAAAGATTATACAATTTATTATATTATTAAAATAATTTTTTACTCACTACCTCACGAAGTTGAAAATATTCTTTTTTTAAACATTCTGCATTAAGATTTTAACTACACTAGCTGCCACCATGTCCAGCTTGCAAATACTCTCCAAATGTCTCCAACTTCTGAAGTCAGAAACTTCTACCAGTTTTGGCTAACCCTAATTTAGTAGTTTTAAAGCACATATAAGATACAACTTTGGAAGCTGTCACACTTCATCAGACAGCAAGGAAAAGCTGTTCCAAAATGAAAAGGGCAGTGGTCCAGCCCAAAGACTGGAAACATATAAGCTGAAGACCAAGATTTCAATGTGATCAGTTCCTTGAATGGGGACAGTGTTGCAAAGCTTTCATAAGAAGGGTTTCCCACAGTGTATGGTAATGCTTTTATTTAGGAATGACATTGAACATCATCTCTACTGAAATATGAGACCCTGTCTCAGAAATAGCACAGTGAATCTTTGAAGAAAGAAACTTGATGAGAGTATTATATTCAAATTGTATAATGGGTAAATTTTATTCTCTTAAGGCATAAATTTTAAGGGTAAATTTTATTCTTTCAAGGTTTCACTGCTAGCGCCTTCTTTTTAGTTAGCTACATAAATACATATTTTATCCTAAAGATATACTTTTTGCATTTAGCTAGGTGATGATGAAATATAATTCACATGTATGTAACTACATGCATAATATTGGCCATAGATTTTTATCTCCTCAAGCATACTCGGATGCTCATGTCTACCCATAAGAAGATAATCTGTCTTCAACCATTATGTCTTTACTCCCTCAGTTAAACAGGCTGAGGGCACCTGCCTGTGGTGAGAATACCTCCTGAGTAACCAGGGGAGTGAGTTTGTGGAAACCCAGACACAGTGTGTCCCTCCACATCTACTTGGTCACCTGAGGCAGATGATGCTACATCATTTGGGATCTCATATCAGCATTGCCAATAACAAGGAATTGATGTGAGCTTCTTTCACACTAATTGTGTTAAGTATGGAGATAACATGATCAGTAAATATTTCTGATCTGAGTCAGGTGAATCTGCCTGGAGAGTGTCTGAAACAGCAGTTGGGGCTTAAAATGTCATTCTGAGACTAAGCAGGCACCGAAAAAAAAGGCAAATAACCCTTCAGTCGTGGCACTAAGCTTTCCCTGAAGAAATGCAAGATGCAGGTGCTGTTTGGGGTGGCCGATCTCCCACACAACTTGTACTTTCTTCCCAAAATGTCATTCCCTTTAGGGCCACGGTGAGGGGGCTTTGACAGGCTGATGTGTGCTCAGCAGTGCTGCTCAGGTAGAACCTGTGTCCCCGCTCTCATTTCCCCAAGCTCTGAGGCAGCAGATGGAGGGTGGGCATCCTGCTGAGCTGAGGAACTGGCCCCTCACTGCTCGAGCCAGTCTCTGGTGCTTAGCAGAGAAACTGGAAGTATTCAGTGGCATTTACATATTGAGGTGAGTTCAGAGTACCTAGAGACTGTTCAGACTGGAGTGCAAAACTCTGCAGTTTTCTCTGATTCCCTTGCCTTTGTGGCTGCAGTTAATAATTTTCTGGTGCCCCTCATACAGTGCCATTGTCTAATATAATCCAAAAAACAATTAAGTGCATCAGAAGTCTTTCCATTCCCTCTTGTGTTAGCTTATTATTCCATAACGTGGCCGTTAAAAACACCCTTTTTGTGTATTTCCTTAGCAAATACTAGAACAAAACCCTGCATTGTCCCATCACAGGTTTTCCTGCAAACACCATAGTTCTGCAAGGAGCAACACTGGAGGTGGACCAATGAGTGAACTGAAATTGATAAAATTATCTAAGGTAATTACCAATGTATATAGAAAATTGATCGTTTCTTTGGAAGTTATTTTACCCACAAATGATGTCAGTAACTTCTGTCTAATACAAGTGAAAAATACATAAAACATAAACTTTCTTTTGACTCTGTCATTTTACAGATTTGTACATGGTCACAACAATGCTGTGGTCAGTTTCTCCCATTCTGTCACTTACTTTAAAATATTTCTAGGTATGCATGCACAGGAAAAGGAATAAATCAAGACATGTCTGCACAAGAATATAGGATCGAAGGTGTTTTAAAAGATACAAAAGCCCAAAAGGATTTTTGGACCTTGAGGACAAATATTCTCGAGTAAGGCTATTCTATTTGAAAATATTATTTTTCTTTTAAAAATTTACTGGCTAATTTGATACTTTAGAGCCTGGATGTTAAAATCCAGTACACTTCAAGTGGGTTATGGCTGCTTATCATCACTTGCTTTATTAGTGGTTACAAAGTCCTTTAAAACCCCCAGAGGACTCCTGGGGAATAAACAAGCAGACATGGCTCTGTTTTGCAGAAAGCTGTAGAAACTAAAATGTGTTTGCTACAGAGCTGCAGGTGAACCTGAGGCAAAAGCACCTAGGACCAACTCCTCTCAGGGTGGATCTGCAGCCTGGCAGACCATCATTTTGGTTTAGTTTGATCTATTTTTTCTCTTTTTAAATTTCTATTTCAGTTGGCTCAGTCTTATGTCTGGGATTGCAAGGTTCAGAGAGAGAAGTCACCTGTACTTGCCTCAACTATATTTGAAGGAAAATCTCTGGAGCTCTAAAGGAGAAAGACTGCAAGGAGTTAATGCCTTTGAGACCTCTGGATTAATGGATTTCAAATGAAGGTCTAGGGGAAACTGAAAAAAATGGTGGAGTAGCATCCAGCAAATAGGTGTGATAAACTGATTCCTGGAGGTGAAAGTTTTCTCTTGCCTGACTCTGGCCATCTTGGAGCAGTAAAGGCGGGCTGCTCCTAAGGGAAGGGGAGCTGGGGGTCCAGGGTCATGCAGGGCTACCCAGGGTTTTGCCAAGTATCAGCAGAAGTGCCCAAGGAAGCCTTATCTCCCTTATACTAAAGTTTGTGGTAAACCCAGGAACCATGGTTAGGTGGCAGGGAGGCAGATGACATTCTCCTCACAAGTTCCCACGGCTTCTTATTGCTTCAATCACACAATTCAAATGCACAATGCAATTGTGTAAAATATGCACATCTTAAACCTATTGACCAAATTTTTCATTTGTGTGAAATATTACTTCTCTCTGTGTTCATTGGAACCACAACAGGTTATGGAGATCTGGCTTATTTACTGGTTTCAGGCTCTACTGCAGCTGCAAAGAGCTGTACAGTATAAAAGCTGATTTTTAAAAAAAGAAGAGATACCATCCCTGCAAAAAAACCCAGCACTTCTAGAAAACATGTTTAAGCAAAGCTTTATTAATCTGTTTCTATCCAAAAAGTAGATTGCTAAATAAAATGACATGTCAGGAAAGTCAACAAAAGGTTTTACCCCAAGTGATTTGATGGAATTTTGTATTGACTGAATGGTGACCTCTGGGACTCTCATTCTAAAATAAAATAGAGATTCTCTGAAGTTAGACAGTTTTAGAAATCTGGATAGAGAGAAAATGTGGAGCTCTATAGATTACAGAACAGCATCTCCCCCAATCAGCCCAGCACCACTGATCCTGACATTTATTATACTGCTTTTATCTGAAAGAAACAGCATCTTGCAGCAGTGCAAATAGGTCTAGTGTAATGCAGAAGATAATATTTCTAAGGTACACAATTAATGCTTTAATGTGCACTTTTTATTTTGGACAGATATCTTTCAGAGTGAGAGTCCAGGTGTCTCTCTTGATTATGCCAATCCTCTATCCTATCTGAGTATCTTTCTAGGCAGCTTTACAGACTATTTACAGAGTGCATACATTACTTGAGACCTCATCAACAGTAAGGAATCCAACTATGTGAGCTGAAAAATGGTTTTTTTCCATTTTATATGCAATGAGACTGAGACAGTGCTGCACTGTAAAGGGCATGAGTGAAACCTGACCACTGCTAAAGGAGTTAAATCCCAATTTGAAGGAGAGGTGTGGTTGCTCTGCCTCAGGACCTCATCACAATGCAGGAGAATGGTACAGGCCTGGCAGGCACAGAGCACCAGGCTGGGGTGTGCAGATCCAGAGTACAAAACCACGGTTTTTCCCTCAGTATTTCCAGTTTCACCATAGCTCCCAGCTGTGGGAAGTGAAAATAGTCATCAAGAGACGAGCCTGAAAACGAGACTCTGGGTTGTACATACACCTTTTCCCTTCACACATACACTTGCAGAAGGCAGTGAAATAAATTTTGTCAAGTTATAAATGGAGGCTGGAAACAGCCTTACTCAAGTCAGAGAAGGGAGCAGCCCTACCAAGAACTTGTGGAGAAGGCTGTCTGTGGGAGAGGAATGTCTCAGTAGGGATGGGTGCTCCGGCAGGCAAGTGTCTGATGTGGTGCTGCTCCGCAGGGCTCGGGGTTGGGACCAGCACTGTCTGACATCCTTGTAAGCAACACAGACAGTGGGATCGAGGGCACACTGAGCAAGTCTGCCAATAACACCAAGCTGTGGGGTGCAGTCACACGCTGGAGGGAAGGGATGCCATCCAGAGGAACCTGGACAGCCTCAGAGGTGGCCCTGTACAAACTTTATTAAGTTCAACAAGGCCAAGTGCAAGGTGCTGCATCTGGGTTGGGGCAATCCCAAGCACAAGTACAGGCTGTTGGCACATGTCACCTATACCTGGAAGGTTCATGTTTGCAGCTCCACCTATTTTTCATGCCAAATCACCACATCCTCTCTAATTTTATGTCCTTAATGGGGCAAGCAGTTTGGCCTATGCCATACCTGTGACACCACATCCCACCTTTCTGAGGAGCTTCTCTGAATTGTCTGTTTTTCTGCTCCACAGGGATACACAACTCTCACAGTTCATGTTAGCAATATGTAGAATTTCAGCAATTATTTTCCTTCTACTTCTTTCTGTCCACTTTTCCTTTTTCATTTCCTTTGTGAGTGAGCCTGGTTCCTATGTGTGCTTTCCAGCTGTACAAATAAAATAATTAGTTGGTGAAAAGGTGATGAAACCATTAGACATCATTATTATCTTTCATGGAACTATGAAGATAAAACTATATGAGCCTTATTATTGGTATTGTATTCACAGAATATACAAGTGTAACTGCAGTGAATGATGGTTATTTCATGGAAAGGTTTCAGTGGAAATATTAATGGTTTGAACAGTGTATTCAAAAAAGATGGAAATGTCATAGCATTAAAGATTAATTTTATTTTTTTCTGAGAGGAACTTATCTCTCTGAGCATGGTTCTGGAAACATTTTAATTAAGTCTATAAGGTGTTAATCCCTGCCCTTTGTTTCACCTCTTTCAGACAACACAAGGAGAGTTGTAATTGCTGGCAACTTCTAAGTCTTAAAGATCAAAAATGCAACATTTCTTATGGCAAAAAAAGTGAAAGAGGATCATTTGGAGGAATATCTATATATTCCTCTGACATGAATTCTAAGAATTCTTTGTTTTCTTTTAGGTAAATCTCCTTCTGGGAATGAATGGAGTGACTCTTGGGGAATGTATTATATGTAAAAAAATTGTGACTCTAAGTTGTGCCTGTATTAAACTTACTGTAACCAATCAGCTGGTGAGGAACCTTAAAATATTCCAGTGAATG
The DNA here is from genome assembly GCF_965178545.1 of Coloeus monedula. Taxonomy (NCBI): domain Eukaryota; kingdom Metazoa; phylum Chordata; class Aves; order Passeriformes; family Corvidae; genus Coloeus; species Coloeus monedula. The sequence continues at coordinate 105,814,518 of NC_138782.1, read as the reverse complement.
ATTAGGTGAAAAAAACATTTTTCAATTTTCTTTTTTTCCCCTATCTCTTGCCCCTTCTGTCCTTTTAAAGACAGATATTTATTATTATATTTTAAAATGAAATTTGCAAGCTTAGAAAAATAATTCTTAAAAAAAATTCTACTTCTTGTTTCCCCCTTCCCCCAAATGTCACTGTTTATCTACAAAAGTGGGTCACATTACTTGATCAGTTCAGTGTCCAGGGAGTCATGCCATGACCCTTTCAGTCACATGTAGCCATCAAAGATGTTTTGCGGAGGTAATCTATATCTCTTCATTCTTCCTGTTGGAATATACATGATCTTTCTTTTAGACGTGTGAACTCCTCCTAGCCGTGGCTATTCCCCAGGTGAACCTCCAGACAAGTGGCTGTGATTTATAATGCCTACATTCAAATGTGTGGTGGGTTACCACTGGAAAACTGTGGTGATTTACGAAGGAACTCTGCCTGTTCCTGGGGGGAGCCCCAGCCCTGGATTGGACCTGCGGAGCGGACCCGGTCCGGAGACGGCACGAACCGGCCGGCTCCAAGGATTGGCAGCTGCACACAACTGCACACAATCCCCCCTCCCCGTTCGCCACACCACCTTGACGAGAAGTGAAGAAAGCAGTAACCAAAAAGATGCCATCCCAGCAGAAGAAGCCACGAAAGCCACTGCTGTGAGAACTCAGCCAGTACCGATCTCCAAAGGCAACAACCAGCTGCATCATCCATTTTGGTTTAATTATTTTGTATTATTTTACCATTTTTCAATTGCATAAAAATGAAGCTCTTCCCTTTTCATTTTAAATTGAAAAGGGTGAGATGTGGTAGCCTGTTAAGCCCGTGATTCTATGTGTTCACCTGCTCCCTCCCTGGCCTTGGCCACTCCCTTGGTTTCTCCCTATTTTCTCCTGTACCCCAGCCCTGCCCAGGGACCGCCCCTGGGCCCCTGACAAAACCACCCCGCACCCAGACCACGCTGTCCCTCTACCTCTGAACATTGTGGGGACAAGATGTGATTAAAGCCATCTCAAACCCTCATGAGAGACCCTTCTCTGCCTTCTTTACCCCCACTGTGTTGTAACGCTGCTGGCTGCCAGAGCCAGATCGCGGGGCTGTCTGAAATGGACGGTGGGATGTGATCAATCGCACGGCCCTAGGAAACCATCACTGAGCTCTCAGGGAGCAGCAGCCTGCTAGGCAGAGTCCAGCAGTTACAACAGAACTCTTAAATACCTGGCTTTCTAACAGAACCTTCTTTCAATTACAGTGACTATGCTTCTGTGTGGTATTTACAGGTCTTAGAAATGTTAAAATAATCATGCCACATCTATAGATTTTGTGTTACATCTGCCGAGGAATGTGCAAATCCACCTACAGTTTCATTGCAATGTTTCTAATTTTTCACTTGCAGTGTTTCCTTCCTGTGATGCAATTACCTATGAAAAGACATTATGGCATTTTTTGAATGCACACTTTACAAACTGATATTATATCTGTGCCATCACTGTCACCAGTGCAATAGAAGCTGTGTTTGGAATTTAGTGGTGACTCAGAGCCTGTCAGTGATTTTCAATTTCCCAACTAATGACTTGCTCAGTTACAAAATATTATCTGAAATTTGTCCTCTATGTTGGAGACACTTTTGTGCTTCCTGGATGAAAGTTCTAGATGATGCTTTTCAACTGTAAGACAATAAATATCTCTTATGCAAACAGCAGTGTAGGTACAGTAATGTGCCACTGTGTTATCCACAGCCTGTGGCTGGGTTTGACTTTACAGAGAGTGCCTGGGGCAGCCTCTGTCCCTTGTGCTCACACATGGTCTGTGAGTGGCATTGGGAATCATCCCTCACAGTGATAGGAGAGGCACTCCCAGGATATGCTGTATTGAACTCAAAATTGCATTCACCAGTGAAGGAGTTAGAAGCGAGGTCAGAGAAAGAACTAGTACCAAGACTGAAAGGAGCATAGACAAAGAAAAAACATTTTTCTTTTTTTTTTTTTTTTTTTTACATTCTGCTAAGAATAATTTGGAGATGATAACCTAATTCTGTGTGATAGCAAATACCTACTCTTATTTTTCTGAGACTTGATTATAAGCATGAATGAGAAGATTTATTTTAAGGGCTTTTGATTGATTGGGCTGGGGGTGGGAGGAGGTGCAACCTGTTTTAGAGAGTGCGATGTAAAACTGATACAGTTATTAATAAGCATTTGTGTTGCATAAGCTTGAAGCTATGGCTGCTGGCCTGAAGGCCACTCTCTGTAAGGGGCTATAAAATGTACAGGGACTGACAGCCCCTGCTTTGAAGAACTGACCTCAGAAATTAGGTGTCCTCTTCTTTTGTTTTCTCTGCCTTGAGCTGAAGTTGACCAGTTGGGCAGCCTTCCCTGTGATTCTATGCTTCTAACCTTACTGTAGCTAGTTTACAGGGCCCATGTGTGAGGATTTGTACAGCTGTAAGGTCTCTTGGTATCTCACAGAATGGTAGAACATGCCCACACAGTGTGGGGGCCCTGCCAGAGCAGGGACTGTGCTTTTGTGGTTGCTTGCCCTAAGTTAGCAGCCCATTGTGGTGTCTTGGCTTTTGGTGTAGAGCTTGATTTGTGCAAGACAAGATTTGTGCAAGACGAGATTTGTGCAAGACCTGCTGCACAGATCCTCCCAGGATGTGGAGGACCAGCACTCCCTGGCAGACCCTCTACAGCACCTCTGGCAGAAGACAGTGTGCTGTGGTCCCTCTGGAGGGGATGTGCAGAGCAGAGGACTTTTGCTCCCTTCCTGGTCATCACAGCTCCTGCAGCCTGGCTGTGTCTAAGATGCATCAACAGCTGAAAATGATTTTTTAAGGTTGAGCTCCTGTGAAACTGCTGGGAAAAAGAGATTCTAAAATGAGCTCGTTAACCTTTGCACACACTCCTTTGTAGCCTTATATCTGTAGAAATGAATCCTAGGGACACAAGTATATTGTGACATACAAACTCACCCTCATAGCTCAGTAAGTCTATTCTTCCACTGCAATGCAGCACTGTGAAATCAGGATATATTTCTCATTCCCAAAGCAATGCTCTTCTTTGTTGAAACACCTTTTTCTGAAGCACCTACTCTCTCTTCTTTCCTTGCTTTTCTTTTTAATTGACTGTCTTTTGACAGTCAGAAACAAATTAATGCCATTTAAGTTCAAGCAAACAATCAAACAAACCCACCCCTTACACCAATATGTAGCTGGTTGAGGTGAATTATTTGCCACCTATAAAGAGCAGTTTCTATTTTTCCAGTGTGATGAAACACTCTCTAAAATCATGCTCTAGGTATTTTAATATTTTTTTAGCTTAATATATCTCGAGGAGACTAAACAGAAGAGTATCTGAAAGTAAAAAATCCAATGTCAGTAACAGATAGAAGGGCGTGATTTGTCTCAAATTAATCCCCTTAATCTTTGACAGGTTTATTCCTATAGGTAAGTTTTTCTCATTTCCATTGATAATGCTGAAACATAGGTTGATATGATCTTAGCATTCAATCCACAAGGAGGTGTCTTCCTTAGTCACAGTACACTCTTAAGTTAAAAATGTGAAAAAGTGGTAGACAATACATGAGAAGTGGAGAGCTGGTGTCCCTGGAAGTCATTTGAAGGGTTCACACTGGAGTATTTGGGCAGGACTGAGGTGCTCTGTGGCTCACCCCTGAGCCTGGCTGAGAGTGTGGCTGTGCCAGGATGGCAGGGAGGCAGAGTAGTGTAACCCTGGCTGTGGGTGCTAGGGGCAAAGGGGCTACAGCCACCACCCCTTCGCCCAATAGCTGACATCAGGTATCTGTTCTGACCTCAGAGAGGAGGAGGGCTTGAAGAGGAAGTTTTCATTACACCCTTCTGTAGGTAATGGTGGTTTTTCATTTTCTCATCATGATCTCATTTTTTGAAATCACTTTTATATTTGATTTCTCTTTCACTACCATTTCCTTATTTGGTAGTGTTAATTTCTCCTTTTTAATTTGGCTTCCTCTCATCCATCTCAAGATTTCCTCTAATTCTCTCTGTCTTTCCATATCCCTTCTCTAATTCAGTTTTTATTCTCTTTCCCAAGCTCTCTTCCCTCTGCATCTTGGTCTGTGCCTCCTTACTGAAGGCTGGGTATGGTGCTCCTTGTACGCATGATATTGCTACGACAGCTTTGGGAATCCTCCTCCTCCATTCAGTCCCTTTGATGTCTTCATAGTTTCTCCAGTTACTGGCAGGTCAGATAGAGGAGGGACTGTATAATCTATCACACAAGTTACCTCTGTAAACTAAGCTCAGACTTTAAAAAGCAAGAAAGGAAGAAATAAGGTGAGCTGCAAAATGGAAGTTTTGTAACTTCCCAGAATTAAATGCTTGTCTCTGCAACAATATCCTAAAACAGATTTGTAGGGAAAAAATAGGAATGAAGAAGCATATTGGATTTCCTCTGAGAATTTCTGACCTCCATATTTCATTGTCTGAAACCGTTTGAGCCTGAATTTCCTTTATGTGTTTCCCCTAAATGCATAGAATATGCTGGTGACTGTAAGGCTGAGGAAGAAATGTTATGTCCTGAAGGAATCTCTGCACAGCTTAGCTCAGGTTTTGTGTCTCCCTGTATCTTTCTACAGCTCACAGAGAGTGTCAAGGGCAGTGATCAATGATCTGAACCATTTCCCAGATGAGGAAAAGGAACATGATTTGAATCACTTCCATGATGCTTCTATTTCCATAAAGTTAATGCAAAATTTTCAGGGATAAATACGGCAGGTAAATTGTTGCTGCTTCTAATCTCTGATATTGCTTGGGTTGCCACTGCAAAAATTGGATAACCTTTTATTTTAACTGCCTAGTTGAGGATGATTAGCCAGTTCCCACCTTTCAATATCACAGCATGGCAGTGTTCCAGAATGCAGAAATTAGACACTCAGTCCCTAATGCCTCCCATTTCCTCTCTGGCAACAATTTAGATTCAGCCTTTGCTGGCACTCTACCAGTGGTAGAAGAAAAATGTTAGAATCTAGGTTTTAAGTGGTTCCTTCTAAACTCCTCTGTCCTGTGGGTTTTTTTGCCACAAGATTTTATTTGTTAAGAAGAAATACCTCATAACTGTGTGTGAATCTAAATATTTTTTTTGTTTGGAAAAACATTTTGATTATTACTATTGAAGCCTTGTGCTTCTGACCTTGGTTATATCCATGTATTTTCCCCTGTACTCACTAGACACAGAATGATTAGTGACTCAAAATGTACCAGCTGTGGCTTAATTTTTTTTTTTTTTGTTCCAGTTATCCTTTGTTCATCTCTTTGAATACATGACTGGAATACTCTATGGTATCAGGATATGGTACAGTTTTATGGCAGAAATAATTTTGTGTTGTTTGACTTTTAGCATTCCTTTCACTTTGAAAACCTTTTTGCTGGCTTTTTCTTTTTAATTTTTTTAAATTGGACAGGTCTTTCCAGAAACTGCTTTTAAGTGTTTTGTTTTGGCACCTAAATTGATAAAGTAATTACTGTCCTGCTAGGTGCTTTCAGATGTTGTTTACTCAAACAGCACAATTACAAGTACTTTTACAACCTTGAAATGCTTCTGCTTTCTGCTGATCTAACCTTCCCAGGGTGCTAAAATGCCGATTAGGCCAGAACCCATGACCTATCAATCTAAATGGGAGAGACCCCTCAAAACCCATGACGACCTAGGCCCTCATGACACCAGTTTTATCAACTCCTTGGAGTGTGTGTAAGTGCAGTCAGCCCTGCAAACCCTCTTGATGTTGCGCTGGCAGATGCCATTTAAAGTTTCAATCCTCAAACCCTGCTCTACTGCAGCTTTTAAAGGCAGAAATGGGGAGGAAGAACTGTCTTGTTGCACACTGGATTCAAAAGCTCTTTGGCTTTCATGCATCAGCAGCTGTTGCAGCTGTCAAAGCCACAGTTCCAAGAGCTATCTCCACTACTGTAGGGGATAATTGGGGATCATGCAGCTATCAGGATACTCCAAGAGGAAGAGAGATCTTCAGACACAGTCTTTTAAAACTCCAGCATTCGTTAAAATTTTGGTCACATTATATATGACATTGCAGGTGCTTGCAGATTCATATACCGGAACACTTTCCCTTTCATGCTCTTCTGTCTCTCTGTGAGAGCCAGTAATGTCAATACAATCATTTTCATGGACACTGAAAAACAGGCAATTATGGAATAAAAATACTTCTGCTTCTGCTGGCGGTGGGTGAAGTGACAGGAACATTAATTATGCTTGAATGCACAAAAATATAATATTCAGGAAGTGAGAAAATCATCTGGGCATGAAAAAATGGGCTTTTCTCTTCTTTATGATACTGTGAAATTGTTGTGGACATGGACCAAATACACTTTTCAGTGATGCTGATGCAAATGAACAGAAAGGATGTTTACTTGCAGTGAAGCGTTAGTTTGCATCAGTGTAATAGGAGGCTGGGTTTGCCACAGACCCCAGCAGGAAGGTGATTTTGACCACCTGACTAATTGCATGTAAAGCAATTGGACAAATTGTCTTCCCTATCTTTGAAATCTGAATTCAGGGCCAAAGCTGAACTGTGGTCTTATCTTACTGCTGAAAGAGCTGCACCAGGCTAGAGAGAGATGCAGGTTCTGAATATCTTTGAATTGCAGGCCTTGAAGTCTGTAACCAAATGCCATGGTTTGAGTCTCCCTCAGAGGGAGGGAGAAGAAACTCTGCAATCCAACTAGGGAAACAGCATGAAACTCAAATATAGCCAAGCAGCCAGTAACTATATCAAAGTGAGTTAGAGTGATGCTGATCAGAGAGTTCCATCTAAAAAGCATACTTCAAACAGCTATTCATTTTTGTCTGATCCACATAGCTGTAGTCATTTTCTAAACCATCTTAGTTTATTGAAAAAATTGGACACTTGACAGTTTTTGAAGTGTGAATTGAAATGTACAGGGCAACTTTTATACCAATGAGTGCTCTGCAAAGACTGCAACTGTATCTGCCACCATGTTTTTACTGGCTGGCTTTTGAAAGTGCAGATAGTTGACCTCTGAATAGAAAAAGAGAAAAGCAAAAGTGAAATGTGGTGGGATGTTCAGAGCTGGGTTATTTTCTTGGGTGACATAAACAAGTCACTTCAGTTTGGTTCAGGTACTGGAGTTCTTGTGCGTGGTATGTGCATGAGATCAATTAATAAGTAATTATATATTATTATGAAGTATAGATATAAGCATAAAAGTTTTTGTGAAGTGGAATGGCCTGTGAAAGACTACCCTATACAAAATGTTCCTTACAGTATCATTTAATTAGGGTTTTACACTGCATTCCTGACCTTGTCAGCTGAATGTCTCACTGAATCACTTCAGAATTACTAAAATGCCCATTGTTTCAGCAGTTGGCTGATGCTGGGAAAATGTAAATTTTCAATATATTCAATGCTGGTTTTTAGTAGGCATAATTTTATTCAGAACTGCTCCTAATTTCCAAGCTCAAAAACTGTGATCCTGAAGCCAACTGGAGAAATGTAAGTTATTTTTATAAGGAAAAGATTGGATGGAAAGAAAAACAGTGAAAAATCTTGTCTCATTCATTTAAAGCATGTCTTTTCTACTCTGTTTTGTCCTGGTCCTATCTTTTTTGCTTTCTTTGGGATTATAATTGGACTGAAAATGAAACTACTTGGAACTGTTTGTGCAGGATGCTGGGAGTGCCTACCTGACTGATCCATCCACTTATTTATAAGTGAAAACAAAAGGAACACAAGATATTTTTCACTTTAAAAAGTTAAGAGTCGTCAAAAATTAAATGTTTTCTCTAAAAAATGACATAGCCTCTGTTTTCAAATAGTTTTCTGTAAAAGCCCTTTCAAATGCTCCATGTTCTCTAAGACCAAGATAATGCAAGCCTTTAGTAACAAAGCTGCTGATTCTGGCTGAACAAAACAATGCTTTAAAAAGGTTTCTAAAACCGGTTTTGTCACATGACCTTTGAAGAAGAGACAAATATAAGACAAATTATATAAACGACAAAGAGGGAGAATTTAAGATGACAGAGCAAGCAAAAAAAAATTATCACTTGTCTAACTTGTTTTGGTGTCTTTGCTGAAAATCTTAAATGGCCTGTCAATAACAAAACTTTAAATTCTCCCCCCCCCCCCCGATGTATATTTGGGTAAAATAATGCAGAAATACTGAACAGTATAGAACTGAGATTGTGATTGGTATCAGGTGAGATTAAATGATCCCTCTCTTTATGCTTTCCAAGTACCTTTTCATTTTTATATTTTTTTGTTATGTGAAATAACCTCTTAAAACCTTGAATGAGGCAGTGTTTCAATCACACACCAGGTTGTCTATTGTCTATTGAAAGGTCAGTCTATCTAAATGTCAGCCAGCTCTTCCTTTTGTACTTATATTAAATTCAGTGATTTACCTGGTGTGTTTCCCAGCAGATCTTTTGTTAGACAACCAGGTTTACAAAAAAAGGCAGTGAGCTGAAGAGCTGTTTAATAAATGGTAGACGGGGCTAGAGGATGATTTGGAAAAACAGTGCAATTTTCTTAACTCTAGTAGATTGAAATTGAGTATTTTAGAGACTTCATTATTCCAGTTTTTGTATACCTCAGGTCACTAAGCCCCAAGAGCACCATGTCAAACAGGGAGGTGCTGCTTCTTCAACTGGTTAATGAAGCACAGAGAAAGAGACCCCCAAACCCACTGAAATCAGAGCAGTCTTAAGGAGTTGTTTCCTTGGGACAAGTCTGCCTTTGGGAGACATCTCTATCTGGGACTGTCACCCATGGTTCCCTTTGTGGTCACTTTCAAGGCATGAGTTCTTCTGTCTGTGTAAATACCTGCCTTAAGGTGAGAGCAGCTGGATCTCAGATGTGTACTGTTCCTCTAGAAACAACCAAGTCCCACTAACACCTTGCCCGAAGGACTGCCCTTCCATTCCCAACAAGCAAACAGCCCCAAAAGAAGGGTGGGAATTTGTGCTTTCTGGGTCAATGCATCACCATGGTTTTGAAACACAACTGCAATTCTTAGTATCCAGCACACAGAGAGCTGGCATTTGCCGACTTCTCGATAACACTGAAGATACAATGAAAACTCAGTTGCAAAATTCCATCACCCACATCTGGCACATGACTTAAGGATCACTTTTCTTAGAAATACCAAGGTCACATACAGTATTTAACTGCATAAATTAAGATCCTGTCCATTTAGGTACATGTGTTGTGCTCACTTCTTGGCATGTAATGGAACATCCTTCCAAAAGTAAGTGCTAAAAATCACACAATAACTAACAGGGAAAAGTAAGCACCTTTGAGGACCTCCAGAGGGAAATCCATTCTGCTGAAATTAAGGCATCTAAATTAGATGTCTGGTTCCCAGCCTGTGTAGATAGCTGCCATATCCCTTCATTTTGGCAATATACCCAGCAGACAGTAAACAGCAATGACTGCCTCCATTAAGTTGTCTCTGCATTTACATACAGCACAACTATACTACAGACTCTGTAGGGTGTCCTATCTAGTCTTCTATCTAGTTGCTGCTGGAGAAGAAGATGGATTTCCAATAGATCCAATATCTTATTAGCACTATCACATGGACATCTGTCCCCTCTTTGATGGCACTGCATACTGTGTGGGCAGTGGAAGCACTCCCACAGAGTGGTTCATCTTGACTAAACTGAGATTTCTGCACAGTGGAGGTCAACATCAGCACTAGTTATGGTCAACTGTCTTTACAGCCCCTGAAAGAAACTGGCATTAAAAATTCATCCACCCATTTCAGAGGTCTACATAATGGTGCAATAAATGGCACTCTACAAATGCCCTTTCTGTCCACTGAGTATAAAGGGAGTCTAAAGTTAACAGCTCAAATGTATATAATTAAGTAAATGAATCCTATGCTCAGCTACTTATTCAAAACCAAATCAATAATATAAAAACAATGGGCTTTTTTATCATGAATACCCTGGGTCAATCTGTCTTGACATTTTTCCCTGTAAGGAAATTGTGTATTGAAAAATCAACAAAGTATGAGTTGTTTAAATATGTGGTTTAAATAATTCCATGCCTTTCTGGAGTCATTATGTCCCACTTAGCAATAAGAAAACAGTTACAAATATGTTCCCATACTCCCACTTATTCCTTTTATGTACAATTGAAATTTATTATTCTATATTTTCTCTCTTTTATCTTTCAGCATGTATTTTCTTTATAAGTATTAGAAATCCTAGGGGAATAGGAAGGAATGAATTTAAATAGTTGATCTGGAAGTTTTACCCAATTTCTCTGTGTCTGCCATTCTAAAGACCCTTTTTTCCTTTGGTTTTAATTAAAAAAGACTTTAAATCTCTTTTGATTTTCACAATCAAAATTTTGATTTTCAAATCTCATTTGAGAGATGTTCTGCTGAATATTTATCACTCCCAACAAAGAGACTATTGCAGGCTGTTTTGTTCTTGCTCCTAAACAAGTGAACCCAAGAGCTTTTAGATAAAATATAAAGGATGATGAAATTATATTCAACTGCAAAAGAACTATAAGGTTGCAGGTAAATTTAACATCACAGACACAGATCTGGTCAAAGGAGAGCTCCCATTTGACTCCTTTGATACAGCACACAAGGGTTCTTGTGCAGTCCTTCACTGTCAGAATTTATAGCCTATGTCAGTGAGCTGAGCTTGCTCTGGGTCTGTCTGCCTCTTGTGGATTTTCCCCCTTCTACTACCCCCATGGAACAATTCTTCTACAGTTTTACTGCTTTAAAGGGTAGCAAGTCTGTTCTATATTCATTTTCAGCTTATTAAAAGAGGACTGAACCCAGACGTGTCATGCTCTGGTATAACAAAATGAAATTAGTATCCTGTCAGTTACAGTTTTGCCGATATTACCTGTGCTAATCTCAGCCAGTAGCTCTTGCTGCCCCAAGAAGACTTTTTCATGTCTGACACTTAATATCAGTACTTCTCCAAATTAAACCAAAACCATCATGATTTGCAAGAATTTTCATTTGTAAATGCATTTGTTATATCAGAAATTAAATGCAATTTCTTTGCAAGTGGAAGTTCCAAGCTATGTTCAGCACTGTTCCACAGCTCAATACCAACTATAATGCATACTAAGACTGAACCAGCAAATGTGCTTTGACCAAGCCTGTGCTGTGTGTAAACACAGGTCTTCATGTGCCCAGAATTAGCAAACTAGCAGTTTTCATGCATGCGAAAGAAAGATTCGCTTAAAGAGATAATGTTACAGAATAATGAGTTGTTCCCACAAACCATCCGTTCTTCTCCTACGCGAAAAAAAAAATCTGAATCCAATTCCTTTGTTTTGATTAAAGGTTTCTTTGCAAATTATTGTTTCTGAACTTCAAAAACAGAGAATGTTTTAATGAAACCCTGGATTGGAAGAAAAATGTAATTCTTTCCTGTATACTGTTAATAAATGAATGTTAGTTATCTGTGGGTTGTTAACAGTTTTAGAACCCAAACCTCCGTATTTTTGCTGTAAAACAGTGAAGCTATTATATTCATCCTGACAGAGAGTTCAAGAAAAAGGGAGTAAGAAAATCCCATGGTAGAAGATCTGCCATTTGTGAGAAGCACTACTTATAAAAAGATGCTTTTCTGATTTAGGAAAGGAACATGTTTTTAGAAGACCCTTTTTTTTTTGGTGCCATATTTCACAAGCTATTTCAAAAAACCTACCTAATTTTGTCATCTGGTAAATGCTCCATGCAAGGCCTAAAGTTCATAAAATGCGGGACCTAATCCTCCCTTGCTCTTCTGGCGGGTCGGTCTCTCTGCTCTCCTTCCTCAGCAAAACCCCTCTGCTGCTGAAAGACACTTCAGTGTGTCATCAAAATGTGCCCCACCCTGGTGATCAGGAGGTGTAAGAAGATCAGTACCCCCACAGTGACACCTTTCTTGACCCCAGCCATGCCAAAACAAGTCTGTCTGAGTCTATCACAAGACAGACACAGCACAGGTCTCTCTGATGCCTGGGGTCTGATTTTTAAGACACAGCCTGAGCCAGACAACAAATGTGTGAGCCCCATTTCCTTAGTACCCATCTTCCATAACTCCACCATTTAATGCCTCTATTAATACCCACTTAATACTCAAGAGTATTAGCATACACAGTAAAGAGAATACACCTTGACTTGTTTGTGAGTTGGTCCCTAGAAGAAGTGTGCCTCGAGGGACTAAGGATGGCTTACCAGAAGAACCATTAAGCCAATAGGGTCCTTGCTAAGTCAGGTAAATCTCTGTACCCTTTACAGATTTATCTTTCCTCCCTGCTCATCCTTCGCATCTTCCATGAGTTGAGACACGGGTGGGAAGAACAGTTTGTCTCCTCTGCAGCATCTTTGTTCTTGCTGATGGTATTATTCCTTTATCATGTGCGTGTTAGAAACTGGACATACCTCAGGAGAAGGTGCAAGAGAAATCTCACAAGCTCCTGGGTATCTTGCATCTTGTCCTGTCTGATAAGACCTACATGGTGAAAGATTGCACAGCCTGCTCACTGGGTACCAGAACCTGTTAAGGAGAGGGATACTTTCATTTTTAAACAGTTACAACAGTTCCTGTCATAAAACCCAGCTGAAACAGCTGATGCCCATTGAGCCCATTATGTGAACAGTTTGCTCATCTGTTAACTTGTAGATTAGTACATTAAATTACTATAAATGCTTGGGTTGATCTGAATTAGGGCAGATGGTTTCAGAATAACCACAATAAGATCCTTCATGAATGAAGAAGAGATGATAGTTACCATTTCCCTACAGTTATGAGCTGGATGCATATGCAGTAGACTGTATTTTCCATCCTTGTAATGATGAGAGTATTTGTCTGGATCCCATTGCCAGGGACTCCCTGGGATTCCCAGTGGCCCAAACCACAAGGGACGACAACCCTGTTGAGAGCAAGGGAGGTTTACAGTTATCAAATGCATGGGATTTTTCTTATGTCTGTAGATTCTGTGATTGCTTATCACCCTCTGGGGGCCTTCCTTAGGGTCACAAAAGCAGCAAGGCTTTCTGTAGGAAATGCCTGTCTGCCCAGTACTGTCAGCATTCTCAAAGGATTACAGAATCTTTCAAGTACAGACCAGTCATCCACGTCAAATGCATGACAGAATCTCCTTCAACGTCCTGTTTCCTTTCAAGCTTTCTCCTCTTGCTTATGTGTTTTTCAGGAGATGTAAGCTCCAGCATGCCTTTGGAGTACTAACAAGTATGTTGCTACTCCTTTCCTAATGTCCCTTGTGGAAGAACTTCATAACACTGTCTTTCAGTTTCTCTTCGGGGCTGGCTCATGGATCTATAATAAAATGTCCATTACCCTGGAATTACTTATAATCACGTGAAATTTAATGCTAGTAGAGCTTCTTAGCCTCTTTGTCATTTCACAGTACTAAGGAAATCCCCTGAAGGTTACCTCAGCAAGTCCCCATCTTGGGAGCCATGACCTCATGGCTCTTTCCCAGGTTGGCCTTCAAAATCAAAAGATAAAAATGTACAGGTTATGCAAGAAAAAGCATCAAGTTCTTAGGAGTTTTCTTAATTCTAGGCCACAGATAGCTTCTCTCTCACAAGACAGGTAAAATCCTATCATGGATCTGTTCCAAAACCTTCAAGCTCAAGAAGTTCCATTCTTGGGAAAGAGGGTTACTGTAGAGGAAATCTGACAGACTTTATCAACAACTTCTATATCATGGACAGCAGATTAAACAGCTGCATCATACTTGCCTCAGCAAGCCTTTCTTCCCCCATGAAACCAGTAGGAACAGTTAGTCTAGATGTGCAATGTAGAGCTCCTGTCCATGCTCTTAGTTACCAATTATGGACACCTCTACTCTAGGTAACATCTGAATACATTTGGGCCACAGATAACATGGGGCTCAGAATCACCTCTTTGATAAGCAAAGTCTTTCTGGGGTCCTAATCAACCCAAGGTCCTCATTAACCCAGGGGTCCTATTCACAGCAACACTGCAGGTTGATTCTTCATGAAATGAACAGAAGAAGGATTTGTATTGGGCGAGAAATTGCACTGTGCAAGTTCTCTGAGAGGCAGAAATTTTAAAAACTGACCACACAAACTAAACAGAGAGAGACTGGAAAACATCCACCTTTCTTGCAAAGCTAACGACCTTCTTTCAAGCTTCCGTAGATATACTACTGCTTATGTACGTCACTGTCAGTTGCATGATTCTGGAATGTTTTGTTTCCAAGCTAGATCATAAAACTGCACATCCCTAGCTCTTTCTACATCATCCACATCCTTTTCTCTTGCTACCTCACCCAATGTACTTAAAAAAAACCAACATGCCAGGTTTTCCCATTAACAAAGCTGTCTTCTGAGTCCTGGTGAATGTAAACCAGGATAATCCCCACTGAATCACATAATATATCACAGCAGTGATATAGCAGTGATATATCAGTGAAATCAGTGCTGTGAAGATAAGTTCAGAGGAGAGACAAACAATAGGGCCTGAACCAAAACAGACTTTGAACATTGCTTAAAGCTGAATACCAACATTTTGTAAATTTCTCCTTTCTTTTAAATGCTTGATTGCAGTGCTGGGGAAAGTGGGGTTGGAACAAAACCTCTGGAAGTACCTGTACTAATAAAACATTCAAGACTATGCTAATAAGGCAGACAAGGAGTCTGTTCCCCAGTCATGACAGCCAGTGGCACAAAACACCTTCAGATAACTCCCTTCTGTCCCAAGTGTGACCTCATCTACACTGCACAGAAGCACACACATATATATATATGTGTATGTGTGTGTGTGTGTGTGTGTGTGTGTGTATTCGTATGTATTCCATATTACGCAGAAGTGTTAACTAGGAGTGTACTCGGGACACCAGAATGAACTGTTCTAGCATGGGTGATGTCAAATAAACAGTGTGAACAATCTTTTAAATGTTGAGGTTCTTAGTACATTTCTCCAACACTAATTAGTTTACAAACTCAGCTGCAACTTCAGAAAGCCTCTAAGTCAATCCCCTGCTCCAGGAAAGGATCAGCTGTACAATCTAAGATATTCCCCCAAAAAACTGCTGTTTAACCTCTTCTTCACAAAAAAGGTTGTATTGGAAACTCCACAGCTGCTCTAGGCAACCAAGTCCAATGCTCTGTACACACATCAATAGAATTTTTTCCTATGGTCCCACTGAAGTCTCCCACTCCCTCATCTTATGCTTGTTATTACTCATCCTGTCCACTGAAAGTGCAGATCCAAATATAGACAATTTAGAGCACATATATGCCATGATTCTGGCCCATCACTTGCTTATATTTAAGTGTGGAAATATGATGAAGTAATTCAAATCCATCATGAAAGCACATTCTCTTACATGCCAAAGGGAAGGAGCAAGTACTCTGCCATTTAATAAAATACAGTTCAAAAATATCATCATTTAAACAAATCATCCAAAGATAAATAAACTGTGAATTAAAGCTCTCCACAGCTCCACCTAGAAAAAAAGATCTCCAGCACTAGAGTGCAGGAATGGTCTTTACTTCAGTGAAGCTCAAATAAAACTGGGAATGTTGTTTTTGCGACTTTGCTCATTTATAAAGTGCCTGTTGCTATAGCAGCTAAATGCTAGTAACAAACTTGCATAAACAGAAATTCTTATAAAAAATGTGTGGTAGTAGTTAATGACTGATTTTATTCCTGTTCCTCAACTAAATTCACATGCCATGATCTGACACATGTGAGAACATTGGTCACTGGGGTTCCAAAGGCCATATATAGGGATATTTCCATTTTATTCTTGAGATTTGCCTGAACTGATAGATATATATAATACTGTGGAAGTTTCCACTGTCATTTGCACTTTAATAGAATAAATATCTTTAAGAATGTTTTGGAAATTTGTTATCTGGATGTATAAAGCACTCAGCTCTTGGGATGAAGGACTACGTACACTATCAGTACAGAATGACTATAGTCTTGGCCTAATTTGGAAGTGGTGTGTTAAGGGATATAAAACATATACCAGTGATCTAGAAGGTCTCCAGGCCAGCATGAGCTTAGGCAAGCAAAATGTCACTGAAATATGTCCCCTTTCAAAAGCCCTATAACGTCAGTCCTCTGAAACTGTACCCAAGCAGCAGAGTGGGCAGAAGCTGTTGCAGACAGGGCGTCTCACTCTCCACTCCTGTGTGCATTGAGAGCCCCTCTGAACTCCTTCCCAGGACCATCTCTTTCTGCCAGACCCAGACCTGCCCTGCTGAAGTGGTAAAAGCAGAACCCTTCATAGAAATAACCTCCCAGATAAGTTGCTCATCAGCACAGACAGTTCTGGAAAGAAAAGGAAACAAGAAATGGTGATGAATACATCATTAAGGCATTCAGGATGCTGTACATTGGACCGCTTTCTTTGTTGGAATATTTTTTTTCCATCAAAATGTCCTGTGGGATAATTTGTTGAATATAAAGGCCTTGCAGATTTCCTACGGCAGTTTTTTCAGGAAGCTTCTGACGAAACCAAAGTGGAAAAAACTGACCTATCTGTTAAGATACTGGATGCATAGCTGGAATTGAGCAGAGGGCTGAAAGGCAGTGCAGGCAAGGAGAGAGAAGTGCAGCAAGGCAGCAGAGCCCAGGAGGCACCTGGAGTATCTCTCAGTGTCTGACAGCATTTTCTCTGCAAAACAGGTGGTAAAAAGATTTCTGTCTTTTTCTGTCTGTGATGAAAATACAACATTCAGAGCAGCCTGGTTTGGCCAGGTTGCTTACACAGCTGCAGGGTACCAGTTTGTGAGTCAGTCACTTCTCACCTTCCACCAACACTCCAAGCCTGTACTCTCAGCTGTGCTTCACAGCCCAGAAGAGCATCTTGTTAAGGATCCTGCTGCTGGGGTTAAAAACCCATCTGTGAGTGGCAACGAGCTCACAGCTGGGCATGGAGTAGGTCTGAAATGACAACACCAATATTTGCTCAACAGAGGGATTGCGAGGCAGCTAGTGGTCTCCTGTTGAGCCTGGTAGCACAGCTGTGCTCAAGAGGGATTCAGCTGCTTAGCAGTGTAGCTGCAACTTTCCTAGGGGACTCTGCTGAGGAAACATTCCTGGAAAGGTGAGGTTTCCTGAGGGCCCCTGGCATCACTTCTCTGGCTGATACTTTCTATGTCACTAATTTGTTCAAGGCACACCAATCAGCAGAGTAAGTGTGTGTTGATTTTTGCACTTTTTTGCATTACGTTGACCTAGGCAGGCTGTACTGCAGGGACATGAATCCTCATCTTATCCTGGAGGTGCTTTAAAGAGCCAGTAGAGCACACAACCAGGTATTTTTGATCCTAGGTTAACATACATATCCTTATAGACTACTGTATGTTGATCCTGGCTGATAGCTGAGCCCCCACTTAGCTTCTCACTCACTGGCAGAGATGGGGAGAGAATCTGAAGAACAAAAGCCAAAAACTTGTGTGTTGAGGGACTAGGTGAGTGTTAATAGTTTAATAGTTGAAACCAAGCTGCTTGCAGAAGCAAAGTGTAAAGTACTTTTAAGTGTAAGCACTCCTCAGCAGTAACTAAAACATCTTTGTGTTACCAACACTGTTTAAGTAAAAAGTCCCAAACATGGCGATGTATGAGGTACTGTGAAGAATGTTCACTGCATCCCAGCTAGACCCAGCACATATCCTCATATATGTTTCTAGCATAAGTCCCTTTGCTTAGACTCTCTACAGCTTCTTAGGGATTTTTTTTTTTTTTAGCAGTAATGGTGCTAATAAGGCTAGTTATGGCTTGTTAATTCAGCATTTAGTATAGAATAGCTACTGCTTTTCCATCAAATACACAGAGCTGTTTTCTTGCAGAGAGCTAACCAGCAAGGGGCTGTCATTCTTTACAATAACCCAGCTGAAGACTTGTCCACCACTGGCATTTTCCTTTAGTAGCCAGAACTACAACCTATAGAAACATGTGGCTAGGAAGGGCAGTGTCTGCAACAGCATCATTTATCAGCTGGGAGATCTGGAGTAAGGTGCACGTCATAACTTTTAGACACTCCACATAATTTGATGAGATGCATGTTGTTTATTTCAAATGTAAGTGCAAATAAATTAGGTTTGACTCTGAATCACTCTGGCAGTAGTTTGGCAGAGGAAAGTTTGCTCATTTGGTGAACAACGATTTATTCACTCTGAGGAGTTCATAGACATACATGAATTATATATTCAAAGAAGAAGCAGTTTAAAATCACTTAATGCAGAATCCAGTCTCAGAGGCAGACACAGATGGGTAGGGCTGATAGGTTTTTAATCTTTGTATATAGAAAAATGAGAACTTTGTTTATTTTTTTGCCATCCCTCTAGTTACTCCAAATTCTTTAAATAAGGTTTTAGTATATACACAGCTGGTTTTTAACTCCCATGTGAAGATTATAGAGCAGATCCTCAACTATTCCCAAGCAATGAAAGGCAAGAAGATTTTGGAGAGGAGCAAGTATGGAAGTCCCAAAGCCATGCGCAACCAACCTGATCTGCTTCTGGCATGGGACGGATGTTTCAGCAGATGAGGAAAAGCAGCATAAGTTGTTTAGCTAGGCCTTTGACACTCACCCACAGTATCCTGTTATCATAACTGGGGGCATAAGGGCTGGATTAGTGGATGATTAGGTTGGTAGAAGATTGTCTGGAACTCCTGGTGTTGTGATCAGTAGGATAAAATCTACCTGAAGAATTCCTCAGGGACCAATGGTGGGAGACCATCCAATGTCCTTATTAATGATTCAGAGTATGGGACGGAGTTCTCACCACTAAGGCTGGGAGCAGTAGTCCTTTTCCATGCAATGATCTTGAAAATATATCATGTCTTTGAGGGACACCTAGGAAAATATCCATGTCCTGAAATAAATGGAAACCTGATGATTTTACCAAATTTTCATTGGGCAACTGTGACAGTCATAATATTTTTGTGTCACTTTTTTAGAACTGCTGGCTACAGTATATGTCTTATGTCATCTGATGTAATTGTGGCTATGTGGTTATAGAAGATCCTTTGAATCATTTACCATTTTTCCTAAAAAAATTTAGACTGAGGTATCTGGACTCAAAGCAGGGTCAACTTCTAAATCACATCAGATTATCTGCTATTAGTTATGAAACTACCTTGATTTCCCTTTTGGACCATTTTCTGCACTTTACTGTTTTCATTGTCGATGTAGCTCTGGCACACAGACCCTAAGATCTCACAAGCTAATGCATACAAGAAATAAACTAGTAAAGCTTTTTCAATGTCTTGTCCTTTCAGGTGTCTGAATGGGCTGCAACACTTTAAAGCTATAATTCCCAGCTAGACTCAACATAAGTGGATGTTTGCACTTACTAACTCCAGTTATATTGTCAAGCATTTCATGTGACTCTTGCTGTGATGGTGCACAGCATTTTGTTGTACACCTACAAGTCACTGGAAGGGAAGATGCTCACAGCTTATGAGAAATCCTAGAGATAGTCAGTAGTGAAGAGAAATGGAAAACTCCTGTTACTCTCAGAGCATCACACAGAGCTGAGCAAATGCCAGGCTGTGCTGGTGACCTCCATCGTGCAGTGGGGTGCAGAGATGCCAGCTCAGTCCCTTGGTTCAGCCTGTTTGCACAAATGCTACTTCCACTTCTGGACCTTTGGGGTCTTGCTAACTCTGATGTAGATGTGGCCAGACCAACCTCATGACAACAACATCAGGCACTTTTAGTTTCTCTCGAAAAGGAATAAAGTTCACTACACACACCCTTAGGGTGTCTAGGCACCCATAAAACTATTGTATGGTTTGAGAATATGTTAAAGTACTCTGAAATGCATTTGTTTGAGCACATCATACTGGTGTCAGGAGTATCTGTTGGCTGCTCCCTGGCTAGCTGTGGAGCTGGCAGGTGCTGTTTAGTGAACTAGAGGTTCTGCAGATGTTGGATCCACCTGCCCAAGGCAGATTTCCATATTCTGATTCAAACCATGTCATTGCTACCAGCCTGAGACATCACTACAGAGCCATCACTGATGCCATGGATGGTGTCCAGCTGATCTGGGACAAATGACAGCTCCCAGACTGTTTCAAGATGTGACAACAATGAAGTATAACAGAAACGGAGACATTAGTGTACCTTGCCTTACTTGGATGTATTTGAATTACACCACAAACCCCTCCTAGACCTCCTCACAGGGTACTTCATACCCTACAGACAGCCAAAAAGTGCAGCATTGCATTTATCTTCTCGTGAGGTAGCAAATGCAGGAACTGCCATCTGGCTACATTTCAGCACTAGCACTGTCAAGGCTGCTGAAACAAGCAAACAGCTATAAAAAATTAGTCTTCTTTATAGGACTTTCCCAGTCAGTTTCTGGTCCACCCCATTTAAGTGGGTCCCCTCAGATATATTTGTTCACATTCAAGCCAAGCACACTATAACTGGCCATTGCATAACGCCAGGTCTCCTGGAGCTACTTGCAGCTGATGATTATTGCATTTCCCACTGCTTTGAGTATCTGTGTTTATGATTAACTCTTTCTTTCACTTCTGGGTGGATGACAGACTCCAGCCTACTCTTGGGAGTAAGATAAGCCATTGCTACATGACCTGGATAATACACCTTAGCTGGATGGCAGCAAAACCAAAATGAGGCATGAAGTGTGCAGCACTTTGGCACTTCTAAGTAGTGAGAACACATTTCCTCAGCTGTGCAGCTGCCAGGACACCACCAAACCTTTCCTCTCTCTGAATTATCTTCTTACAGAAGGCTGAGGCAAGCTCATGTTTCCAGCCCTTAGTGCTAAAGCGCTTTATGGCTTGAGGCTAAGGATATGCAGAAAGCTTCTCACAGGCTCCTGCAGGCATGCAGATGGCTTTGCCTGTCTTTCTCCTGCAGTACAGCACTTTTATGATAAGGAGAAAGCTTGTCTGAGCCGAATCCACACAAAAAATCACTGAAACCCTTGAAGAAATTCCCTGAGGGACAGAGGTACATTGTTGCCTTCAACTGTAAGGAAAAGTTCCATTTTTCAGCTGTCTTTTCTGCCTCAGAGACAACAATAATTTGCAATGTTGATTAGTGCACTCTGGGAAAATCTTTAGGTAACACAGTGGTGAATATGACAGAAAATTTGTTATATAAAGAAATATAAACTTCTTGTAATCAAATATTTCATGTGCACTGAAAATATTGTATGTAATGAGGGTTTTTTGAATATGCATATAATTTCATAAACAAAAGATCATAAACCCTACATTTTTACTTTTACAGAAACTTCCTTACTTGGTTATTCATGTATATAACTGCACATGGGTACGTTATATGTATGTTTATTTTGATATCCAAAATGGCTCACAAAACAGATTATTTGCAAGTACATAAATATTTTCCTGAATATTTCTATGCCTTTTTACCAAGTCTTATGCTTCCCTCTGAATTCTTCTAGAGCAGAAAGGCAAGCTGTATCTTCCTCTCACTGCTTTGCTCCCTTTCATAAAATCAAAGAAATCAAACGCTGTCACATGAAAGTAGACCTATTGTATTTTGGACCTCTGGAAAAAAATCTGAGCACTATATACATGCAGACATGCAACTCTTATGGATTTCACTAATTAACCATCTCACAGCAGAACTTAATTGTCAATTATCTTGCTACCAGGTATGCACAGGAGTGGAGGGCACTGTAAGTTACTGTGAGAAGAGTTATCTTCACCCTGTATTTATATTCACTTCTGTGTCTGCTTTGTTATTTTATTGTGTATTTATGAGCTTCTACACCAGTGTTTTTGCAGAGCTTCAGAAGAGGGTGGGACAGTGTTTTAACCAGTTTTGTATCCTGAGCACCAGCCCTGAGCTGTAATAAATATAAATTATAAAATGCTGTCAACTGCTTTGGAGTACTAAGCTGGAAGGGCTCCAGGCAGCAGTGCAGAGAAAGGCCTCTGATCCTCATCAGGGAAGACTCACAGTGAGGATGGCTATTCTCTGCTGCTCTCTCTTTTTTCCTACTCCTATCTGCTCATGGTTCTTGAGACTAAGGCACTTCTACCATCTAAATGCATTACTTAAAAACCACCATTTCTTCAGGAGAAGAAAAACACCAGATTTCCTCTTGTGACTTTTAACTTTCTTCATGAGTGGATCAAAAATTCCTCACAGAAGATCCCTCAGAGAGGACAGCAGACTGGTTGTTTTACCCCAACAGACTGTCTTGGGTTACTCCAAATTTCCTTCTGAGTGGTGCAAAGCAAGTACAGATGAAACTGAAACTACAGGATCTTAATTTTAGTGCTTATCCTTTTATTTACCACCATATGGTTTCTCTGGTATTGCTGATGATGGGGAGCTGTGCTGGGCATCTGCAGAGAACACCTTTCCCCTGGAAGGCAAGGGTGGAAGGAGAGGCAGGTGCTCCAGGCTACCTCCTCCTTAGAGCTGCTGTCTGTGGAGGGGCCAGGAACAGCTCGGGCAGGTGATGGGCATTGCTGGGCTCCACTGCCATTGAGGTCAGAGAGAATTTGGAACTGGCTGAGTGAATGCCTCTGAGTATTCTATAATAATAATAATAATAGTCTAAGTAACTGTGTCTCAAAAAAAAAAAAAAAAAAAAAAATCTGAAAATATTTTAGAGTTAATTCCTGTCCTGGCACTGTAACCTTGAATCTTCCTCTCTTTTTTTCACTTTCATAAAGTGTAGAAGCCAACAATGGCCTCAGCCTGGGTAGATGTACAGCTGAGACGGGATTTCCTCCAGCCCCTCTGAAACTCTCAAGAAGATGAAGCAAAACTCATGTTCATGTTAAAGCAGTAAGAGGCTGATGTAATCTCTCTTGGGACTTAGAGAATCCCAAATCCTGGTCCTTTCCCCCTCAAATAGCTTCTGTATATGATTATTGCATTCATGTAGGCCCATGGGAGAGTGCTGTCTAGCAGACTGGTCTGTGAGTGTGTAAAACCAGGCTTTGTCTGAGCAACTGGCTTTGTCATACCAGCACCTGTGATGGGAGAGGCTCAAAGCTGCTGTCCCTCCTCCAGCTGATGCACTGTGCTGAGGGTATGTGACATTCCCTGTCTGAGAAGAAATCTGAATCCCAAATGCTCCTCATCCCTGGTTCTGCTCCTTGCTGGAAAGCAGGTGCTAGCCCCAGCTGCTCTGGTGCTGTTGTTTGAATAAGGCACCTGTGATGTGTGCAGAGGTGGGTGCTGAGGTGGTGGGCTCTGCTCTGGCAGCCTGCAAGACCCCACCACTCCACACTATGTAGAAAGCTCCTTTGGATGCTAAGGGCTCAGGAATGTGACAGAGGAGGTCAACAGCAACATGGCATCTCTTTGGCTGTTGCAAGAATAAAAGTCTTGTAGCATCTGACGTACTTTGCTGTTTGTGGGTCAGTGTCTGACAGTACTAACACAAGGAATCCTAAACTCTCTTTAGGTTGGAACAGACCTTTCAGATCATCAAGTCCAACCATTAACCCAGTACTGACAGGTCCACCATTAAACCACGTCCCTGAGTGTGACATTTGCACACCTTTTAAATACCTCCAGGATAGTGATTTCATCACTTCCCTGGGCAGCCTGTTCCAATGCTTGACAACCCTTTCAGTTAAGAAATTTTTCCATACATCCAATCTGAATCTTCTCTAGCTCAACTTGAGGCTATTTCCCCTTGTCCTGTTGCTTATGCCAAGGGTGCAGCTATATTTTTATGTGGCTGTGAATACGCTGCCTTTCCCCCATGATACAGACATTGCTGATTCCCCACCTGTATCCTACCTCAAGCCAACTAACCAGACCCTGGCTCTGGCCCACTGTGTTTCCTGGAGATAAATATCATCCTTGAGGGTTTTCAGAAGCTGGAGATTCAAATAGCTGATGGATTAAAAATGCTGAAGACATCTGTCTTTTTTTTTTCCTTATCTTCTATTTGAGTTATCAGAGCAAAATCCACTGCTGCTATGAGTTGTTGGCTTATGCAGTGTGGAATATATTCCCCTACAAAATGTCAAAGTGTTTCTTGAGGAAACCTCAAGAAAACAGCTATATGCAATGGTTATGTATTAGTTCTTCAAAATAAGAAACACTGGTTTGTTTTATTTTTATTTTATTAACCTTAAATAAATTGCTGTGAAAGCAAACACATTGTGCTAAGATTGCTCTTGGCTGATTTACCAATGAGAGTGTTTCTAACTGCACAATTGTATGTAAATCCAAAAAGAACTAGACAGTCTAGCCCCAGGCTGAGAGCTGGTTTGTAGGCCCTTTTGAGACTTATCGGCCATTGCTATTGCAACATTTAAACCATTTATGAGATAAATGGCTGAGATAAAATCCAGGTATCACTGCTTTTTAGAGCTGTGGGGATACTTTTATGCCTAGAGAGCAGCTCCTTACAGATAGTTTGTGGAGGGTGTTTGCTTTTGAAAAATTGGTGTACCAGTCCTTCTATCTCTGATCCCATTCACCCAAAAAGAGGTAATAAAAGTTTGGTGCTCTGAACAAAACTTTATTCTTAATTCATACCCTCTCTGTTGTGTGATCTGACTTCTGAAACAGCTGGTTTTGAGGGTACCATGGAATACACAATTCATCAAACTTTTCCTCCCACCATACCCCCTGGAATAAAGGGAAAATGCTGCAATGGAAACTTTTTGTGGTGTTTCTTCTGGAAGAAATGGTATAACAAGATAACAGGAGATTTGCTTCCTGTGATCTCTGCCTAAGGTCAGAGCTGTCTTTGAAGCCTGGCTTGGAGACATATCCCAGCATTGGAACAGGCAACTGCTGTCTGCTTTCAAATACATGAGATAAAAACAGGGAAAAAATGCTTTATCACTTTTGTCAATTAAATTTCTACAGGAGAAAACCCAAGTCCAAGGTCTACGAATCTCATAGGATTTTGCATGATGGAATTTGCCTAGGGATGATATCTGAGACATGAAGGACTATAACTGTGACTAAGGGCTAAGTGCTGATCTGTGCTTTTTATTTAAACTATGCTCTGCTCCCTGTCCTGGGTTTGGTTGCTGATTCTCCTCACTTGTAAGACTGGTCATTGTCATTGATTCAGCCACACCAGATCACTTTCTCCCAAAACTTTCCCATTCATGGTCTCCAGAATTAAAAAAATATTATCCGTGTGCCAAATTGAGAGGATGAGAAGACTTGGACTATGAGCCCATGGAAGTTGTCATTCAGATTTGCTCCTGGTGCTAAGGCAGAGGCAGGAATAAGTGTTCACCTTCCCCATCGGAAGTTTTATATCAAAAACACATTAATACCTGTCACGGTGGTTTCCACTTCTGGCTGTCCATCTGGGCAGCATAGAAAAGACAAAATGCTTTCTGAGGAACAATTTAAGAGAGATATCTCTGTTTGAAGAAAACAAAATGACAGCAACAGTTGTGTCTGAGAATCAGCCTGATGCAGGGCTATTTAGTGAGGCAGATATCGGCTGAAGGAGGAGGTGTAGAGCAGCCATGAAGGAGATGCTCCAAAAGCCCAGAGGTACTTTTCTCCCAAGCATACAGCAGCAGAACGTGGTTATATTGAGGAGTGATAGCACTTTCTGTACGGTGGACAGGCTGTTCCTAGCAATAATGTGCTCTTAATGGGGAAATATTTTTCATCAACCTGAAAGATGGATAGGTGGTTTTGAAGAAGAAAGAAAGGTGATTAATGGTGATACAGCAAAACTATAAAAGGTTATTGAGCAGAGCAGAGTTACGGTCTTTGATCTGTGTCACTGAAAACTACTCTCTAGGGTGCTTCCTCAAGCAATTCACAGCGACCTCAGTGCGGATGACAATAACTGAGAGCAGAGAAAGCGTGCTTTCAACAGTAGCTGTCTTACTTTAACGAGACACATGCCTTTAAGTGGTTTGGACACTTCTGAAAATAGTGTCTGTTAAAATGCAGGCATGCTAACACACAGTAATGGGGATTAGCTGATCCTTGTAGTGTTTAAAATAGTATTCAGCCCGGCAGCTGTACTGCTCCATCACTCGAGAGGTCCTCCTCTTCCCTACAGTAATTTTGCAGTGTGCCCAAAAGGTCAGCAGCTCGGGATGGGTTTACAGTGGTGGTGATAGAGGTGTTTTGGGCTTTTTAATTCTTTTTTTTTCCTGTATTCTTCCAAAATACTCTGCTGGAAGCTCCATCTAGCTCGGACAAAATGTGCAGAGTTTCTGCAGTAGCTGCTGCTCTACCAGGATTATCTCTCCTATGCTGCTCCATACTGAAGAGCTATTAGTTAAAAATGGAAATCACTCATGTTCTTTGGCTCTGAAGTTGCACTTGATAAAGATCAAGAGACTTTGGTGATTAACTAAATAGGCCAGTTATTCAAAGGTAGCATTCCTGAAATAAAGTATACCAGTACTTTAATATATAACTGGTACATTTCTAATGCCACTCATGCAGGGAGGGAGTGTTAGTGTAGGACCCACATTCTTGCCAAGAGGATGATGGGGGATGAGGCTCTTCATGGGGGTTTTGTGCAGTAGGATGGATGGGGTTCAAACTCTTACAAGCTCCTTTATTTACTTTGCTCACCTTTGAGCAATTCACCTTTAGAGAACAGGCAAACAATAAGAGCTAATACAGCTTCTGGATACAAGAAATTATCTGCTTCTTGTGGTTATGAGCATTGCAAATTACTCATGGAAAATTCAGACTGGAAATAAAATTAGTGAGTATGCTGTGACTGTTTCTGAAATTGTTCCAAATGACCAGCATTCCTGTGTAGTTTCTTTCAGCACAGGTTTTAAAGCATTCTGCAGACTTTAATTACTTACACCTACCATGTGGCAGGACAAGAGAAGAGATGATGATGCAAGGAAAAGTAAGAACAGGATGAGACAAGTCTGCATGATTGTTAGAAGACACCCTGGCTAGGCTGAGTCTGTCCCTAATGCTTTGTGGCCTCTGTAAAACAATGCCAACTTCCAATTATTTTCAACTGGCTTCCTCAAGTGATACCCACTTCAATGGCACTATATACATGAGTGAGACAAGTACAGGAAATAGAGTGGTCAAAAGACATGTAATTAAGGACAATTTTCTCTTGAAAAATGTATGAGCTCTGGGCCCACTTGTAAAGTTATTTAGCAAACGTTTAGGTGCACCTAAATATTTATATGGGAACTGCAGGTCTAAGCAGCCCTAATTGCTCTTCATTGCCCCTGACCCAATTATGTAATTACCTTTAAAGAGTAATTTATCTACTGAAGTGTCTTCTCACTTTTAAAAACCCCCATGCATTAGTGAGTGAAGGGAGAGAAGGGAATATCCTCTCTACAAATTAACCATGGCCAGAGTCTCTGTACTGGATCTCTGGGAGCCAAAATGATGTCAAATAAGACTGTCAAACACTGGGGGAGCTGCTTTATCCTCCTGTCCAAAGGCAGAGCAGTGCCATGTTCTTGGGGCATTGTCCTTGTCCAGTTTCTTCCTGACCTCTAGTAACATGGACCATACAAACTCCTTGGGCAACCTGCTCCCATCCTGCATTAATTTCTCACTCTAGAAAGCTTTTATCTATTGAAAACCCTCTTGCTGTAGCTAGGGTCCATTAAGTTTTCTACACTGAACACAGTGAAGAACATGTTCCCTTCTGTGAGTGCTGATATCTGTCCCTGGGGCCACAGAGCAGTAGTGGGTTTCGTTTGATGGCAAAGCTGGCTGAGAGCAGTTCTGCTCTTCTTGCTGTGGGGTATTCCCCTCTTCCCTTACTCATGCCAGCCCCTGCCTGCCTGAGGCTCTACAGGGAGTTCAGCACAGTGCCTGAGAGCTTTTTCTCCATTTCTCTTACAGGGGCTTATCTAAAGATAACCTCAGACCTGGACCCCAGCTCAGCCCTTGAGGTACTGATACCAAACTGCTGTGGAGAGGCCAGGGGCTTCCCACCTGAGGAAAACACTACAGTGTTGATACTCTGCCTTACTCCAGCTCTGTCAGTCTAGCTATGAACTCTGCAGCTGCATACTTCTTGAAGCACAGAGCCCAAAGCAGTATATGACTTGTTAGGTCCCATAACTCCTCAGTGAAGTGTTAATTTTTCCATATGTTGGAAGACAGCACACCTCTTCATATTTCCTAGCATGGCCCTAGATGTGTCTTTTCTTCCGTAGAAGTGGTAGAGACTGATTTGCATTCAGTTTGTCCTATTGTGTCTAAATATTTAATCTTGACTATATCCCTGTGTTCACCCTAAGCGCTCTAGAGTGTACAAAGCATAGTTGTTCTTCTCATAACCTCTGTGCAATGGGTGTATTTCTTCCTGAATTGAAACCTGTACTCAATATCACATTATAGAAAAAAAAAATATCCTAAAGAAAGTCTGTTTGCTTTTTAACTGAGTCTCGTAAATGTTGAGACCTGTGTAAATACTGTACTGGAAAATCAATCAATGTGAGGATTTTTTTTCTACATTAGGTTTCTTGGTTGTTTTATATATTTTTGAGGTTTGGGTTTGGGGTTTTTTAGGGCTTTTTTGTTTTTGTTTTTGTTTGTTTGTTTGTTTGTTTGTTTGTTTTAACATGGGGACAGAATTTGACTTGTTAAAATGGTTAATTATAAGGTACATCATCCGTTCATCATCATTCTCTGAAGTATGCTCCTGTTGGCCTTGCTTCTGGAGCTGTGAGGAGATGTGTGGAGATATGCTCAAAGCCTCTGGCACAGATATCCTCCTGCCCTGCCCCCCAGAGTGAGGGCAATGACGAGATGTCACTGGCAGGATGTACTGCTGCCCCAGGGTGGACAGTGATGGACAAAAATGGTAACAGCACTTTTTGATCCAATGTCAAGGTGCATATTTGGATGCTGGGATCTGGCTTATTGTTCTAATTTTAGTAACAGAGATATGCGCAGAACAATTCATTCACTCTGATCAATTCACATTGCAAAAGAAGCAAAGTATTTAAATAGATCTACTATTCTTTCTACTCTTGTGTAAAGATCTCTCCTTGGTTCTTGGAAGATAAGAAATGAAACAAAGGACCTAATTTCACAGCAGTGTTTTCTCTATGAATTTATTCAGCAATTCCTGATCTTTCACAACTGGCCTACAGTGGTCTTCCTTCTGTAAGTCCATGAACAATTTCTGATATGTGTTGTGAAAACTGAACTGTGTGTGGCACATTTTGCATTCTGCCAAAAAACTGAGAACAGGCAAGACTTCAACAGAGAAAGTGACATCATTCATTAGGGGAAACAGTCTGAATGAGTCTGATAACTTAAATAATTATAATTGCGAACCTCTTCAGTGAGACACTTCATATTTTGGCAGCTAATAACATTAAAATAGAGGCTCACAAAGAATTGTTGTCTATAAAACTGGCAAGCTTTAAGGATGCAAGTGAAACAATGTAGAGAAAATGTCTCCTTTCCTCTTTGAGGAATAAGAAGCTGATGGAAGATGGTGGAGTAAACTTAATGTTTTGGGGTCAGGATGGAATATTTATATCATATAGAACATAACATTTAATTGTATTCAGGGAAGGTCTTAAATGTGTCTCTTAGTAGACTATGACCATCTCAATTTAAAAAATGTGGAGAAAGTAATAGATCACATCTCTTATCCATTCACAGGCATAAACTAATGAAGATAATGTTGAGACCTGTGGGAAGGATCAGTGCTTAAAATAATAAACACTAATCACTAATAACAGGGCAGAATAATGCTTCTTGACCTGAATCAGTGAAATAAGATAAATTTATGCGGTACCTGTCAGTATTAAGTTTTTGCTCTGCAAAACCTCCTGAGGCTGGCGAATACAGCCACACGATGCTTCAGGAATTCATGCCCATGTCCATCCTGTTTGTCCATTCCCTTATCCCACAAAGGAAATGATAGTAGATAAAGTATCCCAGATCTCCCAGTTTTGTGTGTGAGTGCCCTTGGTTGTACAGTTAGATGAGGTCAGTGGTTGTGATGCCAGGATGATTTTTTGCCTTTTCTTTTATACCCCAGACGTTTTTACAACTTCTGTATTCTTAGTGCTTTTTGCCTACATTCTTGGACTTGTTTGTTCATCTAGGAGACTAAACATTTTAGAAGCCTCCTAGGTAGGGATCAGTGTGCCCCAGACCCCAAGGTCCTCTCCAGAACACATTCTGTAAACTAAGATAGAACTATCCAGGGGAAGGTTCCTTGGGGAGGGAGGCTCATTCAAGGCTCTCATTGGGGAATTTTTGATAGATATGCTAATTAGTAAGACCTATAATGTTATACCAGATCTTTTGGGGGGGATGCATTGTGGTGTGCATTTTGGTGCATTCCACCTGGACATGGTGCACCTAAGGATCCTTAAAATAAATACAAAGGTAAAATCCCTTTTTCCCTTCTAACCATGTTTGACTCTTGATTTTAAGACCAGGAAAAGGCATCAGTTGAAGCAGTTGCTTTGATAGCAGAGATAGGCAAAATGTGGGCTTACACCTACAAGCTTCTTGCCCTTACCCAACCTTTACGAAAGACCTTTTTCCAGGAACTCATAGTTAGTTTGAACCATTTTTTCACTTAGTTTTTTCTTAGCTACATCAATTAGGTAAACTGAACTAAAAGTTTGTATGAATAAGAGCTGAGAGATCCAACTAAGCATCCCTTGTCACAGGCATCCTGGGTAGCTTTGAAGAAGGGCAATTATTAGGATCAACTCTGTGCTTCGAAGTAGCCATAGGGTCCCAGACTATGCCCTATGCTGGCAGCCCAGCTACTCAGCACCCCAGCCAACCACTCACCCCAAATCAGTGCATTAGCTTTGTCTGGGTAGAACAGACCACCTTGAGCCCCACTGAAGCAGGACAGTAAAAGCCATGTCTGATGTAAGAATTGAAGCAGTTTAGTACTGGAGGCCAAGCTGCTCCAGCATGTTACATTTCTTGACTTCTCTTACAGCAGTGACATGTGTGGTAAATCCCTTTCTATTTCTCACACAGAACAATCAAGTGGAGTTTTTATGACACTGAGTTCCCCAAGACTCTTAAGTCCTGTGGATGTTACATAAAACGGGCTAAAAACAAGCCTACTTCTCCCTTCTGAGAAGAGTTGGAGTGTTGTTGACTTGTGAGTGGGATCAGGAGTGGCAGGTGCTTAGTATCTGACAGAATTCAGCCCATCAGTGAAATCTGATTGAAAGAAGGGGGGGGGGGGGGAAATTGTTTGAGATTTGATAAATTTGATCAGAACATGCAGTACAGGGCCTTTACATCCTGCTTGGTCTTCTTTGTTTCTCTCACATTTCTCTAACAGCCTTGAACAATGTGCAGCAGGGGAGTAGAGTTGAGTTTTGGAGACTATCCAGAAAATTTCTGGGTATTTACAAAACTAAAGTTCAATTCTTAACTGCAGTACTTGATATTCTTTTCCATATCTACTGAATTTCTATGAAACAGTCATACCGAAAGTTTTTAGACCAGAAAGTAATACTTGTAAAGAATATAATATGGAAAACAATTCCTAGACTTTCTGTAATGGTGCTGCTGCATGTGGAGTACTGGGAAAGCTTGCTTTTGGGGGGAAGAAGAATGAAGCATCTTTTCTACGATTATTGGAAGTTGAGCAGTACAGTTTGCTGTCATAATTACTTACATTTAAACTGTAGAAAGAAGAAATTTGTAAACATATTTGTGTAAAAACCTTTCAGATAGGAAATTTTATTTTCTTAGTAGTTGATTTTGGACTTGACTTCAGACAAGGTCAGTAGCCTGAATGCAGCCAAGTCTCAAACTCTTTTATGTCTCCTGTGAATTCTATGAATATATTCATTTGTCTTGCAGAATCCCAAACACACTGTTATATTGTTCTGGTTATGAGTAAAGCCATGCTTCTGTGAACTTGAAATTACCAATATACCGATGTACCTTCTAAAAATCTGCAGTGTGGGAACATATTTATTTTGTTAATCTTGGATGTCCGGTGGGAATTATTTGAATGCATGTTTGCAACTAAGTGTCTTAAGTGGGAATAAGATGATGTTTTTTGCATGACTTTCCAGTGGAAATTCATTGTCAAGGTGTCCTGCACCAATAAGAAAACCTTTTGAAAATATTTAACTTTTGGTAATAACCTAACAGGAGTTTATTCTCCATTTGGATGCTTAAATAAGGCTTAGTTTGAGTAAGTTCTTGGAAGCTTGTTTAACATGTTCATTCCCTTAACCAAACTTCCCATTTTTAGCTCCACTGTGAGTTGGACTTAACCCTTCCACATCCTCTGCTACCCTGTTAGCTGCTACCTCAAAGAAATGATTCCTTTTAAAACCTAAGGAGAGCTAATAAAGAGCAGCATGTCTAAAGGTGGGAAGTGCAGGCTCTAGGAAGTAAAAGATGAGGAATAATGAAGGATTAAACTATAGCCAAATTCTCTTTGACCATGCTGGTGGGACTTTTTGAGACTTGATGTATTGAGGTGTCTTGAACTAAAAGTGTTATGGGCTGACCCCAGACAGCAGCTAAGCACCTCCACAGCTGCTCGCTCACTCCCCTTCCAGACGGGACGGGGAGAGAACAGGTGAGAAACTTCATAGGTCAAGATTACAAAATTTTAATAAATAGAGGCGAGAGGAAAAATAAAACAAATTATGCAAAGGCATTTATTCATCACCTCCTACAAGTAGACCCATGTACCAAGAAATGGCTTCTTTGCAAGACAAACTCCGTATTTTTATTGCTGAGCACAGCATCACATGACTTGGAGTATCTCTTCAGCTGGTTTGGGTCAGCTCTCCTGGCTGTGTTTCCTCTCAGCTTCTAGCATGTTCCTGATGTATTCACAGGGACAAAATGAGAAACAGCAAAAGCCTTGATCCTGTGCAAGGACAATTCTGTGCAAGAATTGTTCATCAATAGCCAAAATAACAGTGTGTCAACACACATGGATTTTGGTCACAAATCCAAGGCACAGCACCATATGGGCTGTAATGAACACAGTTAAGTCCATCGCAGCCAGAACCACTATAACAGCAAATTGGGGACTGCATACCTACCTGATAACGAAACTTCGTTGAGCAAGTTGGTGGCAGCTGGCTTGGGGTTTTTTTTATTTTCGTCAGGAGGTAATTTCACATAAACTGAAGCAGGCTTGCTCATCATCCATGCCTTGTAGAAGACAGTTCATACAGAACAGCTAGAAAAAATGGGGAAACTCCTATTTTTCTCTAGAAATTTCAGCTTTTGAATTAATTTTTTTATTACTTTTTTGGGAGGAAACACTGATAGGCTTTCTCATATAGGTTACTCTAGATCTTTAAAATTTGGTTTTTTGGATTTAAACTCTATCCTACCTCATTTACACAAGTATGCCCTCAAAGTTCCCATGTGCTCCATGTAAAGTTCTGGTGCATTAGCAAGGTAAATAGAATTAGCCATAGGGCTCTTTTGAGCTTTCTGTGTGCTGGGGTAAGTGTGAATTTATAACATACTTTCTTTCAGGAACAGGAATAAAGTCCCCATCTCACGGAAAATTTGCATTCTTGCGGCTGCCTGTTTAGTGCAATGATGTGGTAAAATGACTGTATTTAGTGAAATTACAGTGCTGGTCTCCAGCCCTTTCTGTAAGCCGTGGTGCAAGGAGACTTCCAGATATTACTTCTTGCCAAGTAGTATTGAAAATAGTTCATAATGTGGTGGTCCAAAGCAGTTGGCTCCACAAAGCCATTTGGCTGACCGTGCTGATGTAATAAAAACCACGAAAACTTGTCTGTATTTAAAAGTGAATTTGCAAAGCAGTTACCATTGAGGTAATTCATAGAATCATAGAATGGTTTGGGTTGGAAAGGTCCTTACAGATAATTTACTTCAAATCCCCTGCCATGGGTAGGGACAGCTTTCACTAGACCAGGATTCTCAAAGCCCCATCCAACCTGGCCTTGAAACACTCCCAGGGATGGGGCATCCACAGCTCCGATGCTGAGCACATCATTGATGTTGAGACATCACTGATGTCTTTTTGCCATCTCCAAAATTTGAAAAAGCTCAACACCTCACTCCTCATCTACTGAAACCTGACAGGATGCTCAGAGGAGCTAGAGGGGGTTGTTGACAGAGCTGTAAACTTGGAAAGGGGGAAAGGGACAAAACCAGGCTCACCAGTGATGAGCAATGGGATTGTGCGCTGAATCTCGAAGAAACGAGCACTAATGGAACCCCTCAATCTGCTTCACAAGGTGTTGGCTACAATGTACCACACCTGAAATGTGCCCTGAACTGGAGGACCATGACTGCAAGAATGAAAAATCCCAGCAGACCCTGAAATTGTGCAGGATCTACTGCTTCAGCTGGATCCATACAAATCTCTAGGGCCTGATTTGATTCATGCAAGAATCCTCAGAGGGCTAATTCATGTTATCACAAATCCTGTCTTGATGATTTTTGAGCAGTCTTGACAATCCAGAGAAGTCCCAGCTGATTGGAAGCTGGTGAACATTGTCCTGATTTTCAAAAAGGGCAAGAAGGAAGACTCCAGAAACTACAGGCCTGTCAAAGCCTGGGAAATTGCCTGGGAAAGCAATGGAAATTATTCTGGGAGATATTGAAAAACACATGAAAGGTGACACAGTCATTGATCACAGTCAGCATGGCTTCCTGAGAGGAAAGTCCTGTTTATCAAATTTGATTCCCCTTATGACAAGGTAACCCACCTAGCTGATCAAGGGAAGACAGTTAATGTAACCTTTTTGGATTTCAGTAAAGGTTTCGATACCATCTCCCACAGGATCCTTCTGGACAAAATGTCCAGCCCCCAGCTGGATAAACACATCATGGGATGAGTGAGCAACTGGCTCATGGATTAGGCACAAAGGGTTTCAGTGAATAGGGTGACATCAGACTGGTGACCTGTCACTAGTGGGGTTCCAAGGGCTTCTCCTTGGCCCCGTGCTCTTCAACATCTTCATAAATTACCTGAATGAAGGACTAGAAGGGATATTGAGCAAGTTCACAGACTATACAAAACTGGGAGGAGCTACTGACTCCCTTGAATGCAGGGGAGCCCTGCAGAGAGACCTCAACAAATCAGAGGACTTGGCAAATATCAACCATATGAAGTTCAACAAGGGAAAGTGCAGGATTCTGGACCTGGGAGGGGGCAGCCCTGGGTGTATGGACAGACTGGGGAATGAGACACTGGAAAGCAGCTCCTTGGAAAGGGCCCTGAGGGTCCTGGTCACTGGCAAGTTGAACATCGGTCAGCAGTGCCCTGGCAGCCAGGAGGGCCAACCCTGCTCTGGGGGTAACAGGCACAGCATCGCCAGCCGGGCAAGGGAGGGGATTGTCCCAGTCTGCTCTGCACTGGGGTGGCCTCACATGGGAATGGCCTGAAGTTATGTCAGGGCAGGTTGAGGTTGGATATTAGAAAAAGATTCTTCCCCCAGAGGGTGTTTGGGCACTGGAAGATGCTCCCCAGGGAAGAGGTCAGAACACCAGCCTGACAGAGTTCAAGAAGCTTCTGGACACAGGCACAAGTTGTGACCACTTGGAAATGGTGCTGTGCAGGGCAGGGAGCTGGACTCATCGATCCTTGTGGGTCCCTTCCAACTAAGCACATTCTGTGATTCTGTGATAAAGTGTCTAAGCTCCCACTACCATTTAATGAAGATCTAGTAAAAGCAATCAACGAACGATTCAGCTGACCAGGCACTATGTACCTACTTTATGGTGAGCTGAATTGCTCTTCAGGCTCCAGTGACTGTAATGGGAATACAGGAGTCAAGTAACCCAAAAGTACCTTAATGTAAGTCATTTTTTCATGGTGATTCTTGTACCTGATGTTCCCTAGTCAGCCAAGAGCATCAGACAATTTTAAAGAGTGTTTTGTTTGACCCACTTTAGAAGTCTGCCTTAGGGGATGCATTAATTTCCATTTATCTAACAGGAAATTAAGTCTATAGCTTTAAGATAACTATGAAGTTAAGCAATCCTAAAACTCTCCAGTTGATTCAATCCCCACATGGTTATGACCAGAACCTAAACCAAGATAACAGTTTGAATATATGTTATCTACTACTTAAAAAAAGACCATGAGAAAAAGCTTCAGGCTCAATCAAGGGCAGAAAAGGTTTTTGTTTTTTTCCTATATCCATATTTAAAATTAATTCTGGTTTTCATAAAATACATAATCAGTGCTGTGCTCACTCCTATAACATGTTGTCCATGCTAAAAGTTTAGCAGATCACAAATGGCTGGGTTTCCATGTGTCCTGTACATATAGAGCTAAAAATATATGTCTCACTTGTGTTATTATTAATCAGAAGTGCCATGTTTATTTGTAGTAATCTCCAATTCCTACCAAGAAGACAAGTCACCATGCAAATTAAAGAAGTGAGGCCAGCATAGTACTTTGGGTGTTGTTAGAAGATGAAGGACTAACAGGTTCTGTGGCTCTGGCCAAAAAGGCGCTTCACTTTTAATTGAGAAAGCCCTTCTTTAATGTACAGGCATGGAACATTCTGACTTCTCTGTTTTTCATAGGCATTAACTTAACAATACTTTAATTATTCCTTTTGATATGAGTAGTCTTCGAGATACTGTAAAATGCCAGGATAATGGCCTCTTCTGTAACTCTAAAAATAATATTCATTATTCTGAAATCATGAGTGATTGAGCAAAGGTGTGCGATCAGTAGGACTTCTGTAAGACAGTCAATATAATCAAAAGTGTTTTTCATTTAAGGTAAAACATGTGCCTACATCAAATGATGCAATGGAAATAAAGCAACCTAGAGAAATAAAAACTCTTCACAGTCTATCTCTGGTGTTCACTCACAGGATTTCAGTCACTATTGAAATGATGATAAAGATCCTTTTATGCTCTAATTATTGACATTAATTCCTCTTTACTATCCAGTAGATGCACGATTAATTTTACTGCTAGGCCTTATAGTTTAATGGTTTCTTCTGGAATGCACATCAGAAAGAATCAATCAGTGCTGGAAACTAATGAGCTTTACAGGAGCTTAGATTTAATGGAGAAGAAGGTGGATCCACTGGTAGCTGTTTCTCAAAGTGTGCAAAAGTTTATGTGAACTGGGTGAGGTAGATAACTGAGCAAGAGATGCTCCATTTTTTATTTACAGAAGTTTCCCTCAGCTGGCAGAGCTCCGAAAACTGATCAGCTGCAGAACTGATCAGCCACTGTCTAATCTCTACTGAAAACTGCCTAAGGAAAGAACCAAGCTCTATTCAAGAAGGAAAACAAGTATTGGTTACCTTCCAAAACCATTGTGTTTTACATTGTGGTCTTCTCTAGATCATGTCTCTGGTCACCTTCTGACTAGTGATAAAATGTGGACACGTAAATCTTGAAGGCCTTAGGCACTCACCAAGAGCTGCAGTGGTATCACTTGCTCTGTCCTAATCTTCATCTTCTATAACACCCTCCTGAATATAAAATTTGACATTTAAAATTATATGTTATCTCACATCTGACTATTCTATCTTTTAGGACCTCTTAAAAATTATTCTTTTGGCTTTATGTCAAGAATGGCTGACTTTGTTCTTAGGGAAATACTTCAACAATTCCACTGTTCCTTTTTTTTTCCTCCAAATGAGAGGACAGTGTTGGAAAGAGAGCACTTTTGTACTTGGTTTTTTTGTTTGGGATTTTTTTCTATATTAATTCAACTTAAACAGATGTGCACATTTGTATGCTATGCATGCACACACACACACACACAAATCTATATTGGTATGAAAGCAAGTCCCTGCTAAACATTTTTAAATGTTTCTTTTTAGCTAAGATTCTATTTATATAAACAACAGCAATTTGAAGAAAAGCCTCAAAGAGAAAATGAGACTTCCAGCAGAATAAATAGTTTCCTTAGAACAACAGGCAAACCACTCAGTAAGAGGGTGTAAACTACAGGCCTGCAACATAAAACAAAACCCTCTCCTCCTGGCTAAACTGGTGAGCCACCACTCTTCAGTTCTGCTTGTAATTTGGATGACTCACAAGGACTTTGCAGTACCACTTATTTGTCTACAATTACTTCATAAGTCTTCAATTATGTAGGACTTCTTGGATTCCAAAATCTGCTTTAAGAGGGCTGTGATAGCAGGATCTTTTTATAGACCTGGGTTTGCAGTGAGCAAGCTGTTTTATCAGATGGAGACATTCTCAGTGGTGGTGCTCCTCAGGTGGGCAGCATCTCCAGCACTGAGCCGAGCTGTGGCTGAGCTGTGCTTTCAGAAGTGGAGAATTACACTGAGACAAGGTTCACACGATATGGGGTTGGCAGAGTATGGGGAGCTCTGTGAGCATGTGCACATGTGTGCACAGAAATTTGGTTGAACACAGACTTAGTGAACATGAAAATAGTCAGTTTTGCACAGCTTAGGTGAGATAACAGTGCACAATGTGTACATTAATTTCACTGGATCATTGTGATTTTTCATTTGAGGCTACATAAAACAATAAAGAACTCACCTCAGTGCTTTGGCGTCATTGCCTGCACGCTCCTGTCAGCGATTACCCAGACAATTGTTAGAGTGCAACAAAATATTTTAGAATAAATCTGCTCTAATTTTTAATAATGATATTTTGTCTCAGCAAACGTGCCAAAAATCAGTGCCAAGATTTTAGATGTTAACTTACAGCCAATGAACAAGCACTGATTAAAGTAATCCGCTCATAAAAAGAATGCATGGTTTTATATGATGTGGAAAGGCTAATATTTTATTTCTCTGATTATAATCTTACATCTACCTTTAATTCTGGTTTTATAGGCTGTATTTAGCAAATCACTTTTGCTCATGAATAAAATTAGCCTCTCACAAAATGCCAGCTGCTTCAGAATGGATTGGTCTCCTTCATACCTCATCTTAACAATCACACACAAAGCAGGAGGGCTGATGGTTGTGTTTCTTTATACCTGACAGGAGATGTGAGTCTGCCTGGAGTCACAGTTCTTCACATACAGAGTTGCTGGAAGTAATTCTTATTAGTAAAACTGCTGAGAGCTTTGCAGCTAAACCTTGTTATGAGCATTATTTCAGCAGCTTCATTTTGGACTTAAAGGGACACTTTTGCAAAATGACCTTTTTCTTTCTGCAAGGAGTTCTATATCTAGTAATTATTTAGTCTTTTCATATCTGAGATGTGTTACTATGTGCACACAAGTCCTTGTGCATTGAAGCCTAAGCTCAGGCCAGTAATGCATATGTATAACTGGAACAATCCAGTGTGGAGAAAACAACCTGCAACTCATATTCACACCAATAATGAAACTGAATTCAAAAACACCAGGCTGCTGAGCTTAGGGAGAACAGAAACCTAAACCCAACCAGCTTCATGTAACCTCACCTGGCTGCAGCTCTTTCCAGGTTATCACCCAGGGACCCAGGAAGGAGTGGGGCAGCCCTCCCCATCTGCCACCTCCAAAGATCCATGTGGTTGTGCAGTGAACTGGGGTGGGAGGTGGCCCTGTTCCCCTGTCCCCATATCACACTTCATCACCTTCCTTTGGTTTGTTACCCAGCCAGGCAAACCTCTGCCAGCTCTAGGCACTGAGCAGAGCTGGGCACTGGGGCCAGGGGAGAGGGGAGGTCGTCAGGTACTTTAGGCATGAGGGTGGTTCCTGCAGCACATCTGGTGCATCACCTGGGAATAGGAACAGATGGGACAAGAGCCCCATGTGCTGGTGCTACTGCAGGCAAGAATGAAATGTGGAGATAAACCTGAAGCTGTGGAAATGCATTCCCATGGGCTGCGTTTCCAGCTGAGTGGGAACTTCCTGTGGGCAAGAAGACATAACTGTTGGCAACTTCCCTTCCATGGGCACTGGAGGGATGATAGATTCAGGGAGGTAGCACCTTGGAGAACCCTTCCCAAGGAGCAGCACCTAAGCAGCAACATCGTTCTTGTGACCCCTGGATTTCTGCAGTATTCATGTCTATTCTGTCTATCCAGTCTAGCCTGTGCCATGTGCTCTTGGATGACCCTGCTGAGCAGGGAGGTTTGACCAGATGACCTGTGTGGTTGCTGTAGTCTCTTCCAGCCAGTCCGATTCCATGTGATTCTGTGATTCCCTGCAGGAAAGCTGTGCACCCAAAGCATGGAACAACTTGGCTGAGACTTTGGGACCCCCTGGCAAAGCACAGTGAAAAAATGTTGTATCCATGACAACAGCTGGAGCTGGCCTTTCCCCTTGATGGGTTTTTTCCCATCCCTCTGAGACCATCCTGAGCCCCAAACATAGCACTACCCCTGGCTGGTACTGCTGCTGTTGCCTCGGTGAGGCTGTGTGGAGCTGCTGCAAGCATCACACACTCTGCTGGGTGATGTTCTCTTGCCACAAGGCAAGGGCAAGAGCCAGGGAATTATAATGAGCAACACATTGCTGCAGCCTGTTTGGAATTAATCCAAAGCCCATTAAAGGCAATGGAAAGACTCCAAAATTCCATTCTGTTTTAAAAGCTATTATCCTTTATTTCTGTCAGGAGTCTTGCTTCACAGTAGAAGGCATGTACTGTCACAAATCACTCAGAAGCAGCAGCAAGTACTTACTTAATATAGGGTATCTGAAGGTGAATATTCAAATGTTTCTTACCTGGCCAAAGCACATAAAACTATTTCTGGACAAATTTTTCTGCAGAATACTGCCTCTGTGTTTCTTTCATCGGTTTACAGCCTCTCCTTCTGAAGTCAAAATCTCAGACTTAGGGCTTACTGGCACTCTGAAAAATGTCTGTTATGCTATCGATACATATCTGCTAATAAAATAATGACCAATGTGCTGGAAAATAATTTAAAGGTATTTCAAGCAGGTCACAAATTAATTTGACTCTCAGGTGTATGAGTTGTTGCTGGTACATACCTCTCAGCTAACAAAGACCACAGCTGTGTGGGTTTTCAGTAGAATAAAGCTGCCTCTTGCAACATGTCTAAATCCCAAATACAAGGATAAGTCCAACCCTGTGCATACTAACCAGCTCCTTTCCAGCTGCCCATTAAAATGTTCTGTATTATAAAGGTGCAAATACTACTTTACCCATACTTGTTCTTTTGGGTCTCTTCAGGTAACATTTTGTAGGTAGTAGAAAATTCCAGCTACCTTCAGTATCGACTATTTAGATGAAGCTGTCCCTGCTGCACTGAGCTGTGGGATCTCTGCCTGTATCTTGTATAAATCCCCCAAACTGTCTACTTGCCTAGTCCTCCATCTGAGTGTTAATGTTCCCTTTTGCCAACTGCTCAGTTGAAAATCAACAAGACAGACACCGTTCCTCAAGCAGGTCATGCTACTAGTGCTCATTCAGGATTATATTTCCCTCAGAAAAAAACTTCCCTTGGGTTAAGTAATAATCCTGCTGGTTTTGTTAGTAGAGCAGGAAGGAAAACTCTTTTCTGCACCACAGACACTTTCCTCCTGGTCAGGATAAAAAGTAATCCTGAGGGACAGCTGAGGATGCTGTGCCAATAGCAGAGGAAAAAATATACCTGCCATTTCAGCCAGTGAGACCAAGTTCCAGACTGGGATCCCTTTAAGCCTCAAATCAATTTGCTGTTTGGTCTCCAGGGTACCCACTGCTGGGCACCCATATTCCCTCCAGAGCTGCAGTTTTCCCTCACCTCTGACAAGGCAAAAAAAGATTGGCACAAAATTGGGCACAGAAAAGGAGAATAAAGAAAGAACACAAAAGCTGCTAGGAAAGGAAGGATCACCGGGGGTTGACCAAAATCTTGCAAGAGCATTGCCCTTCCTGTTGCTCTTTGTGGGCATGAGAGAGGGGTAGAGACCCAGCTTGCTCCTTACATCCGTGCTGGTACCCTGTGTGTGGGAAGATGTTGTTGTTCAAGCGTGTCAGACTGCAGGATCAGACCTGAAACGAGCAAGAAGTGATGGCCACTCAGGCTGTTGGACACGAATGGAATTTAAGGATCATCTTTCTCTAAGCCTGTAAGCTGTACGTGATTTGTTTCTGCCTGTTGAGCACAGGGGAGGCACAAAGCCTTGTTCACACAACAAATTCATATAATCCAGAAAAACAATTTCAAATAATTTACTTTTGTCTCTTAAGATGATAATTTCATTTTTGCGTTCCCACAACACAAATGCAAAGAAGAGAGAAGACCTTTGTAACTATTATTGTAATAAATACACTTTTTACTTTTTTCTCATGAAAACAATACGTTTTGGGCATCAGTTTTCTTCATAGCCCCTATGGCTTTCTCACAAGCACTGAGAACCCATCCTCCCTACCACTCAGACATGAAAACAGAAGGTCTGCATAAGGTCAAGTAGATTATCTGAATAAATCAAATTAGGAAATGAAGAATCATCACTTTTCAAAGCTGGCTTGTGACAGAAAAAATCCATTTTTCTTCATTATTTGATTTTCATAATCAAATACACTCAAAATTATATTCTTGAAAAAAAGAATCAGTCACCTAGAAGTCGAGCTAAGTTTCTGCTGCTATTTTGCTACAAGTACTTTCATAGGCAGGAGACACATGGCTTTGAGCATTTTCTTAACTGCATCAGCTGTGGTGGCAGCTGCAGAGACTTGCGGAGATGACGGCTCTCCCAAGCATGGAGAGCTGACACAGGTACTTGTGATACCTTCTGAAAGAGCGGTGTGCTGGCACAGAGCTCTCCATTTGAACTGGAGGCTGTTCCCACATGTCTCCCATTCCTTTGGGAGACAGAGATGATGCTTTTTGCAACCCCTAGATGCAAAAATTCTAGTCCACAGCACAAAAACTCTGGGATTTGTGCTGCCTCCCAGGCAGAGGTGGGAGGAGAGGCAGTAGCTCCCAGCCACCCCAATGCAGAGCCAGAGGGTCTGGATTTTGCATTTCCCTGTAAACTGCAGCTGGAGAGCTGTCTTGACTCAAATAATTAGAGTTTCAAATTGGCATGGTAAGATTGTCAGGAAACAGAATGCAAAATGTTAGAAAATACATTTTTGTTCATACCCTGGGCAAAGGTTTGGTTTCACCCTTCTAAGATATGTGACTGGTTATACAACTTTATTTATGTGATAAAGCAGAGATAGTTCTTGTAGCAAGAAGCTTCCAATTTAAATTGACAGAACAGAAAATAATTAGGAACAAAGGAACAGAGAGATTCCCTTGGAAAGATCTGCAGCTTTTTACATACCTGAAACCTGATGTCAAAAACCTGTGTTTACTGCCATAGGTTCAGTTCCTGGGTGCAGAAAGCAGATCTGAGGAGCCTAGGGGAAAGAGACCTGAGCATTTTCTTGCACAGGTATTAAATGTGGAGATGTTTTGCAGGTGTAAGGAAAATATGTCTTCTGACAGGATTTCAGTAGTTATAAAATTTTATCATCTGCTAAAAT
Organism: Coloeus monedula; assembly: GCF_965178545.1. Taxonomy (NCBI): domain Eukaryota; kingdom Metazoa; phylum Chordata; class Aves; order Passeriformes; family Corvidae; genus Coloeus; species Coloeus monedula. The sequence continues at coordinate 105,771,219 of NC_138782.1, read as the reverse complement.
GCTTGGCATTGGAAACAACTATTATTTGGAAATTTGGAGTTGTGAGCTGTATCATCATAGTGCCACGAAGTAAAACTGCTTTTATCCTTTGAAATGCAGAAAAATGGGGGGAAAGAGTATGCTTGCTTGAAACATATTTTTTGTATTTCATAAAATAATTTACAAGATATTCTTAAGCATGGTATGGAGCTTTTTAACATCTAAAAAGAAGAAACTGGAACAAGTGGCTCTGCTTCAAAGAGGGCTGGTCATTTGCCCTTCTCTCATAAGGAAACTTGAACAGAATGAAAAGCATTCCCCCAAAAATCAAGGCCAAAAAGTGAAGATTAGCAAGGTAAATTTGGAAAGCTTTGGGCAGGAGGGAAAGGAAATTTACAGTCCCCAAGAGGTGAAAGAACCACTTATATGTTCAGCCTTTATTTCTTGACATATAAACTTTCAGTCCAGAAAAATTCTACAATGCAAATGATGTCAGCTCAGTTGTCTTCTGTACACCTCATCCGTATGTCAGTCAAAGCTGTTCCTGGTATTCACAGCCAGGTGCTAAAGTTGGCTAATGAGGAAACCTATTGATCTGTAGCATTTTCTTTCAAAAGTTTAAAGGCAAAGGAGAAATGTGAAAATGAAGTGATCACTTTCCTCTACCATGACAGCTTTCTCACCTGCTCTGCCCTGTTTGCCATTATTCTGGTGCTCCTGGTACTCTGCACCCTGGAGATTGCAAACAAGAAGTGGGAGAAGTTCCTCTTTTATTCACCCCAGGTGCAAAGATTGACTTTCACCTCTCTTAGTATGTGACCAGTTATACAACATTAATTAACTGATAGGTTTTTAATTTGTTTTTTTCTCCTCAAATTAAAATTTGATTTCTGTATCTCAAAAGAAAGTTGAAAATCTTGCCTGTGGGAACTTCTTACAGAAGACTCCTTGTGTACCCAGCAGTGATTCCCACTGCATGGTAATATTAATCATTTAGTTACATCTGTTACTTGGGAAGACTAAAGAGAGGGGGCCTGACTCTGCCTGCCTTTGCACCAGCCTAGGAAGGGTGTAGTCCTTACTGTTCCCGTGCTGTTCTAGAGCTGCCTTTTCTGAAGGAATGAGTGGTACTGACGAGGAGAGCTGCTGCTGTTCAGCAATTGAAATATGTGGTCTTCATATTGGGGATTTCAACTGAAAAACTATTTTTGAAGAAAGGAAGCATGAGAAATATTTACTTCATTAACTATTGGGTCAATAATGCTGATTTTTCATTACAGTTACAGAAAATGTATTGAGATGTAAAACTCATTACTTCCATTTGACTGGTTTATTTTTTTACATTTACAAAACACATGTGACTGGAAGCCATGAAAACGCGAGTGTTTAAGTGACGAGTTTGATTCATGCTTTTTGTTTATGGCATGAAGATAAAGCACGTTGATCTGCACAGGAAAGCAAGAATTGACTACTAGGTGTAGTTCTTCTCTTTCACTGTGAGCAGTAGTGGGACAAACAGCTCAAAAATTCCTACTTATTTCTTATAAGTGCATGCATACAAGTGACAGGACACAACAGACTAACTGACACCCACCAAATTATATCTCCTGTTTGGTAAGCTTTTTTTTTTTTTTTTTTTTTTTTTTTTTTTTTTTTTGGATAGCTGGACTACAGCTGTCTCAGAACTGTCATTCACAACCTGGAATAAGGATGACCTTCCCCCTCCCCTGTTGCTGCCTGTTCCGAGCTTCCCTTCCCCCTCCCCGAGACAATCCAGGACTTGCCTCTGCCATGTGCTCTGAGCTCCTTTGTTCCAAGCGCAGGCAAACCCAAATGTAACTCAAACTCTTTAGCAGTGTCTGATTGGCCGCTCACCCCGGGTCCGCCCCCAGTCCGCCCCTTTCCCCTTCTCCGAATAAAAGAAGGGCCCGAGAGGGGGCCCACCCTCTTTGGCTTTGCAATCCTTCTGCGACCATCTGTGTGTTTCTGTCTCTGTTTGAAAGCTTCTAATTGCGGGAATTAGGCAAACCGAAGGCTATATTTCTCTCTCTTTGCTTCTACTGGTGGTATCAGCTTTGCAGCTACTATTTGCCGCTTTTAGAGCTACTGAAATGCTAGATTGCCTGTGCTACCTCTCTAGGCTGCCCAAGGCTTTCTAAGGCATTGAACTACGAGCCTAGCCAGTAAAAAGCTGTGAGTATATTTCCACACCCCTCAGTCTTCTCCAGCCTGAACAGACCAAGAGACCTCAGCCACTCCTCACACGGCTTCCCCTCAAGGCCCTTCACTGTTCCTGTTGCGGACTTAAATGGTGCACTTCCCCATCCTCGTTGCCTTCCTTTGGACACTCTCTAACAGTTTAGTATCTTTCTTACATTGTAGCACCCAAAACTGCCCCCAGCACTCAAGGTGAGGCTGCCCCAGAGCAGAGTGGGACAATCCCCTCCCTTGCCCGGCTGGCGATGCTGTGCCTGTTACCCCCAGGACAGGGTTGGCCCTCCTGGCTGCCAGGGCACTGCTGACCGATGTTCAACTTGCCAGTGACCAGGACCCCCAGGGCCCTTTCCAAGGAGCTGCTTTCCAGTGTCTCATTCCCCAGTCTGTCCATACATCCTGGATTGCCCCATTCCAGGTGCAGAATCTGGCTCTTGTTTCTGTTAAACTTCATATGGTTGGTGATCCCCCAGTCTTCTAATTTTTCAAGGTCTATCTGCTGGGCTTCTCAGCCTTCAAGGGAGTCAACAGCTCCTCCCAAGAGTGTCTGGAAACCTGACTGCCAGAAAATGGCCTGGAGGTGCTGGTTGACAGCTGGTTAAATATGAGTCAGTGTGTGCCAGATGGCCAAGAAGACCAATGGTATCCTGGCTTGTATCAGCAATAGTGTGGCCAGCAGGATCAGGGCAGTGATCATTCCCCCTGTATTCAGCACTGGTGAGGACACACCTGGAGTGCTGTGTCCAGTTTTGGGCCCCTCAAAGACATTTGGGGGACTGGAACAAGTCCAGAGAAGAGCAGCAGAGCTAGTAAAGAATGTGGGGCATAAGTCTGATGAGGAGCAGCTGAGGGACCTGGGGTTATTTAGCCTCAGGAAAAAGATGCTCAGGGAGACCTCATCACTCTACAACTGCCTGAAAGGAGGTTGTAACCACATGGGAGTTGGTCTCTTCTCCCAAGTAAGTAGTGATAGAACAAGAGGAAATGGCCTCGGGTTGAGCTGGGCAAGATTTAGATTGGATATTAGGAAAAATTTTGTCACAGAAAGGGTTGCCAGACACTGGAACAGGCTGCCCAGGGAAATGGTAGAGTCACCATCTCTGGAGGTATTTAAAAGATGTGTAGATGTGGCACTTGGGAACGTGATTTAGTGCTAAGCTTGGCAGTGCTGGGTTAATGGTTGGACTCAGTGATGTTAGAGGTCTTTTCCAACCTAAATGATTCTATGATTCTATAAAAAAGATTTCAAAATATGTTATTTGTGATTGCCTTTTCAACTCTTCCCTAGTATTTCTCAATGAATCAACTGCATAAACATGTACAGTAATTTTGGAAGCATGTAACAGTAAGTCCTGACCTTTGGCTTTGACAAACAGTTCTGCATTATTCAATTTGTTTTGGTAGGATCTCTTTTCGTTTACTAGCTCAATTCCCAAATGGCTTTTGTGCAACTCATTTTCATAGCCTCAGTAGTGTCTTTCATAGGCAAGCTGCTGAACTAATAAAAATTACACAAGTTAGTAATATATTATTTCAATACAGAGTAGAAATAGCTGCAAATTAGTCTTTCCCAAATCAAAGTTTAAAAAAAATCACATCAGAAGCCCAACATTTTACTGTAAATATATTAATGCTAGACATAGTCAGAGACCTGCACAGCATAAAAACAAGCTTCAGTGAGTTCCATGGCTCTCTGCTTTGCTGACATTTTAATGTCATGTTTGAGCTTCTCTGTGCAAAATGATTTCTACACTTGCAGAAAAAGTTCTCATTTACTTTCTGGCAACATTCAGAGAAACCCTTAGTGTTTGCACATACATAGTGCAGAGGGTTTTTCTGATGGCCATGGCATAACACTTTAGAGAGAAATTGGGTGCCCTTTTCAGTGTAACCTGGAAAGTGGCCACCTAGCCTAGGCACTGATATGTACATCCCGCAGTGTACAAGTTCAGGAGTCGGAAGCCAGCTCCTGACAGAAGTGTCGTGATTGGAAATAATGCAAGAGTTGCTCTAACTTTGCTTAACCCCAGATACTGCATGGTGATAGCCTAAGCTCCAGCCCAAAGGGACTGCAGTCAAGGGAGTTCTCATCCCTGTAACTTGGTCCTGGGGAGCAGATTCCTGCTCTCCCTGCACTCCACAACATCACCCTAGTGCTCTGAAGCTCTATGGTGCGGTGCCACCTCCCTCTCCTTAGGCTCCCCTCCTGTGATCTGTACACAGGCACCTTGCTTCAGAAGCAACGAAGGTGGGTGCTGACATAAATGCCTGGTGTCAGGGTGCTCAGCTGGAAGAGAGGAAGGGAATGGGGACTTTCTTCAAGTTAAGAAGAAGCAGGAACTGAACCCAGGTCTTCAACTTCCTGATGCCAGTATGGAAAAGCAGATGTTATTACTGGACAGACTTTAAAATTATTAAGTACTGCTCAGCTGCAGTCCTCACCTCTAAGAGGGTCCCATACTGTGGACTAACCTTATGCAAACTTTCTGATATACAAATAAAAAATAAAAAAGCCAAAAAACCAATTTTACTAGGTATAGAAGCCTGGTTTCACTAGCTCTGCAACTGCAGAACGAAAAAGGACTGAGGGATGGGAGCTGGCAAGATGTTATCTTTAATAAGCAATATGTCACTTATCATTGAGACCAAAGTGGTTGGGAGTGCTCATAGGATACAGCTTTTCTGTGTGGTTTGGCAGCTTCATGATACTGACACCAACTCACCAATGACTGTTAGCACAGACTACTTGAGAAAGGAAAAACTTGTACCCCATGAAATTTGATTACTCAGAATGAAATGAGACTAAAGAAGGTGAAAACAGGGGCTTAAGATCAACTTTTAGCAGTAAATCAAGAAAAATCAAGAAAAAAAATTGTCTCTAATGCAGTCTAGGGAAAATTTTAAATTAATGCCTAAGATTGAAAAAAAATTATTATCCCTTTAGGTGAGCTCCTGTGTTGCTGGGGAACTTCATCATAAGAATGCACATTACTGTTACCCGGAGAAAGAGAACATGCCAGAGTAATGATGGATACTAAGTGGGGGCACTCAGGGTTTCTGCCTGAGAGTCCTTTTGGGAATAGACTCACATAGTAAGAAGTTGCACAGTTAAACTTGAACAGATCATTAATTTGATAATGAAAAAGACCCAAGTCCATATGAAGTGCTCCAACTTCCATCATTTAGCAACAAATCAAAGGGAAACTTTGAGGATAGATGGTAAAATTACTGATAACACAACTGGCACAATGAAGAATGTTTAATACCACCTAAGAATGCTTCAAACAGGATGGGCTGTACTATACCAACACACTGAATTTCTGGTCTTTAGGAGCCACTGCTTGCCAAGGGCACCCAAGGGCAAGCACTTCTAGTCCACTGCACACAAACTCTTGAGGGTCTAGAGACTGCTTCTAACAGACAGGGTCCTAAGGTCCTAAAAGAGGGGTTGTCAGTGCCAGGGAAGAGAGAATTTGGATTAAATTCTTTTTGCCAAGCCCTGTCCTGTTTGTCTTGAAGTCACCAGGAGTTATTTCCCAAAAAGCACAATGAAAACAGGATTGACGCTGTGGAAACAACACCTGGACAGTGTTTCCAAAGTGCTGATGCTTTGGGGAGTGTTGGGGTCCCTTGCCCCCCGCCGTGTAGCCCTGGCAGAGGGGCCCTGAGGGCACAGACACGGGGTTTCCCTGCCCCTGCTCAGCCTCGTTCCCATGGGTTGGTTTGTGTTCCCTGCGCGGGCAGAAGGACCCTCGGGTCCCGTGACTGAGCAGTTCCTCGGCAGAGCCCCGGCCATGTGGCTGGAGAAATAAACATCTCTGAAACAGCTATCAAGAATCTGTCCATATATATTTCTTTTCCACAGACCTCATTGATTGATACATGTGTTACAGTATCCCTGCTGTAACAGAGGGGAGGCCTCATTGATATTACAGCTTCCTTGTGAGGGGAAGAAGAAGGACAGACACTGATCTCTTCTCTCTGGTGACCAGTGACAGGACCTTGAGGGAGCAGCCTGAAGTTGTGTCAGAGGGGTTTTAGTTTGGACATTAGGAGAAGCTTCTTCACCTTGAGCATGGCTGGGCACTGCAATGGGCTCCCCAGGAAGTTGTCACAGCAGTTTACTGGATATCAATGACATTTTCATTAATTTGGTGAACATATAATTTACTTGAAATATTAATTGCAAAATTACAGCATAAATATAAAAACGACTTCAACTAATTGAATTCTCAAACAGCTAATGGATCAGCTGGGAAATAATGGGAACTAGACAATGTCTTCACAGGAAATGGAAAGAACTCTACCATGCACTGGGTACAGGAAATAGTGAAGAGGGCATTTGCAGGCTAGTAGGATTAACAGCAAACTGTGGAGGTTGTTGCAGTGGATTGCTAGTTTACATCCAGCTAGGATGGGCCTTAAGATATGTTTTGAAGTCTTTTTGTGGGCTGAAGAACAAGAAGGTAACTGCTTTGTGCCAGTCCTACTGAAAATGTTGCCACAATGAGGGGCCAGGTTGAAAAAAAACATCTGTGCCACCATGGGCCTTGAGGAAAGCTCAGCACCAGCTGATGATGCCACGGCCACCAGAAAACCCCTCTGCACTATGTGCATACGTTGTGGGTTAGGGCTTGCCCCTGTGCAAATACTGGTCTTTGTATTAGTCCTTATATTGGTGTCATTTTACATTTTGGTGTCCTGGAGCAAAGGGACCAAGTTTGCAACACATACTATATACGGAATCGCTGCAATCCTCTTGAGAACAGAGCAATAAGGCAAGAGGATGGAGGGCAGTGCTACAGTTAGAAAATTACTTAGCAATGCTGCACTTGGAAATCGCAAGAAACATGTAAAGCAAATATCTGTATTACATACAAAAACAAAACTTAGAAACTGAAAATATTTATATGTAAGTGTTCAAGCAAAAGCTGGGAATGTGCTGATAGTATCTACGACAAAATCAATCTTGAATTTACAATGTGGCATTGCTGCAAATTGAAAGCTCTCTCGGGATGCACTGCCCTGGCAGGTCAGGAGCAAAAATGCCACAGAGACCAGAGGGGGTGCACCTGCTGTGTCCTGTGCTATGTGAAGAGGCATGAGAGACCCACTTCTCACTGCATTCTGGATCCAGGCCCAGGACAGGGCACTGATGTGGTTGAGATCAGCTATAATCCAGGGGGCTGTGCACTTTCAGGAGCTGAGCTGGTATATCTGCTCTAAGAAGTGCACCCAGAGCAAATCTTGTGGCCCTGTTTTCCACTAGTGTGATGATCTGTTACAGTTCTAGTCCACAGAAACTCCAGCCAAGAGTACTCTTTTCTGTGTAGTGCTAGGATGTGGGTGGTAATTAAAATTAATTTAAATGATAGAAGAGTAACAGAAAGGAAACAAAATTATTACTGACTGAAAGTTGAGCCCTGGTTATGTAGTGTGGAGAAGATTAATCAGATTTATGGGACAGTGGAAACAACATGATGGCAAACATTTGGGAAATGTCAGCAGTGGAAAGTCCTTGTTTGTGTAGGATGACATTAGGATAGGGAAAGTTTTGAGGAACATTCCCCGGAAGAGTTGGTGAGGATCTCATTATGAGCTGGAAAAACTAGAGAGAACAAGGCGTTTTAAAATATTTCTGAGGGGAAAATTCGTCCATATGGAAAGGTGTACCTGGAGACAGGACATTTTTCTTCCATTTCTAGATATGATAACTATAACCTTCACAGCTGCAGAGAAATGTGTGGCATGTCAGATTCTTGTCTTTTGGAATAAAGTGACGTAGGTTGTAATGAAAGGATATCAAGGATACCTTTGACAAGGATATGTTTATGGCTTGATTAAATAGCTGATACACAAAACCCAGTGAAGACTGATTAGAAAGGAACCTGTAATCATGCAATAGGTAAAAAAGTGCTTTTCAATCCACATGTGATGATTTACTGCAAACTTAACCGTAAGTGTGATTAGGAGCGGTGGCCTTTAAGGTGTTTCTTTCAGACTGCTAAAGCAATTGATTACAACTGAAATAGAAAGAAAATGTCAAATGAAGTGGAAGACACTGCTTGGGTAATACACATAAGGGAATTATTGAGCTCTACAGAGGTGTGTCATTCCAATTGCACAGACATCTCTGGTCTGAATTAATTTAAAATTAGAGAAAACAATAGAAAATTAGTATTTGCAGCAATATGCCACATGTTAAAAAATTGTTAACTTCAAGGATCCATGAATGAAGATGAGGTGCCTAGAAAAGGTTGCATCTACAACTCTTTTATGGCTGCAGGATCAGGGAAACCTGCAGGATTGGGAAGTCCTGCCTTTCTAATCTTTCTCTTTTTGTAGCTATCCTTGTCCATGTACTGGATAGGACAGTAGCTGGGATTTGGAAAGCTTTACACCAGTTCCAGGGTCTGCCTATGATTTTGTGTCAATCATTTCTATGAATTAAGAGAGTTACTTAACAAGTCAGTATCGTGGTTTCCATCTGTACCCTGAGCAGTACAACACATCCCAGCCAGGCTCAGTTCCAGACTGAGCCCTCATTTCAGTGTCCTTCAGTGTCAGGTGTATGAGCACCTACAGGCACGTGCATCTCAGTTTCAGTGACCACAAGAGGTGCCTGCAGCCTTTTGAGACACTCTAACACTCACATGAACTTCATGGGTATGACCCAGAAAATGTAGGGAGCCTGTGGGGTGTCCTAGGGTGTCTCAGATGGCTCAACACTTACGTTTAAGGACCTGAATCACAGCCTGGATCTGTGCTGTCTGTAATGGAAATAAGCACACTCAGACACCTACACACTGACACCTCCCTTTAGGTGTCTTGAACCATAACCCACCTTTTTTTCCATGCTTCTCTATGCCTTTGCAAAAGACAAATATATTCAGTCTTACACATTTACATGAACTGCCCACTGTGCTGTTTCTCCTGTGCCTGTCACCATGGAAATGTCCTTGCTTGGACATTCTCCCTTGAGTGATCCCCAAAGTGCTAGGACAGTCTGGAGCATACAGCCACCTCTGTTAGAAGTAGTAAGTGATCCTCCATGGGTGAGCCCACACACCATAACCTGATAGAGAAAATTCCCTTCTTCAGAGAGAGAAAAGCAGTTGCACAGGGAGGAAGTAAAGATTTGAAATGTTGAGGTTCGGGCTGGTTCCAGGCCTGGATAGAGTTTGGACCATTTCCTAGCATGGCCAGCCTGGTTTACACAGTGCTTGTTACGTGCCTCAGGGAAGCAAATATTATATTCCTGCTAAAAGAGGGCACCTTTAATTTATTTCAGCTTTATTATTAGCTAGAAGTAGCACAGGTGATATTTATCTAAGACAAGATAGAAGTGGGAAGAGGTGAGTACAGAGGCCAATTTATGTCTTACCCATCATATTTCTGTAGAATTCTAAATGGCAAAAATTAATAGTTGTTCTACTGCGCCTTCTCTGACAAGAATGGTGCAAAATCAGTTTATATGAAGAAGTATACTGGACGAACAAGAAAATACACTCAGGGCAAGTCCCAGGAGATATCTAATTACTCCTGGAATTAGAAATGGATGTTGCAGGCTGCAAGACGAATTTCTGAGACAGTTAGAGTGTGATGAGATCTCCCAAAAAGATCTTACTTAATTTTGCTGGAAAAACATTAACATCAGTATGTTAACATGTCTGGTGGATATTGGGAGCTCTTATTTAATTTTCCATGACAAACACATGTAGCCAGTAAACCTGTATTCCTAAAGACTCTCATATTAAAAATTCACCCCTGCTCCCTTCCAAGGGATGAAGGAAGTCTCTGGTACTCTGTTCCATTTATATGGCATTCTGGAAAGAGTACAGAGACAAACATTACATTCTAAAGCTCTGAAAATATAGGCTTTTTAGCCTTTACTGTAATTAGCCCTCATTAATTTGAAACAGGGTTTTGGAAACACTGGACAACGGAAACAGACTGTGTGGGATGAATATACAAGATAAAATTTACCAAGGTATATACTTTAACTCCTTGGTTTCCTATGCTCTTAAACTCATAAGAAACTTGAAAAAGAATGGAACATGCAATATGGAAAAAAAAATTCATCATCCTTCTGTAAAAACGTATGAGTGACAGTAGAAAGGGGTTGTTTCTTGAACAAGGGATTTGCATAATTTGTTTCCTTACCCATTTAGCCTTTTGAGTTTCACTTAGCAAAAATGTCTAAAAGAACTGAGCATCTTTCTGTGTTTTGCATTTACACAGGCAAAATACCCTAGAGAAAAAAAAAGACAGATTGTCAAAATCTTATCAAGTCAAAGTGAAAGCCAACTGAAGACAGGATTTTGGATCACGGTTACAGCAATGCTTTCCAGCCGTTGTACTCACTTCTTTGTAATTGCTTTTGACTTATTGATTGTAAATATGAAACTTTCTAAAATGCCTTGAGCTGAGGTGATGCAATAGCTCTTCCTTTGGTGAAAGCCAAACTAACTCCTCAAAGCCAGTTTGTGGTGAACAATAACTGGCTTTTCCATCTAAGTTACTTTACACTGGAGAGCTTTTTGAGATATGTGATGTCTGTTTCTTTGGTGAATATTCCTGAAGCAACCTGTCCTGTTTCCCGCCCATAATGGAATAAGACAACTTCCCTTTATTCCTCTTTTAGGACAGGTTTCATTTTTGTGTTTGTGCATGAATCTATCACGTGGTTGAACTTCTCCCTTCCTTTCTGTAGGTCTCTTGGTTAATATTTCTGTCCTACATGATGATTAACATATCTGAATTTGGGGAGCTTGTTCTTTTTTCAATCACCTGAAAGCACAGCGGTATTGCTTCTAGACTTAACATATCGAGAACAACTGTAATTAAAAATTAGATAATATTCCATTTGTCACAAAGATTGAAATAATTTCACATAACATATTAAAACCATAAAATAATGAGACTATTAAAGTTGTGGAAGCCCCATTAATCTTGTTAAACTTAGGAGAACTCAATGGCAGTAAATCACATCTTGTTCTACCTACAAGGAAGGAAGATACTCTGAAAATTGTGGGTCAGCAAAAAAACTCCTTGGGCAGTGCAGTTAAAATGTGTAATCCATCATGAAACTGTATAAAGAGCCACAGTCCAGTGTTTCAAAAAGGTTAATTTTAATTTTAATTATTTTTTTAATGTGCTAGCAGAGAAAACCTGGGTTGCCCTCTTTTGTGTGGAGCAGGTCCCACATCCAATCCATATATGCAGAAGATACCCGGTACTCCCAGTGATATATGGAACACAGTAATGACAGTGAGTACATTTTTTTTTTCCCCCGTCTCCCCATTTTCATTTCTTAGAGTAACTTTCAGTGTATTTGCCCTCTGCTGGGGACCCATTTCATTAATGATGCAGTGCAATGACAACGAGCCTCAGCTGAGCAGCTCATAGGACCTGTCATTAATCTTGTCTTGTTGGTAACATTTTCTCACATCTGACTACAACTTAATCTTTAACCTGAAAGCATTTCTGAGAGCACAAGCACAGCACATAGGTCTGCCAAACCCAACACTCACTGAAGCACATTACTGCTGTCCATGGCCAATGCTGTCTAATGCCTGGGCTGAGACACAGGGGAAGCAAAGCAGCAACGAGGGCATGGTCCAGTGGAAGGACAAATGACACAGTTTTATGTTCTACTTTAATAATGGCAGACGTTTGAAAGGCTTATGTCATTTTGTCCGAGTGTTTGTGGGATTTGTTCTTTCTTTCCTGAGATTGTCCACTGAGACATCTCCATTTGAAACTGCAGCACAAAGGTGTTTTTCAGCATGAGCCCTTGTTACAAACGCAGGAGTTGGGGATTGCAGCAGCTGATTTACAGTTACAGGGCATGAAAATTATTGCAAGGTAAGTAGAAAGGGGCATGAAAAAAACCCCACTTGTATGGCTTCCTGAGCTGATAAGGCAGGCTAGAGGTATTGCAGTGTAGAAGATATGCACATACAAGGGAACTTGGTTCCTGTGTAAGAGCAGACATGCAAAAAAAATTTATGGTCCATAATAAGAAGTTATGGAAATATGACTGAAGAGTTTGGCTGGAGAAAGAGACCAAAAAAGTTTTATTTGTCATGGGCAAAAGTTAACATGGATTTGTTGTGGCAATTTAGTGACTGCAAAGTGTCAAAGACTGTTTAGAAAATTATTTTGATGAAATCTTCAATTGCATTCTCAAGATGATTCAAAAAGAGGAATTACTACGCTTGTCTGGAAGTCTGAAGGGTCTTTTTCCGCCTTTGCCAGGTCCTGCTCTTACTTAACATCAGGGGACATTTTGGAGAGTGACAGCAGGAAGAATACTAGGGAAACGAAAAGTCAAATAAAATGAGTTTCTATTTTTCACTCTGCTGTTAACATTGAAACTTTTGACAGTTCCTTTAATCTGTCTTTTCTGCTTCATGCATAGGTAGAACTGGAAAAGTAGAGCTTTTCTCAGGAGTACTTTCCATGTGAAATTATAATATTTTCCATGAGAAAAGGATGAAAACATGAAAAAGGGCTTTTCTTTTGCCACAGAAACTTTTACTGTCTTCCAGCTTTTGTATAGCTAAGAAAGAGTAAGAGAATGTGAAGAAGAGGAGAAAAATACATTTCCTTTTTAAAAATAACACCTTCCCTTTTATGTACTTGACAATGATTTCAGAACACAACACTTTCTCTTAAAATGTAGCACTTCTAATCCTTTCCTACTGTTTCACAGCTGGTGAGGCTATGGGTGAAATCCATGTGCACATAATTCTCAATTCTGCAACAGAAAACTTTGGCAAAAATCTTCCTGACACTTTAAAATTCTTTTTCTTTCCATTTTTATAAGCTATACCTCTGCCTGCTTTTCCTTTAAAACAGGTTTTTGGTTCAGTTATACTTGCAGATGAAGAGTATGTTGGAAAAATGTTAACTGTCTGTCATTGTGAGTGTGATAATGTTCCCTGAGGGCTGCTATAAGAGGCTTATTGCTTATAAAAAATTCCTTCACCCTGCAGCAAAAGAATTAACCTCAGAAGCCCAATAGCCACAGGATCAGGACATCAACTCATTGAACAAAAAGCACTGTAGAGCAAAAGCTGATACTAGTAGTAAGATACATCTTATAGGATATACATGGACCCCTTCTCCATCATAGACACAGTTTGGGTGCCAGAGTTCAAAAAAGCAGTCCAGCTCCAAGTAATAAGCCTAATTAGATCCCAAGACACTATTTAAAAACAAACAAGTAAACAAAACCCCAAACAAAACACCTCCTTTAAGCACATAAAGTGCATGGTCCCCAGCCAGACTTTTCCCATGGCTGCCTTACAAAGAGACCCAGTGACAGCCAGTATGGTGTCTCTTCTGCTCTGAAGCTGGGAGGAGGTATCAACCACCTGGTCTTGATTCTACCACCTCACTGGGTGGATGAGAAGCAGGGTAAATCCTCTGCTTTGGGGTGCCAGTGCCTGGCCATCATGCTTCCAGCTGGATCAGGGCTTTCCATCAAAACAAAGAGCACATCACATCCTGTGAAGCTGGCACTGTGCATGGCACTGTGGCTGTGAGAACAAGTGCTGACCTGTGCCTGCACCTGGGCACACCAGGGCTGCCCATGGCCTTCCTGAATCCTACAGCTCTCTCCAAATCAGGGGTACAATCTGTGTATCTAATTTAAGTTTCCTTATTGAATCTAACACATCAACTGTGTGAAGATATCACCCACAAATGCTGTTTTAAACATCCTACACCATATGTTGACTGAGCATTTTGGCTGTGACCAAGTGGCTTGGCTAAATAAATGTTAGGAAATATGTTAGAGGAATGACTCCTTTTGCCTATGCAAATAAAACAGAGCTGGCAAGTGAGTATCTTTCATCTAGACTGGGTTTTACATAATTGTTTCAATATTCCATTTTAATATGCCTGTGTATCTGTGGATGAATTTTGATTGTTCTCAAGTGAAATACCGTGAATCAAATCACGATGACAGAATCTTGACTATTTAATTAGCATGT